>NW_028295777.1:0-1200000 GCF_964341445.2 Mesoplodon mirus | reverse complement strand
CATCATCAGAAAATCTACAAACAACAAATGCTGGAGAGGGTGTGGAGAAAAGGAACCTTCTTCCACTATTGTTGGGAATGTAAATCGATACAGTCTCTATGGAGAACAGTATGGAGGTTCCTTAAAAAACAAAAATAGAATTACCATATAATCCAGCAATCCCACGACTGGGCATATACCCAGAGGAAACCATAAATCAAAAAGACACATTCACCACAATGTTCACTGCAGCACTATTTACAATAGACAGGTAATGAAAGCAACCTAAGTGCCCACAGACAGACGAATGGATAAAGACGTGGTACATATATACAACGGAATATTACTCAGCCATACATAGGAATGAAATTGGGTCATTTGTAGAGACCTTGATGGATCTAGAGACTGTCATACAGAGTGAAGTAAGTCAGAAAAAGAAAAACAAATATTGTATATTAATCCATATATGTGGAACCTAGAAAAATGGTACAGATGAACCAGTTTGCAGGGCAGAGATAGAGACAGATGTAGAGAACAAACATATGGACACCAAGGAGGGAACGCCATGTGAGGGTGGTGGTGGGATGAATTGGGAGACTGGGATTCACATGTGCACACTTATATGTATAAAATACATATCCAATAAGAACCTGCTGTATAAAAGAAATAAATTTAAAAAAATTAAAAATAAATAAATAACATTTAATAAAATAAAACAGAAAAAAGTTTTTCCCTTCACATAGGCGTCTTTATATTAATGCATTATTTCCATGTTTATATCTCCAAATTAAAAAAAAAGAGGAATAAATAAAACCTAACTTGAACCAAAAAAAAAAAAGAAAGAAAAAAAACAGAACTCACCAGTTATACAGAGGAAAATCGTATCAGGGCACTTGCTCCAGTGGTAAAAAATTCTTAATTTGGTCAGAGGTGGGAAATTGTCTCCCATGCCGTCAGCAGCGCTCTCCCCCACAAGGAGCATCCTCATTGCAAAGCTGGGGGACTGTGTCGAGGCGTCTGTGAGTAAATGTGAGCTGAGCCCCAGTCCTGCTGCAGCTGAACTCTTCCCAACCTTTCCAGGTAAAACACCTGAATATGTACAAGCACTTGCAAGCCTAGAGGAAGGGCTGTGGAGCCACACTAGCGAGAGCACGCAGGCCGACTTGGTGCCTACAGGCCAGCCAGGATGGTCCTGGCACCAGATGTTCTTCTGGAAGCTTTTCATTTCCCTGCCTGAGATAACCCTCCTGCCACAGCCCCCCTGCTTTTTTACTTCCTCACCTCTGCCTGGGGAGAAATTCCAGTGGCAGGTATGTGTGACACATCCTCTTCTTTAGCATGTGGCAGCCTGGCAACTCCTGCAGAAAGTCCAGAAGAGCCCCACTCACACTGGGCCACCCACAAAGCCACGGCCCGTCACTCCCTTCCACCACCCCAGCCCCGAAACTGCTGACGGGGCAGAGAATATGGCGTCAGGCACAGTTACAGGGGCTCTTGCTGACTGGAGAGTTGCTTATATTGACCTCAACCCAGGCACACCTGTGGGGGGGGCTGGCAGACAGTGTCAGGCTGCCCAAATCAGCCAATCCTCACCTCTGAGGGGCTCACAGTTGCTGAAAATGAACCTTGCTAAACGGGTCAGTCACAAGGAACAGGTGTGGGCCTTGAGAGTCAGGCTAGACAAGGGGCTGCAGCTGCGGCTTGTTTTCTTATCATTTTATCTGGTCCATGAGTGGAAAACAACTTCAAGAAGACCCTATCCTAATGAGAGGAACCCAGGAGTCAGGGAGAGGAGTGATGGTGGGTGGAGACAGAGGCCTGGTGCCCTGGCTGCAGTGGAAGTGTCTGGAAGACCAGGCAGAGAGAGGCTGCACAGAGTGATAGCCAGGGTCACAGACCTGTCAGAGCTGCTCTTTGTTAGTTCAAGTCCTGCTCTGAGGTGTTCTGTGTCAGCTGTGAGCGACAGGTGAGATGGGGGTTCTCTGCAAGGTGGGCTATGTGCACAGTTCCTGTGTGTCCAGCCCTGCTGGGGTACCTGCCCAGGGGAGCTCCGTATCCTGGGAGGGGCCTGACTATGAGAGCCCCATGGGCTGCTGGGTAGCTGCACAGGTGAGCTCCGTACCCTGGGAGGGACTTGAACACGAGAGCCCCGTGGGCTGCGGGGTGCGGGATGCAGCCCAGGTGAGCTCTATATCCTGGGATTGGCCTGACCACGAGAGCCCCATGGGCTGCTGGAGACCTGGTAAAGGATATCAGGACAGTCAGTGAAGCCACCGAGGATCTACATTCAGTAGATCCTATTTCCTACACCGTGCTGCTCATTCTACCATCCACCAGGCCATGGCATTCTGTATTAGACTTCATTGATGCCTTCTTCTGTATTCCATTCATCTCAGAGTCACAAGAATTTTTGGCTTGTGAGTGGTAGGACACAACATGCAACAAAACCAATAATGTTGTGCCGTCCTACCCCAATGGTTCAAAAATCCCCACACCATCATTGGGGAAATGTCCTCTAAAGATCTAAACGTTCTACCTCTGTAAAAGGGAACCCTACTTCAATATGCAGATGACATTCTGATTGCCAGGCCTACTAAAGATGCCTCGGAACTACCTAGCCAAGAAAGGATAGAAGGTGTCCAAGAAAAAGGCTCAAATATCCCAGGCTCAGGTGACTTGCCTGGGCTTCATTCTCACAGATATTTGGAGAAACGCATCCCAGGATAGCGAAGAAGCCATTTGCAGCCTTACATCTTCTAAAACTAGAAGACAGCTTAGGGGTTCCTGGGGAGGCCAAGGTTTTCTGCATCTGGATCCCTAACTACAGTCTAATAGCTGGGCCTCTACATGAAACACTGACACGAAAAAATGTTGATCCTTTTGAATAGAATCCAGAAGCAGCCTTTCAAGAATGGAAAGAGCAGTCAATTCAGATCCTTGCCCAGGAACTCGCTAATTTAGCTAAACCCTTTGACTTTTACATACCCGGTCAAAGGTTAATCGCCCTTGGAGCCTTAGTGCAAAAACTGGGACCACTTGAAATGGAGCAACACAAGAATGCCCTTCAGGTATGATAAACGATGGTCACTAAGGGCTTTTCTCACCGACTCATCAGGCCAGGATACTGAGGTATCTAAAAAGCTGGAAATCAGCAGCCCACAAGGCCAGCTCCCTCCTAAGGGAATAGGAACCCACGTGGTGATCCTAACCACCCACCATTTCCTGAAGTTGCAGGGGTCGCTCTGTGGACACACTGACCTCGATTGAGGAGGCCCTCCAACTCCAAACTCCAGAGAGACAAATGGGGGCAACAGGCCCCCAAGATGACTCATGTGACCATCACTTGACCTGGAGTTTCTCTCAGAAAATAACAAGACTGTGCCCCGAAAGAGCAGACTACTGCTTGCAGGACTAACTGCACCCAGAGGGGAGATAATAAGCTTGGCGGGGGAAACGTATATCACGCTTTCACCATAGAAAACCCTACATACACCGCGGTGATGGTGGCCAATATGACCAGCTGGAATCCTGGCTACTTCTAAAGGCCGTTGACTCAGTGGACATCATGGTCCTGGATCACCACTGACCCTGGACTGTCTGGGTGTTGCACGGGCAGGGCTCTGACACATGGTGCTGTTTGTACATTAATTCAGGGACCTAATTAAAGAAAGCACAGACTACTGGTCAGAGCATCTAGGCTGGCAAAAACCGTCAGCCTAAGGTCGCCAAACAAATGTGGGGTGGGGTGAAACCTGCCACCACAGCATCTTTGCGCATCTCTTTCCTGGACCCTTAAAGGTCATTAGAATCTATAACACTTCCAATGCTGGTGCTCAGGCGGACGAGAAGTGAGGCAGGAGGCTTTGGAACAATCAACCTCACCTGGAGGCTGGTGGGGAGACGTTTTGCCCCTCCCCCCAGGTATCAGGGCTGCCACCACAGCATGAAGCAGTTACAAAAGAGGGTTCTGCACCCTCAACACCCCAAGAATGAGGAACGGAACAAAAAGCAGAGGAGGTGTTCGTCTCTGGCAACGTTCATTAAAAATTCCTGGGAGATAAAAAGAGAATCTGGGCAATAAAATAAGTCTAACCTGTTTTAACTTTGTGCTTTGTCTAATTTCACATGCTCCTAGGGTTCCGCATGCAGAGGTCCCACACCCAGCACTTCAGACCCAATTTCCTAATGCAGAATGGCTGGGTCGACACCTCAGCTAGCGGAGTCCCATGCAGACTCCACGGCATAGAGCCTGAGCTGCAGCCAACCCAGCCCTCGAGAGCTCCATCCCCTAACTCCCACTGATGCTGCCGGGATCCCTACACAGTAGCCCAGCCCACAGCCCATGGGGGAGTGCACGCTCTCACCTCTCCATTCGGTTTTCAAAATAATGTTTCCTTTGCTTCTGAACCAAACTCAGTCTTGATCTGTTGGCTCCAATGACACTGGGCTCGTGGACTCCTGTTGGGGTACACTCTGGATGATCAGTAACAGAAATTGAGAACATTGTAACTTCAATGAACAGATGTCTGAGCCAAACTGTAGTTAACATAGAGCAGTGTATAATGCTCGGGTAAAATAAGATGTTTCTAAGAATTACATTTGATAATTCCATCACTTTACTATAAGCAAGTTCAGTGAAGACGTCTGTCTTATTTGTCAGGTCAACATTAGAGAAATGAAGTGATTTATTTCCATGGTTGTACATCGAATACTCTTGGCTGAAGCTTCAATCTTGTTTTGAATGCTTTTCCATTGAAAAGGATACCTCTCTTTCAGCTCTCCCTTTTCTGAGAAGTATAAAATGTTATAATATATTATTACCAAAGGGGAAAGGTAGGAAAAGGGATAAATTAACAGTTTGGGATTAACACATACACACTGCTATGTATAAAATAGATCATCAACAGGGAAATACTGTATAGCACAGGGAACTACACTGAATATTTTGCAATAACCTATAAGGGGAAATAATCTGAAAAAGAATCGATATTTTTATTGACATCATCTATCAATGACAGATAAAATGTAACCTAAGCAAGGCCGATGGTGTGCGCTTCTGAACCTGAAGATTTCAATCATCTAAAATTTGGGCTCTGCCTATTTCCCAAGGCTATTAATGGACATAAGTGTAGCCGTAGCTTAAAAATTCCCCAGTTTGGGGTTCGGGGAGGCACTGATTTGGAAAAATCCCTGGTGTTCTCCTTCCATGCACGGGACCCTTCCTACAGCTAAAACATGCCTGTCACACCTAGAGGATGGTACACCGTTTGATCGGAAAGAGTTTGGAAAAGGCACCTCATCTCCTCATCGCCTGGTGCACGGGTTCACCCCTCCAGCATCTTTCCTGACAATCTCCTTACTTGGGGAAATCAGCACCGTCAACATCCTGTTGCACACAGTTTGGAATTTGTCCAGAGGATGAAGCGGAAGGATGAGAAAAATTTAGAGACAAGTCTTAGTTGTTCAGACAGGCAAATGCCACTCTAATTTCCTATCTGGAAGACAAATTCATCAAAGGCTATAATTGCCCATGGAAACAGAATAGGGCTAGAGGAAATCCCGCTGTTTTGTGTCCAGTTTCCAAAAACACAAGTTGAAAAATGGAACTCGGGGGCAATAAAATTCATGAAACTGCAGAGTTGAAAATATCTATTGTCGAAAAATGTCTTGAGGTATGTCACAGAAAAGGACTTGTAAGCAAGGGAGAGTGGCAGGAAACAGATTTGAAGAGGTAGAAAGGACTCCCCATTAAAGCACAAGAAAAGGGGCTGAACATCGCCAATGAGGCACTTGGCCCAAAAGGGCGTATGCATTTTTTTCTGAATATATTCAAGTAAAGGCCATACACACTTTTTATCCAACCAAACAGGTGGGCACTGGAAATCAATACTACAAAATGTATCACTTCACATCAGTCAGAAGGGCCATCCACATAAAGTGTAAACACCAGAAATGCAGGACAGGGTGAGGAGAAAAGGGAGCCCTGTGAGGCTGATAGTGGAAATGTAATATGCTAACGGCCACTCTGGAGAAGTGTATTGTGTTTGCTAAAACATCTGAAAACTGAGCTACAGAGCATAGGGCACTTGCACTCATGGGCGTATACCTTGGGAAAAAACAAAAAAATGACAGAAAACAGGCACTCCAACGTTTACCACCTCTCTGTTAAAAAGGGCCTCCACTTGGATATAAACTAAATGTCCCTGGAAGGATAAAATGGATAAAAGAGATGGGGTACTTATGTAGAGTGGAATATTACTCATCCAGAAATCAATGAAATAAGGCCAGTTGGAACAACTCTGGAGGAGTTACATACGATCATTCTTAGTGACACATGTGAGAAAGAAAAAGACACATATCATAAGATGTCACTTAAAGGTGGAATCAAAAATGGCTACACATGAAATAAACTACAAAACAGAAACATAGTCAAATATGTAGAAAATAGACATAAGGCTGCTAAATGGGAAAGGTGGGGAATGGTGAGGTATTATCCAGGAGGTTGAAATTAGCAAATATACCATTCCAAGTACCGAATTGAATAACTGGCAAGGCCTACACGGTACCTCAAAGAACTGCACTCAGTCCACTCAAATCACTGGAAAATAATACATATGACTCGTAGGCATCTGAGAAAGAATTTATTGTTGTCACACAGTACATGAATCAAGTGGATGTACAGCAGCAAAAAACAGCTTTGAAAATCAGCTGTAAACAATATAAAAATAAATTTAAAAATATTTATAAAAACAGTGAGACAGACAAAAATTATTACAACTTTTGTTGAAGGGCTACGATGTAACATGGATTGAACACATGCAGACCCACAGCAGGATGATATATAAGGCTGGAAGCTATGCACGCTGAGAGATGTTAGAGAGGCTGGGTGAGGAAATGCAGACCTTTTAAAGTAATACTGCCTGGTACCCATTCCATGGGTCCCAAATCTGAAGTTTCAAGGGAATCTTGTGACAGGGAAAACATGCCTGGGAAACCGAGATGAATGTACACCGTGTGCTCAGGAAAGGTGTCTAAAATGCACCTCATTTTTGATCTCCTGGTGCTGGGGTTCGCCATTCCAGCCACATTACTAACAATCTCCCCACTTGGAGAATCAGCACCTTTAACCTCCTGTTTCACACAGTTTGCAATTTTTGAAGAGGATAAATGGGAAGAGGAGGAACCAGTGAGAGATAAGCTGTAGGAGTTTTGACAGGCACATGTCACTCTAATATCCCTTTAGGAAGAAGAATTAACCAAAGGCTCAGCCTGCCTCCCCAGAACCAGAATAGGGCCGGAATCAATCCAATGGTTTGGCGGCCAGCTCACAAAAAATGCGAGTTGCAAAATGGAGCTCAGGAGCAGACAATTCAAAGACCTGCAAAGATATAAATGATAACCAACGTCCAAAAATATATTCAGGTAAGGCAACGAAGAGGTTCTGAATGAGAGGCAGAATTGCAGGAAACATTTTTCAAAAGGTAGATTGTACTCACATTTAAAGCATATGAAAAGCAGCAGAATTTCTCAAATGATTCAGTTGGGCAAAAGGGTGTATGCATTTTTTTCATGAATATCTTCAGGAAAAAAACACATACAGAGTTTTTGGCCAACCAAGCAAGAGGGAAATGCAAATCCGCACAATAAAGAAGTCTCAATTTCCACTGCTCAGAAAGTCCATCCAAAAAATGTGTACAAATCAAAAATGCAGGAGAGGCCATGGAAAACAGGGAGACTAGTCACGCTGATGGGTGGGGTATAAATATCCAAGAGCTACTCTGAAGAAGTGTATGCTGTTTCCTAAAACATCTAAAATACAAAGCCCCCGAGCAAAGGGGACTTCAACTCATGGACATATAACTTGGGAAGACTAAATATCAACAAGACACAGGCACCCCAAAGTTTAGGGCTGCTCTGCATACAAGAACCTCAACTTCGGTACACCTAAAGTATCCCAGGAAAAAGAGAAATGCATAAAGAACTTGTGGTAATTTTATACAACGGAATATCACTCAGACGTGAAATCAATGTCATAAGGCCAGTAGCAGCATAATGAGAGGATTTAGGTATGATGATTCTATGGGAAATTAGTCACACAGAAAAAGAATCTTATCATAAGATATCACTTACAGAGGGAATGTCAACATCACCACACATGAACTGAATTAGGAAAGAGAGCAGCGTCTCACATTTAGAAAACACTCTTATGCCTCCTTAAGGGGAAAGGAGAGGTGGGGTGATGCATAAAACCAGAGTTTGATATTAGCCCAGGTACCATTCCATAAACCAAATACAGAATAGACAAGACCTACACCTTCCTCAGTGAACGGGACTCAAAACCCCTATTCCCCACAGAGGAATATATCTGATTAGTAAGAATCTTAAAACCTATGTACTGATATGCCTCTGTAAGGGAATCAAGTGTGTCTAGACCGGCATAAACACATCAGGGAAAATCAGCTCAACCCCATTATAAAAATGAATTTCAAAAACAAAACAAAAAACAGCGAAATTCTTACACAATTCCTTCAGGGGTTCTGATGAAACCTAGAATGACCCTATCTGCAAAGACAGCTGGATGAGACATAAGGCTGGACACTTGGGACTGAGAGGACTGGTGAGATTGGGAGAGAAAATGCAGACCCTTTAAAGTAGTAATGCATGCCACCATTCCATGGGTCCCAAATTTCCAGGTAGAAGGGAATATCACTACAGTTATAACATGTATGGGAAACCTAGATAATGGACACCCTGTGATGGCGAAAGGTTTCTGAAAGTCTCCTACTTTTTCCTCTCCTTGTGCTACAGTTTGCCATTCCAACTACTTTACTATCAATCTCCCAACTTAGGAGAGTCATCCCCTATAACCTCCTGGTTCGCACAGTTTGCTAATTGTGCAGAGGATGAAAGGGAAGAGGGAGAACAAATCAGAAAGTAGATGTAGGCCTTTGGACGGACACATGTCACTCTAAATTCCCATCAGGAAGAAGAATTAACCAAAGCCTCAGCCACCCACAGGGAACCAGTATAGCCACCCCTGGAACCAGTATAGTTCCTGAAGCAAAATTGTGGATTTGAGGTCAGCTCCCAAAAATGGGATTTGAAAATTGGAGCTCAGGGGCAAAGCAAATCAAAAACCTGCAGAGTTATAAAGGACTACTCTCTTCCAAAAATCTGTTGAGGGAAGGCAACAAAGCGGACTTGAAAATGAGGCAGAATTGCACAAAACATATTTCAAGAGGTAAATTGGAATCGCCTTTAAAGCACAGGAAAGGCATCACAACTTCGAGAATGATGCACTTGGCCAAAAACAGCATATGAATTTTCTCCTGAATATATTCAGGACAAAAGGCATAGGCCCTTTTTGGCCAATCAAGCAAGCGCACAATGCAAATTCACACTACAAAGAATTGTCACTTCCCACCGTTCAAAAAGGACATCCAAAAATCTGTATAAACCAGAAAGGCAAGATAGAGATGACAAGGGCATAAAGCAATATGATCCCAAGGGTCATGGAGGATTGTGATGACAAGCACATGGAGCATTGTGATGACAAGATTATGTATCATTTTGCTGTCAAAGGCATTGTGATGACAAGGTTCATGGAGCACTGTGATGACAAGCATCATGGAGCATTGTGATTACAGGGTTCATGGAGCATTGGGATGACAAGGGCATGGAGCATTTTGATGACAAGATTCCCGCATCATTGTGTTGTCAGGGTTCATGGAGCGTTGTCATGACAGTGGTCATGGAGCATTGTGATGACAGAGGTCATGGAGCATTGTGATGAGAACGTCATGGAGCATTGGGCTGAAAATATTCATGGAGTATTGTGATGACAGGGGTCAAGGAGCATTGTGATGACAAGGTACTGGAGCATTGTGATGAGAAGACCATGGAGCCATGTGATGACAAGTCTCATGGAGCATTCTGATGAAAAGGGTTATGGAGAATTGTGATTACAGGGGTCTTGGAGCATTGTGATGACAAGGGCATGGAACATTGGTATGAGAATGTCATGGAGCGTTCTGATGACATGCATCATGGAGCTTTGTGATGACAAGGGCATGGAACATTGTGATTACAGGGATCTTGGAGCATTGTGATGACAAGGGCAGTGAACAATGGGATGAGAATGTCATGGAGCGTTCTGATGACATGCATCATGGAGCTTTGTGATGACAAGGGCATGGAACATTGTGATTACAGGGGCCTTGGAGCATTGTGAGGGAAAGGGCATGTAACATTGTGATGAAAAAGGCATGGAGCCTTGTCATGACAGGGTTCAAGGAGCATACTGATGACAAGTGTCAGGGACCATTGTGATGACAAGGGTATTGAGCACTGTGATGACAAATGTCATGGAGCATTGTGATTAGAAGACCATGGATACATGTGATGACGAGCGTTATGTGGAGCTCTGATGATAGGTGTTATGGAATATTGTGATCACAAGGATTTGGAGCATTGTGATGACAGAGGTCATAGAGCATTTTGATTTCATTGTGATGACAGTAGCATGAAGCATTATGATGATGTGCATTTGGTGCATTGTGATGACAGTGTTCATGGAGCATTGAGATGAAAATGGGCATGGAGCATTATGATTACAGGAGTCTTGGATCATTGTGATGAAAAGGGCATGGAACATTGGTCTGAAATGTTTCATGGATTATTTTGATGAGAGGGGGCAAGGAGCATTGTGATAACAAGGGAACGGAACACTGTGATACATGGTTCATGGAGGATTGTAATGAGAAGCGCATGGAGCATTGTGAGAAGAATGGCATCGAGCATTGTGATGAAATGCATCATGGATCGTGTGATGACAAGGGCTTTGAACAATGTGATGAGAGGTTTTTGGAGCATTGTGATGACAATGGCATGGAGCATTGTGATGCCAAGGGTCATGGAGTTTTGTGATGACAAAGGTCATGGAGCATTTTGATTACAAGGGTGTGGTGCATTCTCTTGTGATGGGCGGGGAGCATTGTGATGACAGGGTCATGGAGCAATTTGATGAAAAGTGTCATGGAACATTTTGATGACAGGTGTTATGGAACATTGTGATGTCAGGAGTCATGGAACATTTTCATGACGGTGTTGTGGACCATTGTGATGACAGGGGAGTGGGTGTATTGTGATGACTATTGAGGGAACATTTTGATATCATTCGTGAGAGAGCATTTTGATAAGAAGTGTATGGAGCATTGTGAGGACAAGTTTTATGGAGCATTGTGATGACAAGCTTGTGGAGCACTGTGATGACAAGCACATGGCACATTGTGATAACATGGGTCATGGAGCACTGTGGTGACAAAGGAAGGGAGCAATGTGATGACAAGGGTCACCGAGCATTGTGATGAAAATTTCATGGAGCATTTTGGTGACAAATGTCACAGAGCCTACTGATGACGAGGGCATGGACCACTGTGATGACAATGGTCATGAAACATTGGGATGACTGGTGTCACGGAGCATTGTGATGACAGGGGTCATAGAGCTTTGTGATGAAAAGGCAATGAGCATTGTGATGACAGGGGCATGGAGCATTGGCCTGACATGTTTCATGGATTATTGTGATGACAGTGGGCATGGTGCAATGTGATGACAAAGGCATGCAGCACTGTGATGAGAAGGTCATGGAGTATTTTGAAGACAGGTCTCAGGGAGCATTGTGATGACATATGTCATGGTCCATTGCGATGACAATGGAATGGAATATTGTGATGCCAAGTGTCATGGAGGATTGTGATGACAAATGTAATGGAGCATTTTGATGACAAGGGCTTGGAGCATTGTGATGACAATGGACATGGAGCATTGTGATGACAAGGGCATGGAGCATTGTGATGACAAGGGCCATTGAGAATTTTGATGACAAGTTCATGAAGCATTGTGATGAGAAGCACATGGAGCTTCCTATGACAGGGGTCATGGAGCATTGCGATGACAAGTGCATAGAGAATTGTGATGACAAATCATGTAACACGGTGATGAGAAGTGTCATGGAGCATAGTGATGCCAAGAACGAGGAGAATTGTGATGACAGGGGACATGGAGCATTGTGATGACCAGGGCATGGAGCATTGTAATGGCAAGACCATGGAGCTTTGTGATGAGAAGACCATGGATAATTGTGATGACGAAAGTCATGGAGCACTGTAATGACAAGGGGAATGGAGCCCTGTGATGAGAGTGGCCATGGAGCATTGTGATGACAAGGGTCATGGAGCATTTTGATGACAAGGGCGTGGAACATTGTGATGAGAAGACCATGGATAATTGTGATGGTGAGAGTCATGGAGCTCAGTAATGACAAGGGGTATGAAGCATTGTGATGACAGTGACCATGGAGCATTGTGATGACAAGTGTCATGGAGCATTCTGATGACAAGCTTGTGGAGTATTGTGACGACAATGGCATGGAGCATTGAGATGAAAAGGGCATGGAGCATTGTGATAAAAAAGGCATGAAGCCATTTCATGACAGGTTTCAAGGAGCATTCTGACGACAAGTGTCAGGGAACATTGTGATGACCAGTGTATTGAGAATGGTGATGAAAAAGATCATGGAGCATTTTGACGAAAAGGGCATGGAGTATTATGATGACAGGCATCATGGAGCGTTGTGAGGACAAGTGTTATGGAACATTGTGATCACAAGGGTTTGGAGCATTGTGATGATAGAAGTCATGGCTAATTTTGTTTTCAAGGAGCATGGAGCATTGGGATGACAAGGGCATGAGGCAATGTGATCCCAAGTTTCATGGAAGATTGTGATGACAATGCTAAGGGAGTATTGTGATGACAAGCAAATGGAGCATTGTGATGACAAGGTCATGTAGCATTTTGCAGACACAGGCATGGAGCATTGTGATGATAAGGGTCATGGAGCACTGTGATGAGAAGCATCACGGATCATTGTGATTACAGGGGTCATGGAGCATAGGGATGGCAAGGCCATGGATCATTGTGATGACAAGTGTCATGGAGCATTGGGCTGAAAATATTCATGGAGCATTGTGATGACTAGGGAATGGAGCATTGTGATGACAAGAGTCCCGGATCACTGTGTTTTCGGGGGTCATTGGGCATTGTGATGACAGTGGTCATGGAGCATTGTGATGATAGGGATCATGAAGCATTGTGATGAGAAGTTCCTGGAGAATTGGACTGAAAATGTTCAGGAAGTATTGTGAGGACAGGGGTCATGGATCATTGTGATGACTAGGGAATGGAGCACTGTGATGAAAAGCTCCTGGAGAATTGTGATGAGAAGACCATGGAGCCTTGTAATAACAAGTCTCATGGAGCATTCTGATGAAAAGGGGCATGGAGTATTGTGATTACAGGGGTCTTGGAGCATTGTGATGACAAGGGCATGGAGCACTGTGATTACTGGTGTCTTGGAGCATTGTGATGAAATTGGCATGGATCATTGTTATGAAAATGGTATGGAGCCTTGTCATGACAGGGTTCCAGGAGCATACTGATGACAAGTGTCAGGGAGCATTGTGATGACAAGTTTATAGAGCATTGTGATGACAAAGGTCATGGAGCACTGTGATGAGAAGACCATGGATAATTGTGATGATGAGCGTCATGTGGCTTTGTGGTGATAAGTGTTATAGAACATTGTGATCACAAGGATTTGGAACATTGAGATGAGACAGATCATCAACTATTTTTATTTCATTGTGATGACAAGAGCCTGAAGCATTATGATGATGTGCATGGTGCATATTGATGACAGGGTTCATGGAACATTGAGATTCAAAGGGGCATGGAGCATTGTGATTAGAGGGTTCATGGAGCATTCTGATGACAATGGCATGGAGCATTGAGATGCCAAGGGTCATGGAGCTTTGTGATGACAAAGGTCATGGAGCAATTTGATTACAAGGGGTGGTGCAATATGATGAGAAGTGCAGGGAGCATTGTGATGACAGGATCATGGAGCAATTTGATGAAAATTGTCATGGAACATTTTTATGACAGGGGTTATGGAACATTGTGTTGTCAGGGGTCATGCAGTATTTTGATGAAAAGGGTCATGGAGCATTTTGATGACAGGGGTTATGGAGCATTGTGATGACAGGTGTCATCGAAAATTGTGATGATAAGTGCATGTAGCATTGTGATGACAGGGGTCATGTAACATTGTGATGACAGGGGTGAGGGAATATTGTGACGAATAGTGATGTAACATTTTGATATCTGTGGTGAGAGAGCATTTTGATGAGAAGTGCATGGAGCATTGTGATGACAAGGTTTATGGAGCATTTTGATGACAAGTTTGTGGAGCACTGTGATGACAAGCACATGGTGCATTGTGATGACATGTGTCATGGAGCATCTTGCTGACAAGCGCATGGAGCATTGTGATGACAAAGGTCAAGGAGCATTGTGCTGAGAAACGCATAGAGAATTTTGATGACCAGATTCAAAGAGCATTGTGATGAAAACTTCATGGAGCATTGTGATGACAATGGTCAAGGAGCATTGTGATGACAAGGGCATGGAAAATTGGTCTACTAAGTTTCTAGGTTTATTGCGATGACTGTTGGAATGGGGCATTGTGGTGACAAGGGCATGGAGCATTGTGATAGCCATGTCATGCATTATTGTGAAGACTGGTGTCAGGGAGCCTTGTGTTGACATATGTAATGGCCCATTGTGATGACAATGGCCTGGAGCATTGTCATGCCAATTGTCATGGAGGATTCTGATGACAAAGGTAATGGAGCATTGTGATCACAATGGCTTGGAGCATTGAGATGACAAGAGTCAGGGAGCATTGTGCTGACAAGTGCATGGAGAATTGTGATGACAAGGGTCATGGAGCATTCTCATGACAAGCTTGTGGAGTATTTTGATGACAGTGGCTTGGAGCACTGTGATGAAAACAGCATGGGGCATTGTGTTGAAAAAGGCATGGAGGCTTTTCGTGACAGGGTTCAAGGAGCATTCTGACAAGTGTCAGGGAGCATTGTGATGACAAGTGTATTGAGAATTTTGATGACAAAAGTCATGGAGCATTGTGATGAAAAGTGCATGGGGTATTGTGATGACAGGCATCATGGAGCGTTGTGATGACAAGTGTTATGGAACATTGTGATCACAAGGGTTTGGAGCATTGTGATGACAGAGGTCATGGATCATTTTGATTTCAAGGAGCAGGGAGCATTGTGATAACAAGGGCATGAAGCAATGTGATCCCAAGGTTCATGGAGGATTGTGATGACAATGGTAATGGAGTACTGTGATGACAAGCGCATAGAGCATTATAATGACAAGGTCATGTAGCATTTTGCAGACAAAGTCATGGAGCATTGTGATGACAGGTGTCATGGAGCACTGTGATGACAAGCGTCACGGAGCATTGTGAATACAGGGGTCATGGAGCATTGGGATGACAAGGGCATGGATCATTTTGATGACAAGGGTCATGGAGCATTGGACTGAAAATGTTCATGGAGTATTGTGATGACAGGACTCATGGAGCATTGTGATGACAGAGGTCATGGAGCATTGTGATTTCATTGTGATGACAATAGCATGAAGCATTATGATGATGGGCATGGTGCATTGTGATGACAGGGTTCATTGATCATTGAGATGAAATGGGGCATGGAGCATTGTGATTACAGGGGTCTTGGAGCACTGTGATGACAAGGGCATGGAGCATTTTGATGAGAAGGACATGGAACATTCTGATGTCATGTATCATGGAGCTTTGTGATGACAAGGGCATGGAGCTTTTTGATTACAGGGGTCTTGGAGCATTGTGATGACAAGTGTCATGGAGCCTTGTGATGACAAGGCCGTGGAACATTGTGATGGCAGGTGTCATGGAGCATTGTTATGACAGAGGTAAAGGAGCAGTCTGATCAGAAGGGCATGGAGCATTGTGATTACAAGGTTTATGGAGCATTACCATGACAAATTTGTGGACCGTTGTGATGAAAAGTGCGTCGCACATTTTGATGACAAGGTTCATGGAGCATTGTTCTCACAAAGGCATGGAGCATTTTGATGACAAGGGTCACGGAGCATTGTGATGAAAAGTTCATGGAGCACTGTGGTTATAAAGGTCACAGAGCCTTGTGATGACGCGGGCATGGACCATTGTGATGAGAAATATTATGAAGCAGTGTGATGACTTGAGTCACGGAGCATTGTGATGCCAGTGGTCATGGAGAATTGTGATAACAAGGGCATGGAGCATTGTGGTGACAGGGGCATGGAACATTGTTCTGACCAGTTTCATAGATTATAGTGATGACAGTAGACATGGTGCATTGCGATGACAAGGGCATGGATCATTGTGAAGAGAAGGTCATGGAGTATTGTGAAGACAGGTGTCAGGGAGCATTGTGATGATATATGTCATGGTCCATTGCAATGACAATGGCAGGGAGCATTGTGATGCCAAATGTAATGGAGGATTTTGATGACAAATATAATGGAGCATTGTGATGACTAGGGCTGGGAGCATTATGATGACAAGGGGCATTGAGAATTTTCATGAAATGTCGTGAAGCATTGTGATGACAAGGTCCTGGAGCATTGTGATGTGAAATCCATAGAGACGTGTGATGACAAATCTCATGGAGCATACTGATGAAAAGGGGTATGGGCCATTGTGATTCCAGGGGTCTTGGAACATTGTGATGACATGGGCATGGAGCATTGTGAGGAGAAGGCCAAGGAGCATTCTGAAGACATGTTTCATTGAGATTTGTGATGACAAGAGCATGGAGAATTGGGTTTAAAGGTGTCTTGGAGCATTGTGATGGAAAGGGCATGGATCATTGTGATGAAAAAGGCATGGAGCCTTGTCATGACAGGGTTCAAGGAGCATACAGACAACAAGTGTCAGGGAGCATTTTGATGACAAGTGTATTGAGCAGTGTGATGACAAAGGTCATGGAGCATTGTAATGAGAAGACCATGGATAATTGTGATGACGAGTGTCATAGGGCACTGTGATGACAAGTGTTATGGAATATAGTGATCACAAGGGTTTGGAGCATTGTTATGACAGAGGTCATGGAGCATTTTCAATTCATTGTGATGGCAATAGCATGAAGCATTATGATGATGGGCATGGTGCATTGTGATGACAGGGATCATGGATCATTTTGATGAAAAGTGGCATAGAGCATTGTGATTACAGGGTTTATGGAGCATTTCTATGACAAATATGTGGACCGTTGTGATGAAAAGCGCATGGCACATTGTGATGACAAGTGTCATGGAGCATTTTTCTGACTAAGCCATGGAGCATTGTGATGACAAGGATCACAGAGCATTGTGATGAAACGTTCATGGAGAATTGTGGTTACAATGGTCACAGAGCCTTGTGATGACGCCGGCATGGACAATTGTGATGACAAATGTTATGAAGCATTGTGATGACTGGAGTCACGGAGCATTGTGATGACAGGGGTCAAGGAGTACTGTGATGACAAGGGCATGGAGCATTGTGATGACAGGGGAACGGAGCATTGTGATGACAGGTGCATGGATCATTGGTCTGACAAGTTTCATAGATTATTGTGATGACAGGGGACATGGTGCATTGTGATGACAAGAGCATGGATCATTGTGATGAGAAGGTCATGGAGTATTGTGAAGACAGGTGTCAGGGAGCATTGTGATGGCATATGTCATGGTCCATTGTGATGACAATGGCAGGGAGCATTGTGATGCCAAATGTAATGGAGGATTTTGATGACAAATATAATGGAGCATTGTGAGGACTAGGGCTTGGATCATTATGATGACAAGGGCCATTGAGAATTTTCAGGAAAATGTCGTGAAGCATTGTGATGATAAGGTCCTGGAGCATTGTGATGAGAAAAACATGGAGCAATGTGATGACAACTCTCTTGGAGCATACTGATGAAAAGGGGCATGGACCATTGTGATTACAGGGGTCTTGGAACATTGTGATGACATAGGTATGGAGCATTGTGAGGAGAAGGCGAAGGAGCATTCTGAAGACATGCGTCATTGAGCTTTGTGATGACAAGGGCATGTAACACTGTGATTGCAGGGGTCTAGGAGCATTGTGATGAAAAGGGCATGGATAATTGTGATGGAAAAGGCATGGAGCCTTGTCATGACAGGGTTCAAGGAGCATACTGACGACAAGTGTCAGGGAGCATTTGATGACAAGTGTATTGAGCATTGTGATGAGATAGGTCATGGAGCCTTGTGATGACAAGGCCATGGAACATCGTAATGGCAGGGGTCATGGAGCATTGTTATGACAAGGGTAATGGAGCACTTTGATGGCAAGGGCATGTAGCATTGTGATGAGAAGACCATGGAGCATTCTGATGACATGTGTCATGGAGCTTTGTGAAGACAAGGGCATGGAGCAATGTGATGAGAGCGTTCATGGAGCATTGTGATGACAATGACATGGAGCATTGTTATGCCAAGGGTCATGGATATTTGTGATGACAAAGGTCATGGAGCATTTTGATGGCAAGGGCGTTGTGCATTGTGATGAGAAGAGCAGGGAGAATTGTGATGACAGGGTCATGGAGCAATTTGATGAAAATTGTCATGGAACATTTTGATGACAGGTGTTATGGAACATTATGATGTCAGGGGTCATCGAACATTGTGATGATAAGTGCATGTAGCATGGTGATGACAGGGGTCATGGAGCATTGTGATGACTAGTGAATGGAGCATGGTGATGACAAGGTCCTGGAGCATTGTGATGAGATGACGATGAAGACTTTTGATGACAAGTCTCATGGAGCATTCTGATGAATAGGGGCATGGAGCATTGTGATTACAGGGGTCTTGGAGCATTGTGATGACAAGGGCATGGAGCATTGTGAGGAGAAGGCCATGGAACATTCTGATGGCATGCGTCATGGAGCTTTGTGATGACAAGGGTCATGGAGCCTTGTGATGACAAGGCCGTGGAACATTTTGATGGCTGGGGTCATGGAGCATTGTTATGACAGTGGTAATGGAGCATTGTGATGAGAAGGGCATTGAGCATTGGTCTGAAATGTTTCATGGATTATTGTGATGAGAGTGGGCATGGAGCACTGTGATGACATGGGCACGGTACACTGTGATACATGAGTCATGGAGGATTGTAATGACAAGGGCATGGAGCATTGTGATGAGAAGGGCATCGAGCATTGTGATGACAATTGTCATGGAGCTTTTGATGACAAGGGCATGGAGCAATGTGATGAGATGGTTCATGGATCATTGTGATGACATTGACATGGAGCATTGTGATGCCAAGGGTCATGGAGCTTTGTGATGACAAATGTCATGGAGCATTTTGATGACAAGTGTGGTGCATTGTGATGAGAAGGGCAGGGAGCATTTTGATGACAGGGTCATGCAGCAATTTGATGAAAAATGTAATGGAACAGTTTGATGACATGTGTTATAGAACATTGTGTTGCCAGGGATCATGGATCTTTGGGATGAAAAGGGTCATGGAGCATTTTGATGACAGTGGTTATGGAACATTGTGATGTCAGGGGTCAAGGAAAATTGTGCTGATAAGGGGATGCAGCATTGTGATGACAGGGGTCATGGAACATTGTGATAACAGGGTTGAGCGAGGATTGTGATGACTAGTGATGGAACATTGTGATATTACATGTGAGAGAGCATTTGGAAGAGAAGTGCATGGAGCATTGTGATTACAAGGTTTATGGAGGATAGCGATGACAACGTTGTGGATCATTGTGATGAAAAGCGCATGGCACATTGTGATGACAAGGGTCATGGAACATTGTTCTGACAAAGGCATGGAGCATTGTGTTGACAATGGTCAAGGAGCATTGTGATGAAATGTTCATGGAGCATTGTGGTTACAAAGGTCACAGAGCCTTGTGATGACGCGGGCATGGACTGTTGTGATGACAAACGTTATGAAGCATAGTGATGACTGGAGTCACGGGGCATTGTGATGACAGGGGTCATGGAACATTGTGATGACAAGGGCATGGAGCATTGTGATGACAGGGGCATGGAGCATTGGTCTGACAAGTTTCATAGATTATTGTGATGACAGTTGACATGGTGCATTGTGATGACAAGGGCATGGAGCATTGTGTAGACATGGGCATGGAGTATTGAGAAGACAGGTGTCAGGGAGCATTGTGATGACCTATGTCATGGTCCATTGTGATGACAATAGCATGGAGCATTGTGATGCCAAATGTAATGGAGTATGTGATGACAAATATAATGGAGTATTCTGATGACTAGGGCTTGGAGCATTATGTTGACATCGGCCATTGAGAATTTTCATGAAAATGTCGTGAAGCATTGTGATGACAGGTCCTGGAGCATTGTGATGAGAAAACAATGGAGGCTTGTGATGACAAGTCTCAAGGAGCATACTGATGAAAAGGGGCCTGGAGCATTCTGATTACAGGGGACTTGGAACTTTTTGATACAAGGGCATGGAGCATTGTGATGACAAGGGCCTGCAGTATTGTGAAGAGAGGTGTCAGGGAGCATTGTGATGACATATGTAATGGCCCATTGTGATGACAATGGCATGGAGCATTGTGATGCCAAATGTCATGGAGGATTCTGATGACAAAGGTAATGGAGCATTGTGATGACAAGGGTTTTGAGCATTGTGATGACAAGGGTCAGGGAGCATTGTGCTCACAATTGCATGGAGAATTGTGATGACAAAGGTCATGGAGCATTCTGATGACAAGCTTGTGGAGTATTTTGATGACAATGGCATGGAACTTTGTGATGAAAATGGCATGGGGCATTGTGATGAAAAAGGAATGGAGCCCTTTGGTGACAGGGTTCAAGGAGCACTCTGATGACAGTGTCAGGGAGCATTGTGATGACAAGTGTATTGAGAATTGTGATGACAAAGGTCATGGAACATTGTGATGAAAAGGGCATGGAGTATTGTGATGACAGGCATCATGGAGCTATGTGATGACAAGTGTTACGGAACATTGTGATCACAAGTGTTTGGATCATTGTGATGACAGAGGTCATGGATCATTTTGACTTCAAGGAGCATGGAGCATTGTGATGACAAGGGCATGAAGCAATGTGATCCCAAGTTTCATGGAGGATTGTGATGACTATGGTAAATGTGTATTGTGATGACAAGCGCATAGAGCATTGTAATGACAAGGTCATGTAGCATTTTGCTGACAAAGGCATGGTGCATGGTGATGACATGTGTCATGGAGCACAGTGATGACAAGCGTCACGGAGCATTGTGAATATAGGGGTCATGGAGCATTGGGATGACAAGGGCATGGATCATTTTGATGACAAGCGTCATGGAGCATTTGGCTGAAAATGTTAATGGTGTATTGTGATGACAGGGGTCATGGTGCATTGTGATGACTAGGGAATGGAGCATGGTGATGACAACGTCCTGGAGCATTGTGATGAGATGACCCTGGAGATTTGTGATGACAAGTCTCATGGAGCATTGAGATGAAAAGGGGCATGGAGCATTGTGATTACAGTGGTCTTGGAGCATTGTGATGACAAAGGCATGGAGCATTGTGAGAAGAAAGCCATGGAACATTCTGATGACATGCGACATGGATTTTTGTGATGACAAGGGCATGGAGCATTGTGATGACAAGGCCGTGGAACACTGTGATGGCAGGGGTCATGGAGCATTGTTATGACAGAGGTAATGGAGCATTGTGATGAGAATGGCATTGACCGTTAGTCTGAAATGTTTCATGGATTATTGTGATGAGTGTGGGCATGGAGCATTGTGATGACAAGTGCACGGTACACTGTGATACTTGGGTCATGGATGATTGTAATGACAAGGGCATGGAGCATTGTGATTAGAAGGGCAACGAGCATTGTGATGACAAGTGTCATGGAGCTTTGTGATGACAAGGGCATGGGGCAATGTGATGAGAGGGTTCATGGAGCATTGTGATGCCAATGACATGGAGCATTGTTTTGCCAAGGCTCATGGAGCATTGTGATGACAATTGTCAGGGAGCATTTTGATGACAAGTGTGTGGTGCATTGTGATGAGAAGGGCAGGGAGCATTTTGATGACAGGGTCATGGAGCAATTTGATGAAAAGTGTAATGGAATATTTTGATGACAGTGGTTATAGAACATTGTGATGCCATGGGTCATGGACCTTTGGGATGAAAAGTGTCATGGAGAATTCTGATGACAGTGGTTATGGAACATTGTGATGTCAGGGGTCATGGAACTTTGTGTTGATAAGGGTATGTAGCATTGTTATGACAGGTGTCATGGAACACTGTGATTACAGGGATGAGGGAGGGTTGTGATAACTAGTGATGGAACATGGAGATATCTCAGGTGAGAGAGCATTTGGATGAGAAGAGCCTGGAGCATTGTGATTACAAAGTTTATGGAGCATAGCGATGACAAGTTTGTGGATCATTGTGATGAAAAGCGCGTGGCATATTGTGATGACAAGGGTCATGGAGCATTGTTCTGACAAAGGCATGGAGCATTGGGATGACAAGGGTCACAGAGCATTGTGATGAAAAGTTCATGGAGCATTGTGTGTACAAAGGACACAGAGCCTTGTGATGACGTGGGCATGGACTGTTGTGATGACAAACGTTATGAAGCATTGTGATGACTGGAGTCACGGAACATTGTGATGACAGGGGTCATGGAACATTGTGATAACAAGGGCATGGAGCATTGTGATGACAGGGGAATTGAGCATTGGTCTGACAAGTTTCATAGATTATTTTGATGACAGTGGACATGGTGCATGGTGATGACTAGGGCATGGGGCATTGTGATGAGAAGGTCATGGAGTATTTTGAAGACAGGTGTCATGGAGCATTGTGATGACATATGTCATAGTCCATTGCGATGACCATGGCAGGAAGCATTGTGATGCCAAATGTAATGGAGGATTGTGATGACAAATATAATGGAGCATTGTGATGACTAGGGCTTGGAGCATTATGATGACAAAACCATGGAGCCATGTGATGACAAGTCTCATGGAGCATACTGATGAAAATGGGCATGGAGCATTGTGAGGAGAAAACCAAGGAGCATTCTTATGGCATTCGTCATTGAGCTTTTTGATGACAAGGGCATGGAGCATCGTGATTACATGGGTCTTGGAGCATTGTGTTGAAAAGGGCATGGATTATTGTGATGAAAAAGGCATGGAGCCTTGTCATGACAGGGTAAAATGAGCATACAGACAACAAGTGTCAGGGAGCATTTTGATGACAACTCTATAGAGCATTGTGATGATGAAGGTCATGGAGCATTGTGATGAGAAGACCATGGATAATTGTGATGATGAGCGTCATGGGGCATTGTGATGACAAGTGTTATGGAATATTGTGATCACAAGGGTTTGGAGCATTGTTATGACAGAGGTCATGGAGCATTTTGATTTCATTGTTATGACAATAGCAGGAAGCATTATGATGATGGGCATGGTGCATTGTGATGACAGGGTTCATGGATCACTGAGATGAAAAGGGGCATAGAGCATTGTGATTACAGTGTTCTTGGAGCATTGTGATGAGTAGGGTCATGGAGCCTTGTGATGACAAGTCCATGGAACATCGTGATAGCAGGGGGCATGGAGCATTGTTATGACAGTGTTAATAGAACATTGTGATATCAAGGGCATGGAACATTGTGATGAGAAAGTCATGGAGCATTCTAATGACATGTGTCATGGAGCTTTGTGAAGACAACGTCATGGAGCAATGTGATGAGAGCGTTCATGGAGCATTGTGATGACAATGACATGGAACATTGTGATGCCAAGTGTCATGGATCTTTGTGATAACAAAGGTCATGGAACATTTTGGTGGCAAGGGCATTGTGCATAGTGATGCGAAGGACAGGGAGCATTATGATGACAGGGTCTTGGAGCTATTTGATGAAAAGTGTCATGGAACATTTTGATGACATGTGTTATAGAACTTTGTGATGTCATGGGTCATCGAACATTATGATGATAAGTGCATGTAGCATTGTGATGACAGGAGTCATGGAGCATTGTGATGACAGGGGTGAGGGAGTATTGTGACAAATAGTGATGTAGCATTGTGATATCAGTGGTGAGAGAGCATTTTGATGAGAAGTGCATGGAGCATTGTGATGACAAATTTTAAGGAGCATTGTGATGACAAGATTGTGGAGCACTGTGATGACAAGCACATGGTGCATAGTGATGACATGTGTCATGGAGCATTGTGCTGAGAAGCGCATGGAGCATTTTGATGACAAGGTTCATGGAGCATTGTGCTGAGAAAGGCATAGAGCATTGTGATGACAAGGGTCAAAGAGCATTGTGATGAAAAGTTCATGGAGCATTGTGGTTAAAAATGTCACAGAGAGTGTTGATGACGAGGGCATGGACCATTGTGATGACAAATGTCATGACGGACTGTGATGACTGGGGTCACGGAGCATTGTGATGACAGGGGTCATGGAGCATTGTGATAACAAGGGCATGGAACATTGTGATGACAAGGGCATGGAACATTTGTCTAATAAGTTTCATGGATTATTGCGATGACATTTGGAATGGCACATTGTGATGACAAGGGCATGGAGCATTGTGATGACCAGGTCATGCAGTATTGTGAAGACAGGTGTCAGGGAGCATTGTGATGACATATGTAATGGCCCATTGTGAATACGATGGCATGGAGCATTGTGATGTCAAGTGTAATGGAGGATTCTGATGACAAAGGTAATGGAGCATTGTGATGACAATGGCTTGGAGCATTGCGATGACAAGTGCATGGATTATTTTGATGGCAGGTGTCATGGAGCATTCTGATGACAAGCTTGTGGAGTATTTTGATGACAATGGCATGGAGCATTGTGATGAAAACGGCATGGGTCATTGTGATGGAAAAGCCATGGAGCCTTTTCGTGACAGTGTTCAAGGAGCATTCTGAAGACAAGTGTCAGGGAGCATTGTGATGACAAGTTTATTGAGAACTGTGATGACAAAGGTCATGGAGCATTGTGATGAAAAGGGCATGGAGTATTGTGATGACAGGTATCATGGAGCGTTGTGATGACAAGTGTTATGGAACATTGTGTTCACAAGGTTTTGGAGCATTGTGATGACCGAGGTCATGGATCATTTTGATTTCAAGGAGCATGGAGCATTGTGATGACAAGGGCATGAAGCAATGTGATCCCAAGGTTCATGGAGGATTGTGGTGACAATGGAAATGGCGTATTGTGGTGACAAGCGCATAGAGCATTGTAATGACAAGGTCATGTAGCATTTTGCTGACAAAGGCATGGAGCATTGTGATGACATGTGTCATGGAGCACTGTGATGACAAGCGTCATGGAGCATTGTGAATACAGGGGTCATGGAGCATTGGGATGAGAAGGGCATGGATCATTGTGATGACAAGTGTCATGGAGCACTGGGCTGAAAATTTTCATGGAATGTTGTGATGACTGGGGTCATGGAGCATAGTGATGACTAGGGAATGGATCACTGTTATGACAAGAGTCCCGGATCATTGTGTTTTCAGGTGTCAAGGAGTGTTGTGATGACAGTGGTCATGGAGCATTTTGATGATATTGGTCATGTAGCATTGTGATGAGAAGGTCGTGGATCATTGGGCTGAAAATATTCATGGATTATTGTGATGACAGGGGTCATGGAACATTGTGATGACAAGGGAATAGAGCATGGTGATGACAAGGTCCTGGAACTTTGTGAGGAGAAGGCCATGGAGACTTGTGATGACAAGTCTCATGGTGCATTCTGATGAAAACTGGCATGGAGCATTGTGATTACAGGGGTCTTGGAGCATTGTGATGACTAGGGCATGGAGCATTGTGATGAGAAGGCCATGGAGCATTCTGATGACATGCGTCATGGAGTTTTGTGATGACAAGGGCATGGAGCATTGTTATTACAGGGATCTTGGAGCATTGTGATGAAAAGTCATGGATCATTGTGATGAAAAATGCATGGAGCCTTGTCATGACAGGGTTCAAGGAGCATACTGATGACAAGTGTCAGGGAGCATTGTGATGACAAATGTATTGAGCATTGTGATGACAAACATAATGGAGCATTTTGATAAGAAGACCATGGATAATTGTGATGATGAGCGTCATGGGGTGTTGTGATGATAAGTGTTATGCAACATTGTGATCACAAGTGTTTGGAGCATTATGATGACAGGGGTCATGCAGAATATTGATTTCACTCTGTTGACAATAGTTTGAAGCATTTTGATGATGGGCATGGTGCATTGTGATGACAGGGTTCATGGAGCATTGAGATGAAAAGGGGCATGGAGCAATGTGATTACAAGGGTCTTGGAGCATTGTGATGACAAGGGCATGGAGCATTGTGATGAGAAATCCATGGAACAATCTGATGACATGCGTCATGGAGCTTTGTGATGACAAGGGCAAGGAGCATTGTGATTACAGGGGCCTTCAGCATTTTGATGACAAGTGTCATGGAACCTGTGATGAGTAGGCCGTGGAACATTATGATGGCAGTGGTCATGGTGCATTGTTATGACAGAGGTAATGGAGCATTGTGATGAGAAGGTCATGGAACTTTGGTCTGAAATGTTTCATGGATTATTGTGATGAGAGTGGGCATGGAGCATTGTGATGACAAGGGTATGAAACACTATGATACATGGGCCATGCAGGATTTTAATGAAAAGGGCATGGAGCATTGTGATGGGAATGGCATTGACCATTGTGATGACAAGTGTAATGGAGAATTGTGATGACAAGGGCATGGAGCAATGTGATGAGAGGGTTCATGTAGCATTGTGATGACAATTACATGGAGCATTGTGATGCCAAGGGTCATGGAGCTTTGTGATGACAAGTCATGGAGCATTTTGATGACAAGGGCATGGTGCATTGTGATGAGAAGGGCAGGGAGCATTTAGATGACAGGTTCATGCAGCAATTTGATGAAAAGTGTAATGGAACATTTTGATGGCAGGGGTCATAGAACATTGTGATGTCAGGGGTCTTGGAGCTTTGGGATGAAAATGGTCATGGAGCATTTTGATGACAGGTTTATGGAACATTGTGATGTCAGGGGTCAAGGAACATTTTGATGATAAGGCGATGAAGCTGTGTGATGACAGTGTCATGGAACATTTTGATTACATGTGTGAGGGAGTATAGTGATGACTAGTGATGTAGCACTGTGATATCTCTGGTAAGAGAGCATTTTGATGAGAAGTGGATGGAGCGTTGTGATTACAATGTTTATGGATCATTGCAATGACAAGGTTGTGGACCGTTGTGATGAAATGCGTGTGGCACATTGTGATGACAATGGTCATGGAGCATTGTTCTGACAAAGACAAGGAGCATTGTGATGACAAGTGTCACTGAGAATTGTAATGAAAATTTCATGGAGCATTGTGGTTACAAAGGTCAAAGAGCCTTGTGATGACGCGGGCATGGACCATTTTGATGACAAACGTTATGAAGCATTGTGATGACTGGAGTCACGGAGCATTGTGATGACATGGGTCATGGAGCATTGTGATGACATGTGTCATGGAGCATTGTGCGGAGAAATCATAGAGCATTGTGATGACAAGGGTCAAAGAGCATTGTGATGAAAAGTTCATGGAGCATTGTGGTTAAAAAGGTCACAGAGACTGTTGATGACGAGGTCATGGACCATTGTGATGACTGGAGTCACGGAGCATTGTGATGACAGGGATCATGGAGCATTGTGATGACAATGGCAAGGAGCATTGTGATGAGAAGGGCATGGAACATTGGTCTAACAAGTTTCATGGATTATTGCGATGACATTTGGAATGGCAAATTGTGATGACAAGGGCATGTAGCATTGTGAGGACCAGGTCATGCAGTATTGTGAAGACAGGTGTCAGGGAGCATTGTTATGATATATGTAATGGCCCATTTTATGACAATGGCATGGAGCATTTTGATGCCAATTGTCATGGAGGATTCTGATGACAAAGGTAATGGAGCATTGTGATGACAATGGCTTGGAGCATTGTGATGACAAGGGTCATGGAGCATTCTGATGACAAGCTTGTGGAGTATTTTGATGACAAGGGCATGGAGCACTGTGATGAAAACGGCATGGGGCATTGTGTTGAAAAAGGCATGGAGCCTTTTCGTGACAGGTTTCAAGGAGCATTCTGATGACAAATGTCAGGGAGCATTGTGATGACATGTATATTTAGAATTGTGATGACAAAGCTCATGGAGCATTGTGATGAAAAGGGCATGGAATATTGTGATGACAGGCATCATGGAGCGTTGTGATGACAAGTTTTATGGAACATTGTGATCACAAGGGTTTGGAGCACTGTGATGACAGAAGTCATGGATCATTTTGATTTCAAGGATCATGGAGCATTGTGATGACAAGGGCATGAAGCAATGTGATCCCAAGGTTCATGGAGGATTGTGATGACAATGGAAATGGAGTATTGTGATGACAAGCACACAGATCATTGTAATGACAAGGTCATGTAGCATTTTGCTGAAAAAGGCATGGAGCATTGTGATGACATGTGTCATGGAGCACTGTGATGACATGCGTCACGAAACATTGTGAATACAGGGGTCATGGGGTATTGGGATGACAAGGGCATGGATCATTTTGATGACAAGGGTCATGGACCACTGGGCTGAAAATGTTCATGGAGTGTTGTGATGACAGGGGTCATGGATCATTGTGATGAATAGGGCATGGAGCATTGTAATGAGAAGGCCATGGAGGATTCTGATGACATGCATCTTGGAGATTTGTGATGACAAGGGCATGGAACATTGTGATACCATGGATCTTGGAGCATTGTGATGAAATGGGCATGGATCATTGTGATGAAAATGGCATGGAGCCTCGTCATGACAGGGTTCAAGGAGCATACTGACGTCAAGTGTCAGGGAGCATAGTGGTGACAATTGTATTGAGCATTGTGATGACAAAAGTCATGGAGCATTGTGATGAGAAGACCATAGATAATTGTGATGATGTGCGTCATGGGGTGTTGTGATGATAAGTTTTATGGAACATTGTGATCACAAGGGTTTAGAGCATTATGATGACAAAGGTCATGGAGAATATTGATTTATTTGTGATGACAATATCGTGAAGCATTATGATGATGGGCATGGTGCATTGTGATGACATGGTTCATGGAGCATTGAGATGAAAAGGGGCATGGAGCATTGTGATTACAAGGGTCTTGGAGCACTGTAATGACAAGGGCAGGGAGCATTATGATGAGAAGGCCATGGAACATTCTGATGACATGCGTCATGGAGTTTTGTGATGACAAGGGCATGGAGCATGGTGATTTCAGGTGTCTTGAGCATTGTGATGACAAATGTCATGGAACCTTGTGATGACTAGGCCGTGGAAAATTGTGATGGCAGGGGTGTTGGAACATTGTTATCACAGGTGTAATGGAGCATTTTGATGAGAAGGGCATGGAACATTGGTCTGAAATGTTTCATGGATTATTGTGATGAGAGTGGGCATGGAGCATTGTGATGACAAGGGTACGGAACACTATGATACATGGGTCATGCAGGATTGCAGTGACAGGGGCTTGGAGCATTGTGATGAGAAGGGCATTGAGCATTGTGATGACAAGTGTCATGGAGCTTTGTGATGACAAGGGAATGGAGCAATATGATGAGAGGGTTCATGGAGCATTGTGATGACAATGACATGGAGCATTGTGATGCCAAGGGTCATGGAGATTTGTGATGACAACTCATGGAGCATTTTGATGATAAGGGTGTGGTGCATTGTGATGAGAAAGGCAGGGAACATTTTGATGACCGGTTCATGCAGCAATTTGATAAATAGTGTGGTGGAACATTTTGATGGCAGGGGTTATAGAACATTGTGATGCCAGGGGTCATGGAGCTTTGGGATGAAAAGGGTCATGGAGCATTGTGATGACAGGGGTTATGGAACATTGTGATGTCAGGGGTCATGCAACATTGTGATGATAATGGGATGTACCAGTGTGATGACAGTGTCATGGATCATTGTGATTACAGGGGTGAGGGAGTATTGTGATGACTAGTGATGGAACATTGTGATATCTCTGGTGAGAGAGCATTTTGATGAGAAGTGCTTGGAGCATTGTGATTACAAGTTTTATGGACCATTGCAATGACAAGGTTGTGGACCGTTGTGATGAAATGCGTGTGGCACATTGTGATGACAATGTTCATGGAGCATTGTTTTGACAAAGACATGGAGCACTGTGATGACAAGGGTCACAGATAATTGTGATGAAAAGTTCATGGAGCATTGTGGTTACAAACGTCACAGAGCGTTGTGATAACGCGGGCATGGACCATTGTGATGACAAACGTTATGAAACATTGAGATGACTGGCGTCACGGAGCATTGTGATGACAGGTGTCATGGAACATTGTGATGACAAGGGCATGGAGCCTTGTGTTGACAGCTGCATGGAGCATTGGTCTGACAAGTTTCATAGTTTATTGTGATGTCAGTGGGCATGGTGCATTGTGATGACAAGGGAATGGAGCATTGTGATGAGAAGGTCATGGAGTATTGTGAAGACAGGTGTCAGGGAGCATTGTGATGACATATGTCATGGTCCATTGCGATGACAATGGCATGGAGCATTGTGATGCCAAACGTAATGGAGGATTGTGATGACAAATATAATGTAGCATTGTGATGGTTAGGGCTTGGAGCATTATGATGACAAGGGCCATTGAAAATTTTCATGACAAGGTCGTGAAGCATTGTGATGACAAGGTCCTGGAACATTGTGATGACAAAACCATGGAGCCTTTTGATGACAAGTCTCATGGAGCATACTGATGTAAAGGGGCATGGAACATTTTGATTACAGGGGTCTTGGAACATTGTGATGACAAGGGCATTGAGCATTGTGAGGAGAAGACCAAGGAGCATTTTGATGGCATGCGTCATTGAGCTTTGTGATGACAAGGGCATGGAGCATTGTTATTATATGGGACTTGGAGCATTGTGATGAAAATGGCATGGATCATTGTGATGAAAAAAGCATGGAGACTTGTCATGAAAGGGTTCAAGGAGCATACAGACAACAAGTGTCAGGGAGCATTTTGATGACAAGTGTATTGAGCACTGTGATGACGAAGGTCATGAAGCATTGTGATGAGAAGACCATGGATAACTGTGATGACGAGCATCATGGGGCATTGTGATGACAAGTGTTATGGAATACTGTGATCACAAGGGTTTGGAGCATTTTTATGCCGGAGGTCATGGATCATTTTGATTTCAAGGAGCATGGAGCATTGTGATGCCAAGGGTCATGGATCTTTGTGAGGACAAAGGTCATGGAGCATTTTGATGGCAAGGGCGTTGTGCATTGTGATGAGAAAGGCAGGGAGCATTCTGATGACCGGTTCATGGAGCAATTTGATGAAAAGTGTCATGGAACATTTTGTTGAAAGTTGTTATGGAACATTGTGATGTCAGGGGTCATCAAATATTGTGAGGATAAGTGCATGTAGCATTGTGATGACAGGAGTGATGGAGTATTGTGATAAATAGTGATGTAGCATTGTGATATCAGTGGTGAGAGAGCATTTTGATGAGAAGTGCATGGAGCATTGTGATGACATATTTTAAGGAGCATTGTGATGACAAGCGCATGGTGCATTGTGATGACGTGTCATGGAGCATTGTGCTGACAAGCGCATGGAGCATTGTGATGACAAGTGTATTGAGAATTGTGATGACAAAGGTAATGGATCATTGTGATTAAAAGGGCATGGAGTATTGTGATGACAGGCATCATGGAGCATTGTGATGACAAGTGTTATGGAACGCTGTGATCACAAGGGTTTGGAGCATTGTGATGACAGAGGTCATGGATCATTTTGATTTCAAGGAGCATGGAGAATTGTGATGACAAGGGCAAGAAACAATGTGATCCCAAGGTTCATGGAGGATTGTGATGACAATGGAAATGGAGTATTGTGAGGACAAGCACATAGAATATTGTAATGACAATCTCATGTAGCATTTTGCTGACAAATGCATGGAGCATTGTTATGACATGTGTCATGGAGCACTATGATGACAAGCGTCATGGAGCATTGTGAATACAGTTGTAATGGAGGATTGGGATGACAATGGTATCGATCATTGTGATGACAAGGGTCCTGGAGCACTGGGCTGAAAATGTTCATGGAGTGTTGTGATGACAGGGGTCATGGAGCATTGTGATGACTAGGGAATGGAGCATTGTGATGACAAGAGTCCCGGATCATTGTGTTCTCCGGTGTCATGGAGTGTTGTGATGTCAGTGGTCATGGAGCATTGTGATGATATTGGCCATGGAGCATTGTGATGAGTAGCTCGTGGAGCATTGGGCTGAAAATGTTCATGGATTATTGTGATGACAGGTGTCATGGAGCATTGTGATGACAAGGGAATGGAGCATGGTGATGACAAGATCCTGGAGCATGGTGATGAGAAGACCATGGAGACTTGTGATGATAAGTCTCATGGAGCATTCTGATGAAAAGGGGCATGGAGCATTGTGATTACAGGGGACTTGGAGCATTGTGATCACTAGGGAATGGAGCATTGTGATGAGAAGGCCATGGAGCATTCTGATGACATGCATCATGGAGGTTTTGATGACACGGGCATGGAGCATTGTGATTACAGGGGTCTTGGAACACTGTGATGACAAGGGCATGGAGAATTCTGAGGAGCAGACCAAGGAGAATTCTGATGGCATGCGTCATTCAGCTTTGTGATGACAAGGGCATGGAGCATTGAGATTACATGGGCATTGGAGCATTGTGATGAAAAGGACATGGATCATTGTGATGAAAAAGGCATGGAGCCTTGTCATGACAGGGTTCAAGGAGCATACAGACAAAAAGTGTCAGGGAGCATTTTGATGACAAGTGAATTGAGCATTGTGATGACAAAGGTTATGGAGCATTGTGATGAGAAGACCATGGATAATTGTGATGACGAGCGTCATTGGGCATTTTGATGACAAGTGATATGGAATATTGTGATCACAAGGGTTTGGAGCATTGTTATGACAGAGGTCTAGGAGCATTTTGATTTCATTGTGATGACAATAGCATGAAGCATTATGATGATGGGCATGGTGCATTGTGATGACTGGGTTCATGGATCTTTGAGATGAAAAGGGGCATAGATCATTGTGATTGCAAGGTTCTTGGAGCATTGTGATGAGAAGAGTCATGGAGATTTGTGATGACAAGGCCATGGAACACCGTGATAGCAGGGGTCATGGAGCATTGTTATGACAGGGGTAATGGAGCATTGTGATGGCAAGGGCATGGAGCATTGTGATGAGAAGGCCATGGAGCATTCTGATGACATGTGTCATGGAGCTTTGTGAAGACAAGGGCAAGGAGCAATGTGATGAGATTGTTTATGGAGAATTGTGATGACAATGACATTGAGCATTGTGATGCCAAGGGTCATGGATCTTTGTGATGACAAAGGACATGGAGCATTTTGATGACAAGGGCGTTGTGCATTGTGATGAGAAAGGCAGGGAGCATTCGGATGACAGGGTCATGGAGCAATTTGATGAAAAGTGTCTTGGAATATTTTGATGACACGTGTTATGGAACATTGTGATGTCAGGGGTCATCGAACATTGTGATGATAAGTGCATGTAGCATTGTGATGACAGGAGTCTTGGAACATTGTGATGACAGTGGTGAGGGAGTATTGTGACAAATAGTGATGTAGCATTGTGATATCAGTGGTGAGAGAGCATTTTGATGAGAAGTGCATGGAGCATTGTGATGCCAAATGTCATGGAGGTTTGTGATGACAAATCATGGAGCATTTGGATGACAAGGGCATGGAGCACTGTGAGGAAAAGGCCATGGAACTTTCTGATGACATGCGTCATGGAGCTTTGTGATGACAAGTGCATGGAGCATTGTTATTACAGGGGTCTTTATCATTGTGATGACATGTGTTATGGAACCTTGTGATGACTAGGCCATGGAACATTGTTATGGCAGGTGTCATGGAGCATTGTTCTCACAGGCGAAATGGAGCATTGTGATGGCAAGGGCATGGAGCATTGTGATGAGAAGGCCATGGAGCATTCTGAAGATATGTATCATGGAGCTTTGTGAAGACAAGGGCATGGAACAATGTGATGAGAGCGTTCATGGAGCATTGTGATAACAATGACATGGAGCATTGTGATGCCAAGGGTCATGGATATTTGTGATGACAAATGTCATGGAGCATTTTGATGGCAAGGGCGTTGTGCATTGTGATGAGAAGGGCAAGGAGCATTCTGATGACAGGTTCATGGAGCAATTTAATGAAAAGTGTCATGGAACATTTTGATGAGAGGTGTTATGGAACATTGTGATGGCAGGGGTCATCGAACATTGTGATTATAAGTGCATGTATCATTGTGATGACAGGAGTCATGGAACATTGTGATGACAGGGGTGAGGGGGTATTGTGACCAATAGTTATGTAGCATTGCGATATCAGTGGTGAGAGAGCATTTTGATGAGAAGTGCATGGAGCATTGTGATGAGAAGTTTTATGCAGCATGGTGATGAGAAGTTTGTGGAGCACTGTGATGACAAGCGCATGGTGCATTGAGATGACATGTGTCATGAAGCATTGTGCTAACAAGCGCATGGAGCATTGTGATGACAAGGGTCATGGAGCATTGTGCTGAGAAAGGCATAGAGCATTGTGATGTCAAGGGTCAAAGAGCATTGTGATGAAAACTTCATGGAGCATTGTCGTTAAAAAGGTCACAGAGACTGTTGATGACGAGTACATGGACAATTGTGATGACAAATTTCATGAAGCATTTTGATGACTGGAGTCACGGAGCATTGAGATGACAGGGGTCATGGAGCATTGTGATAACAAGGGCATGGAGCATTGTGATGACAAGGGCATGGAGCATTGTTCTAATAAGTTTCAAGGTTTCTTGCGATGACAGTTGGAATGGCGCATTGTGATGACAAGGGCATGGAGCATTGTGATGACCAGGTCATGAAGTATTGTGAAGACAGTTGTCAGGGAGAATTGTGATGACATATGTAATGGCCCATTGTGATGACAATGGCATGGAGCATTTTGATGCCAAGTGTCATGGAGGATTCTGATGACAAAGGTAATGGAGCACTGTGATGACAATGGCTTGGAGTATTGTGATGACAAGCGTCATGGAACATTGGGCTGAAAATGTCCATGGAGTATTGTGATGACAGGTGTCATGGAGCATTGTGATGACTAGGGAATGGAATATTGTGATGACAAGTGTCCCAAATCATTGTGTTGTCAGGTGTCATGGAGAGTTGTGATGACAGTGGTCATGGAGCATTGTGATGATATTGGCCAATGAGCATTGTGATGAAATGACCTTGGGTAATTGTGATGTCGAGCATCATGGAGCACTGTAGTGACATGGGGCATGAAGCATTGTGATGACAGGTGTCAGGGAGCATTGTGATGACAGGGGTCATGGAGCTTTGTAATGACAAGGGCATGGAGCTTTGTGATGACATGTGCATGGAGCATTGTGATGACAAGTGCATGGAGCATTGCAATGACAAGTGGATGGAGAATTGTGAAGACAAGAGCATGTAACATTTTGATGAGAAGTGTCATGTAGCATTGTGATGACAAGGACGTGGAGAATTGTGATGACAAGGGACATGGAGCATTGTGATAACCAGGGCATGGTGCATTGTGATGACAGGGGACATGGAGCATTATTATGAGAACGGCAATGGTGCATTCTGACATAAGATATCACTTATGAAGGGAATGTAAACATGGCTACATATGAACTGATTTAGGGAAGAGAACAGAGTCTCAGATTTAGAAAACAATCTAACGCTTGCTTAAGGGGAATGAGAGGTTGGGAGATGCACAAAACATAAGATTGATATTAGCACAGGTACCGTTCCATAATCCAAAAACAGAAGAGACAAGCACTACTCCTTCCTCAGGGAACGGAACTCAACATCCCTATTCCCCGCAGAGAAATATATCTGACTAGTAAGAATTTTAAAACCTATGTATTGATATGTCTCCATAAGGGAACCAAGTGTGTCTAGAATGACATAAACATGGCAGTGAGAATCAGCTCAAACACACTATAAAAATGAATTTCAAAACAAAACATAAGAACAGTAAAATTCTGACACAATACCTTCAGGGGTTCTGATGAAACCTGGAATGACCCTATCTATAATGACAGCTGGATGTGGCATAAGGCTGGTCACTTGGGACTGAGAGGATTGGTGAGATTGGGTGAAAAAATGCAGACCCTTTAAAGCAATAATGCCTGCCACCCATTCCATGGTTCCCAACTCTCCAGGTAGAAGGGAATATCACTACAGTTATAACGTGTATGGGAACCTAGAGAATGGAAACCATCTGATGATGAAAGGTTTCTAAAACTCTACTTGTACTCCAGTTTGACATTCCAACTGCTTTACTATCAATCTCCAAACTTGGAAAGTCAGCCCCTATAACCTCCTGGTTCGCACAGTTGGCAAATTGTGCACAGGATATAAGGGAAGAGAGAGAACCAATGAGAGAGTAGCTGTAGGCATTTGGACGGCCACATGTCTCTCTAATTTCCCGTCACAAAGAGGAATTAACCAAAGTCTCAGCCTGACCCCCAGAACCAGTGTAAGTCCAGAAGCAAAACTGTTGATTTGCGGTCAGCTCACAAAAACGCGAGTTGAAAAATGGAGCTCAGGGCCACAGCAATTCACTAACCTGCAGAGTTATAAAGGACTACTCGCTGCCAAAAATCTGTTGAGGGAAAGCCACGAGGCGGAAGAGAAAATGAGGAAGAATGGCATGAAGCAGATTTCAAGAGGTACATTGGAATCGCCTTTAAACACAGGAAAAGCATTACAACTTCGAAAATAATGGAAATGGCCATAAAGGGCATATGGGTTTTCACGTGAATATATTCAGGAGAAAACACATATGCCATTTTTGGACAAGCAAGCAAGCGGGCAATGAAAATCTGCACTAAAAAGAAGTATCACTTCCCACCGGTCAAAAGGGACATCCACAAAATATGTAAAAACCAGAAAGGCAAGACAGGCCGTGGAGAACAGGGAGCCTTGTTATGTGGATGGGTGGGATGTAAATTGCCAACTGTCTCACTGGAGGAGTGCATTGTGTTCCCTAAAACAAGTAAACAACAGAGCTACAGAGCCAAGGGCACTTCCAGTCTAGGGAATATACCTTGGGAAAACTGAAAATCAATAAGACAGAGCCAACCCCAAATTTAGGGCTGCACTGCTTACAACAACCTCAACTTGGGTACACCTCAAATATCCCAGGAAATATAAAAATGGTTCAAAAATTGTGGTACTTACGTACGATGGAATATCCCTCACCCATGAAATCAATGTCATAAGACCAGTAGATGCAAAATGAGTGGATTCAGGTACGATGATTCTAAGTGAAAAAAGTCACACAGAAAATGAAGCTTATCATAAGATATCAGTTATGAAGTTCCTGTAAACATGGCTACACATGAACTGAGTTAGGAAAGACAACAGAGTCTCACATTTAGAAAACACTCTTATTCCTGCTTAAGGGGGAAGGAGAGGTGGGGTGATGCATAAAAGCAGAGTTTGATATAAGCACAGGTACCATTCCCAAACACAACTATGGAATAGACAAGACCTACCTATACCTTCCTCAGTGAAAGGGACTCAAAACCCCATATTTCCCGCAGAGGAATATATCTGACTAGTAAGAATCTTAAAACCTATGTATTGATATGTCTACATAAGGGAATCAAGTGTGTCTAGACTGGCATAAACATGGCAGCGAGAATCAGCTCAAAGCCACTATAAAAAGGAATTTCAAAAACAAAACAAAAAAACAGGGAAATTCTTTACAATTCATTCAGGGTCTCTGATGAAACGTGGAATGACCCTGTCTACAATGACAGCTGGATGTGGCATAAGGCTGGACACCTGGGACTGAGAGAATTGGTGAGATTGGGTGAGCAAATGCAGACCCTTTAAAGCAATAATGCATGTCACCCATTCCATGGGTCCCAAATCTCCAGGTTGAAGGGAATATTACTACAGCTATAACATGTATGGGAAACCTAGAGAATGGACACACTGTGAATACGAATGGTCTCTAAAACTCAATGAATACTCCCCTTCCTGGTGCTCAGGTTTGACTTTCCAACTGCTTTACTATCAATCTCCCAACCTAGAGAGACAGCACCTTTAACCTCCTGTTTCGCACAGGTTGCCAATTTGGCAGAGGATGAATGGCAAGACAAGAACCAATGAGAGAGTAGCTGTTAGGCATTTGGATGGGCACATGTCACACTTGTTTCCCGGGAGGAAGAAGAATTAACCAAAGACTCAGCCACCCAACTGGTACCAGTATAGGTCCTGAACCAAAATATTGGACTTGCGTTCAGCTCACAAAAAACGAGTTAAATAATGGAGATCTGGGGCACAGCAATTCACAAACAGGCAGAGTAATAAAGGACAACTATCGTTCAAAAATCTGTTGAGGGAAGGCAACGAGGTGGACTTGAAAGCCAGGCAGAATATCAGGAAACAGATTTCAAGAGGTACGTTGGAATCGCCTTTAAAGCACAGAAAGAGGGGCACAACTTCGACAATGATGCACTTGGCCAAAAAGGGCGTATGCGTTTTACCCTGAATATATTCAGCAGAAAATGCATATGCCCTTTTTGGCCAAACAAGCAAGCGGGCAATGCAAATCTGCACTACAAAGTAGTATCACTTCCCACCGGTCAAAAGGGACATCCACAAAATGGGTAAAAACCAGAAAGGCAAGACAGGCCCTGGAGAACAGGGAGCCTTGTTATGCTGATGGGCGGGATGTAAATTGCCAACTGCCTCTCTGGTGGAGTGCATTGTGTTCCCTAAAACAGGTAAACAACAGAGCTACAGAACCATGGGCACTTCCAGTCTAGGGAATATACCTTGGGAAAACTGAAAATCAATAAGACAGAGCCACCCCAAAATTTAGGGCTGCACTGCTTACAAGAACCTCAACTTGGGTACACCTGAAATATCCCAGGAAATATAAAAATGGTTCAAAAAATTGTGGTACTTATGTACGATGGAATATCCCTCAGCCATGAAATCCATGTCGTAAGACCACTAGCAGCAAAATGAGTGGATTCAGGTACGATGATTCTAAGTGAAATAAGTCACACAGAAAAAGAAGCTTATCATAAGATATCACTTATGAAGATCCTGTAAACATGGCTACACATGAACTGAGTTAGGAAAGAGAACAGAGTCTCACATTTAGAAAACACTCTCATGCCTCCTTAAGGGGGAAGGAGAGGTGGGGTGATGCATAAAACCAGAGTTTGATATAAGCACAGGTACCGTTCCAAAAACCAACTATGGAATAGACAAGACCTACACCTTCCTCAGTGAAAGGGACTCAAAACCCCATATTTCCAGCAGAGGCATATATCTGACAAGTAAGAATCTTAAAACCTATGTATTGATGTGTCTCGGTAAGGGAATCAAGTGTGTCTAGACTGGCACAAACATGGCAGTGAGAATCAGCTCAAACCCACTATAAAAATGAATTTGAAAAAGAAAAAAAATGGGAAATTCTTTACAATTCCTTCAGGGTCTCTGATGAACCCTGGAATGACCATATCTACAACGACAGCTGGAAGTGTCATAAGGCTGGACACATGGAACTGAGAGGATTGGTGAGATTACGAAAGCAAATGCAGACCCTTTAAAGCAATAATGCATGGCACCCATTCCATGGGTCCCAACTCTCCAGGTTGAAGGGAATATTACTACAGCTATAACATGTATGGGAAACCTAGAGAATGGACAAACTCTGAATATGAAAGGTCTCTAAAACTCAACGAATAGTCCCTCTCGTGGTGCTCTGGTTTGACTTTCCAACTGCTTTACTATCAATCTCCCAACCTAGAGAGACAGCACCTTTAACCTCCTGTTTCACACAGGTTGCCAATTTGGCAGAGGATGAATGGCAAGAGGGAGAACCAATGAGAGAGTAGCTGTTAGGCATTTGGACGGGCATATGTCACTCTTATTTCCCGGGAGGAAGAAGAATTAACCAAAGTTTCAGCCACCTACCGAAAACCAGTTGAGGTCCTGAACCAAAATATTGGACTTGCGTTCAGCTCACAAAAAGACGAGTTAAATAATGTAACTCAGGGGCACAGCAATTCACAAAATGGCAGAGTAATAAAGGGCAACTATCGTCCAACAATCTGTTGAGGGGAGGCATCGAGGCGGACTTGAAAGCGAGGCAGAATAGCAGGAAACAGATTTCAAGAGGTTCGTTGGAATCGCCTTTAAAGCACAGGAAGAGCGGCACAACTTCGACAATGATGCACTTTGCCAAAAAGGGTGTATGCGTTTTCTCCTGAATATATTCAGCATAAAACGCATACGCCCTTTTTGGCCAAACAAGCAAGCGGGCAATGTAAATCTGCACTACAAAGAAGTATCACTTCCCACCAGTCAAAAGGGACATCCACAAATGGGTAAAAACCAGAAAGGCAAGACAGGCCCTGGAGAACAGGGAGCCTTTTTATGCTGATGGGCGGGATGTAAATTGCCAACTGCCTCTCTGGAGGAGTGCATTGTGTTCCCTAAAACAAGTAAACAACAGAGCTACAGAGCCAAGGGCACTTCCAGTCTAGGGAATATATCTTGGGAAAACTGAAAATCAATAAGACAGAGCAACCCCAAAATTTACGGCTGCACTTCTTACAAGAACCTCAACTTGGGTACAAATTATATATACTAGGAAAGATAAAAATTGTTCAAAAAATTGTGGTACTTACGTATGATGGAATATCACTCAGCCATGACATCAATGTCATAAGACCAGTAGCAGCAAAATGAGTGGATTCAGGTACGATGATTCTAAGTGAAATAAGTCACACAGAAAAAGAAACTTATCATAAGATATCTGTTATGAAGATCCTGTAAACATGGCTACACATGAACGGAGTTAGGAAAGAGAACAGAGTCTCACATTTAGAGAACACTCTTATGCCTGCTTAAGGGGGAAGGAGAGGTGGGGTGATGCATAAAACCAGAGTTTGATATAAGCACAGGTACCGTTCCGAAAACCAAGTATGGAATAGCCAAGAGCTACACCTTCCTCAGTGAAAGGGACTCAAAACCCCATATTTCCCGCAGAGGAATATATCTGACTAGTAAGAATCTTAAAACCTATGTATTGATATGTCTCCGTAAGGGAATCAAGTGTGTCTAGACTGGCAAAAACATGGCAGTGAGAATCAGCTCAAACCCACTATAAAAAGGAATTTGAAAAACAAAAAATAATGGGAAATTCTTTAAAATTCCTTCAGGATTTCTGATGAAACCTGCAAAGACCCTATCTAAAATGACAGCTGGATGTGGCATAAGGCTGGACACATGGGACTGAGAGGATTGGTGAGATTGGGTGAGCAAATGCATACCCTCTAAAGCAATAATGCATGGAACCCATTCCATGGGTCCCATGTCTCCAGGTTGAAGGGAATATTACTACAGCTATAACTTGTACGGGCAACCTTGGGAATGGACAAACGGTGAATACGAAAGGTCTCTAAAACTCAATGAATAGTCCCTCTCCTGGTGCTCCGGTTTGACTTTCCAACTGCTTTACTATCAATCTCCCAACTTGGAGAGAAAGCACCTTTAACCTCCTGGTTCTCACAGGTTGCCAATTTGACAGAGGAGGAAAGGGATGAGGGAGAACCAATGAGAGAGTAGCTGTTAGGCATTTTGACGGGCATATGTCAGTCTTATATCCCGGGAGGAAGAAGAATTAACCAAAGTCTCAGCCAGCCACAGGGAACCAGTATAGTTCCTGAACCAAAATTTTGGTCTTGCGTTCAGCTCACAAAAAACAAGTTAAAAAATGGAGCTCAGGGGCACAGCAATTCACAAACTGGCAGAGTAATAAAGGACAACTATCGTCCAAAAATCTGTTGAGGGAAGGACACGTGGTGGACTTGAATGCGAGGCAGAATAGCAGGAAAAAGATTTCACGAGGTACGTAGGAATCACCTTTAAGCACAGGAAGAGGGGCAGAATATCGACAATGATGCACTTGGCCAAAAAGGGGCGTATGCGTTTTCTCCTGAATATATTCAGGAGAAAAGGCATATGCCCCTTTTTGGCCAAGCAAGCAAGCGGGCAATGCAAATCTGCACTACAAAGAAGTATCACATCCCACCGGTCAAAAGGGACATCCACAAAGTGGATAAAAACCAGAAAGGCAAGACAGGCCCTGGAGAACAGGGAGCCTTGTTATGCCGATGGGCGGGATGGAAATTGCCAACTGCCTCTCTGGAGGAGTGCATTGTGTTCCCTAAAACAAGAAAACAACAGAGATACAGAGCCAAGGGCAATTCCAGTCTAGGGAATATACCTTGGGAAAACTGAAAATCAATAAGACAGAGCCACCCCAAAATTTAGGCCTGCACTGCTAACAAGAACCTCAACTTGGGTACACCTCAAAATATCCGAGGAAAGATAAAATTTTTGCAAAAAATTGTGGTACTTACGTACGGTGGAATATCCCTCAGCCAAGAAATCAATGTCATAAGACCAGTAGCAGCAAAATGAGTGGATTCAGGTACGATGATTCTAAGTGAAATAAATCACACAGAAAAAGAAACGTATCATAAGATATCACTTATAAAGATCCTGTAAACATGGCTACACATGAACTGAGTTAGGAAAGAGAACAGAGTCTCACATTTAGAAAACACTCTTATGCCTGCTTAAGGGGGAAGGAGAGGTGGGGTGATGCATAAAACCAGAGTTTGATATAAGCACAGGTACCGTTCCAAAAACCAACTATGGAATAGACAAGAACTACAACATCCTCAGTGAAAGGGTCTCAAAATACCATATTTCCCCCTGAAGAATATATCTGACTAGTAAGAATCTTAAAACCTATGTATTGATATGTTTCTGTAAGGGAATCAAGTGTGTCTAGACTGGCATAAGTATGGCAGCGAGAATCAGCTCAAACCCACTATAAAAAGGAATTTCAAAAACAAAACAAAAAAACAGGGAAATTCTTTACAATTCCTTCAGGGTCTCTGTTGATACCTGGAATGACCCTATCTTCAACGAAAGCTGGATGTGGCATAAGGCTGGACAAGTGGGACTGAGAGGATTGGTGAGATTGGGTGAGCAAATGCAGACCCTTTAAACAATAATGCATGGCACACATTCCCTGGGTCCCCTGTCCCCAGGATGAAGGGAATATTACTACAGCTATAACATGTACAGGAAACCTAGAGAATGGACACACTGTGAATACGAAAAGTCTCTAAACCTCAAAGAATAGTGCCTCTCCTGGTGCTCCAGTTTGACTTTCCTACTGCTTTACTATCAATCTCCCAACTTGGAGAGACAGCACCTTTAACTTCTTGGTGCGCTCAGGTTGCCGATTTGGCAAAGGATGAAACGGAAGAGGGAGAACCAATGAGAGAGTAGCTGTTAGGCATTTGGACGGGCACCTGCCACTCTTATTTCCTGGGAGGAAGAAGAATTAACCAAAGTCTCAGCCACCCACCAAAAACCAGTATAGGTCCTGAACCAAAATACTGGACTTGCATTCAGCTCACAAAAAAACGAGTTAAATAATGGAGCTATGGGGCACAGCAATTCACAAACTGGCAGAGTAATGAAGGCCAACTATCATCCAAAAATCTGTTGAGGGAAGGCACTGAGGCGGACTTGAAAGTGAGGCAGAATAGCAGGAAACAGATTTCAAGAGGTACGTTGGAATCGCCTTTAAAGCACAGGAAGAGCGGCACAACTTCGACAATGATGCACTTGGCCAAAAAGGGCGTATGCGTTTTCTCTTGTGTATATTCAGGAGAAAACGAATATGCCCTTTATGGCCAAGCAAGCAAGCGGGCAATGCAAATCTGCACTACAAAGAAGTATCACTTCCCCCCGGTCCAAATGGACATCCACAAAAAGGGTAAAAACCAGAAATTCAAGACAGGCCCTGCAGAAAAGGGAGCCTTGTTATGCTGATTGGCGGGATGTAAACTGCCAACTTCCTCTCTGGAGGAGTGCATTGTGTTCCCTAAAACAGGTAAACAACAGAGCTACAGAGCCAAGGACACTTCCAGTCTAGGGAATATACCTTGGGAAAACTGAAAATCAATAAGACAGAGCCACCCCAATATTTAGGGCTGCAATGCTTACAAGAACCTCAACTTGGGTACACCTTAAATATCCCAGGAAGGATAAAACTGTTTCAAAAAATTGTGGTACTTACGTACGATGGAATATCCCTCAGCCATGAAATCAATGTCATAGGACCAGTAGCAACAAAATGAGTGGATTCACGTACCATGATTCTAAGTGAAATAAGTCACACAGAAAAAGAAACGTATCATAAGACAGCACTTTAGAAGATCCTGTAAACATGGCTACACATGAACGGAGTTAGGAAAGAGAAGAGAGTCTCACATTTAGAAAACACTCTTATGCCTGCTTAAGGAGGAAGGAGAGGTGGGGTGATGCATAAAACCAGAGTTTGATATAAGCACAGGTACCGTTCCAAAAACCAACTATGGAATAGACAAGACCTACACCTTCCTCAGTGATAGGGAATCAAAAACCCATATTTCCCGCAGAGGAATATATCTGACTAGTAAGAATCTTAAAACCTATGTATTGATGTGTCTCCGAAGGCAATCAAGTGTTTCTAGACTGGCATAATCATGGCAGCGATAATCAGCTCAAATCGACTATAAAAAGGAATTTCAAAAACAAACCAAAAAAAACAGGGAAATTCTTTACAATTCCTTCAGGGTCTCTGATGAAACCTGGAATGACCCTATCTACAACGACAGCCTCAGGTGGCATAAGGCTGGACACATGGGACTGAGAGGATTGGTGAGATTGGGTGAACAAATGCAGACCCTTTAAAGCAATAATGCATTGCACCGATTCCATGGCTCCCAACTCTCCAGGTTGAAGGGAATATTACTACAGCTATAACATGAATGGGAAACCTAGAGAATGGACACACTGTGAATACGAAACTTTTCTAAATCTCAACGAATAGTCCCTCTCCTGGTGCTCCAGTTTGACTTTCCAACTGCTTTAGTATAAATCTCCCAACTTCGAGAGACAGCACCTTTAACCTCCTGGTTCGCACAAGTTGCCAATTTGGCAGACGATGAAAGGGAAGAGGGAGAACCAATGAGAGAGTACCTGATAGGCATTTGGACGGGCACATGTCACTCTTATTTCCCGGGAGGAAGACGAATTAACCAAACTCTCAGCCACCCACCAGGAAGCAGTATATTTCCTGAACTAAAATATTGGACTTGCGTTCAGCTCACAAAAAACGAGTTAAAAATGGAGCTATAGGGCAGAGCAATTCACAAACAGGCAGAGTAATAAAGGACAACTATCATCCAAAAATCTGTCGAGGGAGGGCATCAAGGTGGACTTGAAAGTGAGGCAGAATAGCAGGAAACAGATTTCAAGAGTTACGTTGGAATCGCCTTTAAAGCATAGGAAGAGGGGCACAACTTCGACAATGATGCACTTGGCCAAAAAGGGCGTATGCGTTTTCTCCTGAGTATATTCAGGAGAAAACACATACGCCCTTTTTGGCCAAGCAAGCAAGCGGGCAATGCAAGTCTGCACTACAAAGAAGTATCACTTCCCACCGGTCAAAAGGGACATCCACAAAAAGGGTAAAAACCAGAAATTCAAGACAGGCCCTGGAGAACAGGGAGCCTTATTATGCTGATGTGTGGGATGTAAACTGCTAACTGCCTCCCTGGAGGAGTGCATTGTGTTCCCCAAAAAAATTAAACAACAGAGCTACAGAGCCAAGGACACTTCCAGTCTAGGGAATATACCTTGGGAGAACTGAAAATCAATAAGACACAGCCACCCCACAATTTAGGGCTCCACTGCTAACACGAACCTCAACATGGGTACACCTTAAATATCCCAGGAAATATAAAAATGGTTCAAAACATTGTGGTACTTAGGTACGATGGAATATCCCTCAGCCATGAAATCAATGTCATAAGACCAGTAGCAGCAAAATGAGTGGATTCAGGTACGATGATTCTACGTGAAATATGTCACACAGAAAAAGAAATGTATCATAAGATATCAATTATGAAGATCCTGTAAACAAGGCTACACATGAACTGAGTTAGGAAAGAGAACAGAGTCTCACATTTAGAAAACACTCTTATGCCTGCTTAAGGGGGAAGGAGAGGTGGGTGATGCATAATACCAGAGTTTGATATGAGCACAGGTACCGTTCCAAAAACCAACTATGGAATAGTCAAGACCTACCTATACCTTCCTCAGTGAAAGGGACTCAAAACCCCATATTTTCCGCAGAGGAATATATCTGACTAGTAAGAATCTTAAAACCTATGTGTTGATATGTCTCCATAAGGGAATCAAGTGTGTCTAGACTGGCATAAACTTGGCAGCGAGAATCAGCTAAAACCCACTATAAAACGGAATTTCAAAAACAAAACAAAAAAACAGGGACATTCTTTGCAATTCCTTCAGCGTCTCTGATGCAACGTGGAATGACCTTGTCTACAATGACAGCTGGATGTGGCATAAGGCTGGACACTTTGGACTGAGAGGATTGGTGAGAATGGTTGAGCAAATGCAGACCCTTTAAAGCAATAATGCATGGCACCCATTCCATGGATCCCAACTCTCCAGGTTGAAGGGAATATTACTACAGCTCTGACATGTACGGGAAACCTAGAGAATAGACCCACTGTGAATACGAAAAGTTTCTAAAACTCAACGAATAGACCCTATCCTGTTGCTCCAGTTTGACTTTGCAACTGCTTTACTATCAATCTCCCAACTTGGAGAGACAGCACCTTTAACTTCTTGGTGCGCTCAGGTTGCCGATTTGGCAGAGGATGAAATGGAAGAGTGAGAACTAATGAGAGAGTAGCTGTTAGGCATTTGGACGGGCACATGTCACTCTTGTTTCCCGGGAGGAAGAAGTATTAACCAAAGTCTCAGACACCCACCGGGTACCAGTATAGGTCCTGAACCAAAATATTGCACTTGCGTTTAGCTCACAAAAACGAGTAAAATAATGGAGCTCTGGGGCACAGCAATTCACAAACAGGCAGAGTAATAAAGGACAACTATCGTCCAAAAATCTGTTGAGGGAAGGCATCGAGGCGGAATTGAAAGCGAGGCAGAATAGCAGGAAACAGATTTCAAAAGGTACGTTGGAATCGTCTGTAAAGCACAGGAAGAGGGGCACAACTTCGACAATGATGCACTTGGCCAAAAAGGGCGTATGCATTTTCTCCTGAATATATGCAGGAGAAAACGCATACGCCCTTTTTGGCCAAGCAAGCAAGCGGGCAATGCAAATCTGCACTACAAAGAAGTATCACTTCCCACCGGTCAAAAGGGACATCCACAAAATGTGTAAAAACCAGAAAGGCAAGACAGGGCCTGGAGAACAGGGAACCTTGTTATGCTTATGGGCGGGATGTAAACTGCCAACTGCCTCACTGGAGGAGTGCATTGTGTTCCCTAAAACAAGAAAACAACAAAGCTACTGAGCCAAGGGCACTTCCAGTCTAGGGAATATACCTTGGGAAAACTGAAAATCAATAAGACAGAGGCACCCCCAAATTTAGGGCTGCACTGCTAACAACGACCTCAACTAGGGTACACGTTAAATATCCCAGGAAGGATAAAATTGTTTCAAAAAATTGTGGTACTTACGTACGATGGAATATCCCTCAGCCATGAAATCCATGTCATAAGACCAGTAGCAGCAAAATGAGTGGATTCAGTTATGATGATTCTAAGTGCAATAAGTCACACAAAAAAAGAAGCTTATCATAGGATATCACTTATGAAGATCCTGTAAACATGGCTACACCTGAACTGAGTTAGGAAAGAGAACAGAGTCTCACATTTAGAAAACACTCTTATGCCTGCTTAAGGGGGAAGGAGAGGTGGGGTGATGCATAAAATCAGAGATAGATATAAGCACATGTACCGTTCCCAAAACTAACTATGGAAGAGACAAGACTTACCTATAACTTCCTCAGTGAAAGGGACTGAAAACCCCATATTTCCCGCAGAGGAATATATCTGACTAGTAAGAATCTTAAAATCTATGTATTGATATGTCTCCATAAGGGAATCAAGTGTTTCTAGACTGGCATAATCAAGGTAGCGAGAATCAGCTCAAACCCACTATAAAACGGAATTTCAAAAACAAAACAAAAAAAACAGGGAAATTCTTTACAATTCCTTCAGGGTCTCTGATGAAACTTGCAATGACACTATCTACAACTACAGCTGGATGTGGCATAAGGCTGGACAAATGGGACTGAGAGGATTGGTGAGATTGGGTGAGCAAATGTAGACCCTTTAATGCAATAATGCATGGCACCCATTCCATGGTTCCCAACTCTCCAGGTTGAAGGGAATATTACTATAGCTATAACATGTATGGGAAACCTAGAGAATGGACACACTGTGAATATGAAATGTTTCTAAAAATCAACAAATATTCCCTCTCCATGTGCTACAGTTTGACTTTCCAACTGCTTTACTATCAAGCTCCCAACTTGGAGAGACAGCCCCTTTAACCTCCTGGATCGCACATGTTGCCAATTTGGCAAAGGATGAAAGGGAATTGGGAGAACCAATGAGAGAGTAGCTGTTATGCATTTGGACGGGCACATGTCAGTCTTATTTCCCAGGAGGAAGAAGAATTAACCAAAGTCTCAGCCACCCACCGAAAACCAGTATAGGTTCTGAACCAAAATATTGGACTTGCGTTCAGCTCACAAAAAATGAGTTAAAAAATGGAGCTCAGGGGCACAGCAATTCACAAACTGGCAGAGTAATAAAGGGCAACTATCGTCCAAAAATCTGTTGAGGGATGGCAACGATGAGGACTTGAAAGCGAGGCAGAATAGCAGGAAACAGATTTCAAGAGGTACGTTGGAATTGCCTTTAAAGCACATGAAGAGGGGCACAACTTCGACTATGATGCACTTGGCCAAAAAGAGCGTATGTGTTCAGGAGAAATCACAACGCCCTTTTTGGCCAAGCAAGCAAGCGGGCTATGCAAATCTGCACTACAAAGTAGTTTCACTTCCGACCCGACAAAAGGGACATCCGCAAAATGTCTAAAAATCAGAAAGGCAAGACAGGCCCTGGAGAACAGGGAGCCTTGTTATGCTGATGGGCGGGATGTAAATTGCCAACTGCCTCTCTGGAGGAGTGCATTGTGTTCCATAAAACAAGTAAACTACAGATCTACAGAGCCAAGGGCACTTCCAGTCTAGGGAATATACCTTTGCAAAACTGTAAATCAGTACGACAGAGCCACCCCATATTTAGGGCTGCAGTGCTAACAAGAACCTCAACTTGGGTACACCTTAAGTATCCCACTAAAGATAAATATGGTTCAAAAAGTTGTGGTACTTTTGTACGATGGAATATCCCTCAGCCATGAAATCAATGTCATAAGACCTGTAGCAGCAAAATGAGTGGATTCAGGTACGATGATTCTAAGTGAAATTAGTCACACAGAAAAAGAAACTTATCATAAGATATCACTTATGAAGGTCCTGTAAACATGGCTACACATGAACGGAGTTAGGAAAGATTACAGGGTAACTAATCTTATCATAAGGTATCACTTATAGCGGGAATGTACACATGACTACACATGAACTGAATGACAAACACAACAGATTCACACATTTAGAAAACATCTTCTGCCTGCTTAATGGGAAAGCCAATGTGGGGTGATGCATAAAACCACAGTTTTAAATTAGCACAGATACCGTTATATAAACCATGTGTCTAATAGACAACACCTACTCCCGGCACAATGAACTGGACTCAACACCCCCTATTCATTGCAGAGGAATATGTCTGACTCTAAGTATTTTAAAACATATGTATTCTCATGTCTCCATAAAGGAATCATGTGAGTGTATAAATGCATGAACACAGCACTGAAATTCAGTTAAACCCACTTATAAAAATAAATTTCAAAAACAAAATGCAAAAACAGATAGAAAGTTTTAAAAACTACGTTCAGGGCCTGTGATGCAAGCTAGATTGACCACCTTTACACCCACAGCTGGATGAGACATAAGACTGGACACTTGGGGCTGACAAGATTGCTGAGGTTGTGTGAACAAAAGAAAACCACTTAGAGAAATACCGTGTGCTATCCATTCTAGTGGTCCCAACTCTCCAGGTTTAAGGGAATCTTCCTCCAGTTAAAACATGCATGGGGGGCTTCCCTGGTGGCGCAGTGGTTGAGAGTCCACCTGGCGATGCAGGGGACACGGGTTCGTGCCCCGGTCCGGGAAGATCCCACATGCCGCGGAGCGGCTGGGCCCGTGAGCCATGGTCGCTGAGCCTGTACGTCTGGAGCCTGTCTCCACAACGTGAGAGGCCCGCGTACAGCAAAAAAAAAAAAAAAAAAAAAAAAAAAAATGCATGGGAAACCCAGTGGATGGTACACTGTGTAATTGGGAAAGTTTTCTAAAAGGTACCTCATTTTTCCTTTTGTCGTGCTCGTCTTCGCCATTCCAGCTGCATTACTCAAAATCTCCCCACTTGGAGTGTAAGCACCTTTACCCTCCCGTTATGCACAGTTTGCAAATTGTGCAGAGGATGTACAGGAAGAGGGGAAATAAATGAGAGATTAGCTGTAGGTGTTTGGATGGGCACATGTCACTCTAGTTTCCCATCAGGAAGAAGAATTAACCAAAGGCTCAGCCTGAAGCCCCGGAACCAGACTAGGGCCTAAAGCCATCCTGCGGTATTGCAGCCAGCTCACAAAGAGACGAGTTGAAAAATGGAAATCAGGGGCACAGCAATTCACAAACTTGCAGAGTTATAAAGGACAACTATCATCCAGAAATATATTGAGGAAAGGCAGTGAAGAGGATTTGAATGCAAGGCAGAATAGAAGGAAACAGATTTCAAGAGGTAGACTGGAGTCGTCTATAAAGCACATGAAAAGCGACCAAATTTCGACAATGTTGCCCTTGGCTGAAAAGGGAGTATGTGTATTTTCTTGAATATATTCGGGAAAAAATGCATATGCCCTTTTTGGCCAAGCGAGCCCTCAGGCATTGCAAATCCACACTATATAGAAGTGTCCCTTACCTCCAGTCAAAAGGGCCATCCACAAATAGTGTAAAAACCACAAATGCAGGACAGGCCATGGAGAAAAGGGAGCCTGGTTACACCGATGGACAGGATGTAAATTGCCAACAGCCTCTCTGGAGAACTGTATGTTGTTTTCTAAAACAGAGCTACAGAGCATAGCACACTTCAACTCATGGGCGAGTATTTTGAGAAAACTAAAAATCCACAACACACAGAGAGCCCAAAGTTTAGGGCTGCTCTGTTTACAAGAACCTCGACTTCGATACACTTTATATATCCCAGGAAAGGAAAAAAAAATGGATATAGATGTTGTGGTACTTATATACAATGGAATGTCACTCAGACATAAAATCAATGCCATAAGGCCAATAGCAGCATAATGAGTGGCTTTAGGTACGATGATGCTAAGTGAAATGAGCCACAAAGAAAAAGAAACTTATTGTAATATATCACTTATAGAGGAAATGTAAACATGGCTACACATGAACTGAATTTCAAAAGAGAACAGAGTTACACATTTAGAATACACACTTATGCCTCCCTAAGGGGAAAGGTGACATGGGGTGATGTGTAAAAGCAGAGTTTGAAATGAGCACAGATCCCATTCCATATACCAAATATGTAATAGACAAGACCTACTCCTTTCTCAATAAACTGGACACAAAAAACCCTATTCACTGAAGAGGAATATATCTGACTGGTAATAACCTTGAAACTTATGTATTTATATGTCTCCATAATGGAATCAAGTGTATGTAGATTGGCATAAACACAGATCAATGGAACAGGACAGAAAGCCCAGAGATAAACCTACATACCTATGGCTATCTCATCTATGACAAAGGAGCTAAGGATATACAATGGAGAAAAGACAGTCTCTTCAGTAATTGGTGCTGGAAAAACTGGACCCTTACACATAAAGGAATGAAATTAGAACACTCCATAACACCATACACAAAAATAAACTCTAAAATGATTAGAGATCTAAATATAAGACCAGACACTATAAAACACTTAGAGGAAACCATAGGCAGAACACTCTATGACATAAATCACAGCAAGGTCCTTTTGGACCCACCTCCTAGAGAAATGGAAATAAAACAGAAATCAACAAATGGGACCTAATGAAACTTAAAATCTTTTACACAGTACAGGAAAACATAAACAAGATGCAAAAACAACCCTCAGAATGGGAGAAAATATTTTCAAATGAAGCAATTGACAAAGGATTAATCTCCAAACTTTACAAGCACCGCATGTAGCTCAATATCACAAAAACAAAAAACCCAATCCAAAAACGGGCAGAAGACCTAATAGACATTTGTCCAAAGAAGATATACAGATTACCAAGAAACACCTGAAAGGATGCTGAACATCACTAATCATTAGAGAAATGCAAATCAAAACTACCGAGAGGTATCACCTCACAGCAATCAGAGTGGCACTCATCAAAAAAATCTACAAAACAATAAATGCTGGAGAGGCCTTTATTGGAGAAAAGGGAACACACTTGCACTGTGGGTGAGAATATAAATTGATATGGGCACTTGGGAGAACAGTACGGAGGTTCCTTTAAATAACTAACAATAGAAGTAACATAGGACACAACAATCCAACTACTGGGCATTTGCCTTGCGAAAACCATAATTCAAAAAGAGTTATGTACAAAAATGTTCATTGCAGCTCTATTTGCATTAGCCAGGACATGGAAGCAACCTAAGTGTCCATCGACAGATGAATGGATAAAGAAGATCTGGCACATATATACAATCAAATATTACTCAACCATAAAAAGAAGCAAACCTGAGTTATTTGTACTGAGGTGGATGGACTTAGAATCTGTCCTACACAGTGAAGTAAGTCAGAAAGGGAAAAACAAATACTGTATGTTAACAGAGATATATGGAATCTAATGAAGAAAAAAAAAAGATTTTGAAGAACCTAGTGGCAGGACAGGATTAAGGACACAGACATAAAGAAAGGACTTGAGGACACTGGAAGGGGGATGGGTAAGCTGGGGCGAAGTGAGAGAGTGGCATGGACATAAATACATTACCAAATGTAACACCGATAGCTACTGAGAATCAGCTATATAGAACAGGGAGATCAGCTCGGTGCTTTGTGACCACATAAAGGGGTGGGATATGGAGTGTGGGAGGGAGATGCAAGATGGAGGGGATCTGGTGATATTTGTATATGTATAGCTGATTCACTTTGTTATACAGCAGAAACGAACACTCCATTGTAAAGCAATTATACTCCAATAAACGTGTAAAAGGAAAAAAAAAAAAAGAAAGCCCAAGGATAAACCTACACACCTATGGTCAACTAATCTATGGCAAAGGAGGCAAGACTATACAATGGAGATAAGACAGTCTCTTCAATCATTGGTGCTGGGAAATATGGAGAGCTACATGTAAAAGAATGAAATTAGAACACTCCCCAACACCATACATAAAAATATATTCAAAATGGATTAGAGACCTTAATGTAAGACCGGACAGTATAAAACTCTGACAGGAAAACTTACGAAGGATAGTCTGACGTAAATCACAGAAAGATCTTTTTTGATCCACCTCCTATAGCAATGAAAGTAAAAAGAAATCTAAACAGATGGGACCTAATGAAACGTAAAAGCTATTGCAAAGCAAAGGAAACTACAAACAAGAAGAAAATACAACCCTCAGAATGGCAGAAAATATTTGCAAACGAATCAATGGACAAATGATTAATCTCCAATATATATAAACAGCTCATGCAGCTCAATATTAATAAAACAAACAACCCAATACAAAAATGGAAGATCTAAATAGACATTTCTTCCAAGAAGACATAGAGATGGCCAGTACGCACATGAAAATGTGCTCAACATCAATAATAATTAGAGAAATGCAAATCGAAACTACAATGAGGTATCACGTCACACCTGTTAGAATGGGCATCATCAGAAAATCTACAAACAACAAATGCTGGAGAGGGTGTGGAGAAAAGGAACCTTCTTCCACTATTGTTAGGAATGTAAATCGATACAGTCTCTATGGAGAACAGAATGGAGGTTCCTTAAAAAACTAAAAATAGAATTACTATATAATCCAGCAATCCCACTACTGGGCATATACCCAGAGAAAACCATAAATCAAAAAGACACATTCACCACAATGTTCATTGCAGCACTATTTACAATAGACAGGTAATGAAAGCAACCTAAGTGCCCACAGACAGATGAATGGATAAAGACGTGGTACATATATACAACGGAATATTACTCAGCCATACATAGGAATGAAATTGGGTCATTTGTAGAGACCTCGATGGATCTAGAGACTGTCATACAGAGTGAAGTAAGTCAGAAAGAGAAAAACAAATATTGTATATTAATGCATATATGTGGAACCTAGAAAAATGGTACAGATGAACCAGTTTGCAGGGCAGAGATAGAGACAGATGTAGAGAACAAACATATGGACACCAAGGAGGGAACGTCATGTGAGGGTGGTTGTGGGATGAATTGGGAGACTGGGATTCACATGTGCACACTTATATGTATAAAATAGATATCCAATAAGAACCTGCTGTATAAAAGAAATAAATTTAAAAAAATTAAAAATAAATAAATAACATTTAATAAAATAAAACAGAAAAAAAGTTTTTCCCTTCACATAGACGTCTTTATATTAATGCATTATTTCCATGTTTATATCTCCAAATTAAAAAAAAAAAGAGGAATAAATAAAATCTAACTTGAACCAAAAAGAAAAAAAGGAAAATAAAACAGAACTCACCAGTTATACAGAGGAAAATCGTATCAGGGCACTTGCTCCAGTGGTAAAAAATTCTTATGTTGGTCAGAGGTGGGAAATTGTCTCCCATGCACTCAGCAGCGCTGCCCCCTACAAGGAGCATCCTCATTGCAAAGCTGGGGGACTGTGTCGAGGCGTCTGTGAGTAAATGTGAGCTGAGCCCCAGTCCTGCTGCAGCTGAACTCTTCCCAAACTTTCCAGGTAAAACACCTGAATATGTACAAGCACTTGCAAGCCTAGAGGAAGGGCTGTGGAGCCACACTAGCGAGAGCACGCAGGCCGACTTGGTGCCTGCAGGCCAGCCAGGATGGTCCTGGCCCCAGATGCTCTTCTGGAATCTTTCCATTTCCCTGCCTGAGATACGCCTCCTGCCACGGCACCCACTGCTTTTTGACTTCCTCACCTCTGCCTGGGGAGAAATTCCAGTGGCAGGTATGGGGACACATCCTCTTCTTTAGCAGGTGGCAGTCTGGCAACTCCTGCAGAATGTCCAGCAGAGCCCCACTCACACTGGGCCACCCACAAAGCCATGGCCCCTCACTCCCTCCCACCACCCCAGCCCCGACACTGCTGTCGGGGCAGAGAATATGGCGTCAGGCACAGCTACAGGTGCTCTTCCTGACTGGAGAGGTGTTTATATTGACCTCAACCCAGGCACACCTGTGGGGGGGGCTGGCAGGCAGTGTCAGGCTGCCCAAATCAGCCAATCCTCACCCCTCAGGGGCTCACAGTTGCAGAAAATGAACCTTGCTAAACGGGTCAGTCCCAAGGAACAGGTGTGGGCTCTTGAGAGTCAGGCTAGACAAGGGGCTGCAGCTGCGGCTTGTTTTCTTATCATTTTATCTGGTCCATGAGTGGAAAACAACTTCAAGAAGACCCTATCCTAATGAGAGGAACCCAGGAGTCAGGGAGAGGAGTGATGGTGGGTGGAGACAGAGGCCTGGTGCCCTGGCTGCAGTGGAAGTGTCTGGAAGACCAGGCAGAGAGAGGCTGCACAGAGTGATAGCCAGGGTCACAGACCTGTCAGAGCTGCTCTTTGTTAGTTCAAGTCCTGCTCTGAGGTGTTCTGTGTCAGCTGTGAGTGACAGGTGACCTGGGGGTTCTCTGCAAGGTGGGCTATGTGCACAGTTCCTGTGTGTCCAGCCCTCCTGTGGTACCTGCCCAGGGGAGTTCTGTATCCTGGGAGGGGCCTGACTATGAGAGCCCCATGGGCTGCTGGGTAGCTGCACAGGTGAGCTCCGTACCCTGGGAGGGACTTGAACACGAGAGCCCCGTGGGCTGTGGGGTGCGGGATGCAGCCCAGGTGAGCTCCATATCCTGGGATTGGCCTGACCACGAGAGCCCCATGGGCTGCTGGAGACCTGGTAAAGCATATCAGGACAGTCAGTGAAGCCACCGAGGATATACATCCAGTAGCTCCTATTTCCTACAACCTGCTGCTCATTCTACCATCCACCAGGCCATGGCATTCTGTATTAGACTTCAATGATGCCTTCTTCTGTATTCCATTCATCTCAGAGTCACAAGAATTTTTGGCTTGTGAGTGGCAGGACACAACATGCAACACAAGCAATAATGCTGGGCTGTCCTGCACCAATGGTTCAAAATTCCCCACACCATCATTGGGGAAATGTCCTCTAAAGACCTAAACGTTCTACCTCTGTAAAAGGGAACCCTCCTTCAATATGCAGATGACATTCTGATCGCCAGGCCTACTAAAGACGCCTCTGAACTACCTAGCCAAGAAAGGATAGAAGGTGTCCAAGAAAAAGGCTCAAATATCCCAGGCCCAGGTGACATGCCTGGGGTTCAGTCTCACAGATATTCGGAGAAACATATCCCAGGATAGGGAAGAAGCCATTTGCAGCCTTACCTCTTCTAAAACTAGAAGACAGCTTAGGGGTTCCTGGGGAGGCCAAGGTTTTCTGCATCTGGATCCCTAACTACAGTCTAATAGCTGGGCCTCTATATGAAACACTGACACGAAAAGATAATGATCCTTTTGAATAGAATCCAGAAGCAGCCTTCAAGAATGGAAAGAACAGTCAATTCAGACACTTGCCCAGGAACTCCCTAATTTAGCTAAGCCGTTTGACCTTTACATACCCGGTCAAAGGTTAATCGCCCTTGGAGCCTTAGTGCAAAAACTGGGACCACTTGAAATGGAGCAACACAAGAATGCCCTTCAGGTATGATAAACTATGGTCACCAAGGGCTTTGCCCACCGACTCATCAGGCCAGGATACTGGGGTATCTAAAAAGCTGGAAATCAGCAGCCCACATGGCCAGCTCCCTCCTAATGGAAAAGGAGCCCACGTGGTGATCCTAAACACCCATCATGCCCTGAAGTTGCAGGGCTCGCTCTGTGGACACACTGACCTCGAGTGAGGAGGACCTCCAACTCCAACCTCTAGAGAGACAAACGGGGGCAACGGGCCCCCAAGATTACTCATGTTACCATCACTTGACCTGGAGTTTCTGTCAGAAAACAAGAAGACTGTGCCCCAAAAGAGCAGACTACTGCTTGCAGGACTTACTGCACCCAGAGGGGAGCTAATAAGCTTGGCTGGGGAAACGTATATCACGCTTTAACAATAGAAAACCCTACAGACACTGCGGTGATGGTGGCCAATATGACCGGCTGGACTGCTGGCTACTTCTAAAAGCCATTGACTCAGTGGACGTCATGGTCCTGGATCACCACTGACCCTGGACTGTCTGGGAGTTGCACGGGCAGGGCTCTGACACATGGTGCTGTTTGTACATTAATTCAGGGACCTAATTAAAGAAAGCACAGACTACTGGTCAGAGCATCTAGGCTGGCAAAATCCGTCAGCCTAAGGTCGCCGAACAAATGTGGGGTGGGGTGAAACCTGCCACCTCAACATCTATGTGCATATCTTTCCTGGACGCTTAAAGGTCATTAGAATCTATAACACTTCCAATGCTGGTGCTCAGGCGGACGAGAAGTGAGGCAGGAGGCCTTGGGACAATCAACCTCACCTGGAGGCTGGTGGGTAGACGTTTTTCCCCTCCCCCCAGGTATCAGGGCTGCCACCACAGCATGAAGCAGTTACAAAAGAGGTGTCTGCACCCTCAACACCCCAAGAATGAGGAACGGAACAAAAAGCAGAGGAGGTGTTCGTCTCTGGCAACGTTCATTAAAAATTCCTGGGAGATAAAAAGTGAATCTGAGCAATAAAATAAAGTCTAACATGTTTTTTCCTTTGTGCTTTGTCAAATTCACGTGCGTCTAGGGTTCCGTATGCAGAAGTCCCACATCCGGCACTTCAGACCTGATTTCTTAGTGCAGAATGGCTGGGTCGACACCTCAGCTAGCGGGGTCCCATGCAGACTCCGAGGCTCAGTGCCTGAGCTACAGCCAACCCAGCCCTCGAGAGCTCCATCCCCTCCCTCCCACTGACGCTGCTGGGATCCCTACACAGAAGTCCAGCCCAGAGCCCATGGGGGCGGGCACGCTCTCACGTCTCCATTCTGTTTTCAAAAGAATGTTTCCTTTGCTTCTGAACCAAACTCAGTCTTGATCTGTTGGCTCCAATGACACTGGGCATTGGGACTCCTGTAGGGGTCCACTCTGGAGGATCAGTAACAGAAATTGAGAACCTTGTAACTTCAATGAACAGATGTGTGAGCCAAACTGTAGTTAACATAGAGCAGTGTATAATGCTCGGGTAAAATAAGATGTTTCTAAGACTTACATTTGATATTTCCATCACTTTACTATAAGCAAGTTCAGTGAAGACGTCTGTCTTATTTGTCAGGTCAACATTAGAGAAATGAAGTGATTTATTTCCATGGATGTACATCGAATACTCTTGGCTGAAGCTTCAATCTTGTTTTGAATGCTTTTCCATTGAAAAGGATACCTCTCTTTCAGCTCCCCCATTTCTGAGAAGTATAAAATCTTATAATTTATTATTACAAAAGGGGAAAGGTAGGAGAAGGGATAAATTAACAGTTTGGGATTAACACATACACACTGCTATGTATGAAATAGATCATAAACAAGGAACTACTGTATAGCACAGGGAACTACACTGAATATTTTGCAATAACCTATAAGGGGAAATAATCTGAAAAAGAATTGATATTTTTATTGACATCATCTATCAATGACAGATAAAATGTAACCTAAGCAAGCCCGATGGTGAACGCTTCTCAACCTGAAGATTTCAGTCATCTAAAGTTTGGGCTCTGCCTATTTCCCAAGGCTCTTAATGGACATACGTGTAGCCGTAGCTTAAAAATTCCCCAGTTTGGGTACGGGGAGGCACTGATTTGGAAAAATCCCTGGTGTTCTCCTTCCATGCACGGGACCCTTCCTACAGCTAAAACATGCCTGTCACACCTAGAGGATGGTACACCGTTTGATCGGAAAGAGTTTGGAAAAGGCACCTCATTTCCTCATCGCCTGGTGCTCGGGTTCACCCCTCCAGCATCTTTCCTAACAATCTCCTCACTTGGGGATATCAGCACCGTCAACATCCTGTTGCACACAGTTTGGAATTTGTCCATAGGATGAAGCGGAAGGATGAGAAAAATTTAGAGACAAGTCTTAGGTGTTCGGACAGGAACATGTCACTCTAATTTCCAATCTGGAAGACAAATTCATCAAAGGCTAGAATTGCCCACGGAAACAGAATATGTCTAGAGGAAATCCAGCTGTTTTGTGTCCAGTTTCCAAAAACACAAGTTGAAAAATGGAACTCAGGGGCACTAAAATTCATGAAACTGCAGAGTTGAAAATATCTATCATCAAAAAATGTCTTGAGGTAAGTCATAGAAAAGGAGTTGTATGCAAGGGAGAGTGGCAGGAAACAGATTTGAAGAGGTAGAAAGGACTCCCCATTAAAGCACAAGAAAATGGGCTGAACATCGCCAATGATGCAGTTGGCCCAAAAGGGCGTATGCATGTTTTCTGCATATATTCAAGTAAAGGCCATACACACTTTTTATCCAACCAAACAGGTGGGCACTGGAAATCAATACTACAAAATGTATCACTTCACATCAGTCAGAAGGGCCATCCACATAAAGTGTGAACACCAGAAATGCAGGACAGGGCAAGGAGAAAAGGGAGCCCTGTGAGGCTGATAGTGGAAATGTAATTTGCCAATGGCCACTCTGGAGAAGTGTATTGTGTTTGCTAAAACATCTAAAAGATGAGCTACAGAGCATAGGGCACTTGCACTCATGGGCGTATACCTTGGGAAAAACAAAAAATGACAGAAAACAGGCACCCCGACATTTACCACCTCTCTGTTAAAAAGGGCCTCCACTTGGATATAACCTAAATGTCCCTGGAAGGATAAAATGGATAAAAGAGATGGGGTACTTATGTAGAGTGGAATATTACTCATCCAGAAATCAATGAAATAAGGCCAGTTGGAAGAACTCTGGAGGAGTTACATACGATCATTCTAGGTAACATATGTCAGAAAGAAAGAGACACATATCATAAGATGTCACTTAAAGGTGGAATCAAAAATGGCTACACATGAAATAAACTACAAAACAGAAACATAGTCAAATATGTAGAAAATAGACATAAGGCTGCTAAATGGGAAAGGTGGGGAATGGTGTGGTATTATCCAGGAGGTTGAAATTAGCAAAGATACCATTCCAAGTACCAAATTGAATAACTGACAAGGCCTACACGGTACCTCAAAGAACTGCACTCAGCCCACTCAAGTCACTGGAAAATAATACATATGACTCGTAAGCATCTGAAAAAAAATGTATTGTTGTCTCACAGTACATGAATCAAGTGGATGTACAGCAGCAAAAAACAGAGCTTTGAAAATCAGCTGTAACCAATATAAAATAAATTTAAAAATATTTATAAAAACAGTGAGACAGACAAAAATTCTTACAACTTTTGTTGAAGGGCTACGATGTAACATGGATTGAACACATGTAGACCCACAGCAGGATGATATATAAGGCTGGAAGCTATGCACGCTAAGAGATGTTAGAGAGGCTGGGTGAGGAAATGCAGACCTTTTAAAGTAATACTGCCTGGTACCCATTCCATGGGTCCCAAATCTGCACTTTCAAGGGAATCTTCTGACAGCGAAAACATGCCTGGGAAACCGAGATGAATGTACACCGTGTGCTCAGGAATGGTGTCTAAAATGCACCTCATTTTTGATCTCCTGGTGCTGGGGTTCTCCATTCCAGCCACATTACTAAAAATCTCCCCACTTGGAGAATCAGCACCTTTAACCTCCTGTTTCACACAGTTTGCAATTTGTGCAGAGGATAAATGGGAATGGGGGAACCAATGAGAGATTAGCTGTAGGAGTTTTGACAGGCACATGTCACTCTAATTTCCCATTAGGAAGAAGAATTTACCAAAGGCTCAGCCTGCCTCCTCAGAACCAGAATAGGGCCAGAAGCAATCCAATGGTTTGGCGGTCAGCTCACAATAAAAGCGAGTTGCAAAGTGGAGCTCAGGAGCAGACAATTCAAAGATCTGCAAAGATATAAATGATAACCAACGTCCAAAAATATATTCAGGTAAGGCAACAAAGAGGATCTGAATGAGAGGCAGAATTGCAGGAAACATATTTCAAAAGGTAGATTGTACTCACATTTAAAGCATATGAAATGCAGCAGAATTTCTCAAATGATGCAGTTGGGCAAAAGGGTGTATGCCTTTTTTTCGTGAATATCTTCAGGAAAAAAACACATACAGAGTTTTTGGCCAACCAAGCAAGCGGGAAATGCAAATCCTCACAACAAAGAAGTCTCAATTTCCACTGCTCAGAAAGGCCATCCAAAAAATGTGTACAAACCAGAAATGCAGGAGAGGCCATGGAGAACAGGGAGCCTAGTCACGCTGACGGGTGGGGTATAAATATCCAAGAGCCACTCTGAAGAAGTTTATGCTGTTTCCTAAAACATTTAAATACAAAGTCCTCGAGCAAAGGGGACTTCAACTCATGGACATATAACTTGGGAAGACTAAATATCGACAATACACAGGCTCCCCAAAATTTAGGGCTGCTCTGCATACAAGAACCTCAACTTTGGTACACCTAAAATATCCCAGGAAAAAGAGAAATGCATAAATAACTTGTGGTAATTTTGTACAATGGAATATCACTCAGACGTGAAATCAATGTCATAAGGCCAGTAGCAGCATAAAGAGTGGATTTAGGTATGATGATTCTAAGTGAAATTAGTCACACAGAAAAATAATCTATTCATAAGATTTCACTTACAGAGGGAATGTCAACATCACAACACATGAACTGAATTAAGAAAGAGAACAGAGTCTCACATTTAGAAAACACTCTTATGCATGTTTAATGGGAAAGGAGAGGTGGGGTGATGCATAAAACCAGAGTTTGATATTAGCACAGGTACCATCCCATAAACCAAATAGAGAATAGACGAGACCTACACCTTCCTCAGTGAACGGGACTCAAAACACCTATTCCCAGCAGAGGAATATATCTGACTAGTAAGAATCTTAAAACCTATGTACTTATATGTCTCCGTAAGGGAATCAAGTATGTCTAGACCGGCATAAACTGGTCAGTGAAAATCAGCTCAACCCCATTATATAAATGAATTTCAAAAACAAAACAAAAAAACAGCGAAATTCTTACACAATTCCTTCAGGGGTTCTGATGAAACCTGGAATGACCCTATCTGCAAAGACAGCTGGATGAGACATAAGGCTGGACACTTGGGACTGAGAGGACTGGTGAGATTGGGAGAGAAAATGCAGACCCTATAAAGTATCAATGCATGCCACCATAACATGGGTCCCAAATCTCCAGGTAGAAGGGAATATCACTACAGTTATAACATGTATGGGAAACCTAGAGAATGGACACCCTGTGATGTTGAAAGGTTTCTAAATGTCTCCTACTTTTTCCTCTCCTTGTGCTCCAGTTTGGCATTCAAACTGCTTTACTATCAATCTCCCAACTTAGGAGAGCCAGCCCCTATAACCTCCTGGTTCGCACAGTTTGCTAATTGTGCAGAGGATGAAAGGGAAGAGGGAGAACCAATCAGAGAGTAGATGTAGGCATTTGGACGGGCACATGTCACTCTAAATTCACGTCAGGAAGAAGAATTAACCAAAGCCTCAGCCACCCACAGGGATCCAGTATAGCCACCCCTGGAACCAGTATAGGTCCTCAAGCAAAATTGTGGATTTGCGGTCAGCTCCCAAAAATGGGATTTGAAAATTGGAGCTCAGGGGCACAGCAATTCACAAAACTGCAGAGTTATAAAGGATAACTCTCTTCCAAAAATCTGTTGAGGGAAGGTAACAAATCAGACTTGAAAATGAGGCAGAATTGCACAAAACATATTTCAAGAGGTAAAGTGGAATCGCCTTTAAAGCACAGGAAAAGCATCACAACTTCGACAATGATGCACTTGGCCAAAAACAGTGTATGCCTTTTCTCCTGAATATATTCAGGAGAAAACGCATACCCCCTTTTTGGCCAATCAAGCAAGCGTGCAATGCAAATCCACACTGTAAAGAATTGTCACTTCCCACCGGTCAAAAGGGACATCCGAAAATCTGTAAAAACCAGAAAGGCAAGAGAGAGATGAGAAAGGCATGAAGCAATGTGATCCCAAGGGTCATGGAGTATTGTGATGACAAGTGCATGGAGCATTTTGATGACAAGAGTTCCGGATCATTGTGTTGTCAGGGTTCATGGAGCATTGTGATGACAGGTGTCATGGATCATTGTGATGACAGGGGTCATTAAGCATTGTGATGAGAAGGTCATGGAGCATTGGGATGAAAATGTTCATGGAGTACTGTGATGAGAGACGTCATGGAGCATTGTGATGACAACGTACTGAAACATTGTAATGAGAAGACCATGGAGCCTTGTGATGACAAGTCTCATGGAACATTCTGATGAAAAGGGGCATGGAGCATTGTGATTACAGGGGTCTTGGAGCACTGTGATGACAAGGGCATTGAGGATTGGGATGAGAAGGCCAAGGAGCATTCTGATCACATGCGTCCTGGAGCGGTGTGATGACAAGGGCATGGAGCATTGTGATTACAGGGTTCTTGGAGCATTGTGAGGACAAGGGTCATGGAGCCTTGTGATGAGAAGGCTGTGGAAGATTGTGATGGCAGCGGTCATGGAGCATTGTTATGACAGGTGTAATGGAGCATTGTGATGACAAGGACATGGAGAATTGGTCTGGAATGTTTCATGGATTATTGTGATGAGAGGGGGCAAGGAGCATTGTGATGACAAGGGCATGGAACACTGTGATACATGGGTCATGGAGGATTGTAATGACAAGCGCAGGGAGCATTGTGAGAAGAATGGCATCGAGCATTGTGATGAAAAGCATCATGGAACCTGTGATGACAAGGGCATGGAACAATGTGATGAGAGGGTTCATGGAGCATTGTGATGACAATGGCATGCAGCATTGTGATGCCAAGGGTCATGGAGATTTGTGATGACAAAGGTCATGGAGAATTTTGATGACAAGGGTGTGGTGCATTCTGTTGTGAAGGGCAGGGAGAATTGTGATTACAGTGTCATGGAGCAATTTGATGAAATGTGTCATGGAACATTTGGATGACAGGGCTTATGGAACATTGTGATGTCAGGGGTCATGGAACATTTTCATGACAGGGGTTATGGACCATTGTGATGGCAGGGGAGTGAGTGTATTGTGATGACTAGTGAGGGAACATTTTGATATCAGTGGTGAGAGAGCATTTTTATAAGACGTGCATGGAGCATTGTGATGACAAGCTTTATGGAGCATTGTGATGAAAAGATTGTGGAGCATTCTGATGCCAAGTTTTATGGAGGATTGTGATGACAAAGGTAATGAAGTATTGTGATGACAAGGGCTTGGAGCATTGTGATGGCAAGGGTCATGGAGCATTGTGATGACAAGTTAATGGAGCATTGTGGTGACAACGGGCATTGAGAATTTTGATGAAAAAGTCGTGAAGCATTGTGATGACAAAGGCATGGAACTTGCTATGACAGGGTTCATGGGTCATTGCAATGAAAAGTGCATGGGGAATTGTGATGACAAGAGCATGTAACATTGTGATGAGAACTGTCTTGGAGCATTGTGATGGCAAGACCGTGGAGCACTGTGATGAGAAGACCATGGAAAATAGTGGTGACGAGCATCATAGAGCACTGTAATGACAAGGGGCTTGGAGCAGTTTGATGACACGTGTCATGGAGAATTGTGATGACAGGCGTCATGGATCATTGTGCTGACAAGGGTCATGGAGCATTCTGATGACAAGATTGTGGAGTATTGTGATGACAAAGCATGTAACTCTGTGATGAGAAGTGTCATGGAACAGAGTAATGCCAAGAAAGTGGAGAATTGTGATGACAGGGAACATGGAGCATTGTGATGACTAGGGCATGGAGCATTGTGATGGCAAGGCCGTTGAGCATTGTGATGAGAAGACTATGGATAATTGTGATGACAAGCGTCATGGAGCACTGTAATGACAAGGGGTATGGAGCATTGTGATGACAGTGGACATGGAGCATTGCGATGGCAAGGGTCATGGATCATTCTGATGACAAGCTTGTGGAGTATTGTGATGACAGTGGCATGGAGCATTGTGATGAAAACGGCATCGGGCATTGTGCTGAAAAAGGCATGGAGCCTTTTCGTGACAGGGTTCAAGGAGCATTCTGACGACAAGTGTCAGGGAGCATTGTGAGACAAGTGTATTGAGAATTGTGATGACAAAGGTCATGGAGCATTGTGATGAAAAGGGCATGGAGTATTGTGATGACAGGCATCATGGAGCGTTGTGATGACAAGTGTTATGGAACATTGTGATCACAAGGGTTTGGAGCATTGTGATGACAGAGGTCATGGCTCATTTTGATTTCAAGGAGCATGGAGCATTGTGAGGAGAAGGGCATGAAGCAATGTGATCCCAAGGTTCATGGAGGATTGTGATGACAATGGTAATGGGGTATTGTGATGACAAGTGCATAGAGCATTGTAATGACAAGGTCATGTAGCATTTTGCTGACAAAGGCATGGAGCATTGTGATGACAGGTGTCATGGAGCACTGTGATGACAAGCGTCACGGAGCATTGTGAATACAGGGGTCATGGAGCATTGGGATGACAAGGGCATGGATCTTTGTGATGACAAGTGTCATGTAGCATTGGGCTGAAAATGTTCATGGAGTGTTGTGATAACAGGGGTCATGGAGCATTGTGATGACTAGGGAATGGAGCATTGTGATGACAAGAGTCCCGGATCATTGTATTGTCAGGTGTCACGGAGTGTTGTGATGACAGTGGTCATGGAGCATTGTAATGATATTGGTCATGGAGCATTGTGATGAGAAGGTCATGGAGCATTGGGCTGAAAATGTTCATGGAGTATTGTGATGACAGGGGTCATGGTGCATTGTGATGACAGAGGTCATGGAACATTTTGATTTCATTTTGATGACAATAGCCTGAAGCATTATGATGATGGGCATGGTGCATTGTGATGACAGGGTTCATGGATCATTGAGATGAAAAGGGGCATGGAGCATTTTGATTACAGGGGTCTTGGAGCATTGTGATGACAAGGGCATGGATCATTGTGATGAGAAGGCCATGGAACATTCTGATGACATGCGTCATGGAGCTTTGTGATGATAAGGGCATGGAATATTGTGATTAAAGGGGTCTTGGAGCATTGTGATGACAAGTGTCATGGAGCCATGTGAAGACAAGGCCATGGAACATTGTGAGAGCACGGGTCATGGAGCACTGTTATGACAGGTGTAATGGGGCATTGTGATGAGAAGGGAACGGAGAATTGTGATTACAAGGTTTATGGAGCATTGCAATGACAGATTTGTACACCATTGTGATGAAAAGCGCGTGGCACATTGTGATGACAAGGGTCATGGATCATGGTTCTGACAAAGACATGGAGCATTGTGATGACAATGCTCACGGAGCACTGTGATGTAAAATTCATGGATCATTTTGGTTACAAAGGTTACAGAGCCTTGTGATGATGCGCACATGGACCATTGTGATGACAAACGTTATGAAGCATTGTGATGAATGGAGTCACGGAGCATTGTGATGACAGGGGACATGGAGCATTGTGATGACAAGGGCATGGAGCATTGTGATGACAGGGGCATGGAGCATTTGTCTGACAATTTCATAGATTTTTGTGATGACAGTGGGCATGGTGCATTGCGATGACAAGGGCATGGAGCATTGTGATGAGAAGTTCATGGAGTATTGTGAAGAGAGTTGTCAGGGAGCATTGTGATGACATATGTCATGGTCCATTGTGATGACAATGGCATGGATCATTGTGATGCCAAATGTAACGGAGGATAGTGATGACAGATAAAATGGAGCATTGTGATGACTAGGGATTGGAGCATTATGATGACCAGGGCCATTGAGAATTTTCATGACAAGTTCGTGAAGCATTGTGATGACAAGGTCCTGGAGCATTGTGATGACAAAATCATGGAGCCTTGTGATGACAAGTCTCATGGAGCATTCTGAAGAAAAGGCGCATGGAGCATTGTCATGACAGGGGTCTTGGAGCATTGTGATGACAAGGGCATGGATCATTGTGTGGAGAAGGCCAAGGAGCATTCTGATGACATGCGTCATTGAGCTTTGTGATGACAAGGGCATGCAGCATTGTGGTTACAGGGGTCTTGGAGCATTGTGATGAAAAGGGCATGGATCATTGTGATGAAAAAGGCATGGAGCCTAGTCATGACAGGGTTCAAGGAGCATACAGACAACAATTGTCAGGGAGCATTTTGATGCCAAGTGTAATGAGCATTGTGATGACAAAGGTCATGGAGCATTGTGAAGAGAAGACCATGGATAATTGTGATGACGAGCATCATGGGGCATTGTGAGGACAAGGGTTATGGAATATTGTGATCACAAGGGTTTGGATCATTGTGATGACAGAGGTCATGGAGCATTTTGATTTCACTGTGATGACAGTAGCATGAAGCATTATGATGATGGGCATGGTTCATTGTGATGACAGGGTTCATGGATAATTGAGATGAAAAGGGGCATGGAGCATTGTGATTACAGGGGTCTTGGAGCATTGTGATGAGAAAGGTCATGGAGCCTTGTGATGACAAGTCCATGGAACATCGTGATGCCAGGGGTCATGGAGCATTGTGATGAGAAGGCCGTGGAGCCTTCTGATGACATGTGTCATGGAGCTTTGTGATGACAAGTGCATGGAGCAATGTGATGAGAGCGTTCATGGAGCATTGGAATGGCAATGACATGGAGCATTGTGATGCCAAGGGTCATGGTTCTTTGTGATGACAATGGTCATGGAGCATTTTGATGACAAGAATGTTGTGCATTGTGATGAGAAGGGCAGGGAGCATTATGATGACAGTGTCATGGAGCAGTTTGATGAAAAGTGTCATGGAACATTTTGAGGACAGGTGTTATGGAACATTGTGATGTCAGGGGTCATGGAGCATTTTGATGAAAAGGGTCATGGAGCATTTTCATGACAGAGTTTATGGGAGATTGTGATGTCAGTGGTCATCGAACATTGTGATGATATGTGCATGTAGCATTGTGATGACAGGAGTCATGGAACATTGTGATGACAGGGGTGAGAGAGCATTTTGATGATAAAAGCATGGAGCATTGTGATGACAAGGTTTATGGAGCATTGTGAGGACAAGATTGTGGAGCACTGTGATGACAAGCGCATGGTGCATTCTGATGAAAATGGCATGGGGCATTGTGATGAAAATGGCATGGACCCTTTTCGTGACAGGGTTCAAGGAGCATTCTGACGACAAGTGTCAGGGAGCATTGTGATGACAAGTGTATTGAGAATTGTGATGACAAAGGTCATGGAGCATTGTGATGAAAAGTGCATGGATTATTGTGAAGACAGGCATCATGGAGCGTTGTGATGACAAGTGTTATGGAACATTGTGATCACAAGGGTTTGGATCATTGCGATGACAGAGGTCATGGATCATTTTGATTCCAAGGAGCATGGAGCATTGTGATGACAAGGGCATGAAGCAATGTGATCCCAAGTTTCATGGAGGATTGTGATGACAATGGTAAAGGGGTAATGTGATGACAAGCGCATAGAGCATTGTAATGACAAGGTCATGTAGCATTTTGCTGACACAGGCATGGAGCATTGTGATGATAAGTGCATGTAGCATTGAGATGACAGGAGGGATGGAGTATTGTGACAAATAGTGATGTAGCATTGTGATATCAGTGGTGAGAGAGCATTTTGATGAGAAGTGCATGGAGCATTGTGATGACAAATTGTAAGGAGAATGTGATGACAAGATTGTGGAGCACTGTGATGACAAGCGCATGGTGCATTGTGATGACATGTGTCATGAAGCACTGTGCTGACAAGCGCATGGAGCACTGTGATGACAAGGCTCATGGAGCATTGTGCTGAGAAAGGCATAGAGCATTGTGATGACAATGGTCAAAGAGCATTTTGATGAAAAGTTCATGGAGCATTGTGGTTAAAATGGTCACAGAGGCTGTTGATGAGGGGGCATGGACCATTGTTATGACAGGGGTCATGAAGAATTGTGATGACTAGAGTCTCAGAACATTATGATGACAGGGGTCATAAAGCATTGTGATAACAAGGGCATGGGGCATTGTGATGACAAGGGTCAGGGAACATTTTGATGACAAGTGCATGGAGAATTGTGATGACAAGAGTGATAGAGCATTGTGATGAAAAGCTTGTGGAGTATTTTGATGACCATGGCATGGAGCATTGTGATGAAAATGGCATGGGGCATTGTGATGAAAATGGCATGGACCCTTTTCGTGACAGGGTTCAAGGAGCATTCTGACGACAAGTGTCAGGGAGCATTGTGATGACAAGTGTATTGAGAATTGTGATGACAAATGTCATGGAGCATTGTGATGAAAATGGTATGGAATATTGTGATGACAGGCATCATGGAGCATTGGGATGAAAACTGTTATGGAACATTGTGATCACAAGTGTTTGGAGCATTTTGATGACAGAGGTCTTGGATCATTTTGATTTCAAGGAGCATGGAGCATTGTGATGACAAGGGTATGAAGCAATGTGATCCCAATGTTCATGGAGGATTGTGATGATAATGGTAATGGAGTATTGTGATGACAAACGCATAGAGCATTGTAATGACAAGGTCATGTAGCATTTTGCTGACAAAGGCATGGAGCATTGTGTTGACAGGTGTCATGGAGCACTGTGATGACAAGCGTCATGGAGCATTGTGAATACACGGGTCATGGAGCATTGGGATGACAAGGGCATGGATGATTGTGATGACAAGTGTCATGGAGCATTGGGCTGAAAATGTTCATGGAGTATTGTGATGACAGGGGTCAATGAGCATTCGGATGACAAGGGCATGGATCATTGTGATGACAAGGGTCATGGAGCATTGGGCTGAAAATGTTCATGGAGTATTGTGATGACAGGGGTCATGGAGCATTGTGATGACAGAGGTCATGGAGCATTTTGATTTCATTGTGATGACAATAGCCTGAAGCATTATGATGATGGGCATGGTGCATTGTGATGACAGGGTTCATGGAGCATTGAGATGAAAAGGGGCGTGGAGCAATATGATTACAGGTGTCTTGGAGCATTGTGATGACAAGTGCATGGAGTATTTTGGTGACAATAGCATATATCATTGTGATGAGAAGTGCCATGGAGCATTGTAATGACAAGGACGTGGAAAATTGTGAGGACAAAGGACATTGAGCTTTGGGATGACCAGTTCATGGAGCATTGTGATGGCAAAACCGTGGAGCATTGTCATGAGAAGACCTTGGGTATTTGTGATGACGAGCATCATGGAGCACTGTAATGACAAAGGTCATGAAGCATTGTTATGACAGGTGTCAGGGAGCACTGTGATGACAGGATTCATTGAGCATTGTGATGACAAGGGCAGGGAGTATTGTGATGACAAGGGCATGGAGCATTGTGATGACAAGGGCCATTGAGAATTTTGATGACAAGGTCGTGAAGCATTGTGATGACAAACAATTGCAGCTTGCTCTGACAGGGGTCATGGAGAATTGCAATGACATGTGCATGGAGAATTGTGATGACAAGAGCATGTAACATTGTGATGAGAAGTGTCATGTAGCATTGTGATGAAAAGGACTTGGAGAATTGTGATGACAAGGGACATGGAGCACTGTGATAACCAGGACATGGAGAATTTTGATGACAGTGGTTATGGAGCATTATTATGACAAGGGCCATGGTGCATTCTGACATAAGATATCACTTATGAAGGACATGTAAACATGGCTACATATGAACTGAATTCAGAAAGAGAACTGAGTCTCAGATTTAGAAAACACTCTTATGCTTGCTTAAGGGCAAAGAGACGAGGGGAGGTGCACAAAACCAGAGTTTGATATTAGCACAGGTACCGTTCCATAATCCAAATACAGAAGAGACAAGCCCTACTCCTTCCTCAGTGAACGGAACTCAACACCCTATTCCCCGCAGAGAAATATATCTGACTAGTAAGAATTTTAAAACCTATGTATTGATATGTCTCCATAAGGGAACCTAGTGTGTCTAGAATGACATAAACACGGCAGTGAGAATCAGCTGAAACCCACTATAAAAATGAATTTCAAAACAAAACAAAATAACAGTGAAATTCTTACACAATACCTTCAGGGGTTCTGATGAAACCTGGGATGACCCTATCTACAACGACAGCTGGATGTGGCTTAAGGCTGGTCACTTGGATTTAAGAGGATTGGTAAGATTGGGTGAGAAAATGCAGACCCTTTAAAGCAATAATGCCTGACACCCATTCCATGGTTCCCAACTCTCCAGGTAGAAGGGAATATCACTACAGTTATAAAATGTAATGGAAACCTAGAAAATGGACACCCTCTGATGGTGAAAGGTTCCTAAAACTCTACTAATTTTTTATCTCCTTGTGCTCCAGTTTGACATTCCAACTGATTTACTATCAATCACCCAAGTTGGAGAGTCAGCCCATATAACCTCCTGGTTCGCACAGTTGGCAAATTGTTCAGAGGATATAAGGGAAGAGGGAGAACCAATGAGAGAGTAGCTGTAGGCATTTGCACGGCCACATTTCACTCTAATTTCCCGTCACGAAGAATAATTAACAAAACTCTCAGCCTGTGCCGCACCCCTGGAACCAGTATAGGTCCTGAACCAAAATTTTGGGCTTCTGCTCAGCTCACAAAAAACTAGTTGAAAAATGGAGCTCTGGGGCACAACAATTCACAAACTTGCAGAGTTATAAAGGACTACTCTCTTCCAAAAATCTGTTGAGGAAAAGCCACGAGGAGGACTTGAAAATGAGGCAGAATTGCACGAAACAGATTTCAAGAAGTACATTGGAATCTCCTTTAAACACAGGAAAAGCATCACAACTTCGACAATTATGGAATTGACCATAAAGGGTGTATGCGTTTTCTCCTGAATATATTCAGGAGAAAACGCATACACCATTTTTGGCCAACCAAGCAACTGCACAATGCAATTGTGCACTACAAAGAAGTATCACTTCCCACCAGTCAAAAGGGACATCCACAACTGTGTAAAAACCAGAAAGACAAGACAGGCCCTGGAGAAGAGGGAGCTTTGCTATGCTGATGTGCGGGATGTAAATTGCCAACTGCCTCTCTGGAGGAGTGCATTGTGTTCCCTAAAACAAGTAAACAACAGATATACAGAGCCAAGGGCACTTCCAGTCTAGGGAATATACCTTCGGAAAACTGAAAATCAATAAGACAGAGCCACCCCAAAATTTAGGGCTGCACTGCTTACAAGAACCTCAACTTGGGTACACTTTAAATATCCCAGGAAAGACAAATATGGTTCAATAAATTGTGGTACTTATGTATGATGGAATATCCCCCAGCCATGAAATCAATGTCATAAGGCCAGTAGCAGCAAAATGAGTAGATTTAGGTACGATGATTCTAAGTGAAATAAGTCACAGAGAAAAAGAAACTTATCATAAGGTATCACTTATGAAGATCCTGTAAACATGGCTACACATGAACTGAGTTAGGAAAGAGAAGAGAGTCTCACATTTAGAAAACACTCTTATGCCTGCTTAAGGGGGAAGGAGAGGTGGGGTGATGCATAAAACCAGAGTTTGATATTAGTACAGGTACCATTCCAAAAAACAAATACAGAATAGACAAGACCTACACCTTCCTCAGTGAAAGGGACTCAAAACCCCATATATCCCGCAGAGGAATATATCTGACTAGTAAGAATCTTAAAACCTATGTATTGATATGTCTTTGTAAGGGAATCAAGTGTGTCTAGACTGGCATAAACATGGCAGTGAGAATCAGATCAAAACCACTCTAAAAAAGGAATTTCAAAAACAAAACAAAAAAACAGGGAAATTCTTTACAATTACTTCAGGGGCTCTGATGAAACCTGGAATGACCCTATCTACAAAACAGCTGGATGAGACATAAGGCTGGACACTTGGGACTGAGAGGACTGGTGAGATTGGGAGAGAAAATGCAGACCCTTTAAAGTAGTAATGCATGCCACCATTCCATGGGTCCCAAATGTCAAGGTAGAAGGGAATATCACTACAGTTGTAACATGTATGGGAAACCTAGAGAATGGACACCCTGTGATGATGAAATGTTTCTAAGAGTCTCCTAATTTTTCCTATCCTTGTGCTCCAGTTTGGCATTCCAACTGCTTTACTATCAATCTCCCAAGTTAGGAGAGTCAGAACCTATAACCTCCTAGTTCGCCCAGTTTGCTAATTGTGCAGAAGATGAAAGGGAAGAGGAAGAACCAATCAGAGATTAGATGTAGGCATTTGGATGGGCACATGTCACTCTAAATTCCCGTCAGGAAGAAGAATTAACCGAAGCCTCAGCCACCCGCAGGGAACCAGTATAGTCACCCCTGGAACCAGTATAGGTCCTGAAGCAAAATCGTGGATTTGTGGTCAGCTCCCAAAAATGGGATTTGAAAATTGGAGCTCAGGGGCACAGCAATTCACAAAACAGCAGAGTTATAAAGGACTACTCTCTTCCAAAAATCTGTTGAGGGAAGGCAATGAAGCGGACTTGAAAATGAGGCAGAATTGCACAAAACATATTTCACGAGGTAAATTGGAATTGACTTTAAAGCACAGGAAAAACATGACAACTTCGACAATGATGCACTTGGCCAAAAATGGCGTATGCATTTTCTCCTGAATATATTCAGGAGAAAACACATACGCACTTTTTGGCCAATCAAGCAAGTGCACAATGCAAATCCACACTACAATGAATTGTCACTTCCCACTGGTCAAAAGGGACATCGAAAATCTGTAAAATCCAGAAAGGCAAGAGAGAGATGTCAAGGGAATAAAGCAATGAGTTCCCAAGGGTCATGGAGGATTGTGTTGACAAGCGCATGGAGCATTGTGATGACAAGGTTCATTGAGCACTGTGACGACAAGCGTCACAGAGCATTGGGATTACAGGTGTCATGGTGCATTGGGATGACAAGGGCATGGAGCATTTTGATGACAAGTGTCCCGGATCATTGTGTTGTCAGGGTTCATGGAGCATTGTGATGAGAGTGGTCATGGAGCATTGTGATGAGAGTGGTCATGGAGCATTGTGATGACAAAGTACTGCAGCATTATGATGAGAAGACCATGGAACCTTGTAATGACAAGTCTCATGGAGCATTCTGATGAAAAGGGGCATGGAGCATTGTGATTACAGGGGTGTTGGAGCACTGCGATGACAAGGGCAAGGAGCATTGGGTTAAGAAGGCCATGGAGCATTGTGATGACATGCATAATTGGGCTTTGTGATGACAAGGGCATGGAGCATTGTGATTACAGTGGTCTTGGAGCACTGTGAGGAAAAGGGCGTATTACATTTTGCTGAAAAACGCATTGAGCCTTGTCATGACAGGGTTCAAGGAGCATACTGACAACAAGTGTCAGGGAGCATTGTGATGACAAGGGTATTGAGCATTGTGATGACAAAGGGCATGGAGTATTGTGATGACAGGCATCATGGAGCGTTGTGATGACAAGTGTTATGGAACATTGTGATCACAAGGTTTTGGAGCATTGTGATGACAGAGGTCATGGATCATTTTGATTTCAAGGAACATGGAGCATTGTGATCACAGGGGCATGATTCAATGTGATCCCAAGTTTCATGGAGGACTGTGATGACAATGAAATTGAGTATTGTGATGACAAGCTCACAGAACATTGTAATGAAAAGGTCATGTAGCATTTTGCTGACAAAGGCATGGAGCATTGTGATGACATGTGTCATGGAGCACTGTGATGACAAGCGTCAGAGAGCATTGTGAATACAGGGGTCATGGAGCATTGGGATGACAAGTGCATGGATCATTGTGATGACAAGGTTCATGGAGCACTGGGCTGAAAATGTTAATGGCGTGTTGTGATGACGGGGGTCATGGAGCATTGTGATGACTAGGGAATGGAGCATTGTGGTGACAAAAATCCCGGATCATTGTGTTGTCAGGTTTCAAGGACTGTTGTGATGACAGTGGTCATGGAGCATTTTGATGATACTGGCCATGGAGTATTGTGATGAGAAGGTCGTGGAACATTGGGCAGAAAATGTTCATGGATTATTGTGATGACAGGGGTCATGGAGCATTGTGATGACAAGGGAATGGAGCATGGTGATGACAAGGTCCTGGAGCATTGTGATGAGAAGGCCATGGAGACTTGTGATGACAAGTCTCATTGAGCATTCTGATGAAAAGGGGCATGGAGCTTTGTGATTACAGGGGTCTTGGAGCATTGTGATGACAAGGGCATGGAGCATTGTGATGAGAAGGCCATGAAGCATTCTGATGACATGTGTCATGGAGCTTTTTGATGACAAGGGCATGGAGCATTGTGATTACATGTATCTTGCATCATTGTGATGAAAAGGGCATGGATTATTGTGATGAAAATGGCATGGAGCCTTGTCATGACAGGTTTCAAGGAGCATACTGACGACAAGTGTCAGGGAGCATTGTGATGACAAGTGTATTGAGCATTGTGATGACAAAGATCATGGAGCATTTTGATGAGAAGACCATGGATAATTGTGATGATGAGCGTAATGGGGTTTTGTGATGATATGTGTTATGGAACATTGTGATCACAAGGATTTAGAGCATTATGATGACAGAGGTCATGGAGAATATTGATTTCACTGTGATGACAATAGCCTGAAGCATTATGATGATGGGCATGGTGCTTTGTGATGACAGGGCTCATGGAGCATTGAAATGAAAAAGGGCATGGAGCATTGTGTTTACAGGGGTCTTGGAGCATTGTGATGACAAGGGCATGGAGCATTGTGATGAGAAGGCCATGGAACATTCTGATGACATGCGTCATGGAGCTTTGTGATGACAAGGTCATGGAGCATTGTGATTACAGGGGTATTCATCATTGTGGTGACAAGTGTCATGGAAATTTGTGATGACTAGGCCAGGGAACATTGTGATGGCAGGGGTCATGGTGCATTGTTATGACAGAGGTAATGGAGCATTGTGATGAGAAGGGCAAGGAACATTGGTCTGAAATATTTCATGGATTTTTGTGATGAGAGTGGGCATGGAGCATTGTGATGACAAGGGTACGGAACACTATGATACATTTGTCATGCAGGATTGTAATGACAAGGGCATGGAGCATTGTGATGAGAAGGGCATCGAGGATTGTGATGACAAGTGTCATGGAGCTTTGTGAGGACAAGGGCATTGGGCAATGTTATGAGAGGGTTCATGGAGCATTGTGATGACAATGACATGGAGCATTGTGATGCCAAGGGTCATGGAGCTTTGTGATGACAAGTCATGGAGCATTTTGATGACAAGGGCATGGTGCATTGTGATGAGAACGGCAGGGAGCCTTTTGATGACCGGGTCATGCAGCAATTTGATGAAAAGTGTAATGGAACATTTTGATGGCAGGGGTTATAGAACATTGTGATGTCAGGGGTCTTGGAGCTTTGGGATGAAGAGGGTCATGGAGCATTTTGATGACAGGGGTTATGGAACATTGTGAAGTCAGGGGTCATGGAACATTGTGATGATAAGGGGATGTAGCAGTGTGATGACAGTGTCATGGAGCAATGTGATTACAGGGGTGAGGGAGTATTGTGATGACTAGTGATGGAACACTGTGATATCTCTGGTGATAGAGCATTTTGATGAGAATTGCATGGAGCATTGTGATTACAAGGTTTATGGAGCATTGCAATAACAATGTTGTGTACCGCTGTGATGAAATGGGTGTGGCATATTGTGATGACAATGGTCATGGAGCACTGTTCTGCAAAGATTTGGAGCATTGTGATGAAAATTTCGTGGAGCATTGTGGTTACAAAGGTCACAGAGCCTTGAGATGACGCAGGCCTGGATCATTGTGATGACAAACGTTATGAAACATTTTGATGACTGGAGTCATGGAGCATTGTGATGACAGGGGTCATGGAGCATTGTGATGACATGTGTCATGGAACATTGTGCTGACAAGTGCATGGAGCATTGTGATGACAAGTGTCTTGGAGCATTGTGCTGAGAAAGGCATAGAGCATTGTGATGACAAGGGTCAAAGAACATTGTGATGATAAGTTCATGGAGCACTGTGGTTAAAAATGTCACAGAGACTGTTGATGACGAGGGCATGGACCATTGTGATGACAAAGGTCATGAAGCATTGTGATGACTGGAGTCACGGAGCATATTGATGACTGGTGTCATGGAGCATTGTGATAACAAGGGCATGGATCATTGTGATGACAAGGGCATGGAATATTGGTCTAATAAGTTTCATGGATTATTGCGATGACATTTGGAATAGCGCATTGTGATGACAAGGGCATGGAACATTGTGAAGACCAGGTCATGCAGTATTGTGAAAAGAGGTGTCAGGGAGCATTGTGATTACCTATGTAATGGCCCATTGTGATGACAATGGCATGGAACATTGGGATGCCAAGTGTCATGGAGGATTCTGATGACAAAGGTAATGGAGCATTGTGATGACAATGGCTTGGAGCATTGTGATGACAAGGGTCAGGGAGCATTGTGCTGACAAGTGCATGGAGAATTGTGATGACAATGGTCATGGAGCATTCTGATGAGAAGCTTGTGCAGTATTTTGATGACAATTGCATGGAGCATTGTGATGAAAACGGCATGGGGCATTGTGATGAAAAAGGCATGGAACATTTTCGTGACAGGGTTCAAGGAGCCTACTGACAACAAGTGTCAGGGAGCACTGTGATGACAAGTGTATTGAGAATTGTGATGACAAATGTCATGGAGCATTGTGATGAAAAAGTCATGGAGTATTGTGATGACAGGCATCATGGTGCGTTGTGATGACAAGTGCTATGGATCATTGTGTTCACAAGGGTTTGGTAAATTGCGATGACAGAGGTCATGGATCATTTTGATTTCAAGGAGCATGGAGCATTTTGATGACAAGGGCATGAAGCAATGTGATCCCAAGGTTCATGGAGGATTGTGGTGACAATGGTAATGGAGTATTGTGATGACAAGCCCATAGAGCATTGTAATGACACGGTCATTTAGCGTTTTGCTGACAAAGGCCTGGATCATTGTGATGACAGGTGTCATGGAGCACTGTGATGACAAGAGTCACGGAGCATTGTGAATACAGGGGTCATGGAGCATTGGGATGAGAAGGGCATGGATCATTGTGATGACAAGGGTCATGGAGCACTGGGCTGAAAATGTTCATGGAGTGTTGTGATGACAGTGATCATGGAGCATTGTGATGATATTGCACATGGAGCATTGTGATGAGAAGGTCATGGAGCATTGGGCTGAAAATGTTCATGGAGTATTGTGATGACGGGGTCATTGAGCATTTTGATGACATTAGAATGGAGCATGGTGATGACAAGGTCCTGGAGCATTGTGATGAGATGACCATGGTGACTTGTGATGACAAGTCTCATGGAGCATTCTGATGAAAAGGGGCATGGAGCATTGTGATTACAGGGGTCTTGGAGAATCGTGATGACAAGGGCATGAAGCAATGTGTTGAGAATGCCATGGAGCATTCTGATGACAGGCGTCATGGAGCTTTTTGATGACAAGGGCATGGAACATTATGATTACAGGGGTTTTGGAGCACTCTGATGTAAAGGGCATGGATCATTGTGATGAAAAAGGCATGGTGCCTTGTCCTGACAGGGTTCAAGGAGAATACTGATGACAAGTGTCAGGGAGCATTGTGATGACAAGAGAATTGAGCATTGTGATGACAAAGATCATGGAGCATTGTGATGAGAAGACCATGGATAATTGTGATGATGATGGTCATTGGGTGTTGTGATGATAAGTGTTATGGAACATTGTGATTGCAAGGGTTTGGAGCATTATGATGACAGAGGTCATGGAGAATTTTTATTTCATTGTAATGACAATAGCCTGACGCATTATGATGATGGGCATGGTGCATTGTGATGACAGAGTTCATGGAACATTGAGATGAAAAAGAGCATGGAGCATTGTGATTACAGGGGTCTTGGAGCATTGTAATGAAAAGGGCATGGGGCATTGTGATGAAAAAGGCATGGAGACTTTTTGTGACAGGGTTCAAGGAGCATTCTGATGAAAAGTGTCAGGGAGCATTTTGATGACAAGGGCATGGATCATTGTGATGACAAGGGTCATGTAGCACTGGGCTGAAAATGTTCTTGGAGTGTTGGGATGACAGGGTTCATGAAGCATTGTGATGACTACGGAATGGAGCATTGTGATGACAAGAGTCCCGGATCATTGTGTTGTCAGGTGTCATGGAGTGTTGTTATGACAATGGTCATGGAGCATTGTGATGATATTGGCCATGGAGCATTGTGATGATAAGGTCGTGGATCATTGGGCTGAAAATGTTCATGGTTTATTGTGATGACAGGGGTCATGGAGCAATGTGATGACAAGGGAATGGAGCATGGTGATGACAAGGTCCTGGAACATTGTGATGAGAAGACCATGGAGACTTGTGATGACAAGTCTCATGGAGCATTCTGATGAAAAGGGGCATGGAGCATTGTGATTACACGGGTCTTGGAGCATTGTGATGACTAGGGCATGGAGCATTGTGATGAGAAGGCCATGGAGCATTCTGATGCCATGTGTCATGGAATTTTGTAATAACAAGGGCATGGAGCATTGTGATTTCATGGGTCTTGAGCATTGTGATGACAAGTGTCATGGAACCATGTGATGACTAGGCCGTGGAATATTGTTATGGCAGGGGTCATGGTTCATTGTTATGATGGGGTAATGGAGCATTTTGATGAGAAGGACATGGAATATTGGTCTGAAATGTTTCATGGATAATTGTGATGAGAGTGGGCTAGGAGCATTGTGAATGACAAGGTCACGGTACACTGTGATACATGGGCCATGCAGGATTGCAATGACAAGGACATGGAGCATTGTGATGAGAAGGGCATGGAGACTTGTGATGACAAGTCTCATGGAGCATTCTGATGAAAAGGGGCATGGAGCATTGTGATTACAGGGGTCTTGGAGTATTGTGATGACTAGGGCATGGAGCATTCTGATGAGAAGGCCATGGAACATTCTGATGACATGCGTCATGGAGCTTTGTGATGACAAGGTCATGGAGCATTGTGATTACAGTGGTCTTGGAACATTGTCATGACAAGGGCATGGAGCATTCTGAGGAGAAGACCCAGGATCATTCTGATGGCATGCGTCTTTGAGCTTTGTGATGACAAGGGCAAGGAGCTTTGAGATTACATGGGTTTGGAGCATTGTGATGAAAAGGGCATGGATCATTGGGATGAAAAAGCATGGAGCCTTGTCATGACAGGGTTCAAGTAGCATACTGACGACAAGTGTCAGAGTGCATTGTGATGACTATTTTATTGAGCATTGTGATGACAAAGATCATGGAGCATTGTGATGAGAAGACCATGGGTAATTGTGATGATGAGCGTCAAGAAGTGTTGTGATGATAAGAGTTATGGAACATTGTGATCATAAGGGTTTGGGGCATTATGATGACACACGTCAGGAAGAATATTGATTTCATTGTGATGACAATAGCCTGAAGCATTATGATGATGGGAATGGTGCATTGTGATGACAGGGTTCATGGATCATTGAGATGAAAAGGGGCATGGAGCATTGTGATTACAAGGGTCTTGGAGCATTGTGATGACAAGGGCATGGAGCATTGTGATGAGAAGGCCATGGAACATTCTGATGACATCCGTCATGGAGCTTTGTGATGAAAAGTGCATGGAGCATTGTGATTTCAGGGGTCTTGGGCATTGTGATGACAAGTGTCATGGAACCTTGTGATGACTAGCCAGTGGAACATTGTGATGGCAAGGGTCATGGTGCATTGTTATGACAGGGGTAATGGAGCATTTTGATGAGAAGGTCATGGAACATTGGTCTGAAATGCTTCATGGATTATTGTGATGAGAGTGGGCATGGAGCATTGTGATGACAAGGGCACGGAACACTGTGATACATGGCTCATACAGGATTGTAATGACAAGGGCATAGAGCATTGTGATGAGAAGGGCATCGAGCATTGTGATGACAAGTGTCATGGAGCTTTGTGATGAGAAGGGCATGGAGCAATGTGATGAGAGGGTCATGGAGCATTGTGATGACAATGACATTGAGCATTGTGATGCCATGGGTCATGGAGCTTTGTGATGACAAGTCATGGAGCATTTTGATTACAAGGGCATGGTGCATAGTGATGAGAAGGGCAGGGAGCATTTTGATGACCGGGTCATGCAGCAATTTGATGAAAAGTGTAATGGAACATTTTGATGGCAGTGGTTATAGAACATTGTGATGTCAGGGGTCTTGGAGCTTTGGGATGAAAAGGGTCATGGAGCATTTTGATGACAAGGGTTATGGAAAATTGTGATGTCAGGTGTCATGGAACATTGTGATGATAAGGGGATGTAGCATTGTGATGACAGGGTCATGGAACATTGTGATTCCATGGGTGAGGGAATATTGTGATGACTAGTGATTGAACATTGTGATATCTCTGGTGAGAGAGCATTTTGATGAGAAGTGCATGGAGCATTGTGATTTCAAAGTTTATGGAGCATTGCAATGACAATGTTGTGGACCGTTGTGATGAAATGTGTGTGGCAAATTGTGATGAGAATGGTCATGGAGCATTGTTCTGACAAAGACTTGGAGCATTGTGCTGACAAAGGTCACAGAGAATTATTTTGAAAAGTTCATGGAGCATTTTGGATACAAAAGTCACAGAGCCTTGTGATGACGCGGGCATGGACCATGGTGATGACAAACGTTATGAAACATTGTGAAGGCTGGTGTCACGGAACATTGTGATGACAAGGGTCATGGAGCATTGTGATGACAAGGGCATGGAGCATTGTGATGACAGGGGCATGGAGCATTGGTCTGATATGTTTCATAGATTATTGTGATGACAGTGTGCATGGTGCATTGTGATGACAAGGGCATGGAGCATTGTGATGAGAAGGTCATGGAGTATTGTGAAGAGAGGTGTCAGGGAGCATTGTGATGACATATGTCATGGTCCATTGCGATAACAATGGCATGGAGCATTGTGATGCCAAATGTAATGAAGAATTGAGATGACAAATATAATGGATCATTGTGATGATTAGGGCTTGGATCATTATGATGACAAGGGCCGTTGAAAATTTTCATGACAAGGTCGAGAAACATTGTGATGACAAGGTCCTGGAGCATTGTGATGACAAAAACATGGAGCCTTGTGATGACAATTCTCATGGAGCATACTGATGAAAAGGGGCATGGAGCATTGTGATTACAGGAGTCTTGGAACATTGTGATGACAAGGGCATGGAGCATTGTGAGGCGAAGACTAAGGAGCATTCTGATGGCATGCGTAATTGAGATTTGTGATGACAAGGGCATGGAGCATTGTGATTACATGGGTCTTGGAGCATTGTGATGAAAAAGGCATGGATGATTGTGATGAAAAAGGCATGGAGCCTTGTCATGACAGGGTTCAAGGAGCATACAGACAACAAGTGTCAGGGAGCATTTTGATGACAATTGTATTGAGCATTGTGATGACAAAGTTCATGGAGCATTGTGATGAGAAGACCATTGATAATTGTGAAGACGAGCATCATGGGACATTGTGATGACAAGTGATAGGGTATATTGTGATCGCAAGGGTTTGGAGCATTGTTATGACAGAGGTCTTGGAGCATTTTGATTTCATTGTGATGACAATAGCATGAAGCATTATGATGATGGGCATGGTGCATTGTGATGACAGGGTTCATGGATCATTGAGATGTAAAGGGGCATAGAGCATTGTGATTACAGGGTTCTTGGAGCATTTTGATGAGAAGGGTCATGGAGCTTTGTGATGACAAGGCCATGGAACATCGTGATGACAGTGGTCATAGAGCATTGTTATGACTGGGGTAATGGAGCATTGTGATGGCAAGGGCATGGAGCATTGTGATGCGAAGGACATGGAGCATTCTGATGACATGTGTCATGGAGCTTTGTGAAGACAAGGGCATGGATCAATGTGATGAGAGCGTTCATGGAGCACTGTGATGACAATGACATGGAGCATTGTGATGCCACATGTCATGGATCTTTGTGATGACAAAGGTCATGGAACATTTTGATGGCAAGGGATTTGTGAATTGTGAAGAGAAGGGCAGGGAGCATTCTGATGACAGTATCATGAAGCAATTTGATGAAAAGTGTCATGGAACATTTTGATGACAGGTGTTATGGAACATTGGGATGTCAGGGGTCATCGAACATTGTGATGATAAGTGCATGTAGCATTGTGATGACAGGAGTCATGGAACATTGTGATGACAGGGGTGAGGGAGTATTGAGAAAAATAGTGATGTAGCATTGTGATATCAGTGGTGAGAGAGCATTTTAATGAGAAGTGCATGGAGCATTGTGATGACAAATTTTATGGAGCATTGTGATGACAAGATTGTGGAGCACTGTGATGACAAGCGCATGGTGCATTGTGATGACATTTGTCATGGAGCATTGTGCTAACAAGCACATGGAGCATTGTGATGACAAGGGTCAAAGAGCATTGTGATGAAAAGTTCATGGATCATTGTGGTTAAAAAGGTCACAGTGACTATTGATGAGGAGGGCATGGACCATTGAGATGACAAAGGTCATGAAGCTTTGTGATGACTGGAGTCATGGAGCATTGTGATGACAGTGTTCATGGAGCATTGTGATGACAAGGGCATGGAGCATTTTGATGACAAGGGCATGGAATATTGGTCTAATAAGTTCCATGGATTATTGCGATGAGAGTTGGTATGGCGCATTGTGATGACAAGGGCATGGAGCATTGTGATGACCAGGTCATGCAGTATTGTGAAGACAGGTGTCAGGGAGCATTGTGATGACATATGTAATGGTCCATTGTGATGACAATGGCATGGAGCATTGTGATGCCAAGTGTTATGTAGGATTCTGATGACAAAGATAATGGAGCATTGTGATGACAATGGCTTCGAGCATTGTGATGACAAGGGTCAGGGAGCTTTGTGCTGACAAGTGCATGGAGAATTGTGATGATAAGGGTCTGGAGCATTCTGATGACACGCTTGTGGAGTATTTTGATGACAATGACATGGAGCATTGTGATGAAAACGGCATGGAGCATTGTGATGAAAAGGGCATGGAGTATCGTGATGACAGTCATCATGGAGCGTTGTGATGAAAAGTGTTATGGAACTTTGTGATCACCAGGGTTTGGAGCATTGTGATGACAGAGGTCATGGATCATTTTGATTTCAAGGGGCATGGAGCATTGTGATGACAAGAGCATGAAGCAATGTGATCCCAATGTTCATGGAGGATTGTGATGACAATGGAAATGGAGTATTGTGATGACAAGCGCATAGAGCATTTTAATGAAAAGGTCATGTAGCATTTTGCTGACAAAGGCATGGGGCATTTTGATGACATGTGTCATGGACCACACTGATGACAAGCGTCATGGATCATTTTGAATACACGCGTCATGGAGCATTGGGATGACAAGGGCATGGATCATTGTGATGACAAGGGTCATGGAGCACTGGGCTGAAAATGTTCATGGAGTGTTTTGATGACAGGGGTCATGGAGCATTGTGATGACTATGGAATGGAGCATTGTGATGACAAGTGTCCCAGATCATTGTGTTGTCAGGTGTCATGGAGTGTTTTGATGACAGTGGTTATGGAGCATTGTGATGATATTGGCCATGGAGCATTGTGATGAGTAGGTCGTGGAGCATTGGGCTGAAAATGCTCATGGATTATTGTGATGACATGGGTCATGGAGCATTTTGATGACAAGGGATTGGAGCCTGGTGATGACAAGTTCCTGGAGCATTGTGATGAGAAGACCATGGACACTTGTGGTGACAACTCTCATGGAGCATTCTGATGAAAAGGGGCATGGAGCATTGTGATTACAGGGGTCTTGGAGCATTGTGATGACAAGGGCATGGAGCATTGTGATGAGAAGGCCTTGAAGCATCCTGATGACATGCGTCATGGAGCTTTTTGATGACAAGGGCATGGAGCATTGTGATTACAGGGATCTTGGAGCATTGTGATGAAAAGGGCACGGATTATTGTGATGAAAAATGCATGGAGCCTTGTCATGAGAGGGTCCAAGGAGCATACTGACGACAAGTGTCAGGGTGCATTGTGATGACAAGTGTATTGAGCATTGTGATGACAAAGATCATGGAGCATTGTGATGAGAAGACCATGGGTAATTGTGATGATGAGAGTCATGGGGTGTTGTGATGATAAGTGTTTTGGAACATTGTGATCACAAGGGTTTGGAACCTTATTATGAGAGAGGTCATGGAGAATATTGATTTCATTGTGATGACAATAGCCTGAAGCATTATGATGATGGGCATGGTGCATTGTGATGACAGGGTTCATGGAGCACTGAGATAAAAAGGGGCATGGAGCATTGTGTTTACAGGGGTCTTGGAGCATTGTGATGACAAGGGCATGGAGCATTGTGATGAGAAGGCCATGGAACTTTCCGATGTCAAGGGCATGGAACATTGTGATGAGAAGGCCATGGAACTTTCTGATGACATGCGTCATGGAGCTCTGTGATGTCAAGGGCATGGAGCATTGTGATTACAGGTGTCTTCAGCATTGTGATGACAAGTGTCATGGAACCTTGTGATGACTAGGCCGTGGAACATTGTGATGGCAGGTGTCATGGTGCATTCTTATGACAGGGGTAATGGAGCATGGTGATGAAAACGGCATGGAAAATTGGTCTGAAATGTTTCATGGATTATTGTGATGAGAGTTTGCATGGAGCATTGTGATGACAAGGTTATGGAACACTATGTTACATGGGTCATGAAGGATTGTACTGACAAGGGCATGGACCATTGAGATGAGAAGGGCATCGAACATTGTGATGACAACTGTCATGGAGCTTTGTGATGACAAGGGCATTGAGCAATGTGATGAGAGGGTTCATGGAGCATTGTGATGACAATGACATGGAGCATTGTGATGCCAAGTGTCATGGAGCTTTGTGATGACATGTCATGGAGCATTTTGATGACAAGGGCATGGTGCATTGTGATGAGAAGTGCAGGGAGCATTTTGATGACCGGGTCATGCAGCAATTTGATGAATAGTGTAATGGAACATTTTGATTGCAGGGGTTATAGAACATTGTGATGTCAGGGGTCTTGGAGCTTTGGGATGAAAAGGGTCATGGAGCATTTTGATGACAGGGGTCATGGAACATTGTGATGATAAGGGGATGTAGCAGTGTGATGACAGGGTCATGGAACATTGTGATTACAGGGGTGAGGGAGAATTGTGATGACTAGTGATGGAACACTGTGATATCTCTGGTGAGAGAGCATTTTGATGAGAAGTGCCTGGAGGATTGTGATTACAAGGTTTATGGAGCATTGCAGTGACAAGGTTGTGGACCGTTGTGATGAAATGCGCGTGGCACATTTTGAAGACAATGGTCATGGAGCACTGTTCTGAAAAAGACATGGAGCATTGTGATGACAAGTGTCACAGAGAATTGTGATGAAAATTTCATGGAGCATTGTGGTTACAAAGGTCACAGAGCCTTGTGATGACGCGGGCATGGACCATTGTGATGACAAACGTTATGAAGCATTGAGATGCCTGGAGTCACGGAGCATTGTGATGACAAGGGTCATGGAGCATTTTGCTGAGAAAAGCATAGAGCATTGTGATGACAAGGGTCAAAGAGCATTGTGATGAAAATTTCATGGAGCATTGTGGTTAAAATGGTCACAGAGACTGTTGATGGCGAGGGCATAAACCATTGTGATGACAAAGATCATGAAGCACTGTGATGACTGGAGTCACGGAGCGTTGTGATGACAGGGGTAATGGAGCATTGTTATAACAAGGGCATGGAGCATTGTGATGACAAGGGCATGGAGCATTGGTCTAATAAGTTTCATGGATTATTGCGATGACCGTTGGAATGGCGCATTGTGATGACAAGGGCATGGAGCAGTGTGATGACCAGGTCATGCAGTATTGTGAAGACAGGTGTCAGGGAGCATTGTGATGACATATGTAATGGCCCATTGTGATGACAATGGCATGGAGCATTGTGATGCCAAGTGTCATGGAGGATTCTGATGACAAAGGTAATGGAGCATTGTGATGACAATGGCTTGGAGCATTATGATGACAAAGTTCAAGGAGCATTGTGCTGACAAGTGCATGGAAAATTGTGATGACAAGTGTCATGGAGCATTCTGATGACAAGCTTGTGGACTATTTTGATGACAATGGCATGGAGCATTGTGATGAAAACGGCATGGGGAATTGTGATGAAAGAGGCATGGTGCCTTTTCGTGACAGGGTTCAAGGAGAATTCTGATGACAAGTGTCAGGGAGCATTGTGATGACAAGTGTATTGAGAATTGTGATGACAAAAGTCATGGAGCATTGCGATGAAACGGGCCTGGAGTATTGTGTTGACAGGCATCATGGAGCGTTGTGATGACAGTGTTATGGAACACGGTGATCACAAGGATTTGGAGCATTGTGATGACAAAAGTCATGGATCATTTTGATTTCAAGGAGCATGGAGCATTGTGATGATAAGGACATGAAACAATGTGATCCCAAGGTTCATGGAGGATTGTGATGACAATGGAAATGGAGTACTGTGATGACAAGCGCATAGAGCATTGTAATGACAAGGTCATTTAGCATTTTTGCTGACAAAGGCATGGAGCATTGGGATTACATGTGTCATGGAGCACTGTGATGACAAGCGTCACGGAGCATTGTGTATACAGGGTTCATGGAGCATTGGGATGACAAGGGAATGGATCATTGCGATGACAAGGGCCTTGGAGCACTGGGCTGAAAATGTTCATGGAGTGTTGTGATGACAGGGTTCATGGAGCATTGTGATGACTAGGGAATGGAGCATTGTGATGACAAGAGTCCCGGATCATTGTGTTGTCAGGTGTCATGGAGTGTTGTGATGACAGTGGTCATGGAGCATTGTGATGATATTGGCCAAGGAGCATTGTGATGAGTAGGTCGTGGAGCATTGGGTTGAAAATATTCATGGATTATTGTGATGAGAGTGTGCTTGGATCATTGTGACGACAAGGGTATGGAACAGTATGTTACATGGGTCATGCAGGATTGTAATGACAAGGGCATGGAGCATTGAGATGAGAAGGGCATCGTGCATTGTGATGGCAAGTGTCATGGAGCTTTGTGATGACAAGGGCATGGAGCAATGTGAAGAGATGGTTCATGGAGCATTGTGATGACAATGACATGGAGCATTGTGATGCCAAGGGTCATGGAGCTTTGAGATGAAAAGTCATGGAGCATTTTGATGACAAGGGCATGGTGCATTGTGATGAGAAGGGCAGGGAGCATTTTGATTACCGGGTCATGCAGCAATTTGATGAATAGTGTAATGGAACATTTTGATTGCAGGGGTTATAGAAAATTGTGATGTCAGGGGTCTTGGAGCATTGTGATGAATAGGGCATGGAGCACTGTGATGAGAAGGTCATGGAGCATTCTGATGATATGTGTCATGGTGTTTTTTGATGACAAGGGCATGGAGTATTGTGATTAAAGGGATTTTGGAGCATTGTGATGAAAAGGGCATGGATCATTGGGATGAAAAAGGCACGGAGCCTTGTCATGACAGGGTTTAAGGAGCATACTGATGACAAGTTTCAGGGAGCATTGTGATGACAAGTGTATTGATCATTGTGATGACAAAGATCATGGAGTATTGTGATGAGAAGACAAAGGATAATTGTGATGATGAGCATCATGGGGTGTTGTGATGATAAGTGTTATGGAACATTGTGTTCACAAGGGTTTGGAGCATTATGATGACAGAGGTCATGGAGAATATTGATTTCATTGTAATGACAATAGCCTGAAGCATTATGATGATGGGCATGGTGCATTGTGATGACAGGGTTCATGGAGCATTGAGATGAAAAGGGACATGGAGCATTTTGTTTACAGGGGTCTTGGAGCATTGTGATGACAAGGGCTTGGAGCATTGTGATGAGAAGGCCATGGAACTTTCTGATGACATGCGTCATGGAGCTTTGTAATGACAAGGGCATGGAGCATTGTGATTACAGCGGTCTTCAGCATTGTGATGACAAGTGTCATGGAACATTGTGATGACTAGGCCGTGGAACATTGTGATGGCAGGTGTCATGGTGCATTGTTATGACAGGGGTAATGGAGCATGGTGATGAGAATGGCATGGAACATTGGTCTGAAATGTTTCATGGATTATTGTGATGAGAGTTTGCATGAAGCATTGTGATGACAAGGGTACGGAACACTATGTTACATGGGTCATGCAGGATTGTAATGACAAAGGCATGGACCATTGAGATGAGAAGGGCATCGAGCATTGTGATGACAAGTGTCATGGAGCTTTGTGATGACAAGGGCATTGAGCAATGTGATGAGAGGGTTCATGGAGCAATGTGATGACAATGACATGGAGCATTGTGATGCCAAGGGTCATGGAGCTTTTTGATGACAAGTCATGGAGCATTTTGAAGACAAGGGCATTGTGCATTGTGATGAGAAGGGCAGGGAGCATTTTGATGACCGGGTCATGCAGCAATTTGATGAAAAGTGTGATGGAACATTTTGATTGCAGGGGTTATAGAACATTGTGATGTCAGGGGTCTTGGAGCTTTGGGATGAAAAGGGTCATGGAGCATTTTGATGACAGGTGTCATGGAACATTGTGATGATAAGGGGATGTAGCAGTGTGATGACAGGTTCATGGAACATTGTGATTACAGGGGTGAGGGAGAATTGTGATGACTAGTGATGGAACACTGTGATATCTCTGGTGAGAGAGCATTATGATGAGAAGTGCATGGAGCATTGTGATTACATGGTTTATGGAGCATTGCAGTGACAAGGTTGTGGACCGTTGTGATGAAATGCGCGTGGCACATTTTGAAGACAATGGTCATGGAGCATTGTTCTGAAAAAGACATGGAGCATTGTGATGACAAGTGTCACAGAGAATTGTGATGAAAATTTCATGGAGCATTGTGGTTACAAAGGTCACAGAGCCTTGTGATGACGCGGGCATGGACCATTGTGATGACAAACGTTATGAAGCATTGAGATGACTGGAGTCACGGAGCATTGTGATGACAAGGGTCATGGAGCATTGTGATGACATGTGTCATGGAGCATTGTGCTGACAAGCGCATGGAGCATTGTGATGATAAGGGTCTTGGAGCATTGTGCTGAGAAAGGCATAGAGCATTGTGATGACAAGGGTCAAAGAGCATTGTGATGAAAGGTTCATGGAGCAATGTGGTTAAAAAGGTCACAGAGACTGTTGATGGCGAGGGCATGAACCATTGTGATGACAAAGGTCATGAAGCATTGTGATGACTGGAGTCACGGAGCGTTGTGATGACAGGGGTCATGGAGCATTGTGATAACAAGGGCATGGAGCACTGTGATGACACGCGTCATGGAGCCTTGTGAGTACATGGTTCATGGAGCATTGGGATGACAACGGCATTGAACATTGGGATAAGAATGTCATGGAGCGTTCTGATGACATGCATCATGGAGCTTTGTGATGACAAGGGCATGGAGCATTGTGATTACAGGGGTCTTGGAGCACTGTGATGACAAGGGCATTGAACACTGTGATGAGAATGTCATGGAGCGTTCTGATGACATGCATCATGGAGCTTTGTGATGACAAGTGCAAGGAGCATTGTGATTACAGGGGTCTTGGAGCACTGTGAGGAAAAGGGCATGTAACATTGTGATGAAAAAGGCATGGAGCCTTTTCATGACAGGGTTCAAGGAGCATACTGATGACAAGTGTCAGGGACCATTGTGATGACAAGTGTATTGAGCATTGTGATGACAAATGTCATGGAGCATTGTGATTAGAAGACCATGGATAATTGTGATGACGAGCGTTATGGGGAGCTGTGATGATAAGTGTTAGGGAATATTGTGATCACAAGGATTTGGAGCATTGTGATGACAGAGGTCATAGAGCATTTTGATTTCATTGTGATGACAATAGCATGAAGCATTATGATGATGTGCATTGGTGTATTGTGATGACAGCGTTCATGGAGCATTGAGATGAAAAGGGGCATGGAGCAATATGATTACAGGAGTCTTGGATCATTGTGATGAAAAGGGCATGGAACATTGGTCTGAAATATTACATGGATTATTGTGATGAGAGGGGGCAAGGAGCACTGTGATAACAAGGGCACGGAACACTGTGATACATGGTTCATGGAGGATTGTAATGACAAGCGCATGGAGCATTGTGAGAAGAATGGCATCGAGCATTGTGATGAAAAGCATCATGGATCCTGTGATGACAAGGGCTTGGAACAATGTGATGAGAGGTTTTTGGAGCATTGTGATGACAATGGCATGGAGCATTGTGATGCCAAGTGTCATGGAATTTTGTGATGACAGAGGTCATGGAGCATTTTGATGGCAAGGATGTGGTGAATTATCTTGTGAAGGGCAGGGAGCATTGTGATGACAGGGTCATGGAGCAATTTGATGAAAAGTGTCACGGAACATTTTGATGACAGGGGTTATGGAACATTGTGATGTCAGGAGTCATGGAACATTTTCATGACGGTGTTGTGGACCATTGTGATGACAGGGGAGTGGGTGTATTGTGATTACTAGTGAGGGAACATTTTGATATCATTCGTGAGAGAGCATTTTGATAAGAAGTGCATGGAGCATTGTGATGACAAGTTTAATGGAGCATTGTGATGACAAGGTTGTGGAGCATTGTGAAGACAAGCACATGGCGCATTGTGATGACATGGGTCATGGAGCACTGTGCTGACAAAGGCATGGAACATTGTGATGACAAGGGTCAACGAGCATTGTGATGAAAATTTCATGGAGCATTTTGGTGACAAAGGTCACAGAGCCTTGTGATGACGAGGGCATGGATCATTGTGATGACCAAGGTCATGAAGCATTGGGATGACTGGAGTCACGGAGCATTGTGATGACAGGGGACATGGAGCATTGTGATGAAAAGGCAATGAGCATTGTGATGACAGGGGCATGGAGCATTGGCCTGACATGTTTCATGGATTATTGTGATGACAGTGGGCATGGTGCAATGTGATGACAAAGGCATGGAGCATTGTGATGAGAAGGTCATGGAGTATTTTGAAGACAGGTCTCAGGGAGCATTGTGATGACATATGTCATGGTCCATTGCGATGACAATGGAATGGAACATTGTGATGCCAAGTGTCATGGAGGATTGTGATGACAAATGTAATGGAGCATTTTGATGACAAGGGCTTGGAACATTGTGATGACAAGGGACATGGAGCATTGTGATGACAAGGGCATGGAGCATTGTGATGACAAGGGCCATTGAGAATTTTGATGACAAGTTCATGAGGCATTGTGATGAGAAGCACATGGAGCTTCCTATGACAGGGGTCATGGAGCATTGCAATGACAAGTGCATAGAGAATTGTGATGACAAATCATGTAACACGGTGATGAGAAGTGTCATGGAGCATAGTGATGCCAAGAACGAGGAGAATTGTGATGACAGGGGACATGGAGCATTGTTAAGACCAGGGCAAGGAGCATTGTGATGGCAAGACCGTGGAGCATTGTGATGAGAAGACCATAGATATTTGTGATGACGAGCGTCATGGAGCACTGTAATGACAAGGGGAATGGAGCATTGTGATGACAGTGGCCATGGAGCATTGTGATGCCAAGGGTCATGGAGCTTTTTGATGACAAGTCATGGAGCATTTTGAAGACAAGGGCATGGTGCATTGTGATGAGAAGGGCAGGGAGCATTTTGATGACCGGGTCATGCAGCAATTTGATGAAAAGTGTGATGGAACATTTTGATTGCAGGGGTTATAGAACATTGTGATGTCAGGGGTCTTGGAGCTTTGGGATGAAAAGGGTCATGGAGCATTTTGATGACAGGTGTCATGGAACATTGTGATGATAAGGGGATGTAGCAGTGTGATGACAGGTTCATGGAACATTGTGATTACAGGGGTGAGGGAGAATTGTGATGACTAGTGATGGAACACTGTGATATCTCTGGTGAGAGAGCATTATGATGAGAAGTGCATGGAGCATTGTGATTACATGGTTTATGGAGCATTGCAGTGACAAGGTTGTGGACCGTTGTGATGAAATGCGCGTGGCACATTTTGAAGACAATGGTCATGGAGCATTGTTCTGAAAAAGACATGGAGCATTGTGATGACAAGTGTCACAGAGAATTGTGATGAAAATTTCATGGAGCATTGTGGTTACAAAGGTCACAGAGCCTTGTGATGACGCGGGCATGGACCATTGTGATGACAAACGTTATGAAGCATTGAGATGACTGGAGTCACGGAGCATTGTGATGACAAGGGTCATGGAGCATTGTGATGACATGTGTCATGGAGCATTGTGCTGACAAGCGCATGGAGCATTGTGATGATAAGGGTCTTGGAGCATTGTGCTGAGAAAGGCATAGAGCATTGTGATGACAAGGGTCAAAGAGCATTGTGATGAAAGGTTCATGGAGCAATGTGGTTAAAAAGGTCACAGAGACTGTTGATGGCGAGGGCATGAACCATTGTGATGACAAAGGTCATGAAGCATTGTGATGACTGGAGTCACGGAGCGTTGTGATGACAGGGGTCATGGAGCATTGTGATAACAAGGGCATGGAGCACTGTGATGACACGCGTCATGGAGCCTTGTGAGTACATGGTTCATGGAGCATTGGGATGACAACGGCATTGAACATTGGGATAAGAATGTCATGGAGCGTTCTGATGACATGCATCATGGAGCTTTGTGATGACAAGGGCATGGAGCATTGTGATTACAGGGGTCTTGGAGCACTGTGATGACAAGGGCATTGAACACTGTGATGAGAATGTCATGGAGCGTTCTGATGACATGCATCATGGAGCTTTGTGATGACAAGTGCAAGGAGCATTGTGATTACAGGGGTCTTGGAGCACTGTGAGGAAAAGGGCATGTAACATTGTGATGAAAAAGGCATGGAGCCTTTTCATGACAGGGTTCAAGGAGCATACTGATGACAAGTGTCAGGGACCATTGTGATGACAAGTGTATTGAGCATTGTGATGACAAATGTCATGGAGCATTGTGATTAGAAGACCATGGATAATTGTGATGACGAGCGTTATGGGGAGCTGTGATGATAAGTGTTAGGGAATATTGTGATCACAAGGATTTGGAGCATTGTGATGACAGAGGTCATAGAGCATTTTGATTTCATTGTGATGACAATAGCATGAAGCATTATGATGATGTGCATTGGTGTATTGTGATGACAGCGTTCATGGAGCATTGAGATGAAAAGGGGCATGGAGCAATATGATTACAGGAGTCTTGGATCATTGTGATGAAAAGGGCATGGAACATTGGTCTGAAATATTTCATGGATTATTGTGATGAGAGGGGGCAAGGAGCACTGTGATAACAAGGGCACGGAACACTGTGATACATGGTTCATGGAGGATTGTAATGACAAGCACATGGAGCATTGTGAGAAGAATGGCATCGAGCATTGTGATGGAAAGCATCATGGATCCTGTGATGACAAGGGCTTGGAACAATGTGATGAGAGGTTTTTGGAGCATTGTGATGACAATGGCATGGAGCATTGTGATGCCAAGTGTCATGGAATTTTGTGATGACAGAGGTCATGGAGCATTTTGATGGCAAGGATGTGGTGAATTATCTTGTGAAGGGCAGGGAGCATTGTGATGACAGGGTCATGGAGCAATTTGATGAAAAGTGTCACGGAACATTTTGATGACAGGGGTTATGGAACATTGTGATGTCAGGAGTCATGGAACATTTTCATGACGGTGTTGTGGACCATTGTGATGACAGGGGAGTGGGTGTATTGTGATTACTAGTGAGGGAACATTTTATTTTTTTTTTCTTTTTGCGGTATGCGGGCCTCTCACTGTTGTGGCCTCTCCCGTTGTGGAGCACAGGCTCCGGATGCGCAGGCCCAGCGGCCATGGCTCACGGGCCCAGCCGCTCCGCGGCATATGGGATCCTCCCAGACCGGGGCACGAACCCGTATCCCCTGCATCGGCAGGCGGACTCTCAACCACTGCGCCACCAGGGAGGCCCGAGGGAACATTTTGATATCATTCGTGAGAGAGCATTTTGATAAGAAGTGCATGGAGCATTGTGATGACAAGTTTAATGGAGCATTGTGATGACAAGGTTGTGGAGCATTGTGAAGACAAGCACATGGCGCATTGTGATGACATGGGTCATGGAGCACTGTGCTGACAAAGGCATGGAGCATTGTGATGACAAGGGTCAACGAGCATTGTGATGAAAATTTCATGGAGCATTTTGGTGACAAAGGTCACAGAGCCTTGTGATGACGAGGGCATGGATCATTGTGATGACCAAGGTCATGAAGCATTGTGATGACTGGAGTCACGGAGCATTGTGATGACAGGGGACATGGAGCATTGTGATGAAAAGGCAATGAGCATTATGATGACAGGGGAATGGAGCATTGGCCTGACATGTTTCATGGATTATTGTGATGACAGTGGGCATGGTGCAATGTGATGACAAAGGCATGGAGCATTGTGATGAGAAGGTCATGGAGTATTTTGAAGACAGGTCTCAGGGAGCATTGTGATGACATATGACATGGTCCATTGCGAGGACAATAGAATGGAACATTGTGATGCCAAGTGTCATGGAGGATTGTGATGACAAATGTAATGGAGCATTTTGATGACAAGGGCTTGGAGCATTGTGATGACAAGGGACATGGAGCATTGTGATGACAAGGGCATGGAGCATTGTGATGACAAGAGCCATTGAGAATTTTGATGACGAGTTCATGAGGCATTGTGATGAGAAGCACATGGAGCTTCCTATGACAGGGGTCATGGAGCATTGCAATGACAAGTGCATAGAGAATTGTGATGACAAATCATGTAACACGGTGATGAGAAGTGTCATGGAGCATAGTGATGCCAAGAACGAGGAGAATTGTGATGACAGGGGACATGGAGCATTGTTAAGACCAGGGCAAGGAGCATTGTGATGGCAAGACCGTGGAGCATTGTGATGAGAAGACCATAGATATTTGTGATGACGAGCGTCATGGAGCACTGTAATGACAAGGGGAATGGAGCATTGTGATGACAGTGGCCATGGAGCATTGTGATGACAAGGGTCATGGAGCATTTTGATGAGAAGGGCGTGGAGCATTGTGATGAGAAGACCATGGATAATTGTGATGACGAGCGTCATGGAGCACAGTAATGACAAGGGGTATGGAGCATTGTGATGACAGTGGCCATGGAGCATTGTGATGACAAGTGTCATGGAGCATTCTGATGACAAGCTTGTGGAGTATTGTGACGACAATGGCATGGAGTACTGTGATGAAAAGAGCATGGAGCATTGTGATGATAAAGGCATGTAGCCATTTCATGATAGGTTTCAAGGAGCATTCTGATGACAAGTGTCAGGGAACATTGTGATGTCAAGTGTATTGAGAATTGTGATGAAAAAGATCATGGAACATTTTGACGAACAGGGCATAGAGTATTGTGATGACAGGCATCATGGAACGTTGTGATGACAAGTGTTATGGAACATTGTGATCACAAGGGTTTGGAGCATTGTGATGATAGAAGTCATGGATCATTTTGTTTTCAAGGAGCATGGAGCATTGGGATGACAAGGGCATGAAGCAATGTGAACCCAAGGTTCATGGAGGATTGTGATGACAATGGTAAGGGAGTATTGTGATGACAAGCAAATGGAGCATTTTGATGACAAGGTCATGTAGCCTTTTGCTGACACAGGCATGGAGCATTGTGATGATAAGGGTCATGGAGCACTGTGATGAGAAGCATCACGGATCATTGGGATTACAGGGGTCATGGAGCATTGGGATGGCAAGGACTTGGATCATTGTGATGACAAGTGTCATGGAGCATTGGGCGGAAAATGTTCATGGAGCATTGTGATGACTAGGGAATGGAGCATTTTGATGACAAGAGTCCCGGATCACTGTGTTGTCAGGGGACATGGAGCGTTGTGATGTCAGTGGTCATGGAGCATTGTGATGATAGGGATCATGAAGCATTGTGATGAGAAGTTCCTGGAGAATTGGCGAGAAAATGTTCAGGAAGTATTGTGAGGACAGGGGTCATGGAGCATTGTGATGACAAGGGAATGGAGCACTGTGATGAAAAGTTCCTGTAGCATTGTGATGAGAAGACCTTGGAGCCTTGTAATAACAAGTCTCATGGAGCATTCTGATGAAAAGGGGCATGGAGTATTGTGATTACAGGGGTCTTGGAGCATTGTGATGACAAGGGCATGGAGCATTGTGATTACTGGTGTCTTGGAGCATTGTGATGAAATTGGCATGGATCATTGTTATGAAAATGGTATGGAGCCTTGTCATGTCAGGGTTCCAGGAGCATACTGATGACAAGTGTCAGGGAGCATTGTGATGACCACTGTATAGAGCATTGTGATGACAAAGGTCATGGAGCACTGTGATGAGAAGACCATGGATAATTGTGATGATGAGCGTCATGGGGCGATGTGATGATAAGTGTTATGGAACCTTGTGATCACAAGGATTTGGAGCATTGTGATGAGATAGATCATCGAATATTTTGATTTCACTGTGATGACAATAGCCTGAAGCATTATGATGATGGGCATGGTGCATTTTGATGACAGGGTTCATGGAGCATTGAGATGCAAAGGGGCATGGAGCATTGTGATTAGAGGGTTCATGGAGCATTGTGATGACAATGGCATGGAACATTGAGATGCCAAGGGTCATGGAGCTTTGTGATGACAAAGGTCATGGAGCATTTTGCTGACAAGGGCGTGGTACATTGTGATGAGAATGGCAGGGAGCATTGTGATGACAGGGTCATAGAACAATTTGATGAAAAGTGTCATGGAATATTTTGATGACAGGGGTTATGGAACATTGTGATGTCAGGGGTCATTGAGCATTTTGAGGAAAAGTGTTATGGAGCATTTTGATGACAGGGGTTATGGAACATTGTGATGTCAGGGGTCATCAAACTTTTTGATGATATGTGCATGTAGCATTGCAAAGACAGAAGTCATGGAACATTGTGATGACAGGGGTGAGGGAGTATTTTGATGAATAATGATGTAACATTGTGATATCAGTGTTGAGAGAGCATTTTGATGAGAAGTGCATGGAGAATTGTGATGACATGTTTTATGGAGCATTGTGGTGACAAGATTGTGGAGCACTGTGATGATTAGTGCAGGGTGCATTGTGATGACATGGGTCATGGAGCATTGTCCTGACAAGCGCATGGAGCATTTTTATGACAAGGGTCATGGAGCATTGTGCTGAGAAAGGCATAGAGTATTGTGATGACAAGGGGCAAAGAGCATTGTGATGAAAAGTTCATGGAGCATTGTGGTTAAATATGTCACAGAGACTGCTGATGACGAGGGCATGGACCATTGTGATGACAAAGGTCATGAAGCATTGTGAGGAATGGAGGCATGGAGCATTGTGATGACAGGGGTCATGGAGCATTGTGATAACAAGGGCATGGAGCATTGTGATGACAAGCGAATGGAGCATTGGTCTAATAAGTTTCATGGATTATTGTGATGACTGTTGGAATGGCGCATTGTGATGACAAGGGCATGGAGCCTTGTGATGACCAGGTCATGCAGTATTTTGAAGACAGGTGTCAGGGAACATTGTGATGACATATGTAATGGCCCATAGTGATGACAATGGCATGGAGCATTTTGATGCCAAGAGTCCTGGAGGATTCTGATGACAAAGGTAATGGAGCATTGTGATGACAATGGCTTGGAGCATTGTGTTGACAGGTGCATGGAGAATTGTGATGAAAAGTGTCATGGAGTATTCTGATGACAAGCTTGTGGAGTATTTTGATGAGAATGGCATGGAGCATTGTAATGAAAAAGGCATGGGACATTGTGATGACAAGTGTATTGTGAATTGTGATGACAAAGGTCATGGAGCATTGTGATGAAAAGGGCATGGAGTATTGTGATGACAGGCATCATGGAGCGTTGTGATGAAAAGTGTTATGGAACATTGTGATCACAAGGGTTTGGAGCATTGTGATGACAGAGGTCATGGATCATTTTGATTTCAAGGAGCATGGAGCATTGTGATGACAAGGGCATGAAGCAATGTGATCCCAAGGTTCATGGCGGACTGTGATGACAATGGTAATGGAGTATTGTGATGACAAGCGAATAGAGCATTGCAATGAAAAGGTCATGTAGCCTTTTGCTGACACAGGCATGGAGCATTGTGGTGACAGGTGTCATGGAGCACTGTGATGACAAGCGTCACGGAGCACTGTGAATACAGGGGTCATGGAGCTTTGGGAGGACAAGGGCATGGATCATTGTGATGACAAGGGTCATGGAGCATTGGGCTGAAAATGTTCATGGAGTATTGTGATGACAGGGGTCATGGAGCATTTTGATGAGAAGGTCATAGAGCATTGGGCTGAAAATGTTCATGGAGTATTGTGATGACAGGGGTCATGGAGCATTTTGATGAGAAGTTCCTGGAGCACTTTTATGAGAAGACAATGGAGACTTGTGATGACAAGTCTCATGGAGCATTCTGATGAAAAGGGACATGGAGCATTGAGATTACAGGGGTCTTGGAGCATTGTGATGACAAGGGCATGGAGCATTGTGAGGAGAAGGCCATGGAGCATTCTGATGACATGCATCATTGAGTTTTGTGACGACAAGAGCATGGAGCATTGTGATTACAGGGGTCTTGGAGCATTGTGATGAAAAGGGCATGGATCATTGGGATGAAAAAGGCATGGAGAAGTGTCATGACAGGGTTAATGGAGCATACTGATGACAAGTGTCAGGGAGCATTGTGATGACAAGTGTATTGAGCATTCTGATGACAAAGGTCATGGAGAATTGTGATGAGAAGACCATGGATAATTGTGATGATGAGCGTCATAGGGTTTTGTGATGATAAGTGTTATGGAACATTGTGATCACAAGGGATTGGAGCATTGTGATGACAGAGGTCATGGGGCATATTGATTTCATTGTGATGACAATAGCCTGAAGCATTTTGATGATGGGCATGGTCCATTTTGATGACAGGGTTCATGGAGCATTGAGATGAAAAGACGCATGGAGCATTTTGATTACAAGGGTATTGGAGCATTGTGATGACAAGGGAATGGAGCATTGTGGTGACAGGGCCATGGAACATTCTGATGACATGCGTCATGTACCTTTTTGATGAAAAGGGCATGGAGCATTTTGATTAGAGGGGTCGTGGAGCATTGTGATGACAAGTGTCATGGAGCCTTGTGATGACAAGGCCGTAGAACATTGTGATGGCAGGTATCATGGAGCATTGTTATGACAGAGGTAAAGGAGCATTGTGATGAGAAGGGTATGGAGAATTGGTCTGAAATGTTTCATGGATTATTGTGATGAGAGTGGGCATAGAGCATTGTGATGATAAGGGCATGGAACACTGTGATACATGGGTCATGGAGAATTGTAATGACAAGGGCATGGGGCATTGTGATGAGAAGGGCATCGAGCATTGTGATGACAAGTGTCATGGAGCTTTGTGATGACAAGGGCATGGATCAATGTGATGAGAGGGTTCATGGAGCATTGTGATGACAATGACATGGAGCATTGTGATTCCAAGGGTCATGGCGCTTTGCGATGACAAATGTCATGGAGCATTTTGATGATAAGTGCATGGTGCATTGTGATGAGAAGGGCAGGGAGTATTTTGATGACAGGGTCATGCAGCAATATGATGAAAAGTGTATTGGAACATTTTGATGACAGGGGTTATAGAATATTGTGATGTCAGGGGTCATGGAATATTGTGATGATAAAGGAATGTAGCATTGTGATGACAGGGGTCATGGGACATTGTGATTACAGGGGTAAGGGAGTATTGTGACGACTAGTGATGGAAAACTGTGATATCTCTGGTGAGACAGCATTTTGATGAGCAGTGTATGGAGCATTTTGATTACAAGGTTTATGGAGCATTGCAATGACAAGTATCTGGACCGTTGTGATGAAAACTGAATGGCACTTTTTGATGACAAGGGTCATGGAATATTTTTCAGACAAAGGCAAGGAGCATTGTAATGACAATTGTCACGGATCATTGTGATGAAAATGGAATGGGGCATTGTGATGAAAAAGGCATGGAGCCTTTTCGTGACAGGGATCAAGGAGCATTCTGATGACAAGTGTCAGGGAGCATTGTGATGACAAGTGTACTGAGCATTGTGATGACAAAGTTCATGGAGCATTGTGATGAAAAGGGCATGGAATTTTGTGATGACAGGCACCATGGAGCGTTGTGATGACAAGTATTATGGAACATGGGTATCACAAGGGTTTGGAGCATTCTGATGACAGAGGTCAATGATCATTTTGATTTCAAGGAGCATGGAGCATTGTGATGACAAGAGCATGAAGCAATGTGATCCCAAGGTTCATGGAGGATTGTGATGACAATGGAAATGGAGTATTGTGATGACAAGCGCATAGAGCATTGTAATGACAAGGTCATGTAGCATTTTGCAGACAAAGGCATGGAGCATTTTGATGACAGGTGTCATGGAGCACTGTGATGACAAGTGTCATGGAGGCTTGTGATGACAAGGCCATGGAACATCCTGATGGAAGGTGTCATGGAGCATTGTTATGACAGGGGTAATGGAGCATTGTGATGAGAAGGGCATGGAGCATTGTGATTACAAGGTTTATGGAGCAATACCATGACAAATTTGTGGACCGTTGTGATGAAAATCGCGTACCACATTGTGATGACAAGGTTCATGGAGCATTTTTCTGACAAAGGCATGGAGCACAGTGATGACAAGGGTCACGGAGCATTGTGATGAAAAGTTCATGGAGCACTGTGGTTATAAAGGTCACAGAGCATTTTGCTGATGCGGGCATGGACCACTGTGATGACAAATGTTATGAAGCATTGTGATGACTGGAGTCACGGAGCATTGTGATGACAGGGGTCATGGAGCATTGTGATGACAAGGGCATGGAGCATTGTGGTGACAGGGGCATGGAGCATTGGTCTGACAAGTTTCATAGATTATTGTGATGACAGTGGACATGGTGGATTGTGATGACAAGGGCATGGATTATTGTGATGAGAAGGTCATGGAGTATTGTGAAGACAGGTGTCAGGGAGCATTGTGATGACATAGGTCATGGTCCATTGCAATGACAATGGCAGGGAGCATTGTGATGCCAAATGTAATGGAGGATTTTGATGACAAATATAATGGAGCATTGTGATGACTAGGGCTTGGAGCATTATGATGACAAGGGCCATTGAGAATTTTCAAAACAAGGTCGTGAAGCATTGTGATGACAAGGTCCTGGAGAATTGTGATGAGAAATCCATAGAGACTTGTGATGACAAATCTCATGGAGCATACTGATGAAAAGGGGCATGGACCATTGTGATTACAGGGGTCTTAGAACATTGTGATGATATGGGCATGGAACATTGTGAGGAGAAGGCCAAGGAGCATTCTGAAGACATGTTTCATTGAGCTTTGTGATGACAAGGGCATGGAGCATTGTGTTTCAAGGGGTCTTGGTGCATTGTGATGAAAAGGGCAAGGATCATTGTGATGAAAAAGGCATGGAGCCTTGTCACGACAGGGTTCAATGAGCATACAGACAACAAGTGTCAGGGAGCATTTTGATGACAAGTGTATTGAGCATTGTGATGACAAAGGTCATGGAACATTGTGATGAGAAGACCATGGATAATTGTGATGACGAGCATCATGGGGCACTGTGAGGAGAAGTGTTATGGAACATTGTGATCACAAGGGTTTGGAGCATTGTTATGACTGAGGTCTTGGAGCATTTTGATTTCATTGTGATGACAATAGCATGAAGCATTATGATGATCGGCATGGTGCATTGTGATGAGAGGGGTCTTGGAGCCTTGTGATGACAAGGCCACGGAACATCGTGATGGCAGGGGTCATGGAGCATTGTTATCACAGGGGTAATGGAGCACTGTGACGGCAAGGGCATGGAGCATTGTGAAGAGAAGGCCATGGAGCATTCTGATGACATGTGTCATGGAGCTTTGTGATGACAAGGGCATGGAGCAATGTGATTAGAGTGTTCATGGAGCATTGTGATGACAATGACATGGAGCATTGTGATGCCAAGGGTAATGGATCTTTGTGATGAAAATGGCCGTGGAGCATTTTGATGACAAGGGCGTTGTGAATTGTGATGAGAATTGCAGGGAGCATTGTGATAACAGGGTCATGGAGCAATTTGATGAAAAGTTTCATGGAACAATTTCATGACAGGTGTTATGGAACATTGTGATGTCAGTGGTCATGGAGCATTATGATGAAAAGTGTCATGGAGCATTTTGATGACAGGGGTTATGGAGCATTGTGATGTCATGGGTCATCGAACATTGTGATGATAAGTGCATGTGGCATTGTGATGACAGGAGTCATGGAACATTGTGATAACAAGGGTGAGGGAGTATTGAGACGAATAGTGATGTAACATTGGGATATCTGTGGTGAGAGAGCATTTTGATGAGAAGCGCATGGAGCATTGTGATGCCAAGGTTTATGGAGCATTGTGATGACAAGATTGTGGAGCACTGTGATGACAAGCACATGGTTCATTTTGAGGACATGTGTCATGGAGCATCGTGCTGACAAGCGCATGGAGCATTGTGATGACAAGCGTCATGGAGCATTGTGCTGAGAAAGGCATAGAGCATTGTGATGACAAGAATCAAAGAGCTTTGTGATGAAAAGTTCATGGAGCATTGTGATGACAAGTGTCAGGGAGCATTGTGCTGACAAGTGCATGGAAAATTTTGATGACAAGGGTCATGGAGCATTCTGGTGACAAGCTTGTGGAGTATTTTGATGACAATGGCATGGAGCATTGTGATGAAAACAGCATGGGGCATTGTGATGAAAAAGGCATGGAGCCTTTTCGTGACAGGGTTCAAGGAGCATTCTGATGACAAGTGTCAGGGAGCATTGTGATGACAAATGTATTGAGAATTGTGATGACAAAGGTCATGGAGCATTGTGATGAAAAGGGCATGGAGTATTGTGATGACAGGCATCATGGAGCGTTGTGATGACAAGTGTTATGGAACATTGTGATCACAAGGGTTTGGAGCATTGTGATGACAGTGGTCATGGAGCATTGTAATGATATTGGCCAAGGAGCACTGTGATGAGTAGGTCGTGCAGCATTGGGCTGAAAATATTCATGGATTATTGTGATGACATGGGTCATGGTGCATTGTGATGACAAGGGGATGGAGCATGGTGATGACAAGGTCCTGGAGCATAGTGATGAGAAGACCATGGAGACTTGTGATGACAAGTCTCATGGAGCATTCTGATGAAAAGGGACATGGAGCATTGTGATTACAGGGGTCTTGGAGCATTGTGATGACTAGGGCATGGAGCATTGTGATGAGAAGGCCATGGAACTTTCTGATGACATGCGTCATGGAGCTTTGTAATGACAAGGGCATGGAGCATTGTGATTACAGCGGTCTTCAGCATTGTGATGACAAGTGTCATGGAACATTGTGATGACTAGGCCGTGGAACATTGTGATGGCAGGTGTCATGGTGCATTGTTATGACAGGGGTAATGGAGCATGGTGATGAGAATGGCATGGAACATTGGTCTGAAATGTTTCATGGATTATTGTGATGAGAGTTTGCATGAAGCATTGTGATGACAAGGGTACGGAACACTATGTTACATGGGTCATGCAGGATTGTAATGACAAAGGCATGGACCATTGAGATGAGAAGGGCATCGAGCATTGTGATGACAAGTGTCATGGAGCTTTGTGATGACAAGGGCATTGAGCAATGTGATGAGAGGGTTCATGGAGCAATGTGATGACAATGACATGGAGCATTGTGATGCCAAGGGTCATGGAGCTTTTTGATGACAAGTCATGGAGCATTTTGAAGACAAGGGCATTGTGCATTGTGATGAGAAGGGCAGGGAGCATTTTGATGACCGGGTCATGCAGCAATTTGATGAAAAGTGTGATGGAACATTTTGATTGCAGGGGTTATAGAACATTGTGATGTCAGGGGTCTTGGAGCTTTGGGATGAAAAGGGTCATGGAGCATTTTGATGACAGGTGTCATGGAACATTGTGATGATAAGGGGATGTAGCAGTGTGATGACAGGTTCATGGAACATTGTGATTACAGGGGTGAGGGAGAATTGTGATGACTAGTGATGGAACACTGTGATATCTCTGGTGAGAGAGCATTATGATGAGAAGTGCATGGAGCATTGTGATTACATGGTTTATGGAGCATTGCAGTGACAAGGTTGTGGACCGTTGTGATGAAATGCGCGTGGCACATTTTGAAGACAATGGTCATGGAGCATTGTTCTGAAAAAGACATGGAGCATTGTGATGACAAGTGTCACAGAGAATTGTGATGAAAATTTCATGGAGCATTGTGGTTACAAAGGTCACAGAGCCTTGTGATGACGCGGGCATGGACCATTGTGATGACAAACGTTATGAAGCATTGAGATGACTGGAGTCACGGAGCATTGTGATGACAAGGGTCATGGAGCATTGTGATGACATGTGTCATGGAGCATTGTGCTGACAAGCGCATGGAGCATTGTGATGATAAGGGTCTTGGAGCATTGTGCTGAGAAAGGCATAGAGCATTGTGATGACAAGGGTCAAAGAGCATTGTGATGAAAGGTTCATGGAGCAATGTGGTTAAAAAGGTCACAGAGACTGTTGATGGCGAGGGCATGAACCATTGTGATGACAAAGGTCATGAAGCATTGTGATGACTGGAGTCACGGAGCGTTGTGATGACAGGGGTCATGGAGCATTGTGATAACAAGGGCATGGAGCACTGTGATGACACGCGTCATGGAGCCTTGTGAGTACATGGTTCATGGAGCATTGGGATGACAACGGCATTGAACATTGGGATAAGAATGTCATGGAGCGTTCTGATGACATGCATCATGGAGCTTTGTGATGACAAGGGCATGGAGCATTGTGATTACAGGGGTCTTGGAGCACTGTGATGACAAGGGCATTGAACACTGTGATGAGAATGTCATGGAGCGTTCTGATGACATGCATCATGGAGCTTTGTGATGACAAGTGCAAGGAGCATTGTGATTACAGGGGTCTTGGAGCACTGTGAGGAAAAGGGCATGTAACATTGTGATGAAAAAGGCATGGAGCCTTTTCATGACAGGGTTCAAGGAGCATACTGATGACAAGTGTCAGGGACCATTGTGATGACAAGTGTATTGAGCATTGTGATGACAAATGTCATGGAGCATTGTGATTAGAAGACCATGGATAATTGTGATGACGAGCGTTATGGGGAGCTGTGATGATAAGTGTTAGGGAATATTGTGATCACAAGGATTTGGAGCATTGTGATGACAGAGGTCATAGAGCATTTTGATTTCATTGTGATGACAATAGCATGAAGCATTATGATGATGTGCATTGGTGTATTGTGATGACAGCGTTCATGGAGCATTGAGATGAAAAGGGGCATGGAGCAATATGATTACAGGAGTCTTGGATCATTGTGATGAAAAGGGCATGGAACACTGGTCTGAAATATTTCATGGATTATTGTGATGAGAGGGGGCAAGGAGCACTGTGATAACAAGGGCACGGAACACTGTGATACATGGTTCATGGAGGATTGTAATGACAAGCGCATGGAGCATTGTGAGAAGAATGGCATCGAGCATTGTGATGAAAAGCATCATGGATCCTGTGATGACAAGGGCTTGGAACAATGTGATGAGAGGTTTTTGGAGCATTGTGATGACAATGGCATGGAGCATTGTGATGCCAAGTGTCATGGAATTTTGTGATGACAGAGGTCATGGAGCATTTTGATGACAAGGATGTGGTGAATTATCTTGTGAAGGGCAGGGAGCATTGTGATGACAGGGTCATGGAGCAATTTGATGAAAAGTGTCACGGAACATTTTGATGACAGGGGTTATGGAACATTGTGATGTCAGGAGTCATGGAACATTTTCATGACGGTGTTGTGGACCATTGTGATGACAGGGGAGTGGGTGTATTGTGATTACTAGTGAGGGAACATTTTGATATCATTCGTGAGAGAGCATTTTGATAAGAAGTGCATGGAGCATTGTGATGACAAGTTTAATGGAGCATTGTGATGACAAGGTTGTGGAGCATTGTGAAGACAAGCACATGGCGCATTGTGATGACATGGGTCATGGAGCACTGTGCTGACAAAGGCATGGAACATTGTGATGACAAGGGTCAACGAGCATTGTGATGAAAATTTCATGGAGCATTTTGGTGACAAAGGTCACAGAGCCTTGTGATGACGAGGGCATGGATCATTGTGATGACCAAGGTCATGAAGCATTGGGATGACTGGAGTCACGGAGCATTGTGATGACAGGGGACATGGAGCATTGTGATGAAAAGGCAATGAGCATTGTGATGACAGGGGCATGGAGCATTGGCCTGACATGTTTCATGGATTATTGTGATGACAGTGGGCATGGTGCAATGTGATGACAAAGGCATGGAGCATTGTGATGAGAAGGTCATGGAGTATTTTGAAGACAGGTCTCAGGGAGCATTGTGATGACATATGTCATGGTCCATTGCGATGACAATGGAATGGAACATTGTGATGCCAAGTGTCATGGAGGATTGTGATGACAAATGTAATGGAGCATTTTGATGACAAGGGCTTGGAGCATTGTGATGACAAGGGACATGGAGCATTGTGATGACAAGGGCATGGAGCATTGTGATGACAAGGGCCATTGAGAATTTTGATGACAAGTTCATGAGGCATTGTGATGAGAAGCACATGGAGCTTCCTATGACAGGGGTCATGGAGCATTGCAATGACAAGTGCATAGAGAATTGTGATGACAAATCATGTAACACGGTGATGAGAAGTGTCATGGAGCATAGTGATGCCAAGAACGAGGAGAATTGTGATGACAGGGGACATGGAGCATTGTTAAGACCAGGGCAAGGAGCATTGTGATGGCAAGACCGTGGAGCACTGTGATGAGAAGACCATAGATATTTGTGATGACGAGCGTCATGGAGCACTGTAATGACAAGGGGAATGGAGCATTGTGATGACAGTGGCCATGGAGCATTGTGATGCCAAGGGTCATGGAGCTTTTTGATGACAAGTCATGGAGCATTTTGAAGACAAGGGCATGGTGCATTGTGATGAGAAGGGCAGGGAGCATTTTGATGACCGGGTCATGCAGCAATTTGATGAAAAGTGTGATGGAACATTTTGATTGCAGGGGTTATAGAACATTGTGATGTCAGGGGTCTTGGAGCTTTGGGATGAAAAGGGTCATGGAGCATTTTGATGACAGGTGTCATGGAACATTGTGATGATAAGGGGATGTAGCAGTGTGATGACAGGTTCATGGAACATTGTGATTACAGGGGTGAGGGAGAATTGTGATGACTAGTGATGGAACACTGTGATATCTCTGGTGAGAGAGCATTATGATGAGAAGTGCATGGAGCATTGTGATTACATGGTTTATGGAGCATTGCAGTGACAAGGTTGTGGACCGTTGTGATGAAATGCGCGTGGCACATTTTGAAGACAATGGTCATGGAGCATTGTTCTGAAAAAGACATGGAGCATTGTGATGACAAGTGTCACAGAGAATTGTGATGAAAATTTCATGGAGCATTGTGGTTACAAAGGTCACAGAGCCTTGTGATGACGCGGGCATGGACCATTGTGATGACAAACGTTATGAAGCATTGAGATGACTGGAGTCACGGAGCATTGTGATGACAAGGGTCATGGAGCATTGTGATGACATGTGTCATGGAGCATTGTGCTGACAAGCGCATGGAGCATTGTGATGATAAGGGTCTTGGAGCATTGTGCTGAGAAAGGCATAGAGCATTGTGATGACAAGGGTCAAAGAGCATTGTGATGAAAGGTTCATGGAGCAATGTGGTTAAAAAGGTCACAGAGACTGTTGATGGCGAGGGCATGAACCATTGTGATGACAAAGGTCATGAAGCATTGTGATGACTGGAGTCACGGAGCGTTGTGATGACAGGGGTCATGGAGCATTGTGATAACAAGGGCATGGAGCACTGTGATGACACGCGTCATGGAGCCTTGTGAGTACATGGTTCATGGAGCATTGGGATGACAACGGCATTGAACATTGGGATAAGAATGTCATGGAGCGTTCTGATGACATGCATCATGGAGCTTTGTGATGACAAGGGCATGGAGCATTGTGATTACAGGGGTCTTGGAGCACTGTGATGACAAGGGCATTGAACACTGTGATGAGAATGTCATGGAGCGTTCTGATGACATGCATCATGGAGCTTTGTGATGACAAGTGCAAGGAGCATTGTGATTACAGGGGTCTTGGAGCACTGTGAGGAAAAGGGCATGTAACATTGTGATGAAAAAGGCATGGAGCCTTTTCATGACAGGGTTCAAGGAGCATACTGATGACAAGTGTCAGGGACCATTGTGATGACAAGTGTATTGAGCATTGTGATGACAAATGTCATGGAGCATTGTGATTAGAAGACCATGGATAATTGTGATGACGAGCGTTATGGGGAGCTGTGATGATAAGTGTTAGGGAATATTGTGATCACAAGGATTTGGAGCATTGTGATGACAGAGGTCATAGAGCATTTTGATTTCATTGTGATGACAATAGCATGAAGCATTATGATGATGTGCATTGGTGTATTGTGATGACAGCGTTCATGGAGCATTGAGATGAAAAGGGGCATGGAGCAATATGATTACAGGAGTCTTGGATCATTGTGATGAAAAGGGCATGGAACATTGGTCTGAAATATTTCATGGATTATTGTGATGAGAGGGGGCAAGGAGCACTGTGATAACAAGGGCACGGAACACTGTGATACATGGTTCATGGAGGATTGTAATGACAAGCACATGGAGCATTGTGAGAAGAATGGCATCGAGCATTGTGATGAAAAGCATCATGGATCCTGTGATGACAAGGGCTTGGAACAATGTGATGAGAGGTTTTTGGAGCATTGTGATGACAATGGCATGGAGCATTGTGATGCCAAGTGTCATGGAATTTTGTGATGACAGAGGTCATGGAGCATTTTGATGACAAGGATGTGGTGAATTATCTTGTGAAGGGCAGGGAGCATTGTGATGACAGGGTCATGGAGCAATTTGATGAAAAGTGTCACGGAACATTTTGATGACAGGGGTTATGGAACATTGTGATGTCAGGAGTCATGGAACATTTTCATGACGGTGTTGTGGACCATTGTGATGACAGGGGAGTGGGTGTATTGTGATTACTAGTGAGGGAACATTTTATTTTTTTTTTCTTTTTGCGGTATGCGGGCCTCTCACTGTTGTGGCCTCTCCCGTTGTGGAGCACAGGCTCCGGATGCGCAGGCCCAGCGGCCATGGCTCACGGGCCCAGCCGCTCCGCGGCATATGGGATCCTCCCAGACCGGGGCACGAACCCGTATCCCCTGCATCGGCAGGCGGACTCTCAACCACTGCGCCACCAGGGAGGCCCGAGGGAACATTTTGATATCATTCGTGAGAGAGCATTTTGATAAGAAGTGCATGGAGCATTGTGATGACAAGTTTAATGGAGCATTGTGATGACAAGGTTGTGGAGCATTGTGAAGACAAGCACATGGCGCATTGTGATGACATGGGTCATGGAGCACTGTGCTGACAAAGGCATGGAGCATTGTGATGACAAGGGTCAACGAGCATTGTGATGAAAATTTCATGGAGCATTTTGGTGACAAAGGTCACAGAGCCTTGTGATGACGAGGGCATGGATCATTGTGATGACCAAGGTCATGAAGCATTGTGATGACTGGAGTCACGGAGCATTGTGATGACAGGGGACATGGAGCATTGTGATGAAAAGGCAATGAGCATTATGATGACAGGGGCATGGAGCATTGGCCTGACATGTTTCATGGATTATTGTGATGACAGTGGGCATGGTGCAATGTGATGACAAAGGCATGGAGCATTGTGATGAGAAGGTCATGGAGTATTTTGAAGACAGGTCTCAGGAAGCATTGTGATGACATATGACATGGTCCATTGCGATGACAATAGAATGGAACATTGTGATGCCAAGTGTCATGGAGGATTGTGATGACAAATGTAATGGAGCATTTTGATGACAAGGGCTTGGAGCATTGTGATGACAAGGGACATGGAGCATTGTGATGACAAGGGCATGGAGCATTGTGATGACAAGGGCCATTGAGAATTTTGATGACAAGTTCATGAGGCATTGTGATGAGAAGCACATGGAGCTTCCTATGACAGGGGTCATGGAGCATTGCAATGACAAGTGCATAGAGAATTGTGATGAGAAATCATGTAACACGGTGATGAGAAGTGTCATGGAGCATAGTGATGCCAAGAACGAGGAGAATTGTGATGACAGGGGACATGGAGCATTGTTAAGACCAGGGCAAGGAGCATTGTGATGGCAAGACCGTGGAGCATTGTGATGAGAAGACCATAGATATTTGTGATGACGAGCGTCATGGAGCACTGTAATGACAAGGGGAATGGAGCATTGTGATGACAGTGGCCATGGAGCATTGTGATGCCAAGGGTCATGGAGCTTTTTGATGACAAGTCATGGAGCATTTTGAAGACAAGGGCATGGTGCATTGTGATGAGAAGGGCAGGGAGCATTTTGATGACCGGGTCATGCAGCAATTTGATGAAAAGTGTGATGGAACATTTTGATTGCAGGGGTTATAGAACATTGTGATGTCAGGGGTCTTGGAGCTTTGGGATGAAAAGGGTCATGGAGCATTTTGATGACAGGTGTCATGGAACATTGTGATGATAAGGGGATGTAGCAGTGTGATGACAGGTTCATGGAACATTGTGATTACAGGGGTGAGGGAGAATTGTGATGACTAGTGATGGAACACTGTGATATCTCTGGTGAGAGAGCATTATGATGAGAAGTGCATGGAGCATTGTGATTACATGGTTTATGGAGCATTGCAGTGACAAGGTTGTGGACCGTTGTGATGAAATGCGCGTGGCACATTTTGAAGACAATGGTCATGGAGCATTGTTCTGAAAAAGACATGGAGCATTGTGATGACAAGTGTCACAGAGAATTGTGATGAAAATTTCATGGAGCATTGTGGTTACAAAGGTCACAGAGCCTTGTGATGACGCGGGCATGGACCATTGTGATGACAAACGTTATGAAGCATTGAGATGACTGGAGTCACGGAGCATTGTGATGACAAGGGTCATGGAGCATTGTGATGACATGTGTCATGGAGCATTGTGCTGACAAGCGCATGGAGCATTGTGATGATAAGGGTCTTGGAGCATTGTGCTGAGAAAGGCATAGAGCATTGTGATGACAAGGGTCAAAGAGCATTGTGATGAAAGGTTCATGGAGCAATGTGGTTAAAAAGGTCACAGAGACTGTTGATGGCGAGGGCATGAACCATTGTGATGACAAAGGTCATGAAGCATTGTGATGACTGGAGTCACGGAGCGTTGTGATGACAGGGGTCATGGAGCATTGTGATAACAAGGGCATGGAGCACTGTGATGACACGCGTCATGGAGCCTTGTGAGTACATGGTTCATGGAGCATTGGGATGACAACGGCATTGAACATTGGGATAAGAATGTCATGGAGCGTTCTGATGACATGCATCATGGAGCTTTGTGATGACAAGGGCATGGAGCATTGTGATTACAGGGGTCTTGGAGCACTGTGATGACAAGGGCATTGAACACTGTGATGAGAATGTCATGGAGCGTTCTGATGACATGCATCATGGAGCTTTGTGATGACAAGTGCAAGGAGCATTGTGATTACAGGGGCCTTGGAGCACTGTGAGGAAAAGGGCATGTAACATTGTGATGAAAAAGGCATGGAGCCTTTTCATGACAGGGTTCAAGGAGCATACTGATGACAAGTGTCAGGGACCATTGTGATGACAAGTGTATTGAGCATTGTGATGACAAATGTCATGGAGCATTGTGATTAGAAGACCATGGATAATTGTGATGACGAGCGTTATGGGGAGCTGTGATGATAAGTGTTAGGGAATATTGTGATCACAAGGATTTGGAGCATTGTGATGACAGAGGTCATAGAGCATTTTGATTTCATTGTGATGACAATAGCATGAAGCATTATGATGATGTGCATTGGTGTATTGTGATGACAGCGTTCATGGAGCATTGAGATGAAAAGGGGCATGGAGCAATATGATTACAGGAGTCTTGGATCATTGTGATGAAAAGGGCATGGAACATTGGTCTGAAATATTTCATGGATTATTGTGATGAGAGGGGGCAAGGAGCACTGTGATAACAAGGGCACGGAACACTGTGATACATGGTTCATGGAGGATTGTAATGACAAGCACATGGAGCATTGTGAGAAGAATGGCATCGAGCATTGTGATGGAAAGCATCATGGATCCTGTGATGACAAGGGCTTGGAACAATGTGATGAGAGGTTTTTGGAGCATTGTGATGACAATGGCATGGAGCATTGTGATGCCAAGTGTCATGGAATTTTGTGATGACAGAGGTCATGGAGCATTTTGATGACAAGGATGTGGTGAATTATCTTGTGAAGGGCAGGGAGCATTGTGATGACAGGGTCATGGAGCAATTTGATGAAAAGTGTCACGGAACATTTTGATGACAGGGGTTATGGAACATTGTGATGTCAGGAGTCATGGAACATTTTCATGACGGTGTTGTGGACCATTGTGATGACAGGGGAGTGGGTGTATTGTGATTACTAGTGAGGGAACATTTTATTTTTTTTTTCTTTTTGCGGTATGCGGGCCTCTCACTGTTGTGGCCTCTCCCGTTGTGGAGCACAGGCTCCGGATGCGCAGGCCCAGCGGCCATGGCTCACGGGCCCAGCCGCTCCGCGGCATATGGGATCCTCCCAGACCGGGGCACGAACCCGTATCCCCTGCATCGGCAGGCGGACTCTCAACCACTGCGCCACCAGGGAGGCCCGAGGGAACATTTTGATATCATTCGTGAGAGAGCATTTTGATAAGAAGTGCATGGAGCATTGTGATGACAAGTTTAATGGAGCATTGTGATGACAAGGTTGTGGAGCATTGTGAAGACAAGCACATGGCGCATTGTGATGACATGGGTCATGGAGCACTGTGCTGACAAAGGCATGGAGCATTGTGATGACAAGGGTCAACGAGCATTGTGATGAAAATTTCATGGAGCATTTTGGTGACAAAGGTCACAGAGCCTTGTGATGACGAGGGCATGGATCATTGTGATGACCAAGGTCATGAAGCATTGTGATGACTGGAGTCACGGAGCATTGTGATGACAGGGGACATGGAGCATTGTGATGAAAAGGCAATGAGCATTATGATGACAGGGGAATGGAGCATTGGCCTGACATGTTTCATGGATTATTGTGATGACAGTGGGCATGGTGCAATGTGATGACAAAGGCATGGAGCATTGTGATGAGAAGGTCATGGAGTATTTTGAAGACAGGTCTCAGGGAGCATTGTGATGACATATGACATGGTCCATTGCGAGGACAATAGAATGGAACATTGTGATGCCAAGTGTCATGGAGGATTGTGATGACAAATGTAATGGAGCATTTTGATGACAAGGGCTTGGAGCATTGTGATGACAAGGGACATGGAGCATTGTGATGACAAGGGCATGGAGCATTGTGATGACAAGAGCCATTGAGAATTTTGATGACAAGTTCATGAGGCATTGTGATGAGAAGCACATGGAGCTTCCTATGACAGGGGTCATGGAGCATTGCAATGACAAGTGCATAGAGAATTGTGATGACAAATCATGTAACACGGTGATGAGAAGTGTCATGGAGCATAGTGATGCCAAGAACGAGGAGAATTGTGATGACAGGGGACATGGAGCATTGTTAAGACCAGGGCAAGGAGCATTGTGATGGCAAGACCGTGGAGCATTGTGATGAGAAGACCATAGATATTTGTGATGACGAGCGTCATGGAGCACTGTAATGACAAGGGGAATGGAGCATTGTGATGACAGTGGCCATGGAGCATTGTGATGACAAGGGTCATGGAGCATTTTGATGAGAAGGGCGTGGAGCATTGTGATGAGAAGACCATGGATAATTGTGATGACGAGCGTCATGGAGCACAGTAATGACAAGGGGTATGGAGCATTGTGATGACAGTGGCCATGGAGCATTGTGATGACAAGTGTCATGGAGCATTCTGATGACAAGCTTGTGGAGTATTGTGACGACAATGGCATGGAGTACTGTGATGAAAAGAGCATGGAGCATTGTGATGATAAAGGCATGTAGCCATTTCATGATAGGTTTCAAGGAGCATTCTGATGACAAGTGTCAGGGAACATTGTGATGTCAAGTGTATTGAGAATTGTGATGAAAAAGATCATGGAACATTTTGACGAACAGGGCATAGAGTATTGTGATGACAGGCATCATGGAACGTTGTGATGACAAGTGTTATGGAACATTGTGATCACAAGGGTTTGGAGCATTGTGATGATAGAAGTCATGGATCATTTTGTTTTCAAGGAGCATGGAGCATTGGGATGACAAGGGCATGAAGCAATGTGAACCCAAGGTTCATGGAGGATTGTGATGACAATGGTAAGGGAGTATTGTGATGACAAGCAAATGGAGCATTTTGATGACAAGGTCATGTAGCCTTTTGCTGACACAGGCATGGAGCATTGTGATGATAAGGGTCATGGAGCACTGTGATGAGAAGCATCACGGATCATTGGGATTACAGGGGTCATGGAGCATTGGGATGGCAAGGACTTGGATCATTGTGATGACAAGTGTCATGGAGCATTGGGCGGAAAATGTTCATGGAGCATTGTGATGACTAGGGAATGGAGCATTTTGATGACAAGAGTCCCGGATCACTGTGTTGTCAGGGGACATGGAGCGTTGTGATGTCAGTGGTCATGGAGCATTGTGATGATAGGGATCATGAAGCATTGTGATGAGAAGTTCCTGGAGAATTGGCGAGAAAATGTTCAGGAAGTATTGTGAGGACAGGGGTCATGGAGCATTGTGATGACAAGGGAATGGAGCACTGTGATGAAAAGTTCCTGTAGCATTGTGATGAGAAGACCTTGGAGCCTTGTAATAACAAGTCTCATGGAGCATTCTGATGAAAAGGGGCATGGAGTATTGTGATTACAGGGGTCTTGGAGCATTGTGATGACAAGGGCATGGAGCATTGTGATTACTGGTGTCTTGGAGCATTGTGATGAAATTGGCATGGATCATTGTTATGAAAATGGTATGGAGCCTTGTCATGTCAGGGTTCCAGGAGCATACTGATGACAAGTGTCAGGGAGCATTGTGATGACCACTGTATAGAGCATTGTGATGACAAAGGTCATGGAGCACTGTGATGAGAAGACCATGGATAATTGTGATGATGAGCGTCATGGGGCGATGTGATGATAAGTGTTATGGAACCTTGTGATCACAAGGATTTGGAGCATTGTGATGAGATAGATCATCGAATATTTTGATTTCACTGTGATGACAATAGCCTGAAGCATTATGATGATGGGCATGGTGCATTTTGATGACAGGGTTCATGGAGCATTGAGATGCAAAGGGGCATGGAGCATTGTGATTAGAGGGTTCATGGAGCATTGTGATGACAATGGCATGGAACATTGAGATGCCAAGGGTCATGGAGCTTTGTGATGACAAAGGTCATGGAGCATTTTGCTGACAAGGGCGTGGTACATTGTGATGAGAATGGCAGGGAGCATTGTGATGACAGGGTCATAGAACAATTTGATGAAAAGTGTCATGGAATATTTTGATGACAGGGGTTATGGAACATTGTGATGTCAGGGGTCATGGAGCATTTTGATGAAAAGGATCATGGAGAATTATGATGACAGGGGTTATGGAACATTGTGATGTCAGGGGTCATTGAGCATTTTGAGGAAAAGTGTTATGGAGCATTTTGATGACAGGGGTTATGGAACATTGTGATGTCAGGGGTCATCAAACTTTTTGATGATATGTGCATGTAGCATTGCAAAGACAGAAGTCATGGAACATTGTGATGACAGGGGTGAGGGAGTATTTTGATGAATAATGATGTAACATTGTGATATCAGTGTTGAGAGAGCATTTTGATGAGAAGTGCATGGAGAATTGTGATGACATGTTTTATGGAGCATTGTGGTGACAAGATTGTGGAGCACTGTGATGATTAGTGCAGGGTGCATTGTGATGACATGGGTCATGGAGCATTGTCCTGACAAGCGCATGGAGCATTTTTATGACAAGGGTCATGGAGCATTGTGCTGAGAAAGGCATAGAGTATTGTGATGACAAGGGGCAAAGAGCATTGTGATGAAAAGTTCATGGAGCATTGTGGTTAAATATGTCACAGAGACTGCTGATGACGAGGGCATGGACCATTGTGATGACAAAGGTCATGAAGCATTGTGAGGAATGGAGGCATGGAGCATTGTGATGACAGGGGTCATGGAGCATTGTGATAACAAGGGCATGGAGCATTGTGATGACAAGCGAATGGAGCATTGGTCTAATAAGTTTCATGGATTATTGTGATGACTGTTGGAATGGCGCATTGTGATGACAAGGGCATGGAGCCTTGTGATGACCAGGTCATGCAGTATTTTGAAGACAGGTGTCAGGGAACATTGTGATGACATATGTAATGGCCCATAGTGATGACAATGGCATGGAGCATTTTGATGCCAAGAGTCCTGGAGGATTCTGATGACAAAGGTAATGGAGCATTGTGATGACAATGGCTTGGAGCATTGTGTTGACAGGTGCATGGAGAATTGTGATGAAAAGTGTCATGGAGTATTCTGATGACAAGCTTGTGGAGTATTTTGATGAGAATGGCATGGAGCATTGTAATGAAAAAGGCATGGGACATTGTGATGACAAGTGTATTGTGAATTGTGATGACAAAGGTCATGGAGCATTGTGATGAAAAGGGCATGGAGTATTGTGATGACAGGCATCATGGAGCGTTGTGATGAAAAGTGTTATGGAACATTGTGATCACAAGGGTTTGGAGCATTGTGATGACAGAGGTCATGGATCATTTTGATTTCAAGGAGCATGGAGCATTGTGATGACAAGGGCATGAAGCAATGTGATCCCAAGGTTCATGGCGGACTGTGATGACAATGGTAATGGAGTATTGTGATGACAAGCGAATAGAGCATTGCAATGAAAAGGTCATGTAGCCTTTTGCTGACACAGGCATGGAGCATTGTGGTGACAGGTGTCATGGAGCACTGTGATGACAAGCGTCACGGAGCACTGTGAATACAGGGGTCATGGAGCTTTGGGAGGACAAGGGCATGGATCATTGTGATGACAAGGGTCATGGAGCATTGGGCTGAAAATGTTCATGGAGTATTGTGATGACAGGGGTCATGGAGCATTTTGATGAGAAGGTCATAGAGCATTGGGCTGAAAATATTCATGGAGTATTGAGATGACAGGGATCATGGAGCATTTTGATGACAAGTTCCTGGAGCACTTTTATGAGAAGACAATGGAGACTTGTGATGACAAGTCTCATGGAGCATTCTGATGAAAAGGGACATGGAGCATTGAGATTACAGGGGTCTTGGAGCATTGTGATGACAAGGGCATGGAGCATTGTGAGGAGAAGGCCATGGAGCATTCTGATGACATGCATCATTGAGTTTTGTGACGACAAGAGCATGGAGCATTGTGATTACAGGGGTCTTGGAGCATTGTGATGAAAAGGGCATGGATCATTGGGATGAAAAAGGCATGGAGAAGTGTCATGACAGGGTTAATGGAGCATACTGATGACAAGTGTCAGGGAGCATTGTGATGACAAGTGTATTGAGCATTCTGATGACAAAGGTCATGGAGAATTGTGATGAGAAGACCATGGATAATTGTGATGATGAGCGTCATAGGGTTTTGTGATGATAAGTGTTATGGAACATTGTGATCACAAGGGATTGGAGCATTGTGATGACAGAGGTCATGGGGCATATTGATTTCATTGTGATGACAATAGCCTGAAGCATTTTGATGATGGGCATGGTCCATTTTGATGACAGGGTTCATGGAGCATTGAGATGAAAAGACGCATGGAGCATTTTGATTACAAGGGTATTGGAGCATTGTGATGACAAGGGAATGGAGCATTGTGGTGACAGGGCCATGGAACATTCTGATGACATGCGTCATGTACCTTTTTGATGAAAAGGGCATGGAGCATTTTGATTAGAGGGGTCGTGGAGCATTGTGATGACAAGTGTCATGGAGCCTTGTGATGACAAGGCCGTAGAACATTGTGATGGCAGGTATCATGGAGCATTGTTATGACAGAGGTAAAGGAGCATTGTGATGAGAAGGGTATGGAGAATTGGTCTGAAATGTTTCATGGATTATTGTGATGAGAGTGGGCATAGAGCATTGTGATGATAAGGGCATGGAACACTGTGATACATGGGTCATGGAGAATTGTAATGACAAGGGCATGGGGCATTGTGATGAGAAGGGCATCGAGCATTGTGATGACAAGTGTCATGGAGCTTTGTGATGACAAGGGCATGGATCAATGTGATGAGAGGGTTCATGGAGCATTGTGATGACAATGACATGGAGCATTGTGATTCCAAGGGTCATGGCGCTTTGCGATGACAAATGTCATGGAGCATTTTGATGATAAGTGCATGGTGCATTGTGATGAGAAGGGCAGGGAGTATTTTGATGACAGGGTCATGCAGCAATATGATGAAAAGTGTATTGGAACATTTTGATGACAGGGGTTATAGAATATTGTGATGTCAGGGGTCATGGAATATTGTGATGATAAAGGAATGTAGCATTGTGATGACAGGGGTCATGGGACATTGTGATTACAGGGGTAAGGGAGTATTGTGACGACTAGTGATGGAAAACTGTGATATCTCTGGTGAGACAGCATTTTGATGAGCAGTGTATGGAGCATTTTGATTACAAGGTTTATGGAGCATTGCAATGACAAGTATCTGGACCGTTGTGATGAAAACTGAATGGCACTTTTTGATGACAAGGGTCATGGAATATTTTTCAGACAAAGGCAAGGAGCATTGTAATGACAATTGTCACGGATCATTGTGATGAAAATGGAATGGGGCATTGTGATGAAAAAGGCATGGAGCCTTTTCGTGACAGGGATCAAGGAGCATTCTGATGACAAGTGTCAGGGAGCATTGTGATGACAAGTGTACTGAGCATTGTGATGACAAAGTTCATGGAGCATTGTGATGAAAAGGGCATGGAATTTTGTGATGACAGGCACCATGGAGCGTTGTGATGACAAGTATTATGGAACATGGGTATCACAAGGGTTTGGAGCATTCTGATGACAGAGGTCAATGATCATTTTGATTTCAAGGAGCATGGAGCATTGTGATGACAAGAGCATGAAGCAATGTGATCCCAAGGTTCATGGAGGATTGTGATGACAATGGAAATGGAGTATTGTGATGACAAGCGCATAGAGCATTGTAATGACAAGGTCATGTAGCATTTTGCAGACAAAGGCATGGAGCATTTTGATGACAGGTGTCATGGAGCACTGTGATGACAAGTGTCATGGAGGCTTGTGATGACAAGGCCATGGAACATCCTGATGGAAGGTGTCATGGAGCATTGTTATGACAGGGGTAATGGAGCATTGTGATGAGAAGGGCATGGAGCATTGTGATTACAAGGTTTATGGAGCAATACCATGACAAATTTGTGGACCGTTGTGATGAAAATCGCGTACCACATTGTGATGACAAGGTTCATGGAGCATTTTTCTGACAAAGGCATGGAGCACAGTGATGACAAGGGTCACGGAGCATTGTGATGAAAAGTTCATGGAGCACTGTGGTTATAAAGGTCACAGAGCATTTTGCTGATGCGGGCATGGACCACTGTGATGACAAATGTTATGAAGCATTGTGATGACTGGAGTCACGGAGCATTGTGATGACAGGGGTCATGGAGCATTGTGATGACAAGGGCATGGAGCATTGTGGTGACAGGGGCATGGAGCATTGGTCTGACAAGTTTCATAGATTATTGTGATGACAGTGGACATGGTGGATTGTGATGACAAGGGCATGGATTATTGTGATGAGAAGGTCATGGAGTATTGTGAAGACAGGTGTCAGGGAGCATTGTGATGACATAGGTCATGGTCCATTGCAATGACAATGGCAGGGAGCATTGTGATGCCAAATGTAATGGAGGATTTTGATGACAAATATAATGGATCATTGTGATGACTAGGGCTTGGAGCATTATGATGACAAGGGCCATTGAGAATTTTCAAAACAAGGTCGTGAAGCATTGTGATGACAAGGTCCTGGAGAATTGTGATGAGAAATCCATAGAGACTTGTGATGACAAATCTCATGGAGCATACTGATGAAAAGGGGCATGGACCATTGTGATTACAGGGGTCTTAGAACATTGTGATGATATGGGCATGGAACATTGTGAGGAGAAGGCCAAGGAGCATTCTGAAGACATGTTTCATTGAGCTTTGTGATGACAAGGGCATGGAGCATTGTGTTTCAAGGGGTCTTGGTGCATTGTGATGAAAAGGGCAAGGATCATTGTGATGAAAAAGGCATGGAGCCTTGTCATGACAGGGTTCAATGAGCATACAGACAACAAGTGTCAGGGAGCATTTTGATGACAAGTGTATTGAGCATTGTGATGACAAAGGTCATGGAACATTGTGATGAGAAGACCATGGATAATTGTGATGACGAGCATCATGGGGCACTGTGAGGAGAAGTGTTATGGAACATTGTGATCACAAGGGTTTGGAGCATTGTTATGACTGAGGTCTTGGAGCATTTTGATTTCATTGTGATGACAATAGCATGAAGCATTATGATGATCGGCATGGTGCATTGTGATGAGAGGGGTCTTGGAGCCTTGTGATGACAAGGCCATGGAACATCGTGATGGCAGGGGTCATGGAGCATTGTTATCACAGGGGTAATGGAGCACTGTGACGGCAAGGGCATGGAGCATTGTGAAGAGAAGGCCATGGAGCATTCTGATGACATGTGTCATGGAGCTTTGTGATGACAAGGGCATGGAGCAATGTGATTAGAGTGTTCATGGAGCATTGTGATGACAATGACATGGAGCATTGTGATGCCAAGGGTAATGGATCTTTGTGATGAAAATGGCCGTGGAGCATTTTGATGACAAGGGCGTTGTGAATTGTGATGAGAATTGCAGGGAGCATTGTGATAACAGGGTCATGGAGCAATTTGATGAAAAGTTTCATGGAACAATTTCATGACAGGTGTTATGGAACATTGTGATGTCAGTGGTCATGGAGCATTATGATGAAAAGTGTCATGGAGCATTTTGATGACAGGGGTTATGGAGCATTGTGATGTCATGGGTCATCGAACATTGTGATGATAAGTGCATGTGGCATTGTGATGACAGGAGTCATGGAACATTGTGATAACAAGGGTGAGGGAGTATTGAGACGAATAGTGATGTAACATTGGGATATCTGTGGTGAGAGAGCATTTTGATGAGAAGCGCATGGAGCATTGTGATGCCAAGGTTTATGGAGCATTGTGATGACAAGATTGTGGAGCACTGTGATGACAAGCACATGGTTCATTTTGAGGACATGTGTCATGGAGCATCGTGCTGACAAGCGCATGGAGCATTGTGATGACAAGCGTCATGGAGCATTGTGCTGAGAAAGGCATAGAGCATTGTGATGACAAGAATCAAAGAGCTTTGTGATGAAAAGTTCATGGAGCATTGTGATGACAAGTGTCAGGGAGCATTGTGCTGACAAGTGCATGGAAAATTTTGATGACAAGGGTCATGGAGCATTCTGGTGACAAGCTTGTGGAGTATTTTGATGACAATGGCATGGAGCATTGTGATGAAAACAGCATGGGGCATTGTGATGAAAAAGGCATGGAGCCTTTTCGTGACAGGGTTCAAGGAGCATTCTGATGACAAGTGTCAGGGAGCATTGTGATGACAAATGTATTGAGAATTGTGATGACAAAGGTCATGGAGCATTGTGATGAAAAGGGCATGGAGTATTGTGATGACAGGCATCATGGAGCGTTGTGATGACAAGTGTTATGGAACATTGTGATCACAAGGGTTTGGAGCATTGTGATGACAGTGGTCATGGAGCATTGTAATGATATTGGCCAAGGAGCACTGTGATGAGTAGGTCGTGCAGCATTGGGCTGAAAATATTCATGGATTATTGTGATGACATGGGTCATGGTGCATTGTGATGACAAGGGGATGGAGCATGGTGATGACAAGGTCCTGGAGCATAGTGATGAGAAGACCATGGAGACTTGTGATGACAAGTCTCATGGAGCATTCTGATGAAAAGGGACATGGAGCATTGTGATTACAGGGGTCTTGGAGCATTGTGATGACTAGGGCATGGAGCATTGTGATGAGAAGGCCATGGAACTTTCTGATGACATGCGTCATGGAGCTTTGTAATGACAAGGGCATGGAGCATTGTGATTACAGCGGTCTTCAGCATTGTGATGACAAGTGTCATGGAACATTGTGATGACTAGGCCGTGGAACATTGTGATGGCAGGTGTCATGGTGCATTGTTATGACAGGGGTAATGGAGCATGGTGATGAGAATGGCATGGAACATTGGTCTGAAATGTTTCATGGATTATTGTGATGAGAGTTTGCATGAAGCATTGTGATGACAAGGGTACGGAACACTATGTTACATGGGTCATGCAGGATTGTAATGACAAAGGCATGGGCCATTGAGATGAGAAGGGCATCGAGCATTGTGATGACAAGTGTCATGGAGCTTTGTGATGACAAGGGCATTGAGCAATGTGATGAGAGGGTTCATGGAGCAATGTGATGACAATGACATGGAGCATTGTGATGCCAAGGGTCATGGAGCTTTTTGATGACAAGTCATGGAGCATTTTGAAGACAAGGGCATTGTGCATTGTGATGAGAAGGGCAGGGAGCATTTTGATGACCGGGTCATGCAGCAATTTGATGAAAAGTGTGATGGAACATTTTGATTGCAGGGGTTATAGAACATTGTGATGTCAGGGGTCTTGGAGCTTTGGGATGAAAAGGGTCATGGAGCATTTTGATGACAGGTGTCATGGAACATTGTGATGATAAGGGGATGTAGCAGTGTGATGACAGGTTCATGGAACATTGTGATTACAGGGGTGAGGGAGAATTGTGATGACTAGTGATGGAACACTGTGATATCTCTGGTGAGAGAGCATTATGATGAGAAGTGCATGGAGCATTGTGATTACATGGTTTATGGAGCATTGCAGTGACAAGGTTGTGGACCGTTGTGATGAAATGCGCGTGGCACATTTTGAAGACAATGGTCATGGAGCATTGTTCTGAAAAAGACATGGAGCATTGTGATGACAAGTGTCACAGAGAATTGTGATGAAAATTTCATGGAGCATTGTGGTTACAAAGGTCACAGAGCCTTGTGATGACGCGGGCATGGACCATTGTGATGACAAACGTTATGAAGCATTGAGATGACTGGAGTCACGGAGCATTGTGATGACAAGGGTCATGGAGCATTGTGATGACATGTGTCATGGAGCATTGTGCTGACAAGCGCATGGAGCATTGTGATGATAAGGGTCTTGGAGCATTGTGCTGAGAAAGGCATAGAGCATTGTGATGACAAGGGTCAAAGAGCATTGTGATGAAAGGTTCATGGAGCAATGTGGTTAAAAAGGTCACAGAGACTGTTGATGGCGAGGGCATGAACCATTGTGATGACAAAGGTCATGAAGCATTGTGATGACTGGAGTCACGGAGCGTTGTGATGACAGGGGTCATGGAGCATTGTGATAACAAGGGCATGGAGCACTGTGATGACACGCGTCATGGAGCCTTGTGAGTACATGGTTCATGGAGCATTGGGATGACAACGGCATTGAACATTGGGATAAGAATGTCATGGAGCGTTCTGATGACATGCATCATGGAGCTTTGTGATGACAAGGGCATGGAGCATTGTGATTACAGGGGTCTTGGAGCACTGTGATGACAAGGGCATTGAACACTGTGATGAGAATGTCATGGAGCGTTCTGATGACATGCATCATGGAGCTTTGTGATGACAAGTGCAAGGAGCATTGTGATTACAGGGGTCTTGGAGCACTGTGAGGAAAAGGGCATGTAACATTGTGATGAAAAAGGCATGGAGCCTTTTCATGACAGGGTTCAAGGAGCATACTGATGACAAGTGTCAGGGACCATTGTGATGACAAGTGTATTGAGCATTGTGATGACAAATGTCATGGAGCATTGTGATTAGAAGACCATGGATAATTGTGATGACGAGCGTTATGGGGAGCTGTGATGATAAGTGTTAGGGAATATTGTGATCACAAGGATTTGGAGCATTGTGATGACAGAGGTCATAGAGCATTTTGATTTCATTGTGATGACAATAGCATGAAGCATTATGATGATGTGCATTGGTGTATTGTGATGACAGCGTTCATGGAGCATTGAGATGAAAAGGGGCATGGAGCAATATGATTACAGGAGTCTTGGATCATTGTGATGAAAAGGGCATGGAACATTGGTCTGAAATATTTCATGGATTATTGTGATGAGAGGGGGCAAGGAGCACTGTGATAACAAGGGCACGGAACACTGTGATACATGGTTCATGGAGGATTGTAATGACAAGCGCATGGAGCATTGTGAGAAGAATGGCATCGAGCATTGTGATGAAAAGCATCATGGATCCTGTGATGACAAGGGCTTGGAACAATGTGATGAGAGGTTTTTGGAGCATTGTGATGACAATGGCATGGAGCATTGTGATGCCAAGTGTCATGGAATTTTGTGATGACAGAGGTCATGGAGCATTTTGATGACAAGGATGTGGTGAATTATCTTGTGAAGGGCAGGGAGCATTGTGATGACAGGGTCATGGAGCAATTTGATGAAAAGTGTCACGGAACATTTTGATGACAGGGGTTATGGAACATTGTGATGTCAGGAGTCATGGAACATTTTCATGACGGTGTTGTGGACCATTGTGATGACAGGGGAGTGGGTGTATTGTGATTACTAGTGAGGGAACATTTTGATATCATTCGTGAGAGAGCATTTTGATAAGAAGTGCATGGAGCATTGTGATGACAAGTTTAATGGAGCATTGTGATGACAAGGTTGTGGAGCATTGTGAAGACAAGCACATGGCGCATTGTGATGACATGGGTCATGGAGCACTGTGCTGACAAAGGCATGGAACATTGTGATGACAAGGGTCAACGAGCATTGTGATGAAAATTTCATGGAGCATTTTGGTGACAAAGGTCACAGAGCCTTGTGATGACGAGGGCATGGATCATTGTGATGACCAAGGTCATGAAGCATTGGGATGACTGGAGTCACGGAGCATTGTGATGACAGGGGACATGGAGCATTGTGATGAAAAGGCAATGAGCATTGTGATGACAGGGGCATGGAGCATTGGCCTGACATGTTTCATGGATTATTGTGATGACAGTGGGCATGGTGCAATGTGATGACAAAGGCATGGAGCATTGTGATGAGAAGGTCATGGAGTATTTTGAAGACAGGTCTCAGGGAGCATTGTGATGACATATGTCATGGTCCATTGCGATGACAATGGAATGGAACATTGTGATGCCAAGTGTCATGGAGGATTGTGATGACAAATGTAATGGAGCATTTTGATGACAAGGGCTTGGAGCATTGTGATGACAAGGGACATGGAGCATTGTGATGACAAGGGCATGGAGCATTGTGATGACAAGGGCCATTGAGAATTTTGATGACAAGTTCATGAGGCATTGTGATGAGAAGCACATGGAGCTTCCTATGACAGGGGTCATGGAGCATTGCAATGACAAGTGCATAGAGAATTGTGATGAGAAATCATGTAACACGGTGATGAGAAGTGTCATGGAGCATAGTGATGCCAAGAACGAGGAGAATTGTGATGACAGGGGACATGGAGCATTGTTAAGACCAGGGCAAGGAGCATTGTGATGGCAAGACCGTGGAGCATTGTGATGAGAAGACCATAGATATTTGTGATGACGAGCGTCATGGAGCACTGTAATGACAAGGGGAATGGAGCATTGTGATGACAGTGGCCATGGAGCATTGTGATGCCAAGGGTCATGGAGCTTTTTGATGACAAGTCATGGAGCATTTTGAAGACAAGGGCATGGTGCATTGTGATGAGAAGGGCAGGGAGCATTTTGATGACCGGGTCATGCAGCAATTTGATGAAAAGTGTGATGGAACATTTTGATTGCAGGGGTTATAGAACATTGTGATGTCAGGGGTCTTGGAGCTTTGGGATGAAAAGGGTCATGGAGCATTTTGATGACAGGTGTCATGGAACATTGTGATGATAAGGGGATGTAGCAGTGTGATGACAGGTTCATGGAACATTGTGATTACAGGGGTGAGGGAGAATTGTGATGACTAGTGATGGAACACTGTGATATCTCTGGTGAGAGAGCATTATGATGAGAAGTGCATGGAGCATTGTGATTACATGGTTTATGGAGCATTGCAGTGACAAGGTTGTGGACCGTTGTGATGAAATGCGCGTGGCACATTTTGAAGACAATGGTCATGGAGCATTGTTCTGAAAAAGACATGGAGCATTGTGATGACAAGTGTCACAGAGAATTGTGATGAAAATTTCATGGAGCATTGTGGTTACAAAGGTCACAGAGCCTTGTGATGACGCGGGCATGGACCATTGTGATGACAAACGTTATGAAGCATTGAGATGACTGGAGTCATGGAGCATTGTGATGACAAGGGTCATGGAGCATTGTGATGACATGTGTCATGGAGCATTGTGCTGACAAGCGCATGGAGCATTGTGATGATAAGGGTCTTGGAGCATTGTGCTGAGAAAGGCATAGAGCATTGTGATGACAAGGGTCAAAGAGCATTGTGATGAAAGGTTCATGGAGCAATGTGGTTAAAAAGGTCACAGAGACTGTTGATGGCGAGGGCATGAACCATTGTGATGACAAAGGTCATGAAGCATTGTGATGACTGGAGTCACGGAGCGTTGTGATGACAGGGGTCATGGAGCATTGTGATAACAAGGGCATGGAGCACTGTGATGACACGCGTCATGGAGCCTTGTGAGTACATGGTTCATGGAGCATTGGGATGACAACGGCATTGAACATTGGGATAAGAATGTCATGGAGCGTTCTGATGACATGCATCATGGAGCTTTGTGATGACAAGGGCATGGAGCATTGTGATTACAGGGGTCTTGGAGCACTGTGATGACAAGGGCATTGAACACTGTGATGAGAATGTCATGGAGCGTTCTGATGACATGCATCATGGAGCTTTGTGATGACAAGTGCAAGGAGCATTGTGATTACAGGGGTCTTGGAGCACTGTGAGGAAAAGGGCATGTAACATTGTGATGAAAAAGGCATGGAGCCTTTTCATGACAGGGTTCAAGGAGCATACTGATGACAAGTGTCAGGGACCATTGTGATGACAAGTGTATTGAGCATTGTGATGACAAATGTCATGGAGCATTGTGATTAGAAGACCATGGATAATTGTGATGACGAGCGTTATGGGGAGCTGTGATGATAAGTGTTAGGGAATATTGTGATCACAAGGATTTGGAGCATTGTGATGACAGAGGTCATAGAGCATTTTGATTTCATTGTGATGACAATAGCATGAAGCATTATGATGATGTGCATTGGTGTATTGTGATGACAGCGTTCATGGAGCATTGAGATGAAAAGGGGCATGGAGCAATATGATTACAGGAGTCTTGGATCATTGTGATGAAAAGGGCATGGAACATTGGTCTGAAATATTTCATGGATTATTGTGATGAGAGGGGGCAAGGAGCACTGTGATAACAAGGGCACGGAACACTGTGATACATGGTTCATGGAGGATTGTAATGACAAGCACATGGAGCATTGTGAGAAGAATGGCATCGAGCATTGTGATGGAAAGCATCATGGATCCTGTGATGACAAGGGCTTGGAACAATGTGATGAGAGGTTTTTGGAGCATTGTGATGACAATGGCATGGAGCATTGTGATGCCAAGTGTCATGGAATTTTGTGATGACAGAGGTCATGGAGCATTTTGATGACAAGGATGTGGTGAATTATCTTGTGAAGGGCAGGGAGCATTGTGATGACAGGGTCATGGAGCAATTTGATGAAAAGTGTCACGGAACATTTTGATGACAGGGGTTATGGAACATTGTGATGTCAGGAGTCATGGAACATTTTCATGACGGTGTTGTGGACCATTGTGATGACAGGGGAGTGGGTGTATTGTGATTACTAGTGAGGGAACATTTTATTTTTTTTTTCTTTTTGCGGTATGCGGGCCTCTCACTGTTGTGGCCTCTCCCGTTGTGGAGCACAGGCTCCGGATGCGCAGGCCCAGCGGCCATGGCTCACGGGCCCAGCCGCTCCGCGGCATATGGGATCCTCCCAGACCGGGGCACGAACCCGTATCCCCTGCATCGGCAGGCGGACTCTCAACCACTGCGCCACCAGGGAGGCCCGAGGGAACATTTTGATATCATTCGTGAGAGAGCATTTTGATAAGAAGTGCATGGAGCATTGTGATGACAAGTTTAATGGAGCATTGTGATGACAAGGTTGTGGAGCATTGTGAAGACAAGCACATGGCGCATTGTGATGACATGGGTCATGGAGCACTGTGCTGACAAAGGCATGGAGCATTGTGATGACAAGGGTCAACGAGCATTGTGATGAAAATTTCATGGAGCATTTTGGTGACAAAGGTCACAGAGCCTTGTGATGACGAGGGCATGGATCATTGTGATGACCAAGGTCATGAAGCATTGTGATGACTGGAGTCACGGAGCATTGTGATGACAGGGGACATGGAGCATTGTGATGAAAAGGCAATGAGCATTATGATGACAGGGGAATGGAGCATTGGCCTGACATGTTTCATGGATTATTGTGATGACAGTGGGCATGGTGCAATGTGGTGACAAAGGCATGGAGCATTGTGATGAGAAGGTCATGGAGTATTTTGAAGACAGGTCTCAGGGAGCATTGTGATGACATATGACATGGTCCATTGCGAGGACAATAGAATGGAACATTGTGATGCCAAGTGTCATGGAGGATTGTGATGACAAATGTAATGGAGCATTTTGATGACAAGGGCTTGGAGCATTGTGATGACAAGGGACATGGAGCATTGTGATGACAAGGGCATGGAGCATTGTGATGACAAGGGCCATTGAGAATTTTGATGACAAGTTCATGAGGCATTGTGATGAGAAGCACATGGAGCTTCCTATGACAGGGGTCATGGAGCATTGCAATGACAAGTGCATAGAGAATTGTGATGAGAAATCATGTAACACGGTGATGAGAAGTGTCATGGAGCATAGTGATGCCAAGAACGAGGAGAATTGTGATGACAGGGGACATGGAGCATTGTTAAGACCAGGGCAAGGAGCATTGTGATGGCAAGACCGTGGAGCATTGTGATGAGAAGACCATAGATATTTGTGATGACGAGCGTCATGGAGCACTGTAATGACAAGGGGAATGGAGCATTGTGATGACAGTGGCCATGGAGCATTGTGATGACAAGGGTCATGGAGCATTTTGATGAGAAGGGCGTGGAGCATTGTGATGAGAAGACCATGGATAATTGTGATGACGAGCGTCATGGAGCACAGTAATGACAAGGGGTATGGAGCATTGTGATGACAGTGGCCATGGAGCATTGTGATGACAAGTGTCATGGAGCATTCTGATGACAAGCTTGTGGAGTATTGTGACGACAATGGCATGGAGTACTGTGATGAAAAGAGCATGGAGCATTGTGATGATAAAGGCATGTAGCCATTTCATGATAGGTTTCAAGGAGCATTCTGATGACAAGTGTCAGGGAACATTGTGATGTCAAGTGTATTGAGAATTGTGATGAAAAAGATCATGGAACATTTTGACGAACAGGGCATAGAGTATTGTGATGACAGGCATCATGGAACGTTGTGATGACAAGTGTTATGGAACATTGTGATCACAAGGGTTTGGAGCATTGTGATGATAGAAGTCATGGATCATTTTGTTTTCAAGGAGCATGGAGCATTGGGATGACAAGGGCATGAAGCAATGTGAACCCAAGGTTCATGGAGGATTGTGATGACAATGGTAAGGGAGTATTGTGATGACAAGCAAATGGAGCATTTTGATGACAAGGTCATGTAGCCTTTTGCTGACACAGGCATGGAGCATTGTGATGATAAGGGTCATGGAGCACTGTGATGAGAAGCATCACGGATCATTGGGATTACAGGGGTCATGGAGCATTGGGATGGCAAGGACTTGGATCATTGTGATGACAAGTGTCATGGAGCATTGGGCGGAAAATGTTCATGGAGCATTGTGATGACTAGGGAATGGAGCATTTTGATGACAAGAGTCCCGGATCACTGTGTTGTCAGGGGACATGGAGCGTTGTGATGTCAGTGGTCATGGAGCATTGTGATGATAGGGATCATGAAGCATTGTGATGAGAAGTTCCTGGAGAATTGGCGAGAAAATGTTCAGGAAGTATTGTGAGGACAGGGGTCATGGAGCATTGTGATGACAAGGGAATGGAGCACTGTGATGAAAAGTTCCTGTAGCATTGTGATGAGAAGACCTTGGAGCCTTGTAATAACAAGTCTCATGGAGCATTCTGATGAAAAGGGGCATGGAGTATTGTGATTACAGGGGTCTTGGAGCATTGTGATGACAAGGGCATGGAGCATTGTGATTACTGGTGTCTTGGAGCATTGTGATGAAATTGGCATGGATCATTGTTATGAAAATGGTATGGAGCCTTGTCATGTCAGGGTTCCAGGAGCATACTGATGACAAGTGTCAGGGAGCATTGTGATGACCACTGTATAGAGCATTGTGATGACAAAGGTCATGGAGCACTGTGATGAGAAGACCATGGATAATTGTGATGATGAGCGTCATGGGGCGATGTGATGATAAGTGTTATGGAACCTTGTGATCACAAGGATTTGGAGCATTGTGATGAGATAGATCATCGAATATTTTGATTTCACTGTGATGACAATAGCCTGAAGCATTATGATGATGGGCATGGTGCATTTTGATGACAGGGTTCATGGAGCATTGAGATGCAAAGGGGCATGGAGCATTGTGATTAGAGGGTTCATGGAGCATTGTGATGACAATGGCATGGAACATTGAGATGCCAAGGGTCATGGAGCTTTGTGATGACAAAGGTCATGGAGCATTTTGCTGACAAGGGCGTGGTACATTGTGATGAGAATGGCAGGGAGCATTGTGATGACAGGGTCATAGAACAATTTGATGAAAAGTGTCATGGAATATTTTGATGACAGGGGTTATGGAACATTGTGATGTCAGGGGTCATGGAGCATTTTGATGAAAAGGATCATGGAGAATTATGATGACAGGGGTTATGGAACATTGTGATGTCAGGGGTCATTGAGCATTTTGAGGAAAAGTGTTATGGAGCATTTTGATGACAGGGGTTATGGAACATTGTGATGTCAGGGGTCATCAAACTTTTTGATGATATGTGCATGTAGCATTGCAAAGACAGAAGTCATGGAACATTGTGATGACAGGGGTGAGGGAGTATTTTGATGAATAATGATGTAACATTGTGATATCAGTGTTGAGAGAGCATTTTGATGAGAAGTGCATGGAGAATTGTGATGACATGTTTTATGGAGCATTGTGGTGACAAGATTGTGGAGCACTGTGATGATTAGTGCAGGGTGCATTGTGATGACATGGGTCATGGAGCATTGTCCTGACAAGCGCATGGAGCATTTTTATGACAAGGGTCATGGAGCATTGTGCTGAGAAAGGCATAGAGTATTGTGATGACAAGGGGCAAAGAGCATTGTGATGAAAAGTTCATGGAGCATTGTGGTTAAATATGTCACAGAGACTGCTGATGACGAGGGCATGGACCATTGTGATGACAAAGGTCATGAAGCATTGTGAGGAATGGAGGCATGGAGCATTGTGATGACAGGGGTCATGGAGCATTGTGATAACAAGGGCATGGAGCATTGTGATGACAAGCGAATGGAGCATTGGTCTAATAAGTTTCATGGATTATTGTGATGACTGTTGGAATGGCGCATTGTGATGACAAGGGCATGGAGCCTTGTGATGACCAGGTCATGCAGTATTTTGAAGACAGGTGTCAGGGAACATTGTGATGACATATGTAATGGCCCATAGTGATGACAATGGCATGGAGCATTTTGATGCCAAGAGTCCTGGAGGATTCTGATGACAAAGGTAATGGAGCATTGTGATGACAATGGCTTGGAGCATTGTGTTGACAGGTGCATGGAGAATTGTGATGAAAAGTGTCATGGAGTATTCTGATGACAAGCTTGTGGAGTATTTTGATGAGAATGGCATGGAGCATTGTAATGAAAAAGGCATGGGACATTGTGATGACAAGTGTATTGTGAATTGTGATGACAAAGGTCATGGAGCATTGTGATGAAAAGGGCATGGAGTATTGTGATGACAGGCATCATGGAGCGTTGTGATGAAAAGTGTTATGGAACATTGTGATCACAAGGGTTTGGAGCATTGTGATGACAGAGGTCATGGATCATTTTGATTTCAAGGAGCATGGAGCATTGTGATGACAAGGGCATGAAGCAATGTGATCCCAAGGTTCATGGCGGACTGTGATGACAATGGTAATGGAGTATTGTGATGACAAGCGAATAGAGCATTGCAATGAAAAGGTCATGTAGCCTTTTGCTGACACAGGCATGGAGCATTGTGGTGACAGGTGTCATGGAGCACTGTGATGACAAGCGTCACGGAGCACTGTGAATACAGGGGTCATGGAGCTTTGGGAGGACAAGGGCATGGATCATTGTGATGACAAGGGTCATGGAGCATTGGGCTGAAAATGTTCATGGAGTATTGTGATGACAGGGGTCATGGAGCATTTTGATGAGAAGGTCATAGAGCATTGGGCTGAAAATATTCATGGAGTATTGAGATGACAGGGATCATGGAGCATTTTGATGACAAGTTCCTGGAGCACTTTTATGAGAAGACAATGGAGACTTGTGATGACAAGTCTCATGGAGCATTCTGATGAAAAGGGACATGGAGCATTGAGATTACAGGGGTCTTGGAGCATTGTGATGACAAGGGCATGGAGCATTGTGAGGAGAAGGCCATGGAGCATTCTGATGACATGCATCATTGAGTTTTGTGACGACAAGAGCATGGAGCATTGTGATTACAGGGGTCTTGGAGCATTGTGATGAAAAGGGCATGGATCATTGGGATGAAAAAGGCATGGAGAAGTGTCATGACAGGGTTAATGGAGCATACTGATGACAAGTGTCAGGGAGCATTGTGATGACAAGTGTATTGAGCATTCTGATGACAAAGGTCATGGAGAATTGTGATGAGAAGACCATGGATAATTGTGATGATGAGCGTCATAGGGTTTTGTGATGATAAGTGTTATGGAACATTGTGATCACAAGGGATTGGAGCATTGTGATGACAGAGGTCATGGGGCATATTGATTTCATTGTGATGACAATAGCCTGAAGCATTTTGATGATGGGCATGGTCCATTTTGATGACAGGGTTCATGGAGCATTGAGATGAAAAGACGCATGGAGCATTTTGATTACAAGGGTATTGGAGCATTGTGATGACAAGGGAATGGAGCATTGTGGTGACAGGGCCATGGAACATTCTGATGACATGCGTCATGTACCTTTTTGATGAAAAGGGCATGGAGCATTTTGATTAGAGGGGTCGTGGAGCATTGTGATGACAAGTGTCATGGAGCCTTGTGATGACAAGGCCGTAGAACATTGTGATGGCAGGTATCATGGAGCATTGTTATGACAGAGGTAAAGGAGCATTGTGATGAGAAGGGTATGGAGAATTGGTCTGAAATGTTTCATGGATTATTGTGATGAGAGTGGGCATAGAGCATTGTGATGATAAGGGCATGGAACACTGTGATACATGGGTCATGGAGAATTGTAATGACAAGGGCATGGGGCATTGTGATGAGAAGGGCATCGAGCATTGTGATGACAAGTGTCATGGAGCTTTGTGATGACAAGGGCATGGATCAATGTGATGAGAGGGTTCATGGAGCATTGTGATGACAATGACATGGAGCATTGTGATTCCAAGGGTCATGGCGCTTTGCGATGACAAATGTCATGGAGCATTTTGATGATAAGTGCATGGTGCATTGTGATGAGAAGGGCAGGGAGTATTTTGATGACAGGGTCATGCAGCAATATGATGAAAAGTGTATTGGAACATTTTGATGACAGGGGTTATAGAATATTGTGATGTCAGGGGTCATGGAATATTGTGATGATAAAGGAATGTAGCATTGTGATGACAGGGGTCATGGGACATTGTGATTACAGGGGTAAGGGAGTATTGTGACGACTAGTGATGGAAAACTGTGATATCTCTGGTGAGACAGCATTTTGATGAGCAGTGTATGGAGCATTTTGATTACAAGGTTTATGGAGCATTGCAATGACAAGTATCTGGACCGTTGTGATGAAAACTGAATGGCACTTTTTGATGACAAGGGTCATGGAATATTTTTCAGACAAAGGCAAGGAGCATTGTAATGACAATTGTCACGGATCATTGTGATGAAAATGGAATGGGGCATTGTGATGAAAAAGGCATGGAGCCTTTTCGTGACAGGGATCAAGGAGCATTCTGATGACAAGTGTCAGGGAGCATTGTGATGACAAGTGTACTGAGCATTGTGATGACAAAGTTCATGGAGCATTGTGATGAAAAGGGCATGGAATTTTGTGATGACAGGCACCATGGAGCGTTGTGATGACAAGTATTATGGAACATGGGTATCACAAGGGTTTGGAGCATTCTGATGACAGAGGTCAATGATCATTTTGATTTCAAGGAGCATGGAGCATTGTGATGACAAGAGCATGAAGCAATGTGATCCCAAGGTTCATGGAGGATTGTGATGACAATGGAAATGGAGTATTTTGATGACAAGCGCATAGAGCATTGTAATGACAAGGTCATGTAGCATTTTGCAGACAAAGGCATGGAGCATTTTGATGACAGGTGTCATGGAGCACTGTGATGACAAGTGTCATGGAGGCTTGTGATGACAAGGCCATGGAACATCCTGATGGAAGGTGTCATGGAGCATTGTTATGACAGGGGTAATGGAGCATTGTGATGAGAAGGGCATGGAGCATTGTGATTACAAGGTTTATGGAGCAATACCATGACAAATTTGTGGACCGTTGTGATGAAAATCGCGTACCACATTGTGATGACAAGGTTCATGGAGCATTTTTCTGACAAAGGCATGGAGCACAGTGATGACAAGGGTCACGGAGCATTGTGATGAAAAGTTCATGGAGCACTGTGGTTATAAAGGTCACAGAGCATTTTGCTGATGCGGGCATGGACCACTGTGATGACAAATGTTATGAAGCATTGTGATGACTGGAGTCACGGAGCATTGTGATGACAGGGGTCATGGAGCATTGTGATGACAAGGGCATGGAGCATTGTGGTGACAGGGGCATGGAGCATTGGTCTGACAAGTTTCATAGATTATTGTGATGACAGTGGACATGGTGGATTGTGATGACAAGGGCATGGATTATTGTGATGAGAAGGTCATGGAGTATTGTGAAGACAGGTGTCAGGGAGCATTGTGATGACATAGGTCATGGTCCATTGCAATGACAATGGCAGGGAGCATTGTGATGCCAAATGTAATGGAGGATTTTGATGACAAATATAATGGAGCATTGTGATGACTAGGGCTTGGAGCATTATGATGACAAGGGCCATTGAGAATTTTCAAAACAAGGTCGTGAAGCATTGTGATGACAAGGTCCTGGAGAATTGTGATGAGAAATCCATAGAGACTTGTGATGACAAATCTCATGGAGCATACTGATGAAAAGGGGCATGGACCATTGTGATTACAGGGGTCTTAGAACATTGTGATGATATGGGCATGGAACATTGTGAGGAGAAGGCCAAGGAGCATTCTGAAGACATGTTTCATTGAGCTTTGTGATGACAAGGGCATGGAGCATTGTGTTTCAAGGGGTCTTGGTGCATTGTGATGAAAAGGGCAAGGATCATTGTGATGAAAAAGGCATGGAGCCTTGTCACGACAGGGTTCAATGAGCATACAGACAACAAGTGTCAGGGAGCATTTTGATGACAAGTGTATTGAGCATTGTGATGACAAAGGTCATGGAACATTGTGATGAGAAGACCATGGATAATTGTGATGACGAGCATCATGGGGCACTGTGAGGAGAAGTGTTATGGAACATTGTGATCACAAGGGTTTGGAGCATTGTTATGACTGAGGTCTTGGAGCATTTTGATTTCATTGTGATGACAATAGCATGAAGCATTATGATGATCGGCATGGTGCATTGTGATGAGAGGGGTCTTGGAGCCTTGTGATGACAAGGCCACGGAACATCGTGATGGCAGGGGTCATGGAGCATTGTTATCACAGGGGTAATGGAGCACTGTGACGGCAAGGGCATGGAGCATTGTGAAGAGAAGGCCATGGAGCATTCTGATGACATGTGTCATGGAGCTTTGTGATGACAAGGGCATGGAGCAATGTGATTAGAGTGTTCATGGAACATTGTGATGACAATGACATGGAGCATTGTGATGCCAAGGGTAATGGATCTTTGTGATGAAAATGGCCGTGGAGCATTTTGATGACAAGGGCGTTGTGAATTGTGATGAGAATTGCAGGGAGCATTGTGATAACAGGGTCATGGAGCAATTTGATGAAAAGTTTCATGGAACAATTTCATGACAGGTGTTATGGAACATTGTGATGTCAGTGGTCATGGAGCATTATGATGAAAAGTGTCATGGAGCATTTTGATGACAGGGGTTATGGAGCATTGTGATGTCATGGGTCATCGAACATTGTGATGATAAGTGCATGTGGCATTGTGATGACAGGAGTCATGGAACATTGTGATAACAAGGGTGAGGGAGTATTGAGACGAATAGTGATGTAACATTGGGATATCTGTGGTGAGAGAGCATTTTGATGAGAAGCGCATGGAGCATTGTGATGCCAAGGTTTATGGAGCATTGTGATGACAAGATTGTGGAGCACTGTGATGACAAGCACATGGTTCATTTTGAGGACATGTGTCATGGAGCATCGTGCTGACAAGCGCATGGAGCATTGTGATGACAAGCGTCATGGAGCATTGTGCTGAGAAAGGCATAGAGCATTGTGATGACAAGAATCAAAGAGCTTTGTGATGAAAAGTTCATGGAGCATTGTGATGACAAGTGTCAGGGAGCATTGTGCTGACAAGTGCATGGAAAATTTTGATGACAAGGGTCATGGAGCATTCTGGTGACAAGCTTGTGGAGTATTTTGATGACAATGGCATGGAGCATTGTGATGAAAACAGCATGGGGCATTGTGATGAAAAAGGCATGGAGCCTTTTCGTGACAGGGTTCAAGGAGCATTCTGATGACAAGTGTCAGGGAGCATTGTGATGACAAATGTATTGAGAATTGTGATGACAAAGGTCATGGAGCATTGTGATGAAAAGGGCATGGAGTATTGTGATGACAGGCATCATGGAGCGTTGTGATGACAAGTGTTATGGAACATTGTGATCACAAGGGTTTGGAGCATTGTGATGACAGTGGTCATGGAGCATTGTAATGATATTGGCCAAGGAGCACTGTGATGAGTAGGTCGTGCAGCATTGGGCTGAAAATATTCATGGATTATTGTGATGACATGGGTCATGGTGCATTGTGATGACAAGGGGATGGAGCATGGTGATGACAAGGTCCTGGAGCATAGTGATGAGAAGACCATGGAGACTTGTGATGACAAGTCTCATGGAGCATTCTGATGAAAAGGGACATGGAGCATTGTGATTACAGGGGTCTTGGAGCATTGTGATGACTAGGGCATGGAGCATTGTGATGAGAAGGCCATGGAACTTTCTGATGACATGCGTCATGGAGCTTTGTAATGACAAGGGCATGGAGCATTGTGATTACAGCGGTCTTCAGCATTGTGATGACAAGTGTCATGGAACATTGTGATGACTAGGCCGTGGAACATTGTGATGGCAGGTGTCATGGTGCATTGTTATGACAGGGGTAATGGAGCATGGTGATGAGAATGGCATGGAACATTGGTCTGAAATGTTTCATGGATTATTGTGATGAGAGTTTGCATGAAGCATTGTGATGACAAGGGTACGGAACACTATGTTACATGGGTCATGCAGGATTGTAATGACAAAGGCATGGGCCATTGAGATGAGAAGGGCATCGAGCATTGTGATGACAAGTGTCATGGAGCTTTGTGATGACAAGGGCATTGAGCAATGTGATGAGAGGGTTCATGGAGCAATGTGATGACAATGACATGGAGCATTGTGATGCCAAGGGTCATGGAGCTTTTTGATGACAAGTCATGGAGCATTTTGAAGACAAGGGCATTGTGCATTGTGATGAGAAGGGCAGGGAGCATTTTGATGACCGGGTCATGCAGCAATTTGATGAAAAGTGTGATGGAACATTTTGATTGCAGGGGTTATAGAACATTGTGATGTCAGGGGTCTTGGAGCTTTGGGATGAAAAGGGTCATGGAGCATTTTGATGACAGGTGTCATGGAACATTGTGATGATAAGGGGATGTAGCAGTGTGATGACAGGTTCATGGAACATTGTGATTACAGGGGTGAGGGAGAATTGTGATGACTAGTGATGGAACACTGTGATATCTCTGGTGAGAGAGCATTATGATGAGAAGTGCATGGAGCATTGTGATTACATGGTTTATGGAGCATTGCAGTGACAAGGTTGTGGACCGTTGTGATGAAATGCGCGTGGCACATTTTGAAGACAATGGTCATGGAGCATTGTTCTGAAAAAGACATGGAGCATTGTGATGACAAGTGTCACAGAGAATTGTGATGAAAATTTCATGGAGCATTGTGGTTACAAAGGTCACAGAGCCTTGTGATGACGCGGGCATGGACCATTGTGATGACAAACGTTATGAAGCATTGAGATGACTGGAGTCACGGAGCATTGTGATGACAAGGGTCATGGAGCATTGTGATGACATGTGTCATGGAGCATTGTGCTGACAAGCGCATGGAGCATTGTGATGATAAGGGTCTTGGAGCATTGTGCTGAGAAAGGCATAGAGCATTGTGATGACAAGGGTCAAAGAGCATTGTGATGAAAGGTTCATGGAGCAATGTGGTTAAAAAGGTCACAGAGACTGTTGATGGCGAGGGCATGAACCATTGTGATGACAAAGGTCATGAAGCATTGTGATGACTGGAGTCACGGAGCGTTGTGATGACAGGGGTCATGGAGCATTGTGATAACAAGGGCATGGAGCACTGTGATGACACGCGTCATGGAGCCTTGTGAGTACATGGTTCATGGAGCATTGGGATGACAACGGCATTGAACATTGGGATAAGAATGTCATGGAGCGTTCTGATGACATGCATCATGGAGCTTTGTGATGACAAGGGCATGGAGCATTGTGATTACAGGGGTCTTGGAGCACTGTGATGACAAGGGCATTGAACACTGTGATGAGAATGTCATGGAGCGTTCTGATGACATGCATCATGGAGCTTTGTGATGACAAGTGCAAGGAGCATTGTGATTACAGGGGTCTTGGAGCACTGTGAGGAAAAGGGCATGTAACATTGTGATGAAAAAGGCATGGAGCCTTTTCATGACAGGGTTCAAGGAGCATACTGATGACAAGTGTCAGGGACCATTGTGATGACAAGTGTATTGAGCATTGTGATGACAAATGTCATGGAGCATTGTGATTAGAAGACCATGGATAATTGTGATGACGAGCGTTATGGGGAGCTGTGATGATAAGTGTTAGGGAATATTGTGATCACAAGGATTTGGAGCATTGTGATGACAGAGGTCATAGAGCATTTTGATTTCATTGTGATGACAATAGCATGAAGCATTATGATGATGTGCATTGGTGTATTGTGATGACAGCGTTCATGGAGCATTCAGATGAAAAGGGGCATGGAGCAATATGATTACAGGAGTCTTGGATCATTGTGATGAAAAGGGCATGGAACACTGGTCTGAAATATTTCATGGATTATTGTGATGAGAGGGGGCAAGGAGCACTGTGATAACAAGGGCACGGAACACTGTGATACATGGTTCATGGAGGATTGTAATGACAAGCGCATGGAGCATTGTGAGAAGAATGGCATCGAGCATTGTGATGAAAAGCATCATGGATCCTGTGATGACAAGGGCTTGGAACAATGTGATGAGAGGTTTTTGGAGCATTGTGATGACAATGGCATGGAGCATTGTGATGCCAAGTGTCATGGAATTTTGTGATGACAGAGGTCATGGAGCATTTTGATGACAAGGATGTGGTGAATTATCTTGTGAAGGGCAGGGAGCATTGTGATGACAGGGTCATGGAGCAATTTGATGAAAAGTGTCACGGAACATTTTGATGACAGGGGTTATGGAACATTGTGATGTCAGGAGTCATGGAACATTTTCATGACGGTGTTGTGGACCATTGTGATGACAGGGGAGTGGGTGTATTGTGATTACTAGTGAGGGAACATTTTGATATCATTCGTGAGAGAGCATTTTGATAAGAAGTGCATGGAGCATTGTGATGACAAGTTTAATGGAGCATTGTGATGACAAGGTTGTGGAGCATTGTGAAGACAAGCACATGGCGCATTGTGATGACATGGGTCATGGAGCACTGTGCTGACAAAGGCATGGAACATTGTGATGACAAGGGTCAACGAGCATTGTGATGAAAATTTCATGGAGCATTTTGGTGACAAAGGTCACAGAGCCTTGTGATGACGAGGGCATGGATCATTGTGATGACCAAGGTCATGAAGCATTGGGATGACTGGAGTCACGGAGCATTGTGATGACAGGGGACATGGAGCATTGTGATGAAAAGGCAATGAGCATTGTGATGACAGGGGCATGGAGCATTGGCCTGACATGTTTCATGGATTATTGTGATGACAGTGGGCATGGTGCAATGTGATGACAAAGGCATGGAGCATTGTGATGAGAAGGTCATGGAGTATTTTGAAGACAGGTCTCAGGGAGCATTGTGATGACATATGTCATGGTCCATTGCGATGACAATGGAATGGAACATTGTGATGCCAAGTGTCATGGAGGATTGTGATGACAAATGTAATGGAGCATTTTGATGACAAGGGCTTGGAGCATTGTGATGACAAGGGACATGGAGCATTGTGATGACAAGGGCATGGAGCATTGTGATGACAAGGGCCATTGAGAATTTTGATGACAAGTTCATGAGGCATTGTGATGAGAAGCACATGGAGCTTCCTATGACAGGGGTCATGGAGCATTGCAATGACAAGTGCATAGAGAATTGTGATGACAAATCATGTAACACGGTGATGAGAAGTGTCATGGAGCATAGTGATGCCAAGAACGAGGAGAATTGTGATGACAGGGGACATGGAGCATTGTTAAGACCAGGGCAAGGAGCATTGTGATGGCAAGACCGTGGAGCATTGTGATGAGAAGACCATAGATATTTGTGATGACGAGCGTCATGGAGCACTGTAATGACAAGGGGAATGGAGCATTGTGATGACAGTGGCCATGGAGCATTGTGATGCCAAGGGTCATGGAGCTTTTTGATGACAAGTCATGGAGCATTTTGAAGACAAGGGCATGGTGCATTGTGATGAGAAGGGCAGGGAGCATTTTGATGACCGGGTCATGCAGCAATTTGATGAAAAGTGTGATGGAACATTTTGATTGCAGGGGTTATAGAACATTGTGATGTCAGGGGTCTTGGAGCTTTGGGATGAAAAGGGTCATGGAGCATTTTGATGACAGGTGTCATGGAACATTGTGATGATAAGGGGATGTAGCAGTGTGATGACAGGTTCATGGAACATTGTGATTACAGGGGTGAGGGAGAATTGTGATGACTAGTGATGGAACACTGTGATATCTCTGGTGAGAGAGCATTATGATGAGAAGTGCATGGAGCATTGTGATTACATGGTTTATGGAGCATTGCAGTGACAAGGTTGTGGACCGTTGTGATGAAATGCGCGTGGCACATTTTGAAGACAATGGTCATGGAGCATTGTTCTGAAAAAGACATGGAGCATTGTGATGACAAGTGTCACAGAGAATTGTGATGAAAATTTCATGGAGCATTGTGGTTACAAAGGTCACAGAGCCTTGTGATGACGCGGGCATGGACCATTGTGATGACAAACGTTATGAAGCATTGAGATGACTGGAGTCACGGAGCATTGTGATGACAAGGGTCATGGAGCATTGTGATGACATGTGTCATGGAGCATTGTGCTGACAAGCGCATGGAGCATTGTGATGATAAGGGTCTTGGAGCATTGTGCTGAGAAAGGCATAGAGCATTGTGATGACAAGGGTCAAAGAGCATTGTGATGAAAGGTTCATGGAGCAATGTGGTTAAAAAGGTCACAGAGACTGTTGATGGCGAGGGCATGAACCATTGTGATGACAAAGGTCATGAAGCATTGTGATGACTGGAGTCACGGAGCGTTGTGATGACAGGGGTCATGGAGCATTGTGATAACAAGGGCATGGAGCACTGTGATGACACGCGTCATGGAGCCTTGTGAGTACATGGTTCATGGAGCATTGGGATGACAACGGCATTGAACATTGGGATAAGAATGTCATGGAGCGTTCTGATGACATGCATCATGGAGCTTTGTGATGACAAGGGCATGGAGCATTGTGATTACAGGGGTCTTGGAGCACTGTGATGACAAGGGCATTGAACACTGTGATGAGAATGTCATGGAGCGTTCTGATGACATGCATCATGGAGCTTTGTGATGACAAGTGCAAGGAGCATTGTGATTACAGGGGTCTTGGAGCACTGTGAGGAAAAGGGCATGTAACATTGTGATGAAAAAGGCATGGAGCCTTTTCATGACAGGGCTCAAGGAGCATACTGATGACAAGTGTCAGGGACCATTGTGATGACAAGTGTATTGAGCATTGTGATGACAAATGTCATGGAGCATTGTGATTAGAAGACCATGGATAATTGTGATGACGAGCGTTATGGGGAGCTGTGATGATAAGTGTTAGGGAATATTGTGATCACAAGGATTTGGAGCATTGTGATGACAGAGGTCATAGAGCATTTTGATTTCATTGTGATGACAATAGCATGAAGCATTATGATGATGTGCATTGGTGTATTGTGATGACAGCGTTCATGGAGCATTGAGATGAAAAGGGGCATGGAGCAATATGATTACAGGAGTCTTGGATCATTGTGATGAAAAGGGCATGGAACATTGGTCTGAAATATTTCATGGATTATTGTGATGAGAGGGGGCAAGGAGCACTGTGATAACAAGGGCACGGAACACTGTGATACATGGTTCATGGAGGATTGTAATGACAAGCACATGGAGCATTGTGAGAAGAATGGCATCGAGCATTGTGATGAAAAGCATCATGGATCCTGTGATGACAAGGGCTTGGAACAATGTGATGAGAGGTTTTTGGAGCATTGTGATGACAATGGCATGGAGCATTGTGATGCCAAGTGTCATGGAATTTTGTGATGACAGAGGTCATGGAGCATTTTGATGACAAGGATGTGGTGAATTATCTTGTGAAGGGCAGGGAGCATTGTGATGACAGGGTCATGGAGCAATTTGATGAAAAGTGTCACGGAACATTTTGATGACAGGGGTTATGGAACATTGTGATGTCAGGAGTCATGGAACATTTTCATGACGGTGTTGTGGACCATTGTGATGACAGGGGAGTGGGTGTATTGTGATTACTAGTGAGGGAACATTTTATTTTTTTTTTCTTTTTGCGGTATGCGGGCCTCTCACTGTTGTGGCCTCTCCCGTTGTGGAGCACAGGCTCCGGATGCGCAGGCCCAGCGGCCATGGCTCACGGGCCCAGCCGCTCCGCGGCATATGGGATCCTCCCAGACCGGGGCACGAACCCGTATCCCCTGCATCGGCAGGCGGACTCTCAACCACTGCGCCACCAGGGAGGCCCGAGGGAACATTTTGATATCATTCGTGAGAGAGCATTTTGATAAGAAGTGCATGGAGCATTGTGATGACAAGTTTAATGGAGCATTGTGATGACAAGGTTGTGGAGCATTGTGAAGACAAGCACATGGCGCATTGTGATGACATGGGTCATGGAGCACTGTGCTGACAAAGGCATGGAGCATTGTGATGACAAGGGTCAACGAGCATTGTGATGAAAATTTCATGGAGCATTTTGGTGACAAAGGTCACAGAGCCTTGTGATGACGAGGGCATGGATCATTGTGATGACCAAGGTCATGAAGCATTGTGATGACTGGAGTCACGGAGCATTGTGATGACAGGGGACATGGAGCATTGTGATGAAAAGGCAATGAGCATTATGATGACAGGGGCATGGAGCATTGGCCTGACATGTTTCATGGATTATTGTGATGACAGTGGGCATGGTGCAATGTGATGACAAAGGCATGGAGCATTGTGATGAGAAGGTCATGGAGTATTTTGAAGACAGGTCTCAGGGAGCATTGTGATGACATATGACATGGTCCATTGCGATGACAATAGAATGGAACATTGTGATGCCAAGTGTCATGGAGGATTGTGATGACAAATGTAATGGAGCATTTTGATGACAAGGGCTTGGAGCATTGTGATGACAAGGGACATGGAGCATTGTGATGACAAGGGCATGGAGCATTGTGATGACAAGGGCCATTGAGAATTTTGATGACAAGTTCATGAGGCATTGTGATGAGAAGCACATGGAGCTTCCTATGACAGGGGTCATGGAGCATTGCAATGACAAGTGCATAGAGAATTGTGATGAGAAATCATGTAACACGGTGATGAGAAGTGTCATGGAGCATAGTGATGCCAAGAACGAGGAGAATTGTGATGACAGGGGACATGGAGCATTGTTAAGACCAGGGCAAGGAGCATTGTGATGGCAAGACCGTGGAGCATTGTGATGAGAAGACCATAGATATTTGTGATGACGAGCGTCATGGAGCACTGTAATGACAAGGGGAATGGAGCATTGTGATGACAGTGGCCATGGAGCATTGTGATGCCAAGGGTCATGGAGCTTTTTGATGACAAGTCATGGAGCATTTTGAAGACAAGGGCATGGTGCATTGTGATGAGAAGGGCAGGGAGCATTTTGATGACCGGGTCATGCAGCAATTTGATGAAAAGTGTGATGGAACATTTTGATTGCAGGGGTTATAGAACATTGTGATGTCAGGGGTCTTGGAGCTTTGGGATGAAAAGGGTCATGGAGCATTTTGATGACAGGTGTCATGGAACATTGTGATGATAAGGGGATGTAGCAGTGTGATGACAGGTTCATGGAACATTGTGATTACAGGGGTGAGGGAGAATTGTGATGACTAGTGATGGAACACTGTGATATCTCTGGTGAGAGAGCATTATGATGAGAAGTGCATGGAGCATTGTGATTACATGGTTTATGGAGCATTGCAGTGACAAGGTTGTGGACCGTTGTGATGAAATGCGCGTGGCACATTTTGAAGACAATGGTCATGGAGCATTGTTCTGAAAAAGACATGGAGCATTGTGATGACAAGTGTCACAGAGAATTGTGATGAAAATTTCATGGAGCATTGTGGTTACAAAGGTCACAGAGCCTTGTGATGACGCGGGCATGGACCATTGTGATGACAAACGTTATGAAGCATTGAGATGACTGGAGTCACGGAGCATTGTGATGACAAGGGTCATGGAGCATTGTGATGACATGTGTCATGGAGCATTGTGCTGACAAGCGCATGGAGCATTGTGATGATAAGGGTCTTGGAGCATTGTGCTGAGAAAGGCATAGAGCATTGTGATGACAAGGGTCAAAGAGCATTGTGATGAAAGGTTCATGGAGCAATGTGGTTAAAAAGGTCACAGAGACTGTTGATGGCGAGGGCATGAACCATTGTGATGACAAAGGTCATGAAGCATTGTGATGACTGGAGTCACGGAGCGTTGTGATGACAGGGGTCATGGAGCATTGTGATAACAAGGGCATGGAGCACTGTGATGACACGCATCATGGAGCCTTGTGAGTACATGGTTCATGGAGCATTGGGATGACAACGGCATTGAACATTGGGATAAGAATGTCATGGAGCGTTCTGATGACATGCATCATGGAGCTTTGTGATGACAAGGGCATGGAGCATTGTGATTACAGGGGTCTTGGAGCACTGTGATGACAAGGGCATTGAACACTGTGATGAGAATGTCATGGAGCGTTCTGATGACATGCATCATGGAGCTTTGTGATGACAAGTGCAAGGAGCATTGTGATTACAGGGGTCTTGGAGCACTGTGAGGAAAAGGGCATGTAACATTGTGATGAAAAAGGCATGGAGCCTTTTCATGACAGGGTTCAAGGAGCATACTGATGACAAGTGTCAGGGACCATTGTGATGACAAGTGTATTGAGCATTGTGATGACAAATGTCATGGAGCATTGTGATTAGAAGACCATGGATAATTGTGATGACGAGCGTTATGGGGAGCTGTGATGATAAGTGTTAGGGAATATTGTGATCACAAGGATTTGGAGCATTGTGATGACAGAGGTCATAGAGCATTTTGATTTCATTGTGATGACAATAGCATGAAGCATTATGATGATGTGCATTGGTGTATTGTGATGACAGCGTTCATGGAGCATTGAGATGAAAAGGGGCATGGAGCAATATGATTACAGGAGTCTTGGATCATTGTGATGAAAAGGGCATGGAACATTGGTCTGAAATATTTCATGGATTATTGTGATGAGAGGGGGCAAGGAGCACTGTGATAACAAGGGCACGGAACACTGTGATACATGGTTCATGGAGGATTGTAATGACAAGCACATGGAGCATTGTGAGAAGAATGGCATCGAGCATTGTGATGAAAAGCATCATGGATCCTGTGATGACAAGGGCTTGGAACAATGTGATGAGAGGTTTTTGGAGCATTGTGATGACAATGGCATGGAGCATTGTGATGCCAAGTGTCATGGAATTTTGTGATGACAGAGGTCATGGAGCATTTTGATGACAAGGATGTGGTGAATTATCTTGTGAAGGGCAGGGAGCATTGTGATGACAGGGTCATGGAGCAATTTGATGAAAAGTGTCACGGAACATTTTGATGACAGGGGTTATGGAACATTGTGATGTCAGGAGTCATGGAACATTTTCATGACGGTGTTGTGGACCATTGTGATGACAGGGGAGTGGGTGTATTGTGATTACTAGTGAGGGAACATTTTATTTTTTTTTTCTTTTTGCGGTATGCGGGCCTCTCACTGTTGTGGCCTCTCCCGTTGTGGAGCACAGGCTCCGGATGCGCAGGCCCAGCGGCCATGGCTCACGGGCCCAGCCGCTCCGCGGCATATGGGATCCTCCCAGACCGGGGCACGAACCCGTATCCCCTGCATCGGCAGGCGGACTCTCAACCACTGCGCCACCAGGGAGGCCCGAGGGAACATTTTGATATCATTCGTGAGAGAGCATTTTGATAAGAAGTGCATGGAGCATTGTGATGACAAGTTTAATGGAGCATTGTGATGACAAGGTTGTGGAGCATTGTGAAGACAAGCACATGGCGCATTGTGATGACATGGGTCATGGAGCACTGTGCTGACAAAGGCATGGAGCATTGTGATGACAAGGGTCAACGAGCATTGTGATGAAAATTTCATGGAGCATTTTGGTGACAAAGGTCACAGAGCCTTGTGATGACGAGGGCATGGATCATTGTGATGACCAAGGTCATGAAGCATTGTGATGACTGGAGTCACGGAGCATTGTGATGACAGGGGACATGGAGCATTGTGATGAAAAGGCAATGAGCATTATGATGACAGGGGCATGGAGCATTGGCCTGACATGTTTCATGGATTATTGTGATGACAGTGGGCATGGTGCAATGTGATGACAAAGGCATGGAGCATTGTGATGAGAAGGTCATGGAGTATTTTGAAGACAGGTCTCAGGGAGCATTGTGATGACATATGACATGGTCCATTGCGATGACAATAGAATGGAACATTGTGATGCCAAGTGTCATGGAGGATTGTGATGACAAATGTAATGGAGCATTTTGATGACAAGGGCTTGGAGCATTGTGATGACAAGGGACATGGAGCATTGTGATGACAAGGGCATGGAGCATTGTGATGACAAGGGCCATTGAGAATTTTGATGACAAGTTCATGAGGCATTGTGATGAGAAGCACATGGAGCTTCCTATGACAGGGGTCATGGAGCATTGCAATGACAAGTGCATAGAGAATTGTGATGAGAAATCATGTAACACGGTGATGAGAAGTGTCATGGAGCATAGTGATGCCAAGAACGAGGAGAATTGTGATGACAGGGGACATGGAGCATTGTTAAGACCAGGGCAAGGAGCATTGTGATGGCAAGACCGTGGAGCATTGTGATGAGAAGACCATAGATATTTGTGATGACGAGCGTCATGGAGCACTGTAATGACAAGGGGAATGGAGCATTGTGATGACAGTGGCCATGGAGCATTGTGATGCCAAGGGTCATGGAGCTTTTTGATGACAAGTCATGGAGCATTTTGAAGACAAGGGCATGGTGCATTGTGATGAGAAGGGCAGGGAGCATTTTGATGACCGGGTCATGCAGCAATTTGATGAAAAGTGTGATGGAACATTTTGATTGCAGGGGTTATAGAACATTGTGATGTCAGGGGTCTTGGAGCTTTGGGATGAAAAGGGTCATGGAGCATTTTGATGACAGGTGTCATGGAACATTGTGATGATAAGGGGATGTAGCAGTGTGATGACAGGTTCATGGAACATTGTGATTACAGGGGTGAGGGAGAATTGTGATGACTAGTGATGGAACACTGTGATATCTCTGGTGAGAGAGCATTATGATGAGAAGTGCATGGAGCATTGTGATTACATGGTTTATGGAGCATTGCAGTGACAAGGTTGTGGACCGTTGTGATGAAATGCGCGTGGCACATTTTGAAGACAATGGTCATGGAGCATTGTTCTGAAAAAGACATGGAGCATTGTGATGACAAGTGTCACAGAGAATTGTGATGAAAATTTCATGGAGCATTGTGGTTACAAAGGTCACAGAGCCTTGTGATGACGCGGGCATGGACCATTGTGATGACAAACGTTATGAAGCATTGAGATGACTGGAGTCACGGAGCATTGTGATGACAAGGGTCATGGAGCATTGTGATGACATGTGTCATGGAGCATTGTGCTGACAAGCGCATGGAGCATTGTGATGATAAGGGTCTTGGAGCATTGTGCTGAGAAAGGCATAGAGCATTGTGATGACAAGGGTCAAAGAGCATTGTGATGAAAGGTTCATGGAGCAATGTGGTTAAAAAGGTCACAGAGACTGTTGATGGCGAGGGCATGAACCATTGTGATGACAAAGGTCATGAAGCATTGTGATGACTGGAGTCACGGAGCGTTGTGATGACAGGGGTCATGGAGCATTGTGATAACAAGGGCATGGAGCACTGTGATGACACGCGTCATGGAGCCTTGTGAGTACATGGTTCATGGAGCATTGGGATGACAACGGCATTGAACATTGGGATAAGAATGTCATGGAGCGTTCTGATGACATGCATCATGGAGCTTTGTGATGACAAGGGCATGGAGCATTGTGATTACAGGGGTCTTGGAGCACTGTGATGACAAGGGCATTGAACACTGTGATGAGAATGTCATGGAGCGTTCTGATGACATGCATCATGGAGCTTTGTGATGACAAGTGCAAGGAGCATTGTGATTACAGGGGTCTTGGAGCACTGTGAGGAAAAGGGCATGTAACATTGTGATGAAAAAGGCATGGAGCCTTTTCATGACAGGGTTCAAGGAGCATACTGATGACAAGTGTCAGGGACCATTGTGATGACAAGTGTATTGAGCATTGTGATGACAAATGTCATGGAGCATTGTGATTAGAAGACCATGGATAATTGTGATGACGAGCGTTATGGGGAGCTGTGATGATAAGTGTTAGGGAATATTGTGATCACAAGGATTTGGAGCATTGTGATGACAGAGGTCATAGAGCATTTTGATTTCATTGTGATGACAATAGCATGAAGCATTATGATGATGTGCATTGGTGTATTGTGATGACAGCGTTCATGGAGCATTGAGATGAAAAGGGGCATGGAGCAATATGATTACAGGAGTCTTGGATCATTGTGATGAAAAGGGCATGGAACATTGGTCTGAAATATTTCATGGATTATTGTGATGAGAGGGGGCAAGGAGCACTGTGATAACAAGGGCACGGAACACTGTGATACATGGTTCATGGAGGATTGTAATGACAAGCGCATGGAGCATTGTGAGAAGAATGGCATCGAGCATTGTGATGAAAAGCATCATGGATCCTGTGATGACAAGGGCTTGGAACAATGTGATGAGAGGTTTTTGGAGCATTGTGATGACAATGGCATGGAGCATTGTGATGCCAAGTGTCATGGAATTTTGTGATGACAGAGGTCATGGAGCATTTTGATGACAAGGATGTGGTGAATTATCTTGTGAAGGGCAGGGAGCATTGTGATGACAGGGTCATGGAGCAATTTGATGAAAAGTGTCACGGAACATTTTGATGACAGGGGTTATGGAACATTGTGATGTCAGGAGTCATGGAACATTTTCATGACGGTGTTGTGGACCATTGTGATGACAGGGGAGTGGGTGTATTGTGATTACTAGTGAGGGAACATTTTATTTTTTTTTTCTTTTTGCGGTATGCGGGCCTCTCACTGTTGTGGCCTCTCCCGTTGTGGAGCACAGGCTCCGGATGCGCAGGCCCAGCGGCCATGGCTCACGGGCCCAGCCGCTCCGCGGCATATGGGATCCTCCCAGACCGGGGCACGAACCCGTATCCCCTGCATCGGCAGGCGGACTCTCAACCACTGCGCCACCAGGGAGGCCCGAGGGAACATTTTGATATCATTCGTGAGAGAGCATTTTGATAAGAAGTGCATGGAGCATTGTGATGACAAGTTTAATGGAGCATTGTGATGACAAGGTTGTGGAGCATTGTGAAGACAAGCACATGGCGCATTGTGATGACATGGGTCATGGAGCACTGTGCTGACAAAGGCATGGAGCATTGTGATGACAAGGGTCAACGAGCATTGTGATGAAAATTTCATGGAGCATTTTGGTGACAAAGGTCACAGAGCCTTGTGATGACGAGGGCATGGATCATTGTGATGACCAAGGTCATGAAGCATTGTGATGACTGGAGTCACGGAGCATTGTGATGACAGGGGACATGGAGCATTGTGATGAAAAGGCAATGAGCATTATGATGACAGGGGCATGGAGCATTGGCCTGACATGTTTCATGGATTATTGTGATGACAGTGGGCATGGTGCAATGTGATGACAAAGGCATGGAGCATTGTGATGAGAAGGTCATGGAGTATTTTGAAGACAGGTCTCAGGGAGCATTGTGATGACATATGACATGGTCCATTGCGATGACAATAGAATGGAACATTGTGATGCCAAGTGTCATGGAGGATTGTGATGACAAATGTAATGGAGCATTTTGATGACAAGGGCTTGGAGCATTGTGATGACAAGGGACATGGAGCATTGTGATGACAAGGGCATGGAGCATTGTGATGACAAGGGCCATTGAGAATTTTGATGACAAGTTCATGAGGCATTGTGATGAGAAGCACATGGAGCTTCCTATGACAGGGGTCATGGAGCATTGCAATGACAAGTGCATAGAGAATTGTGATGAGAAATCATGTAACACGGTGATGAGAAGTGTCATGGAGCATAGTGATGCCAAGAACGAGGAGAATTGTGATGACAGGGGACATGGAGCATTGTTAAGACCAGGGCAAGGAGCATTGTGATGGCAAGACCGTGGAGCATTGTGATGAGAAGACCATAGATATTTGTGATGACGAGCGTCATGGAGCACTGTAATGACAAGGGGAATGGAGCATTGTGATGACAGTGGCCATGGAGCATTGTGATGCCAAGGGTCATGGAGCTTTTTGATGACAAGTCATGGAGCATTTTGAAGACAAGGGCATGGTGCATTGTGATGAGAAGGGCAGGGAGCATTTTGATGACCGGGTCATGCAGCAATTTGATGAAAAGTGTGATGGAACATTTTGATTGCAGGGGTTATAGAACATTGTGATGTCAGGGGTCTTGGAGCTTTGGGATGAAAAGGGTCATGGAGCATTTTGATGACAGGTGTCATGGAACATTGTGATGATAAGGGGATGTAGCAGTGTGATGACAGGTTCATGGAACATTGTGATTACAGGGGTGAGGGAGAATTGTGATGACTAGTGATGGAACACTGTGATATCTCTGGTGAGAGAGCATTATGATGAGAAGTGCATGGAGCATTGTGATTACATGGTTTATGGAGCATTGCAGTGACAAGGTTGTGGACCGTTGTGATGAAATGCGCGTGGCACATTTTGAAGACAATGGTCATGGAGCATTGTTCTGAAAAAGACATGGAGCATTGTGATGACAAGTGTCACAGAGAATTGTGATGAAAATTTCATGGAGCATTGTGGTTACAAAGGTCACAGAGCCTTGTGATGACGCGGGCATGGACCATTGTGATGACAAACGTTATGAAGCATTGAGATGACTGGAGTCACGGAGCATTGTGATGACAAGGGTCATGGAGCATTGTGATGACATGTGTCATGGAGCATTGTGCTGACAAGCGCATGGAGCATTGTGATGATAAGGGTCTTGGAGCATTGTGCTGAGAAAGGCATAGAGCATTGTGATGACAAGGGTCAAAGAGCATTGTGATGAAAGGTTCATGGAGCAATGTGGTTAAAAAGGTCACAGAGACTGTTGATGGCGAGGGCATGAACCATTGTGATGACAAAGGTCATGAAGCATTGTGATGACTGGAGTCACGGAGCGTTGTGATGACAGGGGTCATGGAGCATTGTGATAACAAGGGCATGGAGCACTGTGATGACACGCGTCATGGAGCCTTGTGAGTACATGGTTCATGGAGCATTGGGATGACAACGGCATTGAACATTGGGATAAGAATGTCATGGAGCGTTCTGATGACATGCATCATGGAGCTTTGTGATGACAAGGGCATGGAGCATTGTGATTACAGGGGTCTTGGAGCACTGTGATGACAAGGGCATTGAACACTGTGATGAGAATGTCATGGAGCGTTCTGATGACATGCATCATGGAGCTTTGTGATGACAAGTGCAAGGAGCATTGTGATTACAGGGGTCTTGGAGCACTGTGAGGAAAAGGGCATGTAACATTGTGATGAAAAAGGCATGGAGCCTTTTCATGACAGGGCTCAAGGAGCATACTGATGACAAGTGTCAGGGACCATTGTGATGACAAGTGTATTGAGCATTGTGATGACAAATGTCATGGAGCATTGTGATTAGAAGACCATGGATAATTGTGATGACGAGCGTTATGGGGAGCTGTGATGATAAGTGTTAGGGAATATTGTGATCACAAGGATTTGGAGCATTGTGATGACAGAGGTCATAGAGCATTTTGATTTCATTGTGATGACAATAGCATGAAGCATTATGATGATGTGCATTGGTGTATTGTGATGACAGCGTTCATGGAGCATTGAGATGAAAAGGGGCATGGAGCAATATGATTACAGGAGTCTTGGATCATTGTGATGAAAAGGGCATGGAACATTGGTCTGAAATATTTCATGGATTATTGTGATGAGAGGGGGCAAGGAGCACTGTGATAACAAGGGCACGGAACACTGTGATACATGGTTCATGGAGGATTGTAATGACAAGCACATGGAGCATTGTGAGAAGAATGGCATCGAGCATTGTGATGAAAAGCATCATGGATCCTGTGATGACAAGGGCTTGGAACAATGTGATGAGAGGTTTTTGGAGCATTGTGATGACAATGGCATGGAGCATTGTGATGCCAAGTGTCATGGAATTTTGTGATGACAGAGGTCATGGAGCATTTTGATGACAAGGATGTGGTGAATTATCTTGTGAAGGGCAGGGAGCATTGTGATGACAGGGTCATGGAGCAATTTGATGAAAAGTGTCACGGAACATTTTGATGACAGGGGTTATGGAACATTGTGATGTCAGGAGTCATGGAACATTTTCATGACGGTGTTGTGGACCATTGTGATGACAGGGGAGTGGGTGTATTGTGATTACTAGTGAGGGAACATTTTATTTTTTTTTTTCTTTTTGCGGTATGCGGGCCTCTCACTGTTGTGGCCTCTCCCGTTGTGGAGCACAGGCTCCGGATGCGCAGGCCCAGCGGCCATGGCTCACGGGCCCAGCCGCTCCGCGGCATATGGGATCCTCCCAGACCGGGGCACGAACCCGTATCCCCTGCATCGGCAGGCGGACTCTCAACCACTGCGCCACCAGGGAGGCCCGAGGGAACATTTTGATATCATTCGTGAGAGAGCATTTTGATAAGAAGTGCATGGAGCATTGTGATGACAAGTTTAATGGAGCATTGTGATGACAAGGTTGTGGAGCATTGTGAAGACAAGCACATGGCGCATTGTGATGACATGGGTCATGGAGCACTGTGCTGACAAAGGCATGGAGCATTGTGATGACAAGGGTCAACGAGCATTGTGATGAAAATTTCATGGAGCATTTTGGTGACAAAGGTCACAGAGCCTTGTGATGACGAGGGCATGGATCATTGTGATGACCAAGGTCATGAAGCATTGGGATGACTGGAGTCACGGAGCATTGTGATGACAGGGGACATGGAGCATTGTGATGAAAAGGCAATGAGCATTATGATGACAGGGGCATGGAGCATTGGCCTGACATGTTTCATGGATTATTGTGATGACAGTGGGCATGGTGCAATGTGATGACAAAGGCATGGAGCATTGTGATGAGAAGGTCATGGAGTATTTTGAAGACAGGTCTCAGGGAGCATTGTGATGACATATGACATGGTCCATTGCGATGACAATAGAATGGAACATTGTGATGCCAAGTGTCATGGAGGATTGTGATGACAAATGTAATGGAGCATTTTGATGACAAGGGCTTGGAGCATTGTGATGACAAGGGACATGGAGCATTGTGATGACAAGGGCATGGAGCATTGTGATGACAAGGGCCATTGAGAATTTTGATGACAAGTTCATGAGGCATTGTGATGAGAAGCACATGGAGCTTCCTATGACAGGGGTCATGGAGCATTGCAATGACAAGTGCATAGAGAATTGTGATGAGAAATCATGTAACACGGTGATGAGAAGTGTCATGGAGCATAGTGATGCCAAGAACGAGGAGAATTGTGATGACAGGGGACATGGAGCATTGTTAAGACCAGGGCAAGGAGCATTGTGATGGCAAGACCGTGGAGCATTGTGATGAGAAGACCATAGATATTTGTGATGACGAGCGTCATGGAGCACTGTAATGACAAGGGGAATGGAGCATTGTGATGACAGTGGCCATGGAGCATTGTGATGCCAAGGGTCATGGAGCTTTTTGATGACAAGTCATGGAGCATTTTGAAGACAAGGGCATGGTGCATTGTGATGAGAAGGGCAGGGAGCATTTTGATGACCGGGTCATGCAGCAATTTGATGAAAAGTGTGATGGAACATTTTGATTGCAGGGGTTATAGAACATTGTGATGTCAGGGGTCTTGGAGCTTTGGGATGAAAAGGGTCATGGAGCATTTTGATGACAGGTGTCATGGAACATTGTGATGATAAGGGGATGTAGCAGTGTGATGACAGGTTCATGGAACATTGTGATTACAGGGGTGAGGGAGAATTGTGATGACTAGTGATGGAACACTGTGATATCTCTGGTGAGAGAGCATTATGATGAGAAGTGCATGGAGCATTGTGATTACATGGTTTATGGAGCATTGCAGTGACAAGGTTGTGGACCGTTGTGATGAAATGCGCGTGGCACATTTTGAAGACAATGGTCATGGAGCATTGTTCTGAAAAAGACATGGAGCATTGTGATGACAAGTGTCACAGAGAATTGTGATGAAAATTTCATGGAGCATTGTGGTTACAAAGGTCACAGAGCCTTGTGATGACGCGGGCATGGACCATTGTGATGACAAACGTTATGAAGCATTGAGATGACTGGAGTCACGGAGCATTGTGATGACAAGGGTCATGGAGCATTGTGATGACATGTGTCATGGAGCATTGTGCTGACAAGCGCATGGAGCATTGTGATGATAAGGGTCTTGGAGCATTGTGCTGAGAAAGGCATAGAGCATTGTGATGACAAGGGTCAAAGAGCATTGTGATGAAAGGTTCATGGAGCAATGTGGTTAAAAAGGTCACAGAGACTGTTGATGGCGAGGGCATGAACCATTGTGATGACAAAGGTCATGAAGCATTGTGATGACTGGAGTCACGGAGCGTTGTGATGACAGGGGTCATGGAGCATTGTGATAACAAGGGCATGGAGCACTGTGATGACACGCGTCATGGAGCCTTGTGAGTACATGGTTCATGGAGCATTGGGATGACAACGGCATTGAACATTGGGATAAGAATGTCATGGAGCGTTCTGATGACATGCATCATGGAGCTTTGTGATGACAAGGGCATGGAGCATTGTGATTACAGGGGTCTTGGAGCACTGTGATGACAAGGGCATTGAACACTGTGATGAGAATGTCATGGAGCGTTCTGATGACATGCATCATGGAGCTTTGTGATGACAAGTGCAAGGAGCATTGTGATTACAGGGGTCTTGGAGCACTGTGAGGAAAAGGGCATGTAACATTGTGATGAAAAAGGCATGGAGCCTTTTCATGACAGGGTTCAAGGAGCATACTGATGACAAGTGTCAGGGACCATTGTGATGACAAGTGTATTGAGCATTGTGATGACAAATGTCATGGAGCATTGTGATTAGAAGACCATGGATAATTGTGATGACGAGCGTTATGGGGAGCTGTGATGATAAGTGTTAGGGAATATTGTGATCACAAGGATTTGGAGCATTGTGATGACAGAGGTCATAGAGCATTTTGATTTCATTGTGATGACAATAGCATGAAGCATTATGATGATGTGCATTGGTGTATTGTGATGACAGCGTTCATGGAGCATTGAGATGAAAAGGGGCATGGAGCAATATGATTACAGGAGTCTTGGATCATTGTGATGAAAAGGGCATGGAACATTGGTCTGAAATATTTCATGGATTATTGTGATGAGAGGGGGCAAGGAGCACTGTGATAACAAGGGCACGGAACACTGTGATACATGGTTCATGGAGGATTGTAATGACAAGCACATGGAGCATTGTGAGAAGAATGGCATCGAGCATTGTGATGAAAAGCATCATGGATCCTGTGATGACAAGGGCTTGGAACAATGTGATGAGAGGTTTTTGGAGCATTGTGATGACAATGGCATGGAGCATTGTGATGCCAAGTGTCATGGAATTTTGTGATGACAGAGGTCATGGAGCATTTTGATGACAAGGATGTGGTGAATTATCTTGTGAAGGGCAGGGAGCATTGTGATGACAGGGTCATGGAGCAATTTGATGAAAAGTGTCACGGAACATTTTGATGACAGGGGTTATGGAACATTGTGATGTCAGGAGTCATGGAACATTTTCATGACGGTGTTGTGGACCATTGTGATGACAGGGGAGTGGGTGTATTGTGATTACTAGTGAGGGAACATTTTATTTTTTTTTTCTTTTTGCGGTATGCGGGCCTCTCACTGTTGTGGCCTCTCCCGTTGTGGAGCACAGGCTCCGGATGCGCAGGCCCAGCGGCCATGGCTCACGGGCCCAGCCGCTCCGCGGCATATGGGATCCTCCCAGACCGGGGCACGAACCCGTATCCCCTGCATCGGCAGGCGGACTCTCAACCACTGCGCCACCAGGGAGGCCCGAGGGAACATTTTGATATCATTCGTGAGAGAGCATTTTGATAAGAAGTGCATGGAGCATTGTGATGACAAGTTTAATGGAGCATTGTGATGACAAGGTTGTGGAGCATTGTGAAGACAAGCACATGGCGCATTGTGATGACATGGGTCATGGAGCACTGTGCTGACAAAGGCATGGAGCATTGTGATGACAAGGGTCAACGAGCATTGTGATGAAAATTTCATGGAGCATTTTGGTGACAAAGGTCACAGAGCCTTGTGATGACGAGGGCATGGATCATTGTGATGACCAAGGTCATGAAGCATTGTGATGACTGGAGTCACGGAGCATTGTGATGACAGGGGACATGGAGCATTGTGATGAAAAGGCAATGAGCATTATGATGACAGGGGAATGGAGCATTGGCCTGACATGTTTCATGGATTATTGTGATGACAGTGGGCATGGTGCAATGTGATGACAAAGGCATGGAGCATTGTGATGAGAAGGTCATGGAGTATTTTGAAGACAGGTCTCAGGGAGCATTGTGATGACATATGACATGGTCCATTGCGAGGACAATAGAATGGAACATTGTGATGCCAAGTGTCATGGAGGATTGTGATGACAAATGTAATGGAGCATTTTGATGACAAGGGCTTGGAGCATTGTGATGACAAGGGACATGGAGCATTGTGATGACAAGGGCATGGAGCATTGTGATGACAAGAGCCATTGAGAATTTTGATGACAAGTTCATGAGGCATTGTGATGAGAAGCACATGGAGCTTCCTATGACAGGGGTCATGGAGCATTGCAATGACAAGTGCATAGAGAATTGTGATGAGAAATCATGTAACACGGTGATGAGAAGTGTCATGGAGCATAGTGATGCCAAGAACGAGGAGAATTGTGATGACAGGGGACATGGAGCATTGTTAAGACCAGGGCAAGGAGCATTGTGATGGCAAGACCGTGGAGCATTGTGATGAGAAGACCATAGATATTTGTGATGACGAGCGTCATGGAGCACTGTAATGACAAGGGGAATGGAGCATTGTGATGACAGTGGCCATGGAGCATTGTGATGACAAGGGTCATGGAGCATTTTGATGAGAAGGGCGTGGAGCATTGTGATGAGAAGACCATGGATAATTGTGATGACGAGCATCATGGAGCACAGTAATGACAAGGGGTATGGAGCATTGTGATGACAGTGGCCATGGAGCATTGTGATGACAAGTGTCATGGAGCATTCTGATGACAAGCTTGTGGAGCATTGTGACGACAATGGCATGGAGTACTGTGATGAAAAGAGCATGGAGCATTGTGATGATAAAGGCATGTAGCCATTTCATGATAGGTTTCAAGGAGCATTCTGATGACAAGTGTCAGGGAACATTGTGATGTCAAGTGTATTGAGAATTGTGATGAAAAAGATCATGGAACATTTTGACGAACAGGGCATAGAGTATTGTGATGACAGGCATCATGGAACGTTGTGATGACAAGTGTTATGGAACATTGTGATCACAAGGGTTTGGAGCATTGTGATGATAGAAGTCATGGATCATTTTGTTTTCAAGGAGCATGGAGCATTGGGATGACAAGGGCATGAAGCAATGTGAACCCAAGGTTCATGGAGGATTGTGATGACAATGGTAAGGGAGTATTGTGATGACAAGCAAATGGAGCATTTTGATGACAAGGTCATGTAGCCTTTTGCTGACACAGGCATGGAGCATTGTGATGATAAGGGTCATGGAGCACTGTGATGAGAAGCATCACGGATCATTGGGATTACAGGGGTCATGGAGCATTGGGATGGCAAGGACTTGGATCATTGTGATGACAAGTGTCATGGAGCATTGGGCGGAAAATGTTCATGGAGCATTGTGATGACTAGGGAATGGAGCATTTTGATGACAAGAGTCCCGGATCACTGTGTTGTCAGGGGACATGGAGCGTTGTGATGTCAGTGGTCATGGAGCATTGTGATGATAGGGATCATGAAGCATTGTGATGAGAAGTTCCTGGAGAATTGGCGAGAAAATGTTCAGGAAGTATTGTGAGGACAGGGGTCATGGAGCATTGTGATGACAAGGGAATGGAGCACTGTGATGAAAAGTTCCTGTAGCATTGTGATGAGAAGACCTTGGAGCCTTGTAATAACAAGTCTCATGGAGCATTCTGATGAAAAGGGGCATGGAGTATTGTGATTACAGGGGTCTTGGAGCATTGTGATGACAAGGGCATGGAGCATTGTGATTACTGGTGTCTTGGAGCATTGTGATGAAATTGGCATGGATCATTGTTATGAAAATGGTATGGAGCCTTGTCATGTCAGGGTTCCAGGAGCATACTGATGACAAGTGTCAGGGAGCATTGTGATGACCACTGTATAGAGCATTGTGATGACAAAGGTCATGGAGCACTGTGATGAGAAGACCATGGATAATTGTGATGATGAGCGTCATGGGGCGATGTGATGATAAGTGTTATGGAACCTTGTGATCACAAGGATTTGGAGCATTGTGATGAGATAGATCATCGAATATTTTGATTTCACTGTGATGACAATAGCCTGAAGCATTATGATGATGGGCATGGTGCATTTTGATGACAGGGTTCATGGAGCATTGAGATGCAAAGGGGCATGGAGCATTGTGATTAGAGGGTTCATGGAGCATTGTGATGACAATGGCATGGAACATTGAGATGCCAAGGGTCATGGAGCTTTGTGATGACAAAGGTCATGGAGCATTTTGCTGACAAGGGCGTGGTACATTGTGATGAGAATGGCAGGGAGCATTGTGATGACAGGGTCATAGAACAATTTGATGAAAAGTGTCATGGAATATTTTGATGACAGGGGTTATGGAACATTGTGATGTCAGGGGTCATGGAGCATTTTGATGAAAAGGATCATGGAGAATTATGATGACAGGGGTTATGGAACATTGTGATGTCAGGGGTCATTGAGCATTTTGAGGAAAAGTGTTATGGAGCATTTTGATGACAGGGGTTATGGAACATTGTGATGTCAGGGGTCATCAAACTTTTTGATGATATGTGCATGTAGCATTGCAAAGACAGAAGTCATGGAACATTGTGATGACAGGGGTGAGGGAGTATTTTGATGAATAATGATGTAACATTGTGATATCAGTGTTGAGAGAGCATTTTGATGAGAAGTGCATGGAGAATTGTGATGACATGTTTTATGGAGCATTGTGGTGACAAGATTGTGGAGCACTGTGATGATTAGTGCAGGGTGCATTGTGATGACATGGGTCATGGAGCATTGTCCTGACAAGCGCATGGAGCATTTTTATGACAAGGGTCATGGAGCATTGTGCTGAGAAAGGCATAGAGTATTGTGATGACAAGGGGCAAAGAGCATTGTGATGAAAAGTTCATGGAGCATTGTGGTTAAATATGTCACAGAGACTGCTGATGACGAGGGCATGGACCATTGTGATGACAAAGGTCATGAAGCATTGTGAGGAATGGAGGCATGGAGCATTGTGATGACAGGGGTCATGGAGCATTGTGATAACAAGGGCATGGAGCATTGTGATGACAAGCGAATGGAGCATTGGTCTAATAAGTTTCATGGATTATTGTGATGACTGTTGGAATGGCGCATTGTGATGACAAGGGCATGGAGCCTTGTGATGACCAGGTCATGCAGTATTTTGAAGACAGGTGTCAGGGAACATTGTGATGACATATGTAATGGCCCATAGTGATGACAATGGCATGGAGCATTTTGATGCCAAGAGTCCTGGAGGATTCTGATGACAAAGGTAATGGAGCATTGTGATGACAATGGCTTGGAGCATTGTGTTGACAGGTGCATGGAGAATTGTGATGAAAAGTGTCATGGAGTATTCTGATGACAAGCTTGTGGAGTATTTTGATGAGAATGGCATGGAGCATTGTAATGAAAAAGGCATGGGACATTGTGATGACAAGTGTATTGTGAATTGTGATGACAAAGGTCATGGAGCATTGTGATGAAAAGGGCATGGAGTATTGTGATGACAGGCATCATGGAGCGTTGTGATGAAAAGTGTTATGGAACATTGTGATCACAAGGGTTTGGAGCATTGTGATGACAGAGGTCATGGATCATTTTGATTTCAAGGAGCATGGAGCATTGTGATGACAAGGGCATGAAGCAATGTGATCCCAAGGTTCATGGCGGACTGTGATGACAATGGTAATGGAGTATTGTGATGACAAGCGAATAGAGCATTGCAATGAAAAGGTCATGTAGCCTTTTGCTGACACAGGCATGGAGCATTGTGGTGACAGGTGTCATGGAGCACTGTGATGACAAGCGTCACGGAGCACTGTGAATACAGGGGTCATGGAGCTTTGGGAGGACAAGGGCATGGATCATTGTGATGACAAGGGTCATGGAGCATTGGGCTGAAAATGTTCATGGAGTATTGTGATGACAGGGGTCATGGAGCATTTTGATGAGAAGGTCATAGAGCATTGGGCTGAAAATGTTCATGGAGTATTGTGATGACAGGGGTCATGGAGCATTTTGATGAGAAGTTCCTGGAGCACTTTTATGAGAAGACAATGGAGACTTGTGATGACAAGTCTCATGGAGCATTCTGATGAAAAGGGACATGGAGCATTGAGATTACAGGGGTCTTGGAGCATTGTGATGACAAGGGCATGGAGCATTGTGAGGAGAAGGCCATGGAGCATTCTGATGACATGCATCATTGAGTTTTGTGATGACAAGAGCATGGAGCATTGTGATTACAGGGGTCTTGGAGCATTGTGATGAAAAGGGCATGGATCATTGGGATGAAAAAGGCATGGAGAAGTGTCATGACAGGGTTAATGGAGCATACTGATGACAAGTGTCAGGGAGCATTGTGATGACAAGTGTATTGAGCATTCTGATGACAAAGGTCATGGAGAATTGTGATGAGAAGACCATGGATAATTGTGATGATGAGCGTCATAGGGTTTTGTGATGATAAGTGTTATGGAACATTGTGATCACAAGGGATTGGAGCATTGTGATGACAGAGGTCATGGGGCATATTGATTTCATTGTGATGACAATAGCCTGAAGCATTTTGATGATGGGCATGGTCCATTTTGATGACAGGGTTCATGGAGCATTGAGATGAAAAGACGCATGGAGCATTTTGATTACAAGGGTATTGGAGCATTGTGATGACAAGGGAATGGAGCATTGTGGTGACAGGGCCATGGAACATTCTGATGACATGCGTCATGTACCTTTTTGATGAAAAGGGCATGGAGCATTTTGATTAGAGGGGTCGTGGAGCATTGTGATGACAAGTGTCATGGAGCCTTGTGATGACAAGGCCGTAGAACATTGTGATGGCAGGTATCATGGAGCATTGTTATGACAGAGGTAAAGGAGCATTGTGATGAGAAGGGTATGGAGAATTGGTCTGAAATGTTTCATGGATTATTGTGATGAGAGTGGGCATAGAGCATTGTGATGATAAGGGCATGGAACACTGTGATACATGGGTCATGGAGAATTGTAATGACAAGGGCATGGGGCATTGTGATGAGAAGGGCATCGAGCATTGTGATGACAAGTGTCATGGAGCTTTGTGATGACAAGGGCATGGATCAATGTGATGAGAGGGTTCATGGAGCATTGTGATGACAATGACATGGAGCATTGTGATTCCAAGGGTCATGGCGCTTTGCGATGACAAATGTCATGGAGCATTTTGATGATAAGTGCATGGTGCATTGTGATGAGAAGGGCAGGGAGTATTTTGATGACAGGGTCATGCAGCAATATGATGAAAAGTGTATTGGAACATTTTGATGACAGGGGTTATAGAATATTGTGATGTCAGGGGTCATGGAATATTGTGATGATAAAGGAATGTAGCATTGTGATGACAGGGGTCATGGGACATTGTGATTACAGGGGTAAGGGAGTATTGTGACGACTAGTGATGGAAAACTGTGATATCTCTGGTGAGACAGCATTTTGATGAGCAGTGTATGGAGCATTTTGATTACAAGGTTTATGGAGCATTGCAATGACAAGTATCTGGACCGTTGTGATGAAAACTGAATGGCACTTTTTGATGACAAGGGTCATGGAATATTTTTCAGACAAAGGCAAGGAGCATTGTAATGACAATTGTCACGGATCATTGTGATGAAAATGGAATGGGGCATTGTGATGAAAAAGGCATGGAGCCTTTTCGTGACAGGGATCAAGGAGCATTCTGATGACAAGTGTCAGGGAGCATTGTGATGACAAGTGTACTGAGCATTGTGATGACAAAGTTCATGGAGCATTGTGATGAAAAGGGCATGGAATTTTGTGATGACAGGCACCATGGAGCGTTGTGATGACAAGTATTATGGAACATGGGTATCACAAGGGTTTGGAGCATTCTGATGACAGAGGTCAATGATCATTTTGATTTCAAGGAGCATGGAGCATTGTGATGACAAGAGCATGAAGCAATGTGATCCCAAGGTTCATGGAGGATTGTGATGACAATGGAAATGGAGTATTGTGATGACAAGCGCATAGAGCATTGTAATGACAAGGTCATGTAGCATTTTGCAGACAAAGGCATGGAGCATTTTGATGACAGGTGTCATGGAGCACTGTGATGACAAGTGTCATGGAGGCTTGTGATGACAAGGCCATGGAACATCCTGATGGAAGGTGTCATGGAGCATTGTTATGACAGGGGTAATGGAGCATTGTGATGAGAAGGGCATGGAGCATTGTGATTACAAGGTTTATGGAGCAATACCATGACAAATTTGTGGACCGTTGTGATGAAAATCGCGTACCACATTGTGATGACAAGGTTCATGGAGCATTTTTCTGACAAAGGCATGGAGCACAGTGATGACAAGGGTCACGGAGCATTGTGATGAAAAGTTCATGGAGCACTGTGGTTATAAAGGTCACAGAGCATTTTGCTGATGCGGGCATGGACCACTGTGATGACAAATGTTATGAAGCATTGTGATGACTGGAGTCACGGAGCATTGTGATGACAGGGGTCATGGAGCATTGTGATGACAAGGGCATGGAGCATTGTGGTGACAGGGGCATGGAGCATTGGTCTGACAAGTTTCATAGATTATTGTGATGACAGTGGACATGGTGGATTGTGATGACAAGGGCATGGATTATTGTGATGAGAAGGTCATGGAGTATTGTGAAGACAGGTGTCAGGGAGCATTGTGATGACATAGGTCATGGTCCATTGCAATGACAATGGCAGGGAGCATTGTGATGCCAAATGTAATGGAGGATTTTGATGACAAATATAATGGATCATTGTGATGACTAGGGCTTGGAGCATTATGATGACAAGGGCCATTGAGAATTTTCAAAACAAGGTCGTGAAGCATTGTGATGACAAGGTCCTGGAGAATTGTGATGAGAAATCCATAGAGACTTGTGATGACAAATCTCATGGAGCATACTGATGAAAAGGGGCATGGACCATTGTGATTACAGGGGTCTTAGAACATTGTGATGATATGGGCATGGAACATTGTGAGGAGAAGGCCAAGGAGCATTCTGAAGACATGTTTCATTGAGCTTTGTGATGACAAGGGCATGGAGCATTGTGTTTCAAGGGGTCTTGGTGCATTGTGATGAAAAGGGCAAGGATCATTGTGATGAAAAAGGCATGGAGCCTTGTCATGACAGGGTTCAATGAGCATACAGACAACAAGTGTCAGGGAGCATTTTGATGACAAGTGTATTGAGCATTGTGATGACAAAGGTCATGGAACATTGTGATGAGAAGACCATGGATAATTGTGATGACGAGCATCATGGGGCACTGTGAGGAGAAGTGTTATGGAACATTGTGATCACAAGGGTTTGGAGCATTGTTATGACTGAGGTCTTGGAGCATTTTGATTTCATTGTGATGACAATAGCATGAAGCATTATGATGATCGGCATGGTGCATTGTGATGAGAGGGGTCTTGGAGCCTTGTGATGACAAGGCCACGGAACATCGTGATGGCAGGGGTCATGGAGCATTGTTATCACAGGGGTAATGGAGCACTGTGACGGCAAGGGCATGGAGCATTGTGAAGAGAAGGCCATGGAGCATTCTGATGACATGTGTCATGGAGCTTTGTGATGACAAGGGCATGGAGCAATGTGATTAGAGTGTTCATGGAGCATTGTGATGACAATGACATGGAGCATTGTGATGCCAAGGGTAATGGATCTTTGTGATGAAAATGGCCATGGAGCATTTTGATGACAAGGGCGTTGTGAATTGTGATGAGAATTGCAGGGAGCATTGTGATAACAGGGTCATGGAGCAATTTGATGAAAAGTTTCATGGAACAATTTCATGACAGGTGTTATGGAACATTGTGATGTCAGTGGTCATGGAGCATTATGATGAAAAGTGTCATGGAGCATTTTGATGACAGGGGTTATGGAGCATTGTGATGTCATGGGTCATCGAACATTGTGATGATAAGTGCATGTGGCATTGTGATGACAGGAGTCATGGAACATTGTGATAACAAGGGTGAGGGAGTATTGAGACGAATAGTGATGTAACATTGGGATATCTGTGGTGAGAGAGCATTTTGATGAGAAGCGCATGGAGCATTGTGATGCCAAGGTTTATGGAGCATTGTGATGACAAGATTGTGGAGCACTGTGATGACAAGCGCATGGTTCATTTTGAGGACATGTGTCATGGAGCATCGTGCTGACAAGCGCATGGAGCATTGTGATGACAAGCGTCATGGAGCATTGTGCTGAGAAAGGCATAGAGCATTGTGATGACAAGAATCAAAGAGCTTTGTGATGAAAAGTTCATGGAGCATTGTGATGACAAGTGTCAGGGAGCATTGTGCTGACAAGTGCATGGAAAATTTTGATGACAAGGGTCATGGAGCATTCTGGTGACAAGCTTGTGGAGTATTTTGATGACAATGGCATGGAGCATTGTGATGAAAACAGCATGGGGCATTGTGATGAAAAAGGCATGGAGCCTTTTCGTGACAGGGTTCAAGGAGCATTCTGATGACAAGTGTCAGGGAGCATTGTGATGACAAATGTATTGAGAATTGTGATGACAAAGGTCATGGAGCATTGTGATGAAAAGGGCATGGAGTATTGTGATGACAGGCATCATGGAGCGTTGTGATGACAAGTGTTATGGAACATTGTGATCACAAGGGTTTGGAGCATTGTGATGACAGTGGTCATGGAGCATTGTAATGATATTGGCCAAGGAGCACTGTGATGAGTAGGTCGTGCAGCATTGGGCTGAAAATATTCATGGATTATTGTGATGACATGGGTCATGGTGCATTGTGATGACAAGGGGATGGAGCATGGTGATGACAAGGTCCTGGAGCATAGTGATGAGAAGACCATGGAGACTTGTGATGACAAGTCTCATGGAGCATTCTGATGAAAAGGGACATGGAGCATTGTGATTACAGGGGTCTTGGAGCATTGTGATGACTAGGGCATGGAGCATTGTGATGAGAAGGTCATGGAGCATTCTGATGATATGCGTCATGGAGTTTTTTGATGACAAGGGCATGGAGCATTGTGATGACAAGAGCCATTGAGAATTTTGATGACAAGTTCATGAGGCATTGTGATGAGAAGCACATGGAGCTTCCTATGACAGGGGTCATGGAGCATTGCAATGACAAGTGCATAGAGAATTGTGATGAGAAATCATGTAACACGGTGATGAGAAGTGTCATGGAGCATAGTGATGCCAAGAACGAGGAGAATTGTGATGACAGGGGACATGGAGCATTGTTAAGACCAGGGCAAGGAGCATTGTGATGGCAAGACCGTGGAGCATTGTGATGAGAAGACCATAGATATTTGTGATGACGAGCGTCATGGAGCACTGTAATGACAAGGGGAATGGAGCATTGTGATGACAGTGGCCATGGAGCATTGTGATGACAAGGGTCATGGAGCATTTTGATGAGAAGGGCGTGGAGCATTGTGATGAGAAGACCATGGATAATTGTGATGACGAGCATCATGGAGCACAGTAATGACAAGGGGTATGGAGCATTGTGATGACAGTGGCCATGGAGCATTGTGATGACAAGTGTCATGGAGCATTCTGATGACAAGCTTGTGGAGCATTGTGACGACAATGGCATGGAGTACTGTGATGAAAAGAGCATGGAGCATTGTGATGATAAAGGCATGTAGCCATTTCATGATAGGTTTCAAGGAGCATTCTGATGACAAGTGTCAGGGAACATTGTGATGTCAAGTGTATTGAGAATTGTGATGAAAAAGATCATGGAACATTTTGACGAACAGGGCATAGAGTATTGTGATGACAGGCATCATGGAACGTTGTGATGACAAGTGTTATGGAACATTGTGATCACAAGGGTTTGGAGCATTGTGATGATAGAAGTCATGGATCATTTTGTTTTCAAGGAGCATGGAGCATTGGGATGACAAGGGCATGAAGCAATGTGAACCCAAGGTTCATGGAGGATTGTGATGACAATGGTAAGGGAGTATTGTGATGACAAGCAAATGGAGCATTTTGATGACAAGGTCATGTAGCCTTTTGCTGACACAGGCATGGAGCATTGTGATGATAAGGGTCATGGAGCACTGTGATGAGAAGCATCACGGATCATTGGGATTACAGGGGTCATGGAGCATTGGGATGGCAAGGACTTGGATCATTGTGATGACAAGTGTCATGGAGCATTGGGCGGAAAATGTTCATGGAGCATTGTGATGACTAGGGAATGGAGCATTTTGATGACAAGAGTCCCGGATCACTGTGTTGTCAGGGGACATGGAGCGTTGTGATGTCAGTGGTCATGGAGCATTGTGATGATAGGGATCATGAAGCATTGTGATGAGAAGTTCCTGGAGAATTGGCGAGAAAATGTTCAGGAAGTATTGTGAGGACAGGGGTCATGGAGCATTGTGATGACAAGGGAATGGAGCACTGTGATGAAAAGTTCCTGTAGCATTGTGATGAGAAGACCTTGGAGCCTTGTAATAACAAGTCTCATGGAGCATTCTGATGAAAAGGGGCATGGAGTATTGTGATTACAGGGGTCTTGGAGCATTGTGATGACAAGGGCATGGAGCATTGTGATTACTGGTGTCTTGGAGCATTGTGATGAAATTGGCATGGATCATTGTTATGAAAATGGTATGGAGCCTTGTCATGTCAGGGTTCCAGGAGCATACTGATGACAAGTGTCAGGGAGCATTGTGATGACCACTGTATAGAGCATTGTGATGACAAAGGTCATGGAGCACTGTGATGAGAAGACCATGGATAATTGTGATGATGAGCGTCATGGGGCGATGTGATGATAAGTGTTATGGAACCTTGTGATCACAAGGATTTGGAGCATTGTGATGAGATAGATCATCGAATATTTTGATTTCACTGTGATGACAATAGCCTGAAGCATTATGATGATGGGCATGGTGCATTTTGATGACAGGGTTCATGGAGCATTGAGATGCAAAGGGGCATGGAGCATTGTGATTAGAGGGTTCATGGAGCGTTGTGATGACAATGGCATGGAACATTGAGATGCCAAGGGTCATGGAGCTTTGTGATGACAAAGGTCATGGAGCATTTTGCTGACAAGGGCGTGGTACATTGTGATGAGAATGGCAGGGAGCATTGTGATGACAGGGTCATAGAACAATTTGATGAAAAGTGTCATGGAATATTTTGATGACAGGGGTTATGGAACATTGTGATGTCAGGGGTCATGGAGCATTTTGATGAAAAGGATCATGGAGAATTATGATGACAGGGGTTATGGAACATTGTGATGTCAGGGGTCATTGAGCATTTTGAGGAAAAGTGTTATGGAGCATTTTGATGACAGGGGTTATGGAACATTGTGATGTCAGGGGTCATCAAACTTTTTGATGATATGTGCATGTAGCATTGCAAAGACAGAAGTCATGGAACATTGTGATGACAGGGGTGAGGGAGTATTTTGATGAATAATGATGTAACATTGTGATATCAGTGTTGAGAGAGCATTTTGATGAGAAGTGCATGGAGAATTGTGATGACATGTTTTATGGAGCATTGTGGTGACAAGATTGTGGAGCACTGTGATGATTAGTGCAGGGTGCATTGTGATGACATGGGTCATGGAGCATTGTCCTGACAAGCGCATGGAGCATTTTTATGACAAGGGTCATGGAGCATTGTGCTGAGAAAGGCATAGAGTATTGTGATGACAAGGGGCAAAGAGCATTGTGATGAAAAGTTCATGGAGCATTGTGGTTAAATATGTCACAGAGACTGCTGATGACGAGGGCATGGACCATTGTGATGACAAAGGTCATGAAGCATTGTGAGGAATGGAGGCATGGAGCATTGTGATGACAGGGGTCATGGAGCATTGTGATAACAAGGGCATGGAGCATTGTGATGACAAGCGAATGGAGCATTGGTCTAATAAGTTTCATGGATTATTGTGATGACTGTTGGAATGGCGCATTGTGATGACAAGGGCATGGAGCCTTGTGATGACCAGGTCATGCAGTATTTTGAAGACAGGTGTCAGGGAACATTGTGATGACATATGTAATGGCCCATAGTGATGACAATGGCATGGAGCATTTTGATGCCAAGAGTCCTGGAGGATTCTGATGACAAAGGTAATGGAGCATTGTGATGACAATGGCTTGGAGCATTGTGTTGACAGGTGCATGGAGAATTGTGATGAAAAGTGTCATGGAGTATTCTGATGACAAGCTTGTGGAGTATTTTGATGAGAATGGCATGGAGCATTGTAATGAAAAAGGCATGGGACATTGTGATGACAAGTGTATTGTGAATTGTGATGACAAAGGTCATGGAGCATTGTGATGAAAAGGGCATGGAGTATTGTGATGACAGGCATCATGGAGCGTTGTGATGAAAAGTGTTATGGAACATTGTGATCACAAGGGTTTGGAGCATTGTGATGACAGAGGTCATGGATCATTTTGATTTCAAGGAGCATGGAGCATTGTGATGACAAGGGCATGAAGCAATGTGATCCCAAGGTTCATGGCGGACTGTGATGACAATGGTAATGGAGTATTGTGATGACAAGCGAATAGAGCATTGCAATGAAAAGGTCATGTAGCCTTTTGCTGACACAGGCATGGAGCATTGTGGTGACAGGTGTCATGGAGCACTGTGATGACAAGCGTCACGGAGCACTGTGAATACAGGGGTCATGGAGCTTTGGGAGGACAAGGGCATGGATCATTGTGATGACAAGGGTCATGGAGCATTGGGCTGAAAATGTTCATGGAGTATTGTGATGACAGGGGTCATGGAGCATTTTGATGAGAAGGTCATAGAGCATTGGGCTGAAAATGTTCATGGAGTATTGTGATGACAGGGGTCATGGAGCATTTTGATGAGAAGTTCCTGGAGCACTTTTATGAGAAGACAATGGAGACTTGTGATGACAAGTCTCATGGAGCATTCTGATGAAAAGGGACATGGAGCATTGAGATTACAGGGGTCTTGGAGCATTGTGATGACAAGGGCATGGAGCATTGTGAGGAGAAGGCCATGGAGCATTCTGATGACATGCATCATTGAGTTTTGTGACGACAAGAGCATGGAGCATTGTGATTACAGGGGTCTTGGAGCATTGTGATGAAAAGGGCATGGATCATTGGGATGAAAAAGGCATGGAGAAGTGTCATGACAGGGTTAATGGAGCATACTGATGACAAGTGTCAGGGAGCATTGTGATGACAAGTGTATTGAGCATTCTGATGACAAAGGTCATGGAGAATTGTGATGAGAAGACCATGGATAATTGTGATGATGAGCGTCATAGGGTTTTGTGATGATAAGTGTTATGGAACATTGTGATCACAAGGGATTGGAGCATTGTGATGACAGAGGTCATGGGGCATATTGATTTCATTGTGATGACAATAGCCTGAAGCATTTTGATGATGGGCATGGTCCATTTTGATGACAGGGTTCATGGAGCATTGAGATGAAAAGACGCATGGAGCATTTTGATTACAAGGGTATTGGAGCATTGTGATGACAAGGGAATGGAGCATTGTGGTGACAGGGCCATGGAACATTCTGATGACATGCGTCATGTACCTTTTTGATGAAAAGGGCATGGAGCATTTTGATTAGAGGGGTCGTGGAGCATTGTGATGACAAGTGTCATGGAGCCTTGTGATGACAAGGCCGTAGAACATTGTGATGGCAGGTATCATGGAGCATTGTTATGACAGAGGTAAAGGAGCATTGTGATGAGAAGGGTATGGAGAATTGGTCTGAAATGTTTCATGGATTATTGTGATGAGAGTGGGCATAGAGCATTGTGATGATAAGGGCATGGAACACTGTGATACATGGGTCATGGAGAATTGTAATGACAAGGGCATGGGGCATTGTGATGAGAAGGGCATCGAGCATTGTGATGACAAGTGTCATGGAGCTTTGTGATGACAAGGGCATGGATCAATGTGATGAGAGGGTTCATGGAGCATTGTGATGACAATGACATGGAGCATTGTGATTCCAAGGGTCATGGCGCTTTGCGATGACAAATGTCATGGAGCATTTTGATGATAAGTGCATGGTGCATTGTGATGAGAAGGGCAGGGAGTATTTTGATGACAGGGTCATGCAGCAATATGATGAAAAGTGTATTGGAACATTTTGATGACAGGGGTTATAGAATATTGTGATGTCAGGGGTCATGGAATATTGTGATGATAAAGGAATGTAGCATTGTGATGACAGGGGTCATGGGACATTGTGATTACAGGGGTAAGGGAGTATTGTGACGACTAGTGATGGAAAACTGTGATATCTCTGGTGAGACAGCATTTTGATGAGCAGTGTATGGAGCATTTTGATTACAAGGTTTATGGAGCATTGCAATGACAAGTATCTGGACCGTTGTGATGAAAACTGAATGGCACTTTTTGATGACAAGGGTCATGGAATATTTTTCAGACAAAGGCAAGGAGCATTGTAATGACAATTGTCACGGATCATTGTGATGAAAATGGAATGGGGCATTGTGATGAAAAAGGCATGGAGCCTTTTCGTGACAGGGATCAAGGAGCATTCTGATGACAAGTGTCAGGGAGCATTGTGATGACAAGTGTACTGAGCATTGTGATGACAAAGTTCATGGAGCATTGTGATGAAAAGGGCATGGAATTTTGTGATGACAGGCACCATGGAGCGTTGTGATGACAAGTATTATGGAACATGGGTATCACAAGGGTTTGGAGCATTCTGATGACAGAGGTCAATGATCATTTTGATTTCAAGGAGCATGGAGCATTGTGATGACAAGAGCATGAAGCAATGTGATCCCAAGGTTCATGGAGGATTGTGATGACAATGGAAATGGAGTATTGTGATGACAAGCGCATAGAGCATTGTAATGACAAGGTCATGTAGCATTTTGCAGACAAAGGCATGGAGCATTTTGATGACAGGTGTCATGGAGCACTGTGATGACAAGTGTCATGGAGGCTTGTGATGACAAGGCCATGGAACATCCTGATGGAAGGTGTCATGGAGCATTGTTATGACAGGGGTAATGGAGCATTGTGATGAGAAGGGCATGGAGCATTGTGATTACAAGGTTTATGGAGCAATACCATGACAAATTTGTGGACCGTTGTGATGAAAATCGCGTACCACATTGTGATGACAAGGTTCATGGAGCATTTTTCTGACAAAGGCATGGAGCACAGTGATGACAAGGGTCACGGAGCATTGTGATGAAAAGTTCATGGAGCACTGTGGTTATAAAGGTCACAGAGCATTTTGCTGATGCGGGCATGGACCACTGTGATGACAAATGTTATGAAGCATTGTGATGACTGGAGTCACGGAGCATTGTGATGACAGGGGTCATGGAGCATTGTGATGACAAGGGCATGGAGCATTGTGGTGACAGGGGCATGGAGCATTGGTCTGACAAGTTTCATAGATTATTGTGATGACAGTGGACATGGTGGATTGTGATGACAAGGGCATGGATTATTGTGATGAGAAGGTCATGGAGTATTGTGAAGACAGGTGTCAGGGAGCATTGTGATGACATAGGTCATGGTCCATTGCAATGACAATGGCAGGGAGCATTGTGATGCCAAATGTAATGGAGGATTTTGATGACAAATATAATGGATCATTGTGATGACTAGGGCTTGGAGCATTATGATGACAAGGGCCATTGAGAATTTTCAAAACAAGGTCGTGAAGCATTGTGATGACAAGGTCCTGGAGAATTGTGATGAGAAATCCATAGAGACTTGTGATGACAAATCTCATGGAGCATACTGATGAAAAGGGGCATGGACCATTGTGATTACAGGGGTCTTAGAACATTGTGATGATATGGGCATGGAACATTGTGAGGAGAAGGCCAAGGAGCATTCTGAAGACATGTTTCATTGAGCTTTGTGATGACAAGGGCATGGAGCATTGTGTTTCAAGGGGTCTTGGTGCATTGTGATGAAAAGGGCAAGGATCATTGTGATGAAAAAGGCATGGAGCCTTGTCATGACAGGGTTCAATGAGCATACAGACAACAAGTGTCAGGGAGCATTTTGATGACAAGTGTATTGAGCATTGTGATGACAAAGGTCATGGAACATTGTGATGAGAAGACCATGGATAATTGTGATGACGAGCATCATGGGGCACTGTGAGGAGAAGTGTTATGGAACATTGTGATCACAAGGGTTTGGAGCATTGTTATGACTGAGGTCTTGGAGCATTTTGATTTCATTGTGATGACAATAGCATGAAGCATTATGATGATCGGCATGGTGCATTGTGATGAGAGGGGTCTTGGAGCCTTGTGATGACAAGGCCACGGAACATCGTGATGGCAGGGGTCATGGAGCATTGTTATCACAGGGGTAATGGAGCACTGTGACGGCAAGGGCATGGAGCATTGTGAAGAGAAGGCCATGGAGCATTCTGATGACATGTGTCATGGAGCTTTGTGATGACAAGGGCATGGAGCAATGTGATTAGAGTGTTCATGGAGCATTGTGATGACAATGACATGGAGCATTGTGATGCCAAGGGTAATGGATCTTTGTGATGAAAATGGCCATGGAGCATTTTGATGACAAGGGCGTTGTGAATTGTGATGAGAATTGCAGGGAGCATTGTGATAACAGGGTCATGGAGCAATTTGATGAAAAGTTTCATGGAACAATTTCATGACAGGTGTTATGGAACATTGTGATGTCAGTGGTCATGGAGCATTATGATGAAAAGTGTCATGGAGCATTTTGATGACAGGGGTTATGGAGCATTGTGATGTCATGGGTCATCGAACATTGTGATGATAAGTGCATGTGGCATTGTGATGACAGGAGTCATGGAACATTGTGATAACAAGGGTGAGGGAGTATTGAGACGAATAGTGATGTAACATTGGGATATCTGTGGTGAGAGAGCATTTTGATGAGAAGCGCATGGAGCATTGTGATGCCAAGGTTTATGGAGCATTGTGATGACAAGATTGTGGAGCACTGTGATGACAAGCGCATGGTTCATTTTGAGGACATGTGTCATGGAGCATCGTGCTGACAAGCGCATGGAGCATTGTGATGACAAGCGTCATGGAGCATTGTGCTGAGAAAGGCATAGAGCATTGTGATGACAAGAATCAAAGAGCTTTGTGATGAAAAGTTCATGGAGCATTGTGATGACAAGTGTCAGGGAGCATTGTGCTGACAAGTGCATGGAAAATTTTGATGACAAGGGTCATGGAGCATTCTGGTGACAAGCTTGTGGAGTATTTTGATGACAATGGCATGGAGCATTGTGATGAAAACAGCATGGGGCATTGTGATGAAAAAGGCATGGAGCCTTTTCGTGACAGGGTTCAAGGAGCATTCTGATGACAAGTGTCAGGGAGCATTGTGATGACAAATGTATTGAGAATTGTGATGACAAAGGTCATGGAGCATTGTGATGAAAAGGGCATGGAGTATTGTGATGACAGGCATCATGGAGCGTTGTGATGACAAGTGTTATGGAACATTGTGATCACAAGGGTTTGGAGCATTGTGATGACAGTGGTCATGGAGCATTGTAATGATATTGGCCAAGGAGCACTGTGATGAGTAGGTCGTGCAGCATTGGGCTGAAAATATTCATGGATTATTGTGATGACATGGGTCATGGTGCATTGTGATGACAAGGGGATGGAGCATGGTGATGACAAGGTCCTGGAGCATAGTGATGAGAAGACCATGGAGACTTGTGATGACAAGTCTCATGGAGCATTCTGATGAAAAGGGACATGGAGCATTGTGATTACAGGGGTCTTGGAGCATTGTGATGACTAGGGCATGGAGCATTGTGATGAGAAGGTCATGGAGCATTCTGATGATATGCGTCATGGAGTTTTTTGATGACAAGGGCATGGAGCATTGTGATTACAGGGATCTTGGAGAATTGTGATGAAAAGGGCATGGATCATTGGGATGAAAAAGGCATGGAGCCTTGTCATGAAAGGGTTCAAAGAGCATACTGACGACAAGTGTCAGGGAGCATTGTGATGACAAGTGTATTGAGCATTGTGATGACAAATATCATGGAGCATTGTGATGAGAAGACCATGGATAATTGTGATGATGATCGTCATGGGGTGTTGTGATGATAAGTGTTATGGAACATTGTGATCACAAGGGTTTGGAGCATTATGATGACAGAGGTCATGGAGAATATTGATTTCATTGTGATGACAATACCCTGAAGCATTATGATGATGGGCATGGTGCATTGTGATGACAGGGTTAATGGAGCATTGAGATGAAAAGGGACATGGAGCATTGTGTTTACAGGGGTCTTGGAGCATTGTGATGACAAGGGCATGGAGAATTGTGATGAGAAGGCCATGGAACATTCTGATGACATGCGTCATGGAGCTTTGTGATGACAAGGGCATGGAGCATTGTGATTACAGGGGTCTTCAGTATTGTGATGACAAGTGTCATGGAACCTTGTGATGACTAGGCCGTGGAATATTGTGATGGTAGGTGTCATGGTGCATTGTTATGACAGGGATAATGGAGCATGGTGATGAGAACGGCATGGAACATTTGTCTGAAATGTTTCATGCATTATTGTGATGAGAGTTTGCATGGAGCATTGTGATGACAAGGGTACGGAACACTATGTTACATGGGTCATGCAGGATTGTAATGACAAGGGCATGGACCATTGAGGTGAGAAGGGCATCGAGCATTGTGATGACAATTGTCATGGAGCTTTGTGATGACAAGGGCATTGAGCAATGTGATGAGAGGGTTCATGGAGCATTGTGATGACAATGACATGGAGCATTGTGATGCCAAGGGTCATGGAGCTTTGTGATGACAAGTCATGGAGCATTTTGATGACAAGGGCATGGTGCATTGTGATGAGAAGGGCAGGGAGCATTTTGATGACCGGGTCATGCAGCAATTTGATGAATAGTGTAATGGAACATTTTGATTGCAGGGGTTATAGAACATTGTGATGTCAGGGGTCTTGGAGCTTTGGGATGAAAAGGGTCATGGAGCACTGTGATGTCAGTGGTCATGGAACATTGTGATGATAAGGGGATGTAGCAGTGTGATAACAGGGTCATGGAACATTGTGATTACAGTGGTGAGAGAGAATTGTGATGACTAGTGATGGAATACTGTGATATACCTTGTGAGAGAGAATTTTGATGAGAAGTGCATGGAGCATTGTGATTACAAGGTTTATGGAGCATTGCAGTGACAAGGTTGTGTACCATTGTGATGAAATGCACGTGGCACATTTTGAAGATAATGGTCATGGAGCATTGTTCTGACAAAGACATGGAGCATTGTGATGACAAGGGTCACAGAGAATTGTGATGAAAATTTCATGGAGCATTGTGGTTACAAAGGTCACAGAGCCTTGTGATGACTTTGGCATGGACCATTGTGATGACAAACGTTATGAAGCTTTGAGATGACTGGAGTCATGGAGCATTGTGATGACAAGGGTCATGGAACACTGTGATGATATGTGTCATGGAGCTTTGTTCTGACAAGCGCATGGAGCATTGTGATGACAAGGGTCACGGAGCATTGTGCTGAGAAAGGAATAGAGCATTGTGATGACAAGGGTCAAAGAGCATTGTGATGAAAAGTTCATGGAGCACTGTGGTTAAAATGGTCACAGAGACTGTTGATGGCGAGGGCATAAACCATTTTGATGACAAAGGTCATGAAGCATTGTGATGACTGGAGTATCGGAGCGTTGTGATGACAGGGGTCATGGAGCATTGTGATAACAAGGGCATGGAGCATTGTGATGACAAGGGCATGAAGCAATGTGATCCCAAGGTTCATGGAGGATTGTGATGACAATGGAAATGGAGTTTTGTGATGACAAGCACATAGAGCATTGTAATGACAAGGTCATGTAGCATTTTGCTGACAAAGGCATGAAGCATTGTGATGACATGTGTCATGGAGCATTGTGAATACATGGGTCATGGATCATTGGGATGACAAGGGCATGGATCATTGTGATGACAAGGGTCATGGAGCACTGGGCTGAAAATGTTCATGGAGTGTTGTGATGACAGGGGTCATGCAGCATAGTGATGTGTAGGGAATGGAGCATTGTGATGACAAGAGACACGGATCACTGTGTTGTCAGGAGTCATGGAGTGCTGTGATGATATTGGTCATGGAGCATTGTGATGTGTAGGTCGTGGAGCATTGGGCTGAATATGTTAATGGATTAATGTGATGAGAGGGGTCATGGAGCATTGTGATGACAAGGGAATGGAGAATGGTGATGACAAGGTCCTGGAGCATTGTGATGAGATGACCAATGAGACTTGTGATGACAAGTCTCACGGAGCATTCTGATGAAAAGGGGCATGGAGCATTGTGATGAGAAGGCCATGGAGCATTCTGATGTCATGCTTCATGGAGTTTTGTGATGACAAGGACATGGAGCTTTGTGATTACAGTGATCTTGGAGCATTGTGATGAAAAGGGCATGGATCATTTTGATGAAAAAGGCATGGAGCCTTGTCATGACAGGGTTCAAGGAGCATACTGACGACATGTATCAGGGAGCATTGTGATGACAAGTGTATTGAGCATTGTGGTGACAAAGATCATGGAGCATATTGATGAGAATACCATGCATAACTGTGATGATGAGCGTCTTGGGGATTTGTGATGATAAGTGTTATGGAACATTGTGATCACAAGGGTTTGGAGCATTATGATGACAGAGGTCATGGAGAATTTTGATTTCATTGTGATGACAATACCCTGAAGCATTATGATGATGGGCATGGTGCATTGTGATGACAGGGTTCCTGGAGCATTGAGATGCGAAGGGGCATGGAGCATTTTGAATACAGGGGTCTTGGAGCATTGTGAGGACAAGGGCATGGAGCATTGTGATGAGAAGGCCATGGAACATTCTGATGACATGTGTCATGGAGCTTTGTGATGAAAAGTGCATGGAGCATTGTGATTACAGTGGTCTTGGAGCATTGTGATGACAAGGGTCATGGAGCCTTGTGATGGCAAGGCCGTGGAACATTGTGATGGAAGGGGTCATGGAGCATTGTTATGACAGAGGTAACGGAGCTTTCTGATGAGAAGGGCATTGAGCATTGTGATGACAAGTGTCAAGGAGCTTTGTGATGACAAGGACATGGAGCAATGGGATGAGAGTGTTCATGGAGCATTTTGATAAAAATGACATGGAGCATTGTGATGCCAAGCGTCATGGAGCTTTGTGATGACAATGGTCATTAAGCATTTTGATGACAAGCGTGTGGTGCATTGTGATGAGAAGGAGAGGGAGCATTTTGATGACAGGGTCATGCAGCAATTTGATGAAAAGTGTAATGTAACATTTTGATGACAGGGGTTATAGAATATTGTGATGCCATGGGTCATGGAGCTTTGGGATGAAAAGTGTCATGGAGCATTTTGATGACAGTGGTTATGGAATACTGTGATGTCTGGGGTCATGGAACATTTTGATTAAAATGTTGAGGGAGGATTGTGATGACTAGTGATGCAACATTGTGATATCTCAGGTGAGAGAGCATTTGGATGAGAAGTGCATGGAGCATTGTGAATACAAGGTTTATGGATCATAGCGATGACAAGGTTGTGGATCATTGTGATGAAAAGCGCGTGGCACATTGTGATGACAAGGGTATGGAACATTGTTCTGACAAAGGCATGGAGCATTGTGATGAAAAGGGTCACGGAGCATTGTGATAAAAAGTTCATGGAGCATTGTGGTTACAAAAGTCACAGAGCCTTGTGATGACGCGGGCATGGACCATTGTGATGACAAACGTTATGAAGCATTGTGATGACTGGAGTCACGGAGCATTCTGATGACAGGGGTCATGGAGCATTGTGATGACAAGTGCATGGAATATTGTGATGACAGGGAATGGAGCCCTGGTCTGAAAAATTTCTTAGATTATTGTGATGACAGTGGGCATGGTGCATTGTGATGAGAAGGGCATGTAGCATTGTGATGAGAAGGTCATGGAGTATTGTGAAGACAGATGTCAGGGAGCATTGTGATGACATATGTCATGGTCCATTGCGATGACAATGGCATGGAGCATTGTGATGCCAAATGTTATGGAGGATTGTAATGACAAATATAATGGAGCATTGTGATGACTAGGGCTTGGAGCATTATGATGACAAGGGGATTGAGAATTTTCATGAGAAGGTCGTGAAGCATTGTGCTGACAATTTCCTGGAGCATTGTGATGACAAAACTATGGAGCCTTGTGATGACAAGTCTCTTGGAGCATACTGATGAAAAGGGGCATGGAGCATTGTGATTACAGGGGTCATGGAACATTGTGATGACAATGACATGGAGCATTGTGATGAAAACGGCATGGAGCATTGTGATGAAAAGGGCATGGAGTATCGTGATGACAGGCATCCTGAAGCGTTGTGATGAAAAGTGTTATGGAACATTGTGATCACCAGGGTTTGGGGCATTGTGATGACAGAGGACATGGATCATTTTGATTTCAAGGAGCATGGAGCATTGTGATGACAAGAGCATGAAGCAATGTGATCCCAAGGTTCATGGAGGATTGTGATGACAATGGAAATGGAGTATTGTGATGACAAGCGCATAGAGCATTGTAATGAAAAGGTCATGTAGCATTTTGCTGACAAAGGCATGGGGCATTGTGATGACATGTGTCATGGACCACTCTGATGACAAGCGTAATGGAGCATTGTGAATACACGCGTCATGGAGCATTGGGATGACAAGTGCATGGATCATTGTGATGACAAGGGTCATGGAGCATTGGGCTGAAAATGTTCATGGAGTGTTTTGATGACAGGGGTCATGGAGCATTGTGATGACAAGGGAATTGAGCATTGTGATGACAAGTGTCCCGGATCATTGTGTTGTCAGTTGTCATGGAGTGTTGTGATGACAGTGGTCATGGAGCATTGTGTTGATACTGGCCATGGAGCATTGTGATGAGTAGGTCGTGGAGCATTGGGCTGAAAATGCTCATGGATTATTGTGATGACATGGGTCATGGAGCATTTTGATGACAAGGGAATGGAGCATGGTGATGACAAGGTCCTGGAGCATTGTGATGAGAAGACCATGGACACTTGTGGTGACAACTCTCATGGAGCATTCTGATGAAAAGGGGCATGGAGCATTGTGATTACAGGGGTCTTGGAGCATTGTGATGACAAGGGCATGGAGCATTGTGATGGGAAGGCCATGAAGCATTCTGATGACATGCGTCATGGAGCTTTTTGATGACAAGGGCATGGAGCATTGTGATTACAGGGATTTTGGAGCATTGTGATGAAAAGGGCACGGATTATTGTGATGAAAAAGGCATGGAGCCTTGTCATGCGAGGGTTCAAGGAGCATACTGACGACAAGTGTCAAGGTGCATTGTGATGACAAGTGTATTGAGCATTGTGATGACAAAGATCATGGAGCATTGTGATGAGAAGACCATGGGTAATTGTGATGATGAGCGTCATGGGGTGTTGTGATGATAAGTGTTTTGGAACTTTGTGATCACAAGGGTTTGGAACCTTATGATGAGAGAGGTCATGGAGAATATTGATTTCATTGTGATGACAATAGCCTGAAGCATTATGATGATGGGCATGGTGCATTGTGATGACAGGGTTCATGGAGCACTGAGATAAAAAGGGGCATGGAGCATTGTGTTTACAAGGGTCTTGGAGCATTGTGATGACAAGGGCATGGAGCATTGTGATGAGAAGGCCATGGAACTTTCCGATGTCAAGGGCATGGAACATTGTGATGAGAAGGCCATGGAACTTTCTGATGACATGTGTCATGGAGCTTTGTGATGACAAGGGCATGGAGCATTGTGATTACAGGTGTCTTCAGCATTGTGATGACAAGTGTCATGGAACCTTGTGATGACTAGGCCGTGGAACATTGTGATGGCAGGTGTCATGGTGCATTCTTATGACAGGGGTAATGGAGCATGGTGATGAAAACGGCATGGAACACTGGTCTGAAATGTTTCATGGATTATTGTGATGAGAGTTTGAATGGAGCATTGTGATGACAAGGTTATGGAACACTATGTTACATGGGTAATGCAGGATTGTAATGACAAGGGCATGGACCATTGAGATGAGAAGGGCATCGAGCATTGTGATGACAAGTGTCATGGAGATTTGTGATGACAAGGGCATGGAGCAATGGGATGAGAGGGTTCATGGAGCATTGTGATGACAATGACATGGAGCATTGTGATGCCAAGGGTCAAGGAGCTTTGTGATGACACAGGTCATGGAACATTTTGATGGCAAGGGCGTTGTTCATTGTGATGCAAAGGGCATGGAGAATTGTGATTACAGGTTCATGGAGCAATTTAATGAAAATTGTCATGGAACATTTTGCTGACAGGTGTTATGGAACATTGTGATGTTAGGGATCATCGAACAGTGTGATGATAAGTGCATGTAGCATTGTGATGACAGGAGTCATGGAACATTGTGATGACAGGGGTGAGGGAGTATTGTGATAAATAGTGATGTAGCATTGTGATATCAGTGGTGAGAGAGCATTTTGATGAGAAGTGAATGGAGCATTATGATGACAATGTTTATGGAGCATTGTGATGACAAGATTGCAGAGCACTGTGATGACAAGCGCATGGAGCATTGTGATGACAAGGGTCATGGAGCATTGTGCTGAGGAAGGCATAGAGCATTGTGATGACAAGGGTCAAAGAGCACTGTGATGAAAATTTCATGGAGCATTGTGGTTAAATATGTCACAGAGACTGTGGATGACGAGGGCATGGACCATTGTGATGACAAAGGTCATGAACCATTGTGATGAATCGATTCATGGAGAATTGTGATGACAGGAGTCATGGAGCATTGTGATAACAAGGGCATGGAGCATTGTGATGACAAGGGCAGGGAACATTGGTCTAATAAGTTTCATGGATTATTGTGATGACAGTTGGAATGGCGCATTGTGATGACAAGGGCATGGAGCATTGTGATGACCAGGTCATGCAGTATTGTGAAGACAGGTGTCAGGGATCATTGTGATGAGATATGTAATGGCCCATTGTGATGACAATGGCATGGAGCATTGTGATGCCAACTGTCATGGAGGATTCTGATGACAAAGGTAATGGAGCATTGTGAAGACAATGGCTTGGAGCATGGTGATGAGAAGGGTCAGGGAGCATTGTGCTGACAAGTGCATGGAGAATTGTGATGACAATGTTCATAGAGCATTCTGATGACAAGCTTGTGGAGTATTTTGATGACAATGGCATGGAGCATTGTGATGAAAATGGCATGGGGCATTGCGATGTAAAAAGGTATGGAGGCTTTTCGTGACAGGGTTCAAGGAGCATTCTGATGACAATGTCAGGGAGCATTGTGATGACATGTATATTGGGAATTGTGATGACAAAGGTCATGGAGCATTGTTATAAAAAGGGCATGGAGTATTGTGATGACAGGCATCATGGAGCGTTGTGATGACTTGTGTTATGGAACATTGTGATCACAAGTGTTTGGAGCATTGTGATGACAGAGGTCATGGATCATTTTGATTTCAAGGAGCATGGAGCATTGTGATGACAAGTTCATGAAGCAATGTGAACCCAAGGTTCATGGAGGATTGTGATGACAATGGAAATGGAGTTTTGTGATGACAAGCACATAGAGCATTGTAATGAAAATGTCATGTAGCATTTTGCTGACAAAGGCATGGAGCATTGTGATGACATGTGTCATGGAGCATTGTGATGACAAGCGTTATGGAGCATTGTGAATACAGGGGTCATGGATCATTGGGATGACAAAGGCATGGATCATTGTGATGACAAGGGTCATGGAGCACTGGGCTGAAAATGTTCATGGAGTGTTGTGATGACAGGGGTCATGGAGCATAGTGATGTGTAGGGAATGGAGCTTTGTGATGACAAGAGTCCCGGATCATTGTGTTGTCAGGAGTCACGGAGTGCTGTGATGACAGTGGTCATTGAGCATTGCAATGATATTGGCCATGGAGCATTGTGATGTGTAGGTCGTGGAGCATTGGGCTGAATATGTTAATGGATTATTGTGATGACAGGGGTCATGGAGCATTGTGATGACAAGGGTATGGAGAATGGTGATGACAAGGTCCTGGAGCATTGTGATGAGATGACCAATGAGACTTGTGATGACAAGTCTCACGGAGCATTCTGATGAAAAGGGGCAAGGAGCATTGTGATTACAGGGGTCTTGGAGCATTGTGATGACTAGGGCATGGAGCATTGTGATGTGAAGGCCATGGAGCATTCTGATGACATGCTTCATGGAGTTTTGTGATGACAAGGACATGGAGCATTGTGATTAGAGTGATCTTGGAGCATTCTGATGAAAAGGGCACGGATCATTGTGACGAAAAAGGCATGGAGCCTTGTCATGACAGGGTTCAAGGAGCATACTGAAGACAAGTGTCAGGGAGCATTGTGATGACAAGTGTATTGAGCGTTGTGATGACAAAGGTCATGGAGCATTGTGATGAGAATACCATGGATAATTGTGATGATGAGCTTCACGGGGATTTGTGCTGTTAAGTGTTATGGAACATTGTGATCACAAGGGTTTGGAGCATTATGATGACAGAGGTCATTGAGAATTTTGATTTCATTGTGATGACAATAGCCTGAAGCATTATGATGATGGTCATGGTGTATTGTGATGACAGGGTTCATGGAGCATTGAGATGCAAAGGGGCATGGAGCATTGTGATTACAGTGGTCTTGGAGCATTGTGATGACAAGGGCAAGGAACATTGTGATGAGAAGGCCATGGGACATTCTGATGACATGTGTCATGGAGCTTTGTTATGAAAAGTGCATTGAGCATTGTGATTACATGGATCTTGGAGCATTGTGATGACAAGGGTCATGGAGCCTTGTGATTACAAGGTAGTGGAACATTGTGCTGGCAGGGGTCATGGAGTATTGTTATGACAGAGGTAATGGAGCATTGTGATGAGAAGGGCATTGAGCATTGGCCTGAAAGGCTTCATGGATTATTGTGATGAGAGTGGGCATGGAACATTGTGATGACAAGGGCACGGAACACTGTGATACATGGGTCATGAAGGATTGTGATGAAAAAGGCATGGAGCATTTTGATTAGAAGGGCATCGAGCATTGTGATGACAAGTGTCATGGAGCTTTATGATGACAAGGGCATGGAGCAATGGGATGAGAGGGTTCAGGGAGCACTGTGATGACAATGACATGGAGCATTGTGATGCCAAGGGTCATGGAGCTTTGTGATGACAACAGTCATGGAGCATTTTGATGACAAGCGTGTGGTGCATTGTGATGAGAAGGAGAGGGAGCATTTTGATGTCAGGGTCATGCAGCAATTTGATGAAAAGTGCAATGTAACATTTTGATGAGAAGGGTTATAGAACATGGTGATGCCAAGGGTCATGGAGCTTTGGGATGAAAAGTGGCATGGAGCATTTTGATGACAGTGGTTATGGAATATTGTGATGTCAGGGGTCATGGAACATCGTGATTACAGGGTTGAGGTAGGATTGTGATGACTAGTGATGGAACATTGTGATATCGCAGGTGAGAGAGCATTTGCATGAGAAGTGCATGGAGCATTGTGAATACAAGGTTTATGGAGCATAGCGATGACAAGGTTGTGGATCATTGTGATGAAAAGCGCGTGGCACTTTGTGATGACAAGGGTCATGGAACAATGTTCTGACAAAGGCATGGAGAATTGTGATGACAAGGGTCAAGGAGCATTGTGATGAAAAGTTCATGGAGCACTGTGGTTACAAATGTCACAGAGCCTTGTGATGACGCAGGCATGGACCGTTGTGATGGCAAACGTTATGAAGCATTGTGATGACTGGAGTCACGGAGCACTGTGATGACAGGGGTCATGGAGCACTGTGATGACAGGGACATGGAGCGTTGTGGTGGCAATGTTCAGAGATTATTTTGATGACAGTGGACATGGTGCATTGTGATGGCAATGGCATGGAGCATTGTGATGAGAAGGTCATGGAGTATTGTGAAGAGATTTGTCAGAGAGCATTGTGATGACATATGTCCTGGTCCATTGCGATGACAATGGCAGGGAGCATTGTGATGCCAAATGTAATGGAGGATTGTGATGATAAATCTAATGGAGCATTGTGATGACTAGGGCTTGGAGCATTATGATGACAAGGGCCATTGAGAATTTTCATGACAAGTTCGTGAAGCATTGTGATGACAAGATCCTGGAGCATTGTGATGAGAAAAACATGGAGCCTTTTGATGAAAAGTCTCATGGAGCATACTGATGAAAATGGGCAAGGAGAATTCTGATTACAGGGTTCTTGGAACATTGTGATAACAAGGGCATCGAGAATTGTGATGACAAGGGCATGGAACATTGGTCTAATAAGTTTCATGGATTATTGTGATGACAGTTGGAATGGTGCATTGTGATGAGAAGGGCATGGAGCATTGTCATGACCAGGTCATGCAGTATTGTGAAGAGAGGTTTCAGGGAGCATTGTGATGACATATGTAATGGCCCATTGTGATGACAATGGCATGGAGCATTGTGATGCCAAGTGTCATGGAGGATTCTCATGAGAAAGGTAATGGAGCAATGTGATGACAATGGCTTGGAACATTGTGATGACAAGGGTCAGGGAGCATTGTGCTGACAAGTGCATGGAGAATTGTGATGACAAGGGTCATGGAGCATTTTGATGACAGGGTTTATGGAACATTGTGATGTCAGTGGTCATTGAACATTGTGATGATAAGGGGATGTAGCACTGTGATGACAGGGTCATGGAACATTGTGATTCCAGGGGTGAGGGAGTATAGTGATGACTAGTGATGGAACATTGTGATATCTCATGTGAGAGAGCATTTTGATGAGAAGTGCATGGACCATTGTGATTATAACGTTTATGGAGCATAGCGATGACAATGTTGTGGACCGATGTGATGAAAAGCACGTGGCACATTGTGATGACAAGGGGCATGGAGCATTGTTCTGACAAAGGCATGGAGCATTGTGATGACAACGGTCACGGAGCATTGTGATGAAAAGTTCATGGAGCATTGTGGTTACGAAGGTCACAGAGCCTTGTGATGACGCGGTCATGGACCGTTTTGATGACAAACGTTATGAAGCATTGTGATGACTGGAGTCACGGAGCATTGTGATGATAGGGGTCATGGAGCACTGTGATGACAAGGGCATGGAGCATTGTGGTGACAGGGGCATGGAGCATTGGTCTGACAAGTTTCATAGGTTATTGTGATGCCAGTGGACATAGTGCATTGTGATGACAAGGGCATGGATCTTTGCAAAGAGAAAGTCATGGAGTATTGTGAAGACAGGTGTCAGGGATCATTGTGATGACATATGTCAGGGTCCATTGCAATGACAATGGCAGGGAGCATTGTGATGCCAAATGTAATGGAGGATTTTCATGACAAATATAATGGATCATTGTGATGACTAGGGCTTGGATCATTATGATGACAAGGGCCATTGAGAATTTTCAGAACAAGGTCGTGAAGCATTGTGATGACGAGGTCCTGGAGCATTGTGATGAGAAATGCATAGAGACTTGTGATGACAATTCTCATTGAGCATACTGAAGAAAAGGGGCATGGAGCATTGTGATTACAGGGGTCTTGGAACATTGTGATGACATGGGCATGGAGCATTGTGAAGAGAAGGCCAAGGAGCATTCTGAAGACATGTTTCATTGAGCTTTGTGATGACAAGGGCATGGAGCATTGTGTTTAAAGGGGTCTTGGAGCATTGTGATGAAAAGGGCATAGATCATTGTGATGAAAAAGGCAAGGAGCCTTGTCATGACAGGGTTCAAGGAGCATACAGACAACAAGTGTCAGGGAGCATTTTGATGTCAAGTGTATTGAGCATTGTGATGACCAAGTTCATGGAGCATTGTGATGAGAAGACCATGGATAACAGTGATGACGAGCGTCACGGGGCACTGTGATGACAAGGGCTATGGAATATGGTGATCACAAGGGTTTGGAGCATTGTTATGACAGAGGTCATGGAGCATTTTGATTTCATTGTGATGACAATAGCATGAAGCATTATGATGATGGGCATGGTGCATTGTGATGACAGTGTTCATGGATCATTGAGATGAAAAGGGGCATGGAGCATTGTGATTACAGGTGTCTTGGAGAATTGTGATGAGAAGGGTCAAGGAGCTTTGTGATGACAAGGCAACGGAACATCGTGATGGCAGGGGTAATGGAGCATTGTTATGACAGTGGTAATGGAGCATTGTGATGGCAAGCACATGGAGCATTGTGATGAGAAGGCCATGGAGCATTCTGATGACATGAGTCATGGATCTTTGTGATGACAAGTCATGGAACAATGTGATGAGAGTGTTCATGGAGCACTGTGATGACAATAACTTGGAGCATTGTGATGCCAAGGATCATGGATATTTGTGATGTCAAATGTCATGGAGCATTTTGATGACAAGTGTGTTGTGCACTGTGATGAGAAGGGCAGGTAGCATTGTGATGACAGTGTCATGGAGCAATTTGATGAAAAGGGTCATGGAACATTTTGATGACAGTTGTTATGGAACATTGTGATGTCAGGGGTCATGGAACATTGTGATGATAAGGGGATGTAGCATTGTGATGACAGGGGTCATGGAACATTGTGATAACAGGGGTGAGGGAGTATTGTGACGAATAGTGATGTAACATTGTGATATCCGTGGTGAGAGAGCATTTTGATGTGAAGTGCATGGAGCATTGTGATGACAAGGTTTATGGAGCATTGTGATGACCAGATTGTGCAGCACTGTGATGACAAGTGCATGGTGCATTGTGATGACATGTGTCATGGAGCATCGTGCTGACAAGTGCATGGAGCATTGTGATGACAAGGGTCATGGAGCATTGTGCTGAGAAAGGCATAGAGAATTGTGATGACAAGGATCAAAGAGCATTGTGATGAAAAGTTCATGGAGCATTGTGATGACAAGGGTCATGGAGCATTGTGATGACAAGGCCATGGAGCATTGGTCTAATAAGTTTCATGGATTATTGCGATGACTGTTGGAATGGTGCATTATGGTGACAAGGGCATGGAGCATAGTGATGACCAGGTCATGCAGTATTGTGAAGACTGGTGTCAGGGAGCATTGTGTTGACATATGTAATGGCCCATTGTGATGACAATGGCATGGAGCATTGTTATGTCAGGTGTCATGGAGGATTCTGATGACAAAAGTAATGCTGCATTGTGATGACAATGGCTTGGAGCATTGTGCTGACAAATGCATGGAGAATTGTGATGACAAGGGTCATGGAGCATTCTCATGACAAGCTTGTGGAGTATTTTCATGACAGTAACGTGGAGCATTTTGATGAAAACGGCATGGGGCATTGTGTTGAAAAAGGCATGGACCCTTTTCGTGACAGGGTTCAAGGAGCATTCTGACGACAAGTGTCAGGGAGCATTGTGATGAAAAGTGCATGGAGTATTGTGATGACAGGCATCATGGAGCGCTGTGATGACAAGTGTTATGGAACATTGTGATCACAAGGTTTTGGAGCATTTTCGTGACAGTGGTCATGAATCATTTTGATTTCAAGGAGCATGGAGCATTGTGATAACAAGGGCATGAAGCAGTGTGATCCCAAGATTCACGGAGGATTGCGATGACAATGGTAATGGAGTATTGTGATGACAAGCGCTTAGAGCATTTTAATGACAATGTCATGTAGCATTTTGCTGACAAAGTCATGGAGTATTGTGATGACAGGTGTCATGGAGCACTGTGATGACAAGCGTCACGCAGCATTGTGAATACATGGGTCATGGAGCATTGGGATGACAAGGGCATGGAGCATTGTGATGACACGTTTCATGGAGCACTGTGATGACAAGCGTCATGGAGAATTGTGAATACAGGGGTCATGGAGCATTGGGATGACAGAGGTCATGGAGAATTTTGATTTCATTGTGCTGACAATAGCCGGAAGCTTCAAGATGAAGGGTATGATGCACTGTGATGACAGAGTTCATGGAGCATTTAGATGAAATGGGGCATGGAGCATTGTGATTACAGTGGTCTTGGAGCACTGTAATGAAAAGGGCATGGAGCATTTTGATGCGAAGGCCATCGAACATTCTGATGACATGTGTCATGGAGTTTTGTGATGACAAGGGCATGGAGCATTTTGATTACAGTGGTCTTGGAGCATTGTGATGACAAGTGTCATGGATCCTTGTGATCACAAGTCCGTGGAACATTGTGATGACAGGGGTCATGGACCATAGTTATGACAGGTGTAATGGAGCATTGTGATGAGAAGGTCATGGAGCATTGTGATTACAAGGTTTATGGAGCATTGCTATGACAAATTTGTGGACCGTTGTGATGAAAAGTGCGTGGCCCATTGTGATGACAAAGGTCATGGAGCATTTTTCTGACAAAGTCATGGAGCATTGTGATGACAAGGATCACGGAGCATTTTGATGAAAAGTTCATGCAGCATTGTGGTTACCAAGGTCACAGAGACTTGTGATGACGCTGGCATGGACAATTGTGATGACAAATATTATGAAGCATTGTGGTGACTGGTGTCACGGAGCATTGTAATGACAGGCGTCATGGAGTACTGTGATAACAAAGGCATGGAGCATTGTGACGACAGGTGTCATGGAACACTGTGATGACAAGCGTCATGGAGCATTTTGAATACAGGGTTCATGGAGCTTTGGGATTACAAGGTCTTGGAGGATTGTGATGGCAGGTGTCACGGAGCATTGGTAATACAGGGGTCATGGAGCATTGGGATGACAAGGGCATGGATCATTGTGATGACAAGGGTCATGGAGCATTGGGCTGAAAATGTTCATGGAGTATTGTGATGACAGGGGTCATGGAGCATTGTGATGACAGAGGTCATGGAGCATTTTGATTTCATTTTGATGACAATAGCATGAAGCATTTTGATGATGGGCATGGTGCATTGTGATGACAGGGTTCATGGATCATTGAGATGAAAAGGGGCATGGAGCATTGTGATTACAGGGTTCTTGGATTGTTGTGATGAGAATGGTCATGGAGCCTTGTGATGACAAGGCCATGGAACATCGTGAGGGCAGGGGTCATGGAGCATTTTTATGACTGGGGTAATGGAGCATTGTGATGGCAAGGGCATGGAGCATTGTGATGAGAAGGCCATGGAGCATTCGGATGACATGTGTCATGGAGCTTTCTGAAGACAAGGGCATGGAGCAATGTGATGAGAGCGTTCATGGAGCATTGTGATGACAATGACATGGAGCATTGTGATGCCAAGGGTCATGGATCTTTGTGATGACAAAGGTCATGGAGCATTTTTATGGCAAAGGCGTTGTGCATTGTGATGAGAAGGGCAGGGAGCATTCTGATGACAGGGTCATGGAGCAATTTGATGAAAAGTGTCATGGAACATTTTGATGACAGGTGTTATGGAACACTGTGATGTCAGGGGTCATCGAACATTGTGATGATAAGTGCATGTAGCATTGTGATGACAGGAGTCATGGAACATTGTGATGACATGGGTGAGGGAGTATTGTGACAAATAGTGATGTAGCATTGTGATATTAGTGGTGAGAGAGCATTTTGATGAGAAGTGCATGGAGCATTGTGATGACGAATTTTATGGAGCATTGTGATGACAAGTTTGCGGAGCACTGTGACTACAAGCGCATGGTGCATTGTGATGACATGTGTCATTGAGCACTGTGCTGACAAGTGCATGGGGCATTGTGATGACAAGGGTCAAAGAGCATTGTGATTAAAAGTTCATGGAGCATTGTGGTTAAAAATGTCACAGAGACTGTTGATGACGAGGGCATGGACCAGTGTGATGAAAAAGGTCATGAAGCATTGTGATTACTGGAGTCACGGAGCATTGTGATGACAGGGGTCATGGAGTATTGTGATAACTAGGGCATGCAGCATTTTGATGACAACAGCATGGAACATTGGTCTAATATGTTTCATGGATTATTGTGATGACAGTTGGAATGGCACACTGTGATGACAAGGGCATGGAGTATTGTGATGACCAGGTCATGGAGTATTGTTAAGACAGGTGTCAGGGAGAATTGTGATGACATATGAAATGGCCCATTGTGATGACAATGGCATGGAGCATTGTGATGCAAAGTGTCATGGAGGATTCTGATGACAAAGGTAATGGAGCATTGTGATGACAATGGCTTGGAGCATTGTGATGACAAGGGTCAGGGAGCATTGTGCTCACAAGTGCATGGAGAATTGTGATAACAAGGGTAATGGAGCCTTTTGATGACAAACTTGTGGAGTATTTTGATGACAATGGCATGGAACATTGTGATGAAAACGGCATGGAGCATTGTGTTGAAAAAGGCACGGAACCTTTTCGTGACAGGGTACAAGGAGAATTCTAATGACAAGTGTCAGGGAGCATTGTGATGACAAGTGTATTTAGAATTGTGATGACAATGTCATGGAGCATTGTGATGAAGAGGACATGGAGTATTGTGATGACAGGCATCATGGAGCGTTGTGCTGACAAGTGTTATGGAACATTGTTATCAGAAGATTTTGGAGCATTGTGATGACAGTGTTCATGGATCATTTTGATTTCAAGGAGCATGGGGCATTGTGATGACAAGGGCATGAACCAATGTGATCCCAAGGTTCATTGAGGATTGTGATGACAATGGAAAAGGAGTATTGTGATGACAAGCGCATAGAGCATTGTAATGACACAGTCATGTAGCATTTTGCTGACAAAGGCATGGAGAAGTTTGATGACATGTGTCATGAAGCACTGTGATGACAAGCGTCATGGAGCATTGTGAATACAGGGGTCATGGAGCATTGTGATGTCTAGGGAATGGAGCATTGTGATGAGTAGGTCGTGGAGCATTGGGCTGAATATGTTCATGTATTACTGTGATGACTGGGGTCATGGAGCACTGTCATGACAAGGGAATGGAGCATTGTGCTGACGAGGTCCTTGAGCATTGTAATGAGAAGACCATGGAGACTTGTGATGACAAGTCTCATGGAGCATTCTGATGAAAAGGGGCATGGAGCATTGTGATTACAGGGGTCTTGGATCTTTGTGATGACTAGGGCATGGAGCATTCTGATGACATGTGTCATGGAGCTTTTTAATGACAACGGCATAGAGCATTGTGAATACAGTGATCTTTCAGCATTGTGATGAAAAGGGCATGGATTATTGTGATGAAAAAGGCATGGAGCCTTGTCATGACAGGGTTCAAGGAGCATTCTGACGACAAGTGTCAGGGAGCATTGTGATGACAAGTGTATTGAGCATTGTGATGACAAATATCATGGAGCATTGTGATGAGAAGACCATGGATAATTGTGATGATGAGCGTCATGGGGTGTTGTGATGATAAGTGTTAAGGAACATTGTGATCAAAAGAGTTTGGAGTATTATGATGACAGAGGTCATGGAGAATATTGATTTCATTGTGATGACAATAGCCTGAAGCATGATGATGTTGGGCATGGTGCATTGTGATGACAGGGTTCATGGAGCATTGAGATGAAAAGGGGTATGGAGTATTGTGTTTACAGGGTTCTTGGAGCATTGTGATGACAAGGGCATGGAGCACTGTGATGAGAAGGCCATGGAACATTCTGATGACATGCGTCATGGAGCTTTGTGATGAAAAGGGCATGGAGCTTTGTGATTACAGTGTCTTCAGCATTGTGAGGACAAGTGTCATGAAAGCTTGTGATGACTACGCCGTGGAACATTGTGATGGCAAGGGTCATGGTGCATTGTTAGGACTGGGGTAATGGAGCATTTTGATGACAAGGGCACGGAATACTGTGATACATGTGTCATGCAGGATTGTAATGACCAGAGCATGGAGCATTGTGATGACCAGGCACGGAATACTGTGATACATGTGTCATGCAGGATTCTAATGAACAGGGCATGGAGCATTGTGATGAGAAGGGCATCGAGCATTGTGATGACAAGTGTCATGGAGCTTTGTGATGACAAGGGTATGGAGCAATGTGATGAGACGGTTCATGGAGCATTGTGATGACAATGACATGGAGCATTGTGATGTCAAGGGTCATGGAGCTTTGTGATGACAAATGTCATGGGGCATTTTGATGCCAAGGGCATGGTGCATTGTGATGAGAAGGGCAGGGAGCATTTTGATGACTGGGTCATGCAGCAATTTGATAAAGAATGTAATGGAACATTTTGATGGCAGGGGTTATAGAACATTTTGATGTCAGGGTTCTTGGAGCTTTGGGTTGAAAAGGGTCATGGAGCATTTAGATGACAGGGGTTATGGAACATTGTGAAGTCAGGGGTCATGGAACATTGTGATGATAAGGGGATGTAGCATTGTGATGACAGGTTCATGGAACATTGTGATTACAGGGGTGAGGGAGTATTGTGATGACTAATGATGGAACATTGTGATATCTCTGGTGAGAGAGCATTTTGATGAGAAGTGCATGGACCATTGTGATTACAAGGTTTATGGAACATTGCAATGACAAGGTTGTGGACAGTTGTGATGAAATGTGTGTGGCACATTTTGATGACAATTGTCATGGAGCATTGTTCTGACAATGACAAGGAGCATTGTGATGACAATGGTCACAGAGAATTGTGATGAAAAGTTCATGGAAGGACTTCCGGGTAAGATGGCGGAAGAGTAAGACGCGGAGATCACCTTCCTCCCCACGGATACACCAGAAATACAGCTACACGTGGCACAACTCCTACAGAACACCTACTGAACGCTGGCAGAAGACCCCAGACCTCCCAAAAGGCAAGAAACTCCCCACATACCTGTGTAGGGCAAAGCGGAGAGATCCCCACACAGAGGATTGGTGCCGAGCGGCACTCACCAGCCTGAGAGGCTTGTCTGCTCGCCCGCCGGGGCACGCAGCGCTGGAAGCTGAGGCTCGGGCTTTGGTCAGAGCGCAGAGAGAGGACTGGGGCTGGCGGCGAGAACTCAGCGTGAAGGGGGCTAATGTGCCACAGCTAGCCGGCAGGGAGTCCGGGAAAACTCGGGATCTTCCGAAGAGGCAAGAGACTTTTTCTGCCCTCTTGGTTTCCTGGTGCGTGAAGAGAGGGGATTAAGAGCGCTGCTTAAAGGGGCTCCACAGACAGGCGCGAGTCGCGACTGAAAGCGCGGAGCCCAGTGACGGGCGTGGGACACTGGAGCTGCTGCTGCTGCCGCCAAGAAGCCTGTGTGCGAGCGCAGGTCACTGCCCACACCGCCCTTCCGGGAGCCTGTGCAGCCCGCCACTGCCAGGGTCCCGGGATCCAGGGGCGGCTTCCCTGGGAGAACGCACGGCGCGCCTTGAGCTGGTGCAACGTCACACCGACATCTGCCGCTGCAGGCTCGCCCCGCACTCCGTGCCCCTCCCTCCCGCCCGGCCTGAGTGAGCAAGAGTCCCCAAAGTGGCTGCTCCTTTAACCCTGTCCTGTCTGAGCGAAGAACAGATGCCCTCCGGTGACCTACACGCAGAGGCGGGGCCAAATCCAAAGCTGAGACCCAGGAGCTGTTAGAACAAAGAAGAGAAACAGAAACCTCTCCCAGCAGCATCAGAAGCAGCGGATTAAAGCTCCACAATCAACTTGATGTACCCTGCATCTGTGGAATACATGAATAGACAACACATCATCCCAAATTGAGGAGCCCGGAGTCAGTGCTGTGCCTCTGAGGTGGGAGAGCCAACTTCAGGACACTGGTCCACAAGAGACCTCCCAGCTCCACATAATATCAAACAACAAAAATCTTCCAGAGACCTCCATCTCAACACCAGCACCCAGCTTCACTCAACGACCAGCAAGCTACAGTGCTGGACACCCTATGCCAAACAACTAGCAAGACAGGAACACAACGCCACCCATTAGCAGAGAGGTGGCCTAAAATCATAAAAAGTCCACAGACACCCCAAAACACACCACCAGACGTGGACCTGCCCACCAGAAATACAAGATCCAGCCTCATCCACCAGAACACAGGCACTAGTCCCCTCCACCAGGAAGCCTACACAACCCACTAAACCAACCTTAGCCAAAGGGGACAGACACCAAAAACAACGGGAACTACGAACCGGCAGCCTGCAAAAAGGAGACCCCAAACACAGTAACATAAGCAAAATGAGAAGACAGAAAAACACACAGCAGAAGAAGGAGCAAGATAAAAACCCACCAGATCTAACAAATGAAGAGGTAATAGGCAGTCTACCTGAAAAAGAATCCAGAATAATGATGGTAAAGATGATCCAAGATTCTATTTCCCAGATCCAAAATCTTGGAAATAGAATAGACAAAATGCAAGAAACAGTTAACAAGGACCTAGAAGAACTAAAGATGAATCAAGCATCGATTAAAAACACAATACATGAAATAAAAAGTACTCTAGATGGGATCAATAGCAGAATAACTGAGGCAGAAGAACGGATAAGTGAGGTGGAAGATAAAATAGTGGAAATAACTGCTGCAGAGCAAAATAAAGAAAAAATAATGAAAAGAACAGAGGACAGTCTCAGAGACCTCTGGGACAACATTAAACGCACCAACATTCGAATTATAGGGGTTCCAGAAGAAGAAGAGAAAAAGAAAGGGACTGAAAAAATATTTGAAGAGATTATAGTGGAAAACTTCCCTAATATGGGAAAGGAAATAGTTAATCAAGTCCAGGAGGCACAGAGAGTCCCATACAGAATAAATCCAAGGAGAAATACGCCAAGACACATATTAATCAAAATGTCAAAAATTAAACACAAAGAAATCATATTAAAAGCAGCAAGGCAAAAACAACAAATAACACACAAGGGAATCCCCATCAGGATAACAGCTGATCTCTCAGCAGAAACTCTACAAGCCAGAAGGGAGTGGCAGGACATAATTAAAGTGATGAAGGAGAAAAACCTGCAACCAAGATTACTCTACCCAGCAAGGATCTCATTCAGATTTGATGGAGAAATTAAAAACTTTACAGACAAGCAAAAGCTGAGAGAGTTCAGCACCACCAAACCAGCTTTACAACAAATGCTAAAGGAACTTCTCTAGGCAAGAAACACAACAGAAGGAAAAGACCTACAATAACGAACCCAAAACAATTAAGAAAATGGGAATAGGAACATACATATCGATAATTACCTTAAATGTAAATGGGCTAAATGCTCCCACCAAAAGATACAGATTGGCTGAATGGATACAAAAACAAGACCCATATATATGCTGTCTACAAGAGACCCACTTCAGACCTAGAGACACCTACAGACTGAAAGTAAGGGGATGGAAAAAGATATTCCATGCAAATGGAAATCAAAAGAAAACTGGAGTAGCAATTCTCATATCAGACAAAATAGACTTTAAAATAAAGACTACTAGAAGAGACAAAGAAGGACACTACCTAATGATCAAGGGATCGATCCAAGAAGAAGATATAACAATTGTAAATATTTATGCACCCAACATAGGAGCACCTCAATACATAAGGCAAATACTAACAGCCATAAAAGGAGAAATCGACAGTAACACAATCATAGTAGGGGACTTTAACACCCCACTTTCACCAATGGACAGATCATCCAAAATGAAAATAAATAAGGAAACACAAGCTTTAAATGATACATTAAACAAGATGGACTTAATTGATATTTATAGGACATTCCATCCAAAAACAACAGAATACACATTTTTCTCAAGTGCTCATGGAACATTCTCCAGGATAGATCATATCTTGGGTCACAAATCAAGCCTTGGTAAATTTAAGAAAATTGAAATTGTATCAAGTATCTTTTCCGACCACAATGCTATGAGACTAGATATCAATTACAGGAAAAGAGCTGTAAAAAATACAAACACATGGAGACTAAACAATACCCTACTTAATAACGAAGTGATCACTGAAGAAATCAAAGAGGAAATTAAAAAATACCTAGAAACAAATGACAATGGAGACACGACGACCCAAAACCTATGGGATGCAGCAAAAGCAATTCTAAGAGGGAAGTTTATAGCAATACAATCCCACCTTAAGAAACAGGAAACATCTCGAATAAACAACCTAACCTTGCACCTAAAGCAATTAGAGAAAGAAGAACAAAAACATCCCAAACTTAGCAGAAGGAAAGAAATCATAAAAATCAGATCAGAAATAAATGAAAAAGAAATGAAGGAAACGATAGCAAAGATCAATAAAACTAAAAGCTGGTTCTTTGAGAAGATAAACAAAATTGATAACCCATTAGCCAGACTCATCAAGAAAAAAAATGGAGAAGACTCAAATCAATAGAATTAGAAATGAAAAAGGAGAAGTAACAACTGACACTGCAGAAATACAAAAGATCATGAGAGATTACTATAAGCAACTCTATGCCAATAAAATGGACAACCTGGAAGAAATGGACAAATTCTTAGAAATGCACAACCTGCCGAGACTGAACCAGGAAGAAATAGAAAATATGAACAGACCAATCACAAGCACTGAAATTGAAACTGTGATAAAAAATCTTCCAACAAACAAAAGCCCAGGACCAGATGGCTTCACAGGCGAATTCTATCAAGCATTTAGAGAAGAGCTAACACCTATCCTTCTGAAACTCTTCCAAAATATAGCAGAGGGAGGAACACTCCCAAACTCATTCTATGAGGCCACCATCACCTTGATACCAAAACCAGACAAGGATGTCACAAAGAAAGAAAACTACAGGCCAATATCACTGATGAACATAGATGCAAAAATCCTCAACAAAATACTAGCAAACAGAATCCAACAGCACATTAAAAGGATCATACACCATGATCAAGTGGGGTTTATTCCAGGAATGCAAGGATTCTTCAATATACGCAAATCAATCAACGTGATACACCATATTAACAAATTGAAGGAGAAAAACCATATGATCATCTCAATAGATGCAGAGAAAGCTTTCGACAAAATTCAACACCCATTTATGATAAAAACCCTGCAGAAAGTAGGCATAGAGGGAACTTTCCTCAACATAATAAAGGCCATATATGACAAACCCACAGCCAGCATCGTCCTCAATGGTGAAAAACTGAAACCATTTCCACTAAGATCAGGAACAAGACAAGGTTGCCCACTCTCACCACTCTTATTCAACCTAGTTTTGGAAGTTTTAGCCACAGCAATCAGAGAAGAAAAGGAAATAAAAGGAATCCAAATTGGAAAAGAAGAAGTAAAGCTGTCACTGTTTGCAGATGACATGATACTATACATAGAGAATCCTAAAGATGCTACCAGAAAACTACTAGAGCTAATCAATGAATTTGGTAAAGTTGCAGGATACAAAATTAATGCACAGAAATCTCTGGCATTCCTATATAGTAATGATGAAAAATCTGAAAGTGAAATCAAGGAAACACTCCCATTTACCATTGCAACCAAAAGAATAAAATATCTAGGAATAAACCTTCCTAAGGAGACAAAAGACCTGTATGCAGAAAATTATAAGACACTGATGAAAGAAATTAAAGATGATACAAATAGATGGAGAGATGTACCATGTTCTTGGATTGGAAGAATCAACATTGTGAAAATGACTCTACTACCCAAAGCAATCTACAGATTCAATGCAATCCCTATCAAACTACCACTGGCATTTTTCACAGAACTAGAACAAAAAATTTCACAATTTGTATGGAAACACAAAAGACCCTGAATAGCCAAAGCAATCTTGAGAATGAAAAATGGAGCTGGAGGAATCAGGCTCCCTGGCTTCAGAATATATTACAAAGCTACAGTAATCAAGACAGTATGGTACTGGCACAAAAACAGAAAGATAGATCAATGGAACAGGATAGAAAGCCCAGAGTTAAACGCACGGACATATGGTCACCTTATCTTTGATAAAGGAGGCAGGAATGTACAGTGGAGAAAGGACAGTCTCTTCAATAAGTGGTGCTGGGAAAACTGGATAGGGACATGTAAAAGTATGAGATTAGATCACTCCCTAACACCATACACAAAAATAAGCTCAAAATGGATTAAAGACCTAAATGTAAGGCCAGACACTATCAAACTCTTAGAGGAAAACATAGGCAGAACACTCTATGACATAAATCACAGCAAGATCCTTTTTGACCCACCTCCTATAGAAATGGAAATAAAGACAAAAATAAACATATGGGACCTAATGAAACTTAAAAGCTTTTGCACAGCAAAGGAAACCATAAACAAGACCAAAAGACAACCCTCAGAATGGGAGAAAATATTTGCAAATGAAGCAACTGACAAAGGATTAATCTCCAAAATTTATAAGCAGCTCATGCAGCTCAATAACAAAAAAACAAACAACCCAATCCAAAAATGGGCAGAAGACCTAAATAGACATTTCTCCAAAGAAGATATACAGACTGCCAACAAACACATGAAAGGATGCTCAACATCTTTGCTCATTAGAGAAATGCAAATCAAAACTACAATGAGATATCATCTCACACCAGTCAGAATGGCCATCATCAAAAAATCTAGGAACAATAAATGCTGGAGAGGGTGTGGAAAAAAGGGAACACTCTTGCACTGCTGGTGGGAATGTGAATTGGTACAGCCGCTATGGAGAACGGTATGGAGGTTCCTTAAAAAACTACAAATAGAACTACCATATGACCCAGCAATCCCACTACTAGGCATATACCCTGAGAAAACCATAATTCAAAAAGAGACATGTACCAAAATGTTCATAGCAGCTCTATTTACAATAGCCCGGAGATGGAAACAACCTAAGTGTCCATCATCGGATGAATGGATAAAGAAGATGTGGCACATATATACAATGGAATATTACTCAGCCATAAAAAGAAATGAAATTGAGCTATTTGTAATGAGGTGGATAGACCTAGAGCCTGTCATACAGAGTGAAGTAAGTCAGAAAGAGAAAGACAAATACTGTATGCTGACACATATATATGGAATTTAAGAAAAAAAATTGTCATGAAGAACATAGGAGTAAGACAGGAATAAAGACACAGACCTACTAGAGAATGGACTTGAGGATATGGGGAGGGGGAAGGGTAAGCTGTGACAAAGTGAAAGAGCGGCATGGACATATATACACTACCAAACGTAAGGTAGATAGCTAGTGGGAAGCAGCCGCATAGCTCAGGGAGATCAGCTCGGTGCTTTGTGACCGCCTGGAAGGGTGGGATAGGGAGGATGGGAGGGAGACGCAAAAGGGAGGGGATATGGAAACATATGTATATGTATAACTGATTAAATTTGTTATAAAGCAAAAAAATAAAAAAAATTAAAAAAAAGACTACTAGAAGAGACAAAGAAGGACACTACATAATGATCAAGGGATCGATCCAAGAAGAAGATATAAAAATTGTAACTATTTATGCACCAAACATAGGAGCACCTCAATACATAAGGCAAATACTAACAGCCATAAAAGGAGAAATCGACAGTAACACACTCATAGTAGGGGACTTTAACACCGCACTTTCTCCAATGGACAGATCATCCAAAATGAAAATAAATAAGGAAACACAAACTTTAAATGATACATTAAACAAGATGGACTTAATTGATATTTATAGGACATTCCATCCAAAAACAACAGAATACACATTTTTCTCAAGTGCTCATGGAACATTCTCCAGGATAGATCATATCTTGGGTCACAAATCGAGCCTTGGTAAATTTAAGAAAATTGAAATTGTATCAAGTATCTTTTCCGACCACAATGCTATGAGACTAGATATCAATTACAGGAAAAGAGCTGTAAAAAATACAAACACATGGAGGCTAAACAATACACTACTTAATAACAAAGTGATCACTGAATAAATCAAAGAGGAAATTAAAAAATACCTAGAAACAAATGACAATGGAGACACGACGACCCAAAACCTATGGGATGCAGCAAAAGCGGTTCTAAGAGAGAAGTTTATAGCAATACAATCCCACCTTAAGAAACAGGAAACATCTCGAATAAACAACCTAACCTTGCACCTAAAGCAATTAGAGAAAGAAGAACAAAAACATCCCAAAGTTAGCAGAAGGAAAGAAATCATAAAAATCAGATCAGAAATAAATGAAAAAGAAATGAAGGAAACGATAGCAAAGATCAATAAAACTAAAAGCTGGTTCTTTGAGAAGATAAACAAAATTGATAACCCATTAGCCAGACTCATCAAGAAAAACAGGGAGAAGACTCAAATCAATAGAATTACAAATGAAAAAGGAGAAGTAACAACTGACACTGCAGAAATACAAAAGATCATGAGAGATTACTATAAGCAACTCTATGCCAATAAAATGGACAACCTGGAAGAAATGGACAAATTCTTAGAAATGCACAACCTGCCGAGACTGAACCAGGAAGAAATAGAAAATATGAACAGACCAATCACAAGCACTGAAATTGAAACTGTGATAAAATATCTTCCAACAAACAAAAGCCCAGGACCAGATGGCTTCACAGGCGAATTCTATCAAGCATTTAGAGAAGAGCTAACACCTATCCTTCTGAAACTCTTCCAAAATATAGCAGAGGGAGGAACACTCCCAAACTCATTCTATGAGGCCACCATCACCTTGATACCAAAACCAGACAAGGATGTCACAAAGAAAGAAAACTACAGGCCAATATCACTGATGAACATAGATGCAAAAATCCTCAACAAAATACTAGCAAACAGAATCCAACAGCACATTAAAAGGATCATACACCATGATCAAGTGGGGTTTATTCCAGGAATGCAAGGATTCTTCAATATACGCAATTCAATCAACGTGATACACCATATTAACAAATTGAAGGAGAAAAAACATATGATCATCTCAATAGATGCAGAGAAAGCTTTCGACAAAATTCAACACCCATTTATGATAAAAACCCTGCAGAAAGTAGGCATAGAGGGAACTTTCCTCAACATAATAAAGGCCATATATGACAAACCCACAGCCAGCATCGTCCTCAATGGTGAAAAACTGAAACCATTTCCACTAAGATCAGGAACAAGACAAGGTTGCCCACTCTCACCACTCTTATTCAACCTAGCTTTGGAAGTTTTAGCCACAGCAATCAGAGAAGAAAAGGAAATAAAAGGAATCCATATTGGAAAAGAAGAAGTAAAGCTGTCACTGTTTGCAGATGACATGATACTATACATAGAGAATCCTAAAGATGCTACCAGAAAACTACTAGAGCTAATCAATGAATTTGGTAAAGTTGCAGGATACAAAATTAATGCACAGAAATCTCTGGCATTCCTATATAGTAATGATGAAAAATCTGAAAGTGAAATCAAGGAAACACTCCCATTTACCATTGCAACCAAAAGAATAAAATATCTAGGAATAAACCTTCCTAAGGAGACAAAAGACCTGTATGCAGAAAATTATAAGACACTGATGAAAGAAATTAAAGATGATACAAATAGATGGAGAGATGTACCATGTTCTTGGATTGGAAGAATCAACATTGTGAAAATGACTCTACTACCCAAAGCAATCTACAGGTTCAATGCAATCCCTATCAAACTACCACTGGCATTTTTCACAGAACTAGAACAAAAAATTTCACAATTTGTATGGAAACACAAAAGACCCCGAATAGCCAAAGCAATCTTGAGAACGAAAAATGGAGCTGGAGGAATCAGGCTCCCTGACTTCAGACTATACTACAAAGCTACAGTAATCAAGACAGTATGGTACTGGCACAAAAACAGAAAGATAGATCAATGGAACAGGATAGAAAGCCCAGAGTTAAACGCACGGACATATGGTCACCTTATCTTTGATAAAGGAGGCAGGAATGTACAGTGGAGAAAGGACAGTCTCTTCAATAAGTGGTGCTGGGAAAACTGGATAGGGACATGTAAAAGTATGAGATTAGATCACTCCCTAACATCATACACAAAAATAAGCTCAAAATGGATTAAAGACCTAAATGTAAGGCCAGACACTATCAAACTCTTAGAGGAAAACATAGGCAGAACACTCTATGACATAAATCACAGCAAGATCCTTTTTGACCCACCTCCTATAGAAATGGAAATAAAGACAAAAATAAACATATGGGACCTAATGAAACTTAAAAGCTTTTGCACAGCAAAGGAAACCATAAACAAGACCAAAAGACAACCCTCAGAATGGGAGAAAATATTTGCAAATGAAGCAACTGACAAAGGATTAATCTCCAAAATTTATAAGCAGCTCATGCAGCTCAATAACAAAAAAACAAACAACCCAATCCAAAAATGGGCAGAAGACCTAAATAGACATTTCTCCAAAGAAGATATACAGACTGCCAACAAACACATGAAAGGATGCTCAACATCTTTGCTCATTAGAGAAATGCAAATCAAAACTACAATGAGATATCATCTCACACCAGTCAGAATGGCCATCATCAAAAAATCTAGGAACAATAAATGCTGGAGAGGGTGTGGAAAAAAGGGAACACTCTTGCACTGCTGGTGGGAATGTGAATTGGTACAGCCGCTATGGAGAACGGTATGGAGGTTCCTTAAAAAACTACAAATAGAACTACCATATGACCCAGCAATCCCACTACTAGGCATATACCCTGAGAAAACCATAATTCAAAAAGAGACATGTACCAAAATGTTCATAGCAGCTCTATTTACAATAGCCCGGAGATGGAAACAACCTAAGTGTCCATCATCGGATGAATGGATAAAGAAGATGTGGCACATATATACAATGGAATATTACTCAGCCATAAAAAGAAATGAAATTGAGCTATTTGTAATGAGGTGGATAGACCTAGAGCCTGTCATACAGAGTGAAGTAAGTCAGAAAGAGAAAGACAAATACTGTATGCTGACACATATATATGGAATTTAAGAAAAAAATTGTCATGAAGAACATAGGAGTAAGACAGGAATAAAGACACAGACCTACTAGAGAATGGACTTGAGGATATGGGGAGGGGGAAGGGTAAGCTGTGACAAAGTGAAAGAGCGGCATGGACATATATACACTACCAAACGTAAGGTAGATGGCTAGTGGGAAGCAGCCGCATAGCTCAGGGAGATCAGCTCGGTGCTTTGTGACCGCCTGGAAGGGTGGGATAGGGAGGATGGGAGGGAGACGCAAAAGGGAGGGGATATGGAAACATATGTATATGTATAACTGATTAAATTTGTTATAAAGCAAAAAAATAAAAAAATTAAAAAAAAGACTACTAGAAGAGACAAAGAAGGACACTACATAATGATCAAGGGATCGATCCAAGAAGAAGATATATTGTAACTATTTATGCACCAAACATAGGAGCACCTCAATACATAAGGCAAATACTAACAGCCATAAAAGGAGAAATCGACAGTAACACACTCATAGTAGGGGACTTTAACACCGCACTTTCTCCAATGGACAGATCATCCAAAATGAAAATAAATAAGGAAACACAAACTTTAAATGATACATTAAACAAGATGGACTTAATTGATATTTATAGGACATTCCATCCAAAAACAACAGAATACACATTTTTCTCAAGTGTTCATGGAACATTCTCCAGGATAGATCATATCTTGGGTCACAAATCGAGCCTTGGTAAATTTAAGAAAATTGAAATTGTATCAAGTATCTTTTCCGACCACAATGCTATGAGACTAGATATCAATTACAGGAAAAGAGCTGTAAAAAATACAAACACATGGAGGCTAAACAATACACTACTTAATAACAAAGTGATCACTGAAGAAATCAAAGAGGAAATTAAAAAATACCTAGAAACAAATGACAATGGAGACACGACGACCCAAAACCTATGGGATGCAGCAAAAGCGGTTCTAAGAGAGAAGTTTATAGCAATACAATCCCACCTTAAGAAACAGGAAACATCTCGAATAAACAACCTAACCTTGCACCTAAAGCAATTAGAGAAAGAAGAACAAAAACATCCCAAAGTTAGCAGAAGGAAAGAAATCATAAAAATCAGATCAGAAATAAATGAAAAAGAAATGAAGGAAACGATAGCAAAGATCAATAAAACTAAAAGCTGGTTCTTTGAGAAGATAAACAAAATTGATAACCCATTAGCCAGACTCATCAAGAAAAACAGGGAGAAGACTCAAATCAATAGAATTACAAATGAAAAAGGAGAAGTAACAACTGACACTGCAGAAATACAAAAGATCATGAGAGATTACTATAAGCAACTCTATGCCAATAAAATGGACAACCTGGAAGAAATGGACAAATTCTTAGAAATGCACAACCTGCCGAGACTGAACCAGGAAGAAATAGAAAATATGAACAGACCAATCACAAGCACTGAAATTGAAACTGTGATAAAATATCTTCCAACAAACAAAAGCCCAGGACCAGATGGCTTCACAGGCGAATTCTATCAAGCATTTAGAGAAGAGCTAACACCTATCCTTCTGAAACTCTTCCAAAATATAGCAGAGGGAGGAACACTCCCAAACTCATTCTATGAGGCCACCATCACCTTGATACCAAAACCAGACAAGGATGTCACAAAGAAAGAAAACTACAGGCCAATATCACTGATGAACATAGATGCAAAAATCCTCAACAAAATACTAGCAAACAGAATCCAACAGCACATTAAAAGGATCATACACCATGATCAAGTGGGGTTTATTCCAGGAATGCAAGGATTCTTCAATATACGCAATTCAATCAACGTGATACACCATATTAACAAATTGAAGGAGAAAAAACATATGATCATCTCAATAGATGCAGAGAAAGCTTTCGACAAAATTCAACACCCATTTATGATAAAAACCCTGCAGAAAGTAGGCATAGAGGGAACTTTCCTCAACATAATAAAGGCCATATATGACAAACCCACAGCCAGCATCGTCCTCAATGGTGAAAAACTGAAACCATTTCCACTAAGATCAGGAACAAGACAAGGTTGCCCACTCTCACCACTCTTATTCAACCTAGCTTTGGAAGTTTTAGCCACAGCAATCAGAGAAGAAAAGGAAATAAAAGGAATCCATATTGGAAAAGAAGAAGTAAAGCTGTCACTGTTTGCAGATGACATGATACTATACATAGAGAATCCTAAAGATGCTACCAGAAAACTACTAGAGCTAATCAATGAATTTGGTAAAGTTGCAGGATACAAAATTAATGCACAGAAATCTCTGGCATTCCTATATAGTAATGATGAAAAATCTGAAAGTGAAATCAAGGAAACACTCCCATTTACCATTGCAACCAAAAGAATAAAATATCTAGGAATAAACCTTCCTAAGGAGACAAAAGACCTGTATGCAGAAAATTATAAGACACTGATGAAAGAAATTAAAGATGATACAAATAGATGGAGAGATGTACCATGTTCTTGGATTGGAAGAATCAACATTGTGAAAATGACTCTACTACCCAAAGCAATCTACAGGTTCAATGCAATCCCTATCAAACTACCACTGGCATTTTTCACAGAACTAGAACAAAAAATTTCACAATTTGTATGGAAACACAAAAGACCCCGAATAGCCAAAGCAATCTTGAGAACGAAAAATGGAGCTGGAGGAATCAGGCTCCCTGACTTCAGACTATACTACAAAGCTACAGTAATCAAGACAGTATGGTACTGGCACAAAAACAGAAAGATAGATCAATGGAACAGGATAGAAAGCCCAGAGTTAAACGCACGGACATATGGTCACCTTATCTTTGATAAAGGAGGCAGGAATGTACAGTGGAGAAAGGACAGTCTCTTCAATAAGTGGTGCTGGGAAAACTGGATAGGGACATGTAAAAGTATGAGATTAGATCACTCCCTAACATCATACACAAAAATAAGCTCAAAATGGATTAAAGACCTAAATGTAAGGCCAGACACTATCAAACTCTTAGAGGAAAACATAGGCAGAACACTCTATGACATAAATCACAGCAAGATCCTTTTTGACCCACCTCCTATAGAAATGGAAATAAAGACAAAAATAAACATATGGGACCTAATGAAACTTAAAAGCTTTTGCACAGCAAAGGAAACCATAAACAAGACCAAAAGACAACCCTCAGAATGGGAGAAAATATTTGCAAATGAAGCAACTGACAAAGGATTAATCTCCAAAATTTATAAGCAGCTCATGCAGCTCAATAACAAAAAAACAAACAACCCAATCCAAAAATGGGCAGAAGACCTAAATAGACATTTCTCCAAAGAAGATATACAGACTGCCAACAAACACATGAAAGGATGCTCAACATCTTTGCTCATTAGAGAAATGCAAATCAAAACTACAATGAGATATCATCTCACACCAGTCAGAATGGCCATCATCAAAAAATCTAGGAACAATAAATGCTGGAGAGGGTGTGGAAAAAAGGGAACACTCTTGCACTGCTGGTGGGAATGTGAATTGGTACAGCCGCTATGGAGAACGGTATGGAGGTTCCTTAAAAAACTACAAATAGAACTACCATATGACCCAGCAATCCCACTACTAGGCATATACCCTGAGAAAACCATAATTCAAAAAGAGACATGTACCAAAATGTTCATAGCAGCTCTATTTACAATAGCCCGGAGATGGAAACAACCTAAGTGTCCATCATCGGATGAATGGATAAAGAAGATGTGGCACATATATACAATGGAATATTACTCAGCCATAAAAAGAAATGAAATTGAGCTATTTGTAATGAGGTGGATAGACCTAGAGCCTGTCATACAGAGTGAAGTAAGTCAGAAAGAGAAAGACAAATACTGTATGCTGACACATATATATGGAATTTAAGAAAAAAATTGTCATGAAGAACATAGGAGTAAGACAGGAATAAAGACACAGACCTACTAGAGAATGGACTTGAGGATATGGGGAGGGGGAAGGGTAAGCTGTGACAAAGTGAAAGAGCGGCATGGACATATATACACTACCAAACGTAAGGTAGATGGCTAGTGGGAAGCAGCCGCATAGCTCAGGGAGATCAGCTCGGTGCTTTGTGACCGCCTGGAAGGGTGGGATAGGGAGGATGGGAGGGAGACGCAAAAGGGAGGGGATATGGAAACATATGTATATGTATAACTGATTAAATTTGTTATAAAGCAAAAAAATAAAAAAATTAAAAAAAAGACTACTAGAAGAGACAAAGAAGGACACTACATAATGATCAAGGGATCGATCCAAGAAGAAGATATATTGTAACTATTTATGCACCAAACATAGGAGCACCTCAATACATAAGGCAAATACTAACAGCCATAAAAGGAGAAATCGACAGTAACACACTCATAGTAGGGGACTTTAACACCGCACTTTCTCCAATGGACAGATCATCCAAAATGAAAATAAATAAGGAAACACAAACTTTAAATGATACATTAAACAAGATGGACTTAATTGATATTTATAGGACATTCCATCCAAAAACAACAGAATACACATTTTTCTCAAGTGTTCATGGAACATTCTCCAGGATAGATCATATCTTGGGTCACAAATCGAGCCTTGGTAAATTTAAGAAAATTGAAATTGTATCAAGTATCTTTTCCGACCACAATGCTATGAGACTAGATATCAATTACAGGAAAAGAGCTGTAAAAAATACAAACACATGGAGGCTAAACAATACACTACTTAATAACAAAGTGATCACTGAAGAAATCAAAGAGGAAATTAAAAAATACCTAGAAACAAATGACAATGGAGACACGACGACCCAAAACCTATGGGATGCAGCAAAAGCGGTTCTAAGAGAGAAGTTTATAGCAATACAATCCCACCTTAAGAAACAGGAAACATCTCGAATAAACAACCTAACCTTGCACCTAAAGCAATTAGAGAAAGAAGAACAAAAACATCCCAAAGTTAGCAGAAGGAAAGAAATCATAAAAATCAGATCAGAAATAAATGAAAAAGAAATGAAGGAAACGATAGCAAAGATCAATAAAACTAAAAGCTGGTTCTTTGAGAAGATAAACAAAATTGATAACCCATTAGCCAGACTCATCAAGAAAAACAGGGAGAAGACTCAAATCAATAGAATTACAAATGAAAAAGGAGAAGTAACAACTGACACTGCAGAAATACAAAAGATCATGAGAGATTACTATAAGCAACTCTATGCCAATAAAATGGACAACCTGGAAGAAATGGACAAATTCTTAGAAATGCACAACCTGCCGAGACTGAACCAGGAAGAAATAGAAAATATGAACAGACCAATCACAAGCACTGAAATTGAAACTGTGATAAAATATCTTCCAACAAACAAAAGCCCAGGACCAGATGGCTTCACAGGCGAATTCTATCAAGCATTTAGAGAAGAGCTAACACCTATCCTTCTGAAACTCTTCCAAAATATAGCAGAGGGAGGAACACTCCCAAACTCATTCTATGAGGCCACCATCACCTTGATACCAAAACCAGACAAGGATGTCACAAAGAAAGAAAACTACAGGCCAATATCACTGATGAACATAGATGCAAAAATCCTCAACAAAATACTAGCAAACAGAATCCAACAGCACATTAAAAGGATCATACACCATGATCAAGTGGGGTTTATTCCAGGAATGCAAGGATTCTTCAATATACGCAATTCAATCAACGTGATACACCATATTAACAAATTGAAGGAGAAAAAACATATGATCATCTTAATAGATGCAGAGAAAGCTTTCGACAAAATTCAACACCCATTTATGATAAAAACCCTGCAGAAAGTAGGCATAGAGGGAACTTTCCTCAACATAATAAAGGCCATATATGACAAACCCACAGCCAGCATCGTCCTCAATGGTGAAAAACTGAAACCATTTCCACTAAGATCAGGAACAAGACAAGGTTGCCCACTCTCACCACTCTTATTCAACCTAGCTTTGGAAGTTTTAGCCACAGCAATCAGAGAAGAAAAGGAAATAAAAGGAATCCAAATCGGAAAAGAAGAAGTAAAGCTGTCACTGTTTGCAGATGACATGATACTATACATAGAGAATCCTAAAGATGCTACCAGAAAACTACTAGAGCTAATCAATGAATTTGGTCAAGTTGCAGGATACAAAATTAATGCACAGAAATCTCTGGCATTCCTATATAGTAATGATGAAAAATCTGGAAGTGAAATCAAGGTAGCACTCCCATTTACCATTGCAACAAAAAGAATAAAATATCTAGGAATAAACCTACCTAAGGAGACAAAAGACCTGTATGCAGAAAATTATAAGACACTGATGAAAGAAATTAAAGATGATACAAATAGATGGAGAGATGTACCATGTTCTTGGATTGGAAGAATCAACATTGTGAAAATGACTCTACTACCCAAAGCAATCTACAGATTCAATGCAATCCCTATCAAACTACCACTGGCATTTTTCACAGAACTAGAACAAAAAATTTTACAATTTGTATGGAAACACAAAAGACTCCGAATAGCCAAAGCAATCTTGAGAACGAAAAATGGAGCTGGAGGAATCAGGCTCCCTGACTTCAGACTATACTACAAAGCTACAGTAATCAAGACAGTATGGCACTGGCACAAAAACAGAAAGATAGATCAATGGAACAGGATAGAAAGCCCAGAGATAAACCCACAGACATATGGTCACCTTATCTTTGATAAAGGAGGCAGGAATGTACAGTGGAGAAAGGACAGTCTCTTCAATAAGTGGTGCTGGGAAAACTGGATAGGGACATGTAAAAGTATGAGATTAGATCACTCCCTAACACCATACACAAAAATAAGCTCAAAATGGATTAAAGACCTAAATGTAAGGCCAGACACTATCAAACTCTTAGAGGAAAACATAGGCAGAACACTCTATGACATAAATCACAGCAAGATCCTTTTTGACCCACCTCCTAGAGAAATGGAAATAAGGACAAAAATAAACACATGGGACCTAATGAAACTTAAAAGCTTTTGCACAGCAAAGGAAATCATAAACAAGACCAAAAGACAACCCTCAGAATGGGAGAAAATATTTGCAAATGAAGCAACTGACAAAGGATTAATCTCCAAAATTTATAAGCAGCTCATGCAGCTCAATAACAAAAAAACAAACAACCCAATCCAAAAATGGGCAGAAGACCTAAATAGACATTTCTCCACAGAATATATACAGACTGCCAACAAACACAAAAAGGATGCTCAACATCTTTACTCATTAGAGAAATGCAAATCAAAACTACAATGAGATATCATCTCACACCAGTCAGAATGGCCATCATCAAAAAATCTAGAAACAATAAATGCTGGAGAGGGTGTGGAGAAAAGGGAACACTCTTGCACTGCTGGTGGGAATGTGAATTGGTACAGCCGCTATGGAGAACGGTATGGATGTTCCTTAAAAAACTACAAATAGAACTACCATATGACCCAGCAATCCCACTACTAGGCATATACCCTGAGAAAACCATATTTCAAAAAGAGACATGTACCAAAATGTTCATAGCAGCTCTATTTACAGTAGACCGGAGATGGAAACAACCTAAGTGTCCATCATCGGATGAATGGATAAAGAAGATGTGGCACATATATACAATGGAATATTACTCAGCCATAAAAAGAAATGAAATTGAGCTATTTGTAATGAGGTGGATAGACCTAGAGTCTGTCATACAGAGTGAAGTAAGTCAGAAAGAGAAAGACAAATACTGTATGCTTACACATATATATGGAATTTAAGAAAAAAAATGTCATGAAGAACATAGGGGTAAGACAGGAATAAAGACACAGACCTACTAGAGAATGGACTTGAGGATATGGGGAGGGGGAAGGGTAAGCTGTGACAAAGTGAAAGAGCGGCATGGACATATATACACTACCAAACGTAAGGTAGATAGCTAGTGGGAAGCAGCCGCATAGCACAGGGAGATCAGCTCGGTGCTTTGTGACCGCCTGGAGGGGTGGGATAGGGAGGGTGGGAGGGAGACGCAAAAGGGAGGGGATATGGAAACATATGTATATGTATAACTGATTAAATTTGTTATAAAGCAAAAAATTAAAAAAAAACTGGAAAAAAAAAATGAGAGTTTAAAAAAAAGACTTTTAAACAAGCCATTTGTCATACAAGAAACTGAAGTAGGAACTAGAAAATAGTCTTATCTAAATGAAAATGGGAATACATCTTTGCCAAAGTAGTCAAACTTGTGAGACACAGATAAAGCACAGCTTAGAGAGAAATTCATAGAACTAAGTTCCTATATTAGAAGAGAAGGAATATTTGAAATCAATGACTTCAGCTTCTACCTTTAAATATTAGAAAAAGAAGAGCCTATTAAATTAAAAGTAAGCAGAAGAGTAAATAAAAAGTTAAGAACAGAAATCAATAACATAAAACACACACAAGAAAGTAGAAAAAATCAATGAAACAAAAAGCTGATTCTTTGAGAAGATGAGCAAAATTGATAAATATCTAGCCAGACTGATTAGGAGGAAAAGGAAAGAAGGCACAAATGACCAATATCAGGAATAGTAGAGGATGTCATTACAGACTTTATAGATGTTTAAATGATAATAAAGAAACATTATGAACAAAAATAAAAAATAAAAAATAAATAAAATGACAGCTGCATGTGGCATAATGCTGGACACATGGGACTGAGAGGATTGGTGAGATTGGGTGAGCAAATGCAGACCATTTAAAGCAATAATGCATGGCACCCATTCCATGGGTCCCAACTCTCCAGGGTGAAGGGAATATTACTACAGCTATAACATGTACGGGAAACCTAGAGAATGGACACACTGTGAATACGAAAGGTTTCTAAAACTCAACGAATAGTCCCTCTACTGGTGCTCCAGTTGGGCTTTCCAACTGCTTTACTATCAATCTCCCAACTTGGAGAGACTGCCCCTTTAACCTCCTGGTTTGCACAGGCTGCCAATTTGGCAGAGGATGAAAGGGAAGAGGGAGAACCAATAAGAGAGTAGCTGTTAGGCATTTGTACGGGCACATGTCACTCTTATATCCCGGGAGGAAGATGAATTAATCAAAGTCTCAGCCACCCACCGAAAAGCAGTATAGGTCCTGAACCAAAATATTGGACTTGCGATCAGCTCACAAAAAACGAGTTAAAAAATGGAGCTCAGGGGCACAGCAATTCACAAATTGGCAGAGTAATAAAGGGCAACTATCGTCCAACAATCTGTTGAGGAAGGCAACGAGGAAGACTTGAAAGCAAGGCAGAATAGAAGGAAACAGATTTCAAGAGGTACGTTGGAATCGCCTTGAAAGCACAGGAAGAGGGGCACAACTTCGACAATGATGCACTTGGCCAAAAAGGGCGTATGTGTTTTCTCCTGAATATATTCAGGAGAAAACGCATACGCCCATTTTGGCCAAGCAAACAAGCGGGCAATGCAAATCTGCACTACAAATAAGTATCACATCCCACCGGTCAAAAGGGACATCCACAAAATGGGTAAAATTCAGAAAGGCAAGAGAGGCCCTGGAGAACAGGGAGCCTTGTTATGCTGATGGGTGGGATGTAAATTGCCAACTGCCTCTCTGGAGGAGTGCATTGTGTTCCCTAAAACAAGTAAACAACAGAGCTATAGAGCCAAGGGCACTTCCAGTCTAGGGAATATACCATGGGAAAACTGAAAATCAATAAGACAGAGCCACCCCAAAATTTAGGGCTGCACTGCTTACAAGAACCTCAACTTGGGTACAAGTTAAATATCCCAGGAAATATAAAAATGGTTCAAAAAATTGTGGTACTTACGTACGATGGAATATCCCTCAGCCATGAAATCAATGTCATAAGACCAGTAGCAGCAAAATGAGTGGATTCAGGTACGATGATTCTAAGTGAAACAAGTCACACAGAAAAAGAAACTTATCATAAGATATCACTTATGAAGATCCTGTAAACATGGCTACACATGAACTGAGTTAGGAAAGAGAACAAAGTCTCACATTTAGAAAACACTCTTATGCCTGCTTAAGGGGTAAGGAGAGGTGGGGTGATGCATAAAACCAGAGTTTGATATAAGCACAGGTACCATTCCAAAAACAAACTATGGAATAGACATGACCTACACCTTGCTCAGTGAAAGGGACACAAAATCCCATATTTCATGCAGAAGAATATATCTAACTAGTAAGAATCATAAAACCTATGTATTGATATGTCTCCATAAGGGAATCAAGAGTTTCTAGACTGGCATAAACATGGTAGTGAGAATCAGCTCAAACCCACTATAAAATGGAATTTTAAAAACAAACAAAAAAAAACGGAAATTCTTTACAATTCCTTCAGGGTCTCTGATGAAACCTGGAATGACCCTATCTACAACGACAGCTGGATGTGGCATAAGGCTGGACACATGGGACTGAGAGGATTGGTGAGATTGGGTGAGCAAATGAAGACCCTTTAAAGCAATAATGCATGGCACCCATTCCATGGGGCACAACTCTCCAGGTTGAAGGGAATATTACTACAGCTATAACATGTACGGGAAACCTAGAGAATGGACACACAGTGAATACGAAAGGTCTCTAAAACTCAATGAATATTCCCCCTCCTGGTGCGCCGGTTTGACTTTCCAACTACTTTACTATCAATCTCCCAAAGTAGAGAGACAGCACCTTTAACCTCCTGTTTCGCACAGGTTGCCAATTTGGCAGAGGATGATTGGGAAGAGGGGGAACCAATGAGAGACTAGCAGTTAGGCATTTGGACGGGCATATGACACTCTTATTTCCCGGGAGGAAGAAGAATTAACCAAAGTCTCAGCCACCAACTGAAAACCAGTATAGTTCCTGAACCAAAATATTGGACTTGCGTTCAGCTCAATAAAAAACGAGTTAAATAATGTAGCTCAGTGGCACAGCAATTCACAAAATGGCAGAGTAATAAAGGGCAACTATCGTCCAACAATCTGTTGAGGGGAGGCATCGAGGCGGACTTGAAAGCGAGGCAGAATAGCAGGAAACAGATTTCAAGACGTACGTTGGAATCGCCTTGAAAGCACAGGAAGAGGGGCACAAATTCGACAATGATGCACTTGGCCAAAAAGGGCATATGCATTCAGGAGAAAACGCATACGCCCCTTTTGGCCAAGCAAGCAAGTTGGCAATACATGTCTGCACTACAAAGAAGTATCAGTTCCCACCGGTCAAAAGGGACATCCACAAAATGGGAAAAAAACAGAAAGGCAAGACAGGCCCTGGAGAACAGGGAGCCTTGTTATCCTGATGGGCGGGATGAAAATTGCCAACTGCCTCTCTGGAGGAGTGCACTGTTTTCCCTAAAACAAGTAAACAACAGAGCTACAGAGCCAAGGGCACTTCCAGTCTAGGGAATATACCTTGAGAAACCTGAAAATCAATAAGACAGAGCCACCCGAAAATTTAGGGCGACACTGCTTACTAGAACCTCAACTTGTCTACACCTTAAATATCCCTGGAAACATAAAAATGGTTCAAAAAATTGTGCTACTTACATACAATGGAATATCCCTCAGCCATGAAATCAATGTCATAAGACCAGTAGAAGCAAAATGAGTGGATTCAGGTACGATGATTCTAAGTGAAATAAGTCACACAGAAAAAGAAACTTATCATAAGATATCACTTATGAAGATCCTGTAAACATGGCTACACATGAACTGAGTTAGGAAAGAGAACAGAGTCTCACATTTAGAAAACACTCTTATGCCTGCTTAAGGGGGAAAGAGAGGTGGGGTGATGCATAAAACCAGAGTTTGATATAAGCACAGGTACCGTTCCAAAAACCAAGTATGGAATAGACAAGACCTACACCTTCCTCAGTGAAAGGGACACAAAACCCCATATTTCCCACAGAGGAATATATCTGACTAGTAAGAATCTTAAAACCTATGTATTGATATGTCTCCATAAGGGAATCAAGTGTGTCTAGACTGGCATAAACATGGCAGTGACAATCAGCTCAAACCCACTATAAAAAGGAATTTGAAAAACAAAAAATAATGGGAAATTCTTTACAATTCCTTCAGGATTTCTGATGAAACCTGGAATGACCCTATCTACAATCACAGCTGGATGTGGCATAAGGCTGGACACATGGGACTGAGAGAATTGGTGAGATTGGGTGAGCAAATGCAGACCCTTTAAAGCAATAATGCATGGCACCCATTCCATGGGTCCCATGTCTCCAGGTTGAAGGGAATATTACTACAGCTATAACATGTACGTGAAACCTTGGGAATTTACACACTGTGAATACGAAAGGTCTCTAAAACTCAATGAATAGTCCCTCTCCTGGTGCTCTGGTTTGACTTTCCAACTGCTTTACTATCAATCTCCCAACTTGGCGAGACAGCACCTTTAACCTCCTGGTTCGCACAGGTTGCCAATTTGACAGAGGAGGAAAGGGATTGACAGAGTAGGAAAGGGAAGAGGGAGAACCAATGAGAGAGTAGCTGTTAGGCATTTGGACGGGCACATGTCAGTCTTATATCCCGGGAGGAAGAAGAATTAACCAAAGTCTCAGCCACCCCCGAAAACCAGTATAGGTCCTGATCCAAAATTATGGACTTGTGTTCATCTCACAAAAAACAAGTTAAAAAATGGAGCTCAGGGGCACAGGAATTCACAAACTGGCAGAGTAATAAAGGACAACTCTCGTCCAAAAATCTGTTGAGGGAAGGAAACTTGGCGGACTTGAAAGCGAGGCAGAATAGCAGGAAAAAAGATTTCACGAGGTACACAGGAATCACCTTTAAAGCACAGGAAGAGGGGCACAACATCGACAATGGTGCACTTGGCCAAAAAGGGGCGTATGCGTTTTCTCCTGAATATATTCAGGAGAAAACACATACAACCCTTTTGGCCAAGCAAGCAAGAGGGCAATGCAAATCTGCACTACAAAGAAGTATCACTTCCCTCCGTTCAAAAGGGACATCCACAAAATGGATAAAATCCAGAAAGGCAAGACAGGCCCTGGAGAACAGGGAGCCTTGTTATGCTGATGGGCGGGATGTAAATTACCAACTGCCTCTCTGGAGGAGTGCACTGTGTTCCCTAAAACAAGTAAACAACAGAGCTACATAGCCAAGGGCACTTCCAGTCTAGGGAATATACCTTGGGAAAACTGAAAATCAATAAGACACAGACACCCCAAAATTTAGGGCTGCACTGCTTACAAGAACCTCAACTTGGGTACACCTTAGGTATATCAGGAAAGTTAAAAATGGTTCAAAAAATTGTGGTATTTACGTATGATGGAATATCCCTCAGCAATGAAATCAATGTCATAAGACCAGTAGCACAAAAGGAGTGGATTCAGGTACGATGATTCTAAGTGAAATAAGTCACACAGAAAAAGAAACTTATCATAAGATATCACTTATGAAAATCCTGTAAACATTGCTACACATGAACTGAGTTAGGAAAGAGAACAGAGTCTCCCATTTACAAAACACTCTTATGCCTGCTTAAGGGGGAAGGAAAGGTGGGGTGATGCATAAAACCAGAGTTTGATATAACCACACGTACCATTCCAAAAACCAAGTATGGAATAGACAAGACCTACACCTTCCTCAGTGAAAGGGACACTAAACCCCATATTTCCCGCAGAGCAATATATCTGACTAGTAAGAATCTTAAAACCTATGTATTGATATGTCTCCTTAAGGGTATCAAGTGTGCATAGACTGGCAAAAACATGGCAGTGAGAATCAGCTCAAACCCACTATAATAAGGAATTTGAAAAACAAAAAATAATGGGAAATTCTTTACAATTCCTTCAGGATTTCTGATGAAACCTGGAAAGACACTATCTACAATGACAGCTGGATGTGGCATAAGGCTGGACACATGGATCTGAGAGGATTGGTGAGATGGGGTGAGCAAATGCAGACCCTTTAAAGCAATAATGCATGGCACCCATTCCATGGGTCCCATGTCTCCAGGTTGAAGGGAATATTACTACAGCTATAACATGTACGTGAAACCTTGAGAATTTACACACTGTGAATACGAAAGGTCTCTAAAACTCAACGAATAGTCCCTCTCCTGGTGGTCTGGTTTGACTTTCCAACTGCTTTACTATCAATCTCCCAACTTGGAGACACAGCACCTTTAACCTCCTGGTTCACACAGGTTGCCAATTTGACAGAGGAGGAAAGGGATTGACAAAGGAGGAAAGGGAAGAGGGAGAACCAATGAGAGAGTAGCTGTTAGGCATTTGGACGGGCACATGTCAGTCTTATATCCCGGGAGGAAGAAAAATTAAACAAAGTCTTAGCTACCCACCGAAAAACAGTATAGGTCCTGAACCAAAATTTTGGACTTGCGTTCAGCTCACAAAAAACAAGTTAAAAAATGGAGCTCAGGGGCACAGCGATTCACAAACTGGCAGAGTAATAAAGGACACCTCTCGTCCAACAATCTGTTGAGGGGAGGCAACAAAGTGGACTTCAAAGCGATGCAGAAGAGCAGGAAACAGATTCCCAGAGGTACGTTGGAATGGCCTTTAAAGCTCAGAAACAGGGGCACAATTTCGACAATGATGCAGTTGGCCAAAAAGGGCGTATATGTTTTCTCCTGAATATATTCAGGATAAAACGCATACGCCCTTTTTGGGCAAAAAAGCAAGTGGGCAATGCATGTCTGCAATAAAAGGAAGTATCAGTTCCAACCAGTCAAAAGTGTCATCATCAAAATGGGTAAAAAACAGAAAGGCAAGACAGGCCCTGGAGAACAGGGAGCCTTGTTATGCTGATAGGTGGGATGTAAATTGCCAACTGCCTCTCTGGAGGAGTGAATTGTGTTCCCTAAAACAAGTAAAAAACAGAGCTACAGAGCCAAGGGCACTTCCAGTCTAGGGAATATACCTTGGGGAAACTGAAAATCAATAAGACACAGACACCCCAAAATTTAGGGCTACACTGCTTACAAGAACTTCAACTTGGGTACACCTTCAATATCCCAGGAAATATAAAAATGGTTCAAAAAATTGTGGTACTTACGTACGATGGAATATCCCTCAGCCATGAAATCAATGTCATAAAACCAGTAGCATCAAAATGAGTGGATTCAGGTACGATGATTCTAAGTGAAATATGTCACACAGAAAAATAAGCTTATCATAAGATATCACATATGAAGATCCTGTTAACATGGGTACACATGAACTGAGTTAGGAAAGAGAACAGAGTCTCACATTTAGAAAACACTCTTATGCCTGCTTAAGGAGGAAGGAGAGGTGGGGTGATGCATAAAACCAGAGTTTGATATAAGCACAGGTACCGTTCCAAAAACCAATTATGGAATACACAAGACCTACACCTTCCTCAGTGAAAGGGACTCAAAACCCCATATTTCACGCAGAGGAATATATCTGAGTAGTAAGAATCTTTAACCTCTGTATTGATATGTCTCCATAAGGGAATCAACTGTGTCTAGCCTGGCAAAAACATGGCAGTGAAAATCAGCTCAAACCCACTATAAAAAGGAATTTCAAAAACAAAACAAAAAAACAGGGAAATTCTTTACTATTCCTTCAGGGTCTCTGTAGAAACGTGGAATGACCCTATCTAAAATGACAGCTGCATGTGGCATAAGGCTGGACACATGGGACTGAGAGGATTGGTGAGATTGGGTGAGCAAATGCAGACCCTTTAAAGCAATAATGCATGGCACCCATTCCATGGGTCCCATGTATCCAGGTTGAAGGGAATATTACTACAGCTATAACATGTATGGGAACCCTAGAGAATGGACACACTGTGAATACGAAAGGTTTCTAAAACTCAACGAATCGTCCCTCTCCTTGTGCGCCAGTTTGACTTTCCAACTCCTTTACTATCAATTTTCCAACTTGCAGAGACAGCACCTTTAACCTCCTGGTTCTCACAGGTTGCCAATTTGGAAGAGGATGAAAGGGAAGAGGGAGAAGCAATGAGAGAGTAGCTGTTAGGCATTTGGACGGGCACATGTCACTCTAATTGCCCGGTAGGAAGAAGAATTAACCAAAGTCTCAGCCACCCGCCATGAACAAGTATAGTTCCTGAACCAAAATATTGGACTTGCGGTCAGCTCACAAAAAACGTGTTGAAAAATGGAGCTCAGGGGCACAGCAATTCAAAAAACTGGCAGAGTAATGAAGGACAACTATCGTCCAAAAAATCTGTTAAGGAAAGGCAACAAGGCGGCCTTCAAAGCGAGGCAGAATAGCAGGAAACAGATTTCAAGTGGTTCGTTGGAATCACCTGTAAAGCACAGTAAGAGGGGCACAACTTCGAAAATGATGCACTTGGCCAAAAAGGGCGTATGCGTTTTCTCCTGAATATATTCAGGAGAAAACGCATACGCCCTTTTTGGCCAAGCAAGCAAGTGGGCAATTCATATCTACACAGCAATGTTGTATCACTTCCCACCAGTCAAAAGGGACATCCACAAAATGTGTAAAAACCAGAAATCCTAGAGAGGCCCTGGAGAACATGGAGCCTTGTTATGCTGAAGGGCGGGATGTAAATTGCCAACTGCCTCCCTGCAGGAGTGCATTGTGTTCCCTAAAACAAGTAAACAACAGAGCTACAGAGCCAAGGGCACTTCCAGTCTAGGGAATATACCTTGGGAAAACTGAAAATCAATAAGATAAAGCCACCCCAAAATTTAGGTCTGCACTGCTTACAAGAATCTCAAATTGGGTACTCTATAAATATCCCAGGATAGTTAAAAATGGTTCAAAAATTTGTGGTACTTATGTACGATGGATTATCCCTCAGCCATGAAATCAATGTCATAATGCCAGTAACAGGAAAATGAGTGGATTCAGGTACGATGATTCTAAGTGAAATAAGTGTCACAGAAAAACAAACTTATTATAAGATAGCACTTATGAATTTTCTGTAACATGGCTACAAATGAACTGAGTTAGGAAAGGGAACAGAGTCTCACATTTAGAAAACACACTTATGCCTAATTAAGGAGGAAGGAGAGGTGGGGTGATGCATAAAACCAGAGTTTGATATTAGTACAAGTACCATTCCAAAATCGAAATACTGAACAGACAAGACCTACACCTTCCTCAGTGAAAGGGACTCAAAACCCAATATTCTGTGCAGAGGAATATATCTGACTAGTAAGAATCTTAAAACCTATGTATTGATATGTCACCGTAAGGGAAACAAGTGTGTCTAGACTGGCATAAACATGGCAGTGAGAATCAGCTCAAACCCACTATAAAAGGAATTTCAAATACAAAAGAAAAAAACAGGGAAATTCTTTACAATTCCTTCAGCGGGTCTGATTAAACCTGGAATGACCCCACCTACAACGAGAGCTGTATGTGTCATAAACCTGGACACTTGAGACTGAGAGGTTTGGTGAGACTGGTTGAGCAAATGCAGACCCTTTAAAGCAATAATGTGTGGCACTCATTCCATGGGTCCCAACTCTCCATGTGTAAGGGAATATTACTACAGCCATAACATTTACGGGAAACCTAGAGAATGGACACACTGTGAATAGGAAAGGTTTCTAAAACTCAACATATAGTCCCTCCCCATGTGCTCCATTTTGACCTTCCAACTGCTTTACTATCAATCTCCCAAATTGGAGCGATAGCCCGTAAAACCTCTTGGTTCGCACAGGTTGCCAATTTGGCAGAGGATGAAAGGGAAGAGGGAGAACCAATGAGCGAGTAGCTGTTAGGCATTTGGACGGGTACATGTCACTTTAATTGCACGGCAGGAAGTGGAATTAACCAATGTCTCAGCCACCCGCCGGGAACCAGTATAGGTTTTGAACCATAATTTTGGATTTGCGGTCAGCTCACAAAAACGAGTTGAAAAATGCAGCTCAGGGGCACAGCAATTTACAAACTGGCAGAGTAATAGAGGACAACTATCATCCAAAAATCTTTTGAGGGAAGGCAGAGAGGCAGACTTTGAAACGAGGCAGAATAGCAGGAAACAGATTTCAAGAGGTACGTTAGAATCACCTTTCAAGCACAGGAAGAGGGGCACTACTTTGACAATGATGCACTTGTCCTAAAAGAGTGTATGCGTTTTCTCCTGAATATATTCAGGAGAAAATGCATATGCCCTTTTCGGCCAAGCAAGCAAGCAGCAATGCAAATCTGCTCTACAAAGAAGTATCCCTTCCCACCGGTCAAAAGGGACATCTGCAAAATGTGTAAAAACCAGAAAGGCAAGACAGGCCCTGGAGATCAGGGAGCCTTGTTATGCTGATGGGTGAGATGTAAGTTGCCAACTACCTCTCCGGAGGAGTGCACTGTGTTCCCTAAAACAAGTAAACAACAGAGCTACAGAGCCAAGGGCACTTCCAGTCTAGGGAATATACCTTGGGAAAACTGAAAATCAATAAGACAGAGCCACCCTAAAATTTAACACTGCACTGCTTACAAGAACCTCAACTTGGGTACACCTTAAGAATCCCAGGAAAGACAAAAATGGTTCAAGATATTGTGGTACTTACGTACGATGGAATACCGCTCAGCCATGAAATCAATGTCATACGGCCAGTAGCAGCAAAATGAGTGGATTCAGGTACGATGATTCTAAGTGAAATAAGTCACACAGAAAAAGAAACTTATCATAAGATATCACTTATGAAGATCCTGTAAACATGGCTACACATGAACTGAGTTAGGAAAGATTACAGACTAACTAATCTTACAATAAGATATCCCTCATAGCGGGAATGAACACATGACCACACATGAACTGAATGACAAACACAACAGATTCACACATTTAGAAAACATCTTCTGCCTGCTTAATGGGAAAACCGTGGTGGGGTGATGCATAAAACCACAGTTTTAAATTAGCACAGATACCGTTATATAAACCATGTATGTAATAGACAACACCTACTCCCGGCACAATGAACTGGACCCAACACCCCCTATTCATTGCAGAGGAATATGTCTGACTCTAAGTATTTTAAAACATATGTATTCTCATGTCTCCATAAAGGAATCATGTGTGTGTATAACGGCATGAACACAGCACTGAAATTCAGTTAAACCCTCTTATAAAAATAAATTTCAAAAGCAAAATGCAAAAAGAGATAGGAAGTCTTAAAATCTACGTTCAGGGCCTGTGATGCAAGCTAGATTGACCACCTTTACACCCATAGCTGGATGAGACATAAGACTGGACACTTGGGGCTGACAAGATTGCTGAGGCTGTGTGAACAAAAGAACACACCTTAGAGCAATACTGTGTGCTACCCATTCTAGTGGTCCCAACTCTCCAGGTTTAAGGGAATCTTCCTCCAGTTAAAACATGCATGGGAAACCCAGTGGATGGTACACTGTGTAATTGGGAAAGTTTTCTATAAGGTACCTCATTTTTCCTTTTGTCGTGCTCGTCTTCGCCATTCCATCTGCATTACTCAAAATCTCCCCACTTGGAGTGTAAGCGCCTTTACCCTCCCGTTATGCACAGTTTGCAAATTGTGCAGAGGATGAACAGGAAGAGGGGAAATAAATGAGAGATTAGCTGTAGGAGTTTGAATGGGCACATGTCACTCTAGTTTCCCATCAGGAAGAAGAATTAACCAAAGGCTCAGCCTGAACCCCGGAACCAGACTGGTGCCTAAAGCCATCCTGCGGTATTGCAGCCAGCTCACAAATAGGCGAGTTGAAAAATGGAAATCAGGGGCACTGCAATTCACAAACTTGCAGAGTTATAAAGGACAACTATCATCCAGAAATATATTGAGGTAAGGCAGTGAAGAGGATTTGAATGCAAGGCAGAATTGAAGGAAACAGATTTCAAGAGGTAGATTGGAGTCGTCCTTAAAGCACATGAAAAGCGACAGAATTTCGACAATATTGCCCTTGGCTGTAAAGGGACTATGTGTATTTTCTTGAATATATTCGGGAAAAAATGCATGTGCCCTTTTTGGCCAAGCAAGCCATCAGGCATTGCAAATCCACACTACATTGAAGTGTCCCTTAAATCCAGTCAAAAGGGCCATCCACAAATAGTGTAAAAACAACTGCAGGACAGGCCATGGAGAAAAGGGAGCCTGGTTACGCCGATGGACCAGATGTAAATTGCCAACAGCCTCTCTGGAGAACTGTATGTTGTTTTCTAAAACAGAGCTACAGAGCATAGCACACTTCCACTCATGGGCGTGTATTTTGGGAAAACTATAATTCCACAACACACAGCAAGCCCAAAGTTTAGGGCTGCTCTGTTTACAAGAACCTCGACTTTGGTACACTTTATATATCCCAGGAAAGGAAAAAAAATGGATATAGATGTTGTGGTTCTTATATACAATGGAATGTCACTCAGACATAAAATCAAAGTCATAAGGCCAATAGCAGCATAATGAGTGGCTTTAGGTACGATGATGCTAAGTGAAATGAGCCACAAAGAAAAAGAAACTTATTGTAATATATCACTTATAGAGGAAATATAAACATGGCTACACATGAACTGAATTTCAAAAGAGAACAGAGTTACACATTTAGAAAACACACTTATGCCTCCTTAAGGGGAAAGGTGACGTGGGGTGATGTGTAAAAGCAGAGTTTCAAATTAGCACAGATCCCATTCCATATACCAAATATGTAATAGACAAAACCTACTCCTTTCTCAATGAACTGGACACAAAACACCCTATTCACTGAAGAGGAATATATCTGACTGGTAATAACCTTGAAACCTATGTATTTATATGTCTCCATAATGGAATCAAGTGTATGTAGATTGGCATAAACACAGATCAATGGAACAGGACAGAAAGCCCAGAGATAAACCTACATACCTATGGCTATCTCATCTATGACAAAGGAGCTAAGGATATACAATGGAGAAAAGACAGTCTCTTCAGTAATTGGTGCTGGAAAAACTGGACCCCTACACATAAAAGAATGAAATTAGAACACTCCATAACACCATACACAAAAATAGACTCTAAATTGATTAGAGATCTAAATATAAGACCAGACACTATAAAACACTTAGAGGAAACCATAGGCAGAACACTCTATGACATAAATCACAGCAAGATCCTTATGGACCCACCTCCTAGAGAAATGGAAATAAAAACAGAAATCAACAAATGGGACCTAATGAAACTTAAAAGCTTTTACACAGTACAGGTAAACATAAACAAGATGCAAAAACAACCCTCAGAATGGGAGAAAATATTTTCAAATGAAGCAATTGACAAAGGATTAATCTCCAAACTTTACAAGCACCTCATGTAGCTCAATATCACAAAAACAAACAACCCAATCCAAAAACGGGCAGAAGACCTAATAGACATTTCTCCAAAGAAGATATACAGATTACCAAGAAACACATGAAAGGATGCTGAACATCACTAATCATTAGAGAAATGCAAATCAAAACTACCGTGAGGTATCACCTCACAGCAGTCAGAGTGGCAATCATCAAAAAAATCTACAAAACAATAAATTCTGGAGAGGCCTTTATTGGAGAAAAGGGAACACACTTGCACTGTGGGTGGGAATGTAAATTGATATGGGCACTAGGGAGAACAGTACAGAGGTTCCTTTAAATAACTAACAATAGAAGTACCATACGACACAACAATCCAACTACTGGGTATTTGCCTTGTGAAAACCATATTTCAAAAAGAGTTATGTACAAAAATGTTCATTGCAGCTCTATTTGCATTAGCCAGGACATGGAAGCAACCTAAGTGTCCATCGACAGATGAATGGATAAAGAAGATCTGGCACATATACGCAATCAAATATTACTAAACCATAAGAGAGGCAAAACTGAGTTATTTGTACTGAGGTGGATGGACTTAGAATCTGTCCTACACAGTGAAGTAAGTCAGAATGGGAAAAATAAATACTGTATGTTAACAGAGATATACGGAATCTAATGAAGAAAAAAAAAGATTTTGAAGAACCTAGTGGCAGGACAGGAGTAAGGACACAGACATAGAGAAAGGACTTGAGGACACCAGAAGGGGGATGGGTAAGCTGGGACGAAGTGAGAGAGTGGCATGGACATAAATACATTACCAAATGTAACACCGATAGCTACTGGGAAGCAGCCACATAGAACAGGGAGATCAGCTCGGTGCTTTGTGACCACATAAAGGGGTGGGATATGGAGTGTGGGAGGGAGATGCAAGAGGGAGGGGATCTGGTGATATTTGTATATGTATAGCTGATTCACTTTGTTATACAGCAGAAACGAACACTCCATTGTAAAGCAATTATACTCCAATAAACGTGTAAAAGGAAAAAAAAAAAAAGAAAGCCCAAGGATAAACCTACACACCTATGGTCAACTAATCTATGACAAAGGAGGCAAGACTATACAATGGATGTAAGACAGTCGCTTCAATCATTGGTGCTGGGAAATATGGACAGCTACATGTAAAAGAATGAAATTAGAACACTCCCCAACACCATACATAAAAATATATTCAAAATGGATTAGAGACCTTAATGTAAGACCGGACAGTATAAAACTCTGAGAGGAAAACTTACGAAGGATACTCTGACGTAAATCACAGCAAGATCTTTTTTGATCCACCTCCTATAGTAATGAAATTAAAAAGAAAACTAAACAGATGGGACCTAATGGAACGTAAAAGGTTTTGCAAAGCAAAGGAAACTACAAACAAGACGAAAAGACAACCCTCAGAATGGCAGAAAATATTTGAAAACGAATCAATGGACAAATGATTAATCTCCAATATATATAAACAGCTCATGCAGCTCAATATTAATAAAACAAACAACCCAATACAAAAATGGAAGATGTAAATAGACATTTCTTCCAAGAAGACATAGAGATGGCCAGTACGCACATGAAAATCTGTTGAACATCACTAATTATTAGAGAAATTGAAATCGAAACTACAATGAGGTATCACGTCACACCTGTCAGAATGGGCATCATCAGAAAATCTACAAACAACAAATGCTGGAGAGGGTGTGGAGAAAAGGAACCTTATTCCACTATTGTTGGGAATGTAAATTGATACAGTCTCTATGGAGAACAGTATGGAGGTTCCTTAAAAAACTAAACATAGAATTACAATATAATCCAGCAATCCCACTACTGGGCATATACCCAGAGAAAACCATAAATCAAAAAGACACATTCACCACAATGTTCACTGCAGCACTATTTACAATAGCCAGGTAATGAAAGCAACCTAAGTGCCCACAGACAGACGAATGGATAAAGACCTGGTACATATATACAACGGAATATTACTCAGCCATACATAGGAATGAAATTGGGTCATTTGTAGAGACCTTGATGGATCTAGAGACTGTCATACAGAGTGAAGTAAGTCAGAAAGAGAAAAACAAATATTGTATATTAATGCATATATGTGGAACCTAGAAAAATGGTACAGATGAACCGGTGTGCAGGGCAGAGATAGAGACACAGATGTAGAGAACAAACATATGGACACCAAGGAGGGAAAGCCATGTGAGGGTGGTGTTGGGATGAATTGGGAGACTGGGATTCACATGTGAACACTTATATGTATAAGATAGATATCCAATAAGAACCTGCTGTATAAAAGAAATAAATTTAAAAAAATTAAAAATAAATAAATAACACTTAACAAAATAAAACAGAAAAAAAAATTTTTTCCCTTCACACAGACGTCTTTATATTAATGCATTATTTCCATGTTTATATCTCCAAATTAAAAAAAAAAGAGGAATAAATAAAATCTAACTTGAACCAAAAAGAAAAAAAGAAAAAAAAATCAGAACTCACCAGTTATACAGAGGAAAATCGTATCAGGGCACTTGCTCCAGTGGTAAAAAATTCTTAAGTTGGTCAGAGGTGGGAAATTGTCCCCCATGCACTCAGCAGCACTCCCCCCCACAAGGAGCATCCTCATTGCAAAGCTGGGGGACTGTGTCGAGGCATCTGTGAGTAAATGTGAGCTGAGCCCCAGTCCTGCTGCAGCTGAACTCTTCCCAACCTTTCCAGGTAAAACACCTGAATATGTACAAGCACTTGCAAGCCTAGAGGAAGGGCTGTGGAGCCACACTAGCGAGAGCACGCAGGCCGACTTGGTGCCTGCAGGCCAGCCAGGATGGTCCTGGCCCCAGATGTTCTTCTGGAATCTTTCCATTTCCCTGCCTGAGATACCCCTCCTGCCACGGACCCCACTGCTTTTTTACTTCCTCACCTCTGCCTGGGGAGAAATTCCAGTGGCAGGTATGGGTGACACATCCTCTTCTTTAGCAGGTGGCAGCCTGGCAACTCCTGCAGAAAGTCCAGCAGAGCCCCACTCACACTGGGCCACCCACAAAGCCACGGCCCCTCACTCCCTCCCACCACCCCAGCCCCGAAACTGCTGACGGGGCAGAGAATATGGCGTCAGGCACAGCTACAGGGGCTTTTGCTGACTGGAGATGTGTTTATATTGACTTCAACAACGGCACACCTGTGGGGGGGGGGCTGGCAGGCAGTGTCAGGCTGCCGAAATCAGCCAATCCTCACCCCTCAGTGGCTCACAGTTGCAGATAATGAATCTTGCTAAACGGGTCAGTCCCAAGGAACAGGTGTGGGCTCTTGAGAGTCAGGCTAGACAAGGGGCTGCAGCTGCGGCTTGTTTTCTTATCATTTTATCTGGTCCATGAGTGGAAAACAACTTCAAGAAGACCCTATCCTAATGAGAGGAACCCAGGAGTCAGGGAGAGGAGTGATGGTGGGTGGAGACAGAGGCCTGGTGCCCTGGCTGCAGTGGAAGTGTCTGGAAGACCAGGCAGAGAGAGGCTGCACAGAGTGATAGCCAGGGTCACAGACCTGTCAGAGCTGCTGTTTGTTAGTTCAAGTCCTGCTCTGAGGTGTTCTGTGTCAGCTGTGAGTGACAGGTGAGCTGGGGGTTCTCTGCAAGGTGGGCTATGTGCACAGTTCCTGTGTGTCCAGCCCTGCTGGGGTACCTGCCAAGGGGAGCTCTGTATCCTGGGAAGGGCCTGACTATGACAGCCCCATGGGCTGCTGGGTAGCTGCACAGCTGAGCTCCATACCCTGGGAGGGACTTGAACAAGAGAGCCCCGTGGGCTGTGGGGGTGCGGGATGCAGCCCAGGTGAGCTCCATATCCTGGGATTGGCTTGACCACGGAGCCCCATGGGCTGCTGGAGACCTGGTAAAGGAAATCAGGACAGTCAGTGAAGCCACCGAGGATATACATCCAGTAGCTCCTATTTCCTACACCCTGCTGCTCATTCTACCATCCACCAGGCCATGGCATTCTGTATTAGACTACAATGATGCCTTCTTCTGTATTCCATTCATCTCAGAGTCACAAGAATTTTTGGCTTGTGAGTGGCAGGACACAACATGCAACAAAACCAATAATGCTGGTCCGTCCAACACCAATGGTTCAAAAATCCCCACACCATCATTGGGGAAATATCCTCTAAAGACCTAAAAGTTCTACCTCTGTAAAAGGGAACCCTCCTTCAATATGCAGATGACATTCTGATCGCCAGCCCTACTAAAGACGCCTCTGAACTACCTAGCCAAGAAAGGATAGAAGGTGTCCAAGAAAAAGGCTCAAATATCCCAGGCTCAGGTGACATGCCTGGGCTTCATTCTCACAGATATCCGGAGAAACGCATCCCAGGATAGGGAAGAAGCCATTTGCAGCCTTACCTCTTCTAAAACTAGAAGACAGCTTAGGGGTTCCTGGGGAGGCCAAGGTTTTCTGCATCTGGATCCCTAACTACAGTCTAATAGATGGGCCTCTACATGAAACACTGACATGAAAAGATGATGATCCTTTTGAATAGAATCCAGAAGCAGCCTTTCAAGAATGGAAAGAGCAGTCAATTCAGATCCTTGCCCAGGAACTCGCTAATTTAGCTAAACCCTTTGACCTTTACATACCCGGTCAAAGGTTAATCGCCCTTGGAGCCTTAGTGCAAAAACTGGGACCACTTGAAATGGAGCAACACAAGAATGCCCTTCAGGTATGATAAACTATGGTCCCCAAGGGCTTTGCCCACCGACTCATCAGGCCAGGATACTGGGGTATCTAAAAAGCTAGAAATCAGCAGCCCGCAAGGCCAGCTCCCTCCTAAGGGAAAAGGACCCCACGTGTTGATCCTAACCACCCATCATGCCCTGAAGTTGCAGGGGTCGCTCTGTGGACACACTGACCTCGAGTGAGGAGGCCCTCCAACTCCAACCTCCAGAGAGACAAATGGGGACAACGGGCCCCCAAGATGACTCGTGTGAGCATCACTTGACCTGGAGTTTCTCTCCGAAAACAAGAAGACTGTGCCCCGAAAGAGCAGACTAATTCTTGCAGGACTTACTGCACCCAGAGGGGAGCTAATAAGCTTGGCGGGGGAAACGTATATCACGCTTTCACCATAGAAAACCCTACAGACACCACGGTGATGGTGGCCAATATGACCGCCTGGACTGCTGGCTACTTCTAAAGGCCGTTGACTCAGTGGACGTCATGGTCCTGGATCACCACTGACCCTGGACTGTCTGGGAGTTGCACGGGCAGGGCTCTGACACATGGTGCTGTTTGTACATTAATTCAGGGACCTAATTAAAGAAAGCACAGACTACTGGTCAGAGCATCTAGGCTGGCAAAAACCGTCAGCCTAAGGTCACGGAACAAATGTGGGGTGGGGTGTAACCTGCCACCACAACATCTCTGTGCATCTCTTTCCTGGACCCTTAAAGGTCATTAGAATCAATAACACTTCCAATGCTGGTGCTCATGCGGACGAGAAGTGAGGCAGGAGGCCTTGGGACAATCAACCTCACCTGGAGCCTGGTGGGGAGACGTTTTGCCCCTAGCCCCAGTTATCAGGGCTCCCACCACAGGATGAAGCAGTTACAAAAGAGGGGTCTGCACCCTCAACACCCCAAGAATGAGGAACGGAACAAAAAGCAGAGGAGGGGTTCGTCTCTGGCAACGTTCTTTAAAAATTCCTGGGAGATCAAAAGAGAATCTGGGCAATAAAATAAAGTCTAAGCTGTTTTTCCTTTGTGCTTTGTCTAATTTCACGTGCTCCTAGGGTTCCGCATGCAGAGGTCCCACACCCGGCACTTCAGACCCGATTTCCTAGTGCAGAATGGCTGGGTCGATACCTCAGCTAGCAGAGTCCCATGCAGACTCCACGGCATGGAGCCTGAGCTGCAGCCAACCCAGCCCTCGAGAGCTCCATCCCCTCCCTCCCATTGACGCTGCCGGGATCCCTACACAGCAGCCCAACCCACAGCCCGTGGGGGACTGCACGCTCTCACCTCTCCATTCTGTTTTCAAAATAATGTTTCCTTTGCTTCTGAACCGAACTCAGTTTTGATCTGTTGGCTCCAATTACACTGGGCACGGGGACTCCTGTTGTGGTCCACTCTGGAGGATCAGTAACAGAAATTGAGAACATTGTAACTTCAATGAACAGATGTGTGAGCCAAACTGTAGTTAACATAGAGCAGTGTATAATGCTCCTGTAAAATAAGATTTTTCTAAGACTTACATTTGATATTTCCATCACTTTACTATAAGCAAGTTCAGTGAAGACGTCTGTCTTATTTGTCAGGTCAACATTAGAGAAATGAAGTGATTTATTTCCATGGTTGTACATCGAATACTCTTGGCTGAAGCTTCAATCTTGTTTTGAATGCTTTTCCATTGAAAAGGATACCTCTCTTTCAGCTCCCCCACTTCTGAGAAGTATAAAATCTTATAATTTATTATTACCAAAGGGGAAAGGTAGGAAAAGGGATAAATTAACAGTTTGGGATTAACACATACACACTGCTATGTATAAAATAGATCATCAAAAAGGAATTACTGTATAGCACAGGGAACTACACTGAATATTTTGCAATAACCTATAAGGGGAAATAATCTGAAAAAGAATCGATATTTTTATTGACATCATCTGTCAATGACAGATAAAATGTAACCTAAGCAAGGCCGATGGTGAGTGCTTCTGAACCTGAAGATTTCAATCATCTAAAGTTTGGGCTCTGCCTATTTCCCAAGGCCCTTAATGGACATACGTGTAGCCGTAGCTTAAAAATTCCCCAGTTTGGTGTTCGGGGAGGCACTGATTTGGAAAAATCCCTGGTGTTCTCCTTCCATGCACGGGACCCTTCCTACAGCTAAAACATGCCTGTCACACCTAGAGGATGGTACACCGTTTGATCGGAAAGAGTATGGAAAAGGCACCTCATCTCATCATGGCCTGGTGCTCGGGTTCACCCCTCCAGCATCTTTCCTAACAATCTCCTCACTTGGGGATATCAGCACCGTCAACATCATGTTGCACACAGCTTGGAATTTGTCCAGACGATGAAGCGGAAGGATGAGAAAAATTTAAAGACAAGTCTTAGGTGTTCGGACAGGCACATGCCACTCTAATTTCCAATCCGGAAGACAAATTCATCAAAGGCTAGAATTGCCCACGGAAAGAGAATAGGGCTAGAGGAAATCCCGCTGTTTTGTGTCCAGTTTCCAAAAACACAAGTTGAAAAATGGAACTCAGGGGCACTAAAATTCATGAAACTGCAGAGTTGAAAATATCTATTGTTGAAAAATGTCTTGAGGTAAGTCACATAAAAGGACTTGTAAGCAAGGGTGAGTGGCAGGAAACAGATTGGAAGAGGTAGAATGGACTCCCCTTTAAAGCACAATAAAAGAGTCTGAACATCGCCAATGATGCACTTGGCCCAAAAGGGCGTATGCATTTTTTCTAAATATATTCAAGTAAATGCCATACACACTTTTTATCCAACCAAACAGGTGGGCACTGGAAATCAATACTACAAAATGTATCACTTCACATCAGTCAGAAGGGCCATCCACATAAAGTGTAAACACCAGAAATGCAGGACTGGGTGAGGAGAAAAGGGAGCCCTGTGAGGCTGATAGTGGAAATGTAATTTGCCAACGGCCACTCTGGAGAAGTGTACTGTGTTTGCTAAAACATCTGAAAACTGGGCTACAGAGCATAGGGCACTTGCACTCATGGGCGTATACCTTGGGAAAAACAAAAATGGACAGAAAACAGGCACCCCAACGTTTACCACCTCTCTGTTAAAAAGGGCCTCCACTTGGATATAACCTAAATGTCCCTGGAAGGATCAAATGGATAAAAGAGATGGGGTACTTATGTAGAGTGGAATATTACTCATCCAGAAATCAATGAAATAAGGCCAGTTGGAACAACTCTGGAGGAGTTACATACGATCATTCTAAGTGACACATGTCAGAAAGAAAAAGACATATCATAAGATGTCACTTAAAGGTGGAATCAAAAATGGCTACACAGGAAATAAACTACAAAACAGAAACATAGTCAAATATGTAGAAAATAGACATAAGGCTGCTAAATGGGAAAGGTGGGGAATGGTGAGGTATTATCCAGGAGGTTGAAATTAGCAAAGATACCATTCCAAGTACCGAATTGAATAACTGGCAAGGCCTACACGGTACCTCAAAGAACTGCACTCAGTCCAATCAAGTCACTGGAAAATAATACATATGACTAGTAAGCATCTGAGAAAGAATTTATTGTTGTCTCACAGTACATGAATCAAGTGGATGTACAGCAGCAAAAAACAGAGCTTTGAAAATCAGCTGTAACCAATATAAAATAAATTTAAAAATATTTATAAAAACAGTGAGACAGACAAAAATTCTTACAACTTTTGTTGAAGGGCTACGATGTAACATGGATTGAACACATGTAGACCCACAGCAGGATGATATATAAGGCTGGAAGCTATGCACGCTAAGAGATGTTAGAGAGGCTGGGTGAGGAAATGCAGACCTTTTAAAGTAATACTGCCTGGTACCCATTCCATGGGTCCCAAATCTGCAGTTTCAAGGGAATCTTCTGACAGGGAAAACATGCCTGAGAAAACGAGATGAATGTACACCGGGTGCTCAGGAGAGGTGTCCAAAATGTACCTCATTTTTGATCTCCTGGTGCTGGGGTTCGCCATTCCAGCCACATTACTAACAATCTCCCCACTTGGAGAATCAGCACCTTTAACCTCCTGTTTCACACAGTTTACAATTTTTGCAGAGGATAAATGGGAAGAGGAGGAACCAATGAGAGATTAGCTGTAGGAGTTTTGACAGGCACATGTCACTCAAATTTCCCATTAGGAAGAAGAATTAACCAAAGGCTCAGCCTGCCTCCTCAGAACCAGAATAGGGCTGGAAGCAATCCAATGGTTTGGCGGTCAGCTCACAAAAAAAGCGAGTTGCATAATGGAGCTCAGGAGCAGACAATTCAAAGACCTGCAAAGATATAAATGATAACCAACGTCCAAAAATATATTCAGGTAAGGCAACGAAGAGGTTCTGAATGAGAGGCAGAATTGCAGGAAACATTTTTCAAAAGGTAGATTGTACTCACATTTAAAGCATATGAAAAGCAGCAGAATTACTCAAATGATGCAGTTGGGCAAAAGGGTGTATGCGTTTTTTTCGTGAATATCTTCAGGAAAAAAACACATACAGAGTTTTTGGCCAACCAAGCAAGAGGGAAATGCAAATCCGCACAATAAAGAAGTCTCACTTTCCACTGCTCAGAAAGGCCATCCAAAAAATGTGTACAAATCAAAAATGCAGGAGAGACCATGGAAAACAGGGAGACTAGTCACTCTGATGGGTGGGAAAAAATATCCAAGAGCTACTCTGAAGAAGTGTATGCTGTTTCCTAAAACATCTAAAATACAAAGCCAGTAGCAGCATAATGAGAGGATTTAGGTATGATGATTCTAAGGGAAATTAGCCACACAGAAAAAGAATCTTATCATAAGATATCACTTACAGATGGAATGTCAACATCACAACACATGAACTGAATTAGGAAAGAGAGCAGCATCTCACATTTAGAAAACACTCTTATGCCTCCTTAAGGCGAAAGGAGAGGTGGGGTGATGCATAAAACCAGAGTTTGATATTAGCACAGGTACCATTCCATAAACCAAATACAGAATAGACAAGACCTACACCTTCCTCAGTGAACGGGACTCAAAACCCCTATTCCCCACAGAGGAATATATCTGATTAGTAAGAATCTTAAAACCTATGTATTGATATGCCTCTGTAAGGGAATCAAGTGTGTCTAGACCGGCATAAACACGTCAGTGAAAATCAGCTCAACCCCATTATAAAAATGAATTTCAAAAACAAAACAAAAAAACAGCGAAATTCTTACACAATTCCTTCAGGGGTTCTGATGAAACCTAGAATGACCCTATCTGCAAAGACAGCTGGATGAGACATAAGGCTGGACACTTGGGACTGAGAGGACTGGTGAATTGGGAGAGAAAATGCAGACCCTTTAAAGTAGTAATGCATGCCACCATTCCATGGGTCCCAAATTTCCAGGTAGCAGGGAATATTACTACAGTTATAACATGTATGGGAAACCTAGAGAATGGACACCCTGTGATGGCGTAAGGTTTCTGAAAGTCTCCTACTTTTTCCTCTCCTTGTGCTACAGTTTGGCATTCCAACAACTTTACTATCAATCTCCCAACTTAGGAGAGTCATCCCCTATAACCTCCTGGTTCGCACAGTTTGCTAATTGTGCAGAGGATGAAAGGGAAGAGGGAGAACCAATCAGAGAGTAGATGTAGGCATTTGGATGGACACATGTCACTCTAAATTCCCGTCAGGAAGAAGAATTAACCAAAGCCTCAGCCACCCACAGGGAACCAGTATAGCCACCCCTGGAACCAGTATAGGTCCTCAAGCAAAATTGTGGATTTGCGGTCAGCTCCCAATAATGGGATTTGAAAATTGGAGCTCAGGGGCAAAGCAAATCAAAATCCTGCAGAGTTATAACGGAGTACTCTCTTCCAAAAATCTGTTGAGGGAAGGCAACAAAGCGGACATGAAAATGAGGCAAAATTGCACAAAACATATTTCAAGAGGTAAATTGGAATCGCCTTTAAAGCACAGGAAAGGCATCACAACTTCGAGAATGATGCACTTGGCCAAAAACAGCATATGAATTTTCTCCTGAATATATTCAAGAGAAAAGGCATAGGCCCTTTTTGGCCAATCAAGCAAGCGTGCAATGCAAATCCACACTACAAAGAATTTTCACTTCCCACTGGTCCAAAAGGACATCAGAAAATCTGTAAAAACCAGAAAGGCAAGACAGAGATGACAAGGGCATAAAGCAATATGATCCCAAGGGTCATGGAGGATTGTGATGACAAGCGCATGGAGCATTGTGATGACAAGATTATGTATCATTTTGCTGTCAAAGGCATTGTGATGACAAGATTCATGGAGCACTGTGATGACAAGTGTCATGGAGCATTGTGATTACAGGGTTCATGGAGCATTGGGATGACAAGGGCATGGAGCATTTTGATGACAAGATTCCCGGATCATTGTGTTGTCAGGGTTCAAGGAGCGTTGTGATGACAGTGGTCATGGCGCATTATGATGACAGAGGTCATGGAGCATTGTGATGAGAACGTCTTGGAGCATTGGGCTTAAAATGTTCATGGAGTACTGTGATGACAGCGGTCAAGGAGCATTGTGATGACAAGGTACTGGAGCATTGTGATGAGGAGACCATGGAGCCATTTGATGACATGTCTCATGGAGCATTCTGATGAAATGGGTCATGGAGCATTGTTATTACAGGGGTCTTGGAGCATTGTGATGACAAGGGCATGGAACATTGGGATGAGATTATCATGGAGCGTTCTGATGCCATGCATCATGGAGCTTTGTGATGACAAGGGCATGGAGCATTGTGATTACAGGGGTCATGGAGCATTGTGATGACAAGGGCATTGAACATTGGGATGAGAATGTCATGGAGCGTTCTGATGACATGCATCATGGAGCTTTGTGATGACAAGGGCATGGAGCATTGTGATTACAGGGGTCTTGGAGCACTGTGAGGGAAAGGGCATGTAACACTGTGATGAAAAAGGCATGGAGCCTTGTCATGACAGGGTTCAAGGAGCATACTGATGACAAGTATCAGGGACCATTGTGATGACAAGGGTATTGAGCATTGTGATGACAAATGTCATGGAGCATTGTGATTAGAAGACCATGGATACTTGTGATGACAAGCGTTATGGGGAGTTGTGATGATAAGTGTTATGGAATATTGTGATCACAAGGATTTGGAGCATTGTGATGACAGAGGTCATAGAGCATTTTGATTTCATTGTGATGAAAATAGCATGAAGCATTATGGTGATGTGCATTGGTGCATTGTGATGACAGCGTTCATGGAGCATTAAGATGAAAAGGGGAATGGAGCATTATGATTACAGGAGTCTTGGATCATTGTGATGAAAAGGGCATGGAACATTGGTCTGAAATGTTTCATGGATTATTGTGATGAGAGGGGGCAAGGAACATTGTGATAACAAGGGCAAGGAACACTGTGATACATGGTTCATGGAGGATTGTAATGAGAAGCGCATGGAGCATTGTGAGAAGAATGGCATCGAGCATTGTGATGAAAAGTATCATGGATCCTGTGATGACAAGGGCCTGGAACAATGTGATGAGAGGTTTTTGGAGCATTGTGATGACAATGGCATGGAGCATTGTGATGCCAAGGGTCATGGAGTTTTGTGATGACAAAGGTCATGGAGCATTTTGATGACAATGGTGTGGTGCATTCTCTTGTGAAGGGCAGGGAGCATTGTGATGACAGGGTCATGGAGCAATTTGATGAAAAGTGTCACGGAACATTTTGATGACAGGGGTTATGGAACATTGTGATGTCAGGAGTCATGGAATATTTTAATGACGGTGTTGTGGACCATTGTGATGACAGGGGAGTGGGTGTATTGTGATGACTAGTGAAGGAACATTTTGATATCAGTCGTGAGAGAGCATTTTGATAAGAAGTCCATGGAGCATTGTGATGACAATTTTATGGAGCATTGTGATGACAAGATTGTGGAGCACTGTGATGACAAGCACATGGCACATTGTGATGACATGCGTCATGGAGCACTGTGCTGACAAAGGCATGGAGCATTGTGATGACAAGGGTCACCGAGCATTGTGATGAAAATTTCATGGAGCATTTTGGTGACAAATGTCACAGAGCCTTGTGATGACGAGGGCATGGACCATTGTGATGACAAAGGTCATGAAGCATTGTGATGACTGGAGTCACGGAGCATTGTGATGACAGGGGACATGGAGCATTGTGATGAAAAGGCAATGAGCATTGTGATGACAGGGGCATGGAGCATTGGCCTGATATGTTTCATGGATTATTGTGATGACAGTGGGCATGGTGCAATGTGATGACAAAGGCATGGAGCATTGTGATGAGAAGGTCATGGTGTATTTTGAAGACAGGTCTCAGGGAGCATTGTGATGACATATGTCATCGTCCATTGCGATGACAATGGAATGGAACATTGTGATGCCAATTGTCATGGACGATTGTGATGACAAATGTAATGGAGCATTTTGATGACAAGAGCTTGGAGCATTGTGATGACAATGGACATGGAGCATTGTGATGACAAGGGCATGGAGCATTGTGATGACAAGGGCCATTGAGAATTTTGATGACAAGTTCATGAAGCATGGTGATGAGAAGCACATGGAGCTTCCTATGACAGGGGTCTTGGAGCATTCCGATGACAAGTGCATAGAGAATTGTGATGACAAATCATGTAACACGGTGATGAGAAGTGTCATGGAGCATAGTGATGCCAAGAACGAGGAGAATTGTGATGACAGGGGACATGGAGCATTGTGATGACCAGGGCATGGAACATTGTGATGGCAAGACCGTGGAGCTTTGTGATGAGAAGACCATGGATAATTGTGATGACGAGCGTCATGGAGCACTGAAATGACAAGGAGAATGGAGCATTGTGATGACAGTGGCCATGGAGCATTGTGATGACAAGGGTCATGGAGCATTTTGATGACAAAGGCGTGGAGAACTGTGATGAGAAGACCATGGATAATTGTGATGACGAGCGTCATGAAGCACAGTAATGACAAGGGGTATGGAGCATTGTGATGACAGTGGCCATGGAGCATTGTGATGACAAGTGTCATGGAGCATTCTGATGACAAGCTTGTGGAGTATTGTGACGACAATGGCATGGAGCATTGTGATGAAAAGGGCATGGAGCATTGTGATGAAAATGGCATGAAGCCATTTCATGACAGGTTTCAAGGAGCATTCTGACGACAAGTGTCAGGGAACATTGTGATGACAAGTGTATTGAGAATGGTGATTAAAAAGTTCATGGAGCATTTTGACGAAAAGTGCATGGAGTATTGTGATGACAGGCATCATGGAGCGTTGTGATGACAAGTGCTATGGAACACTGTGATCACAAGGGTTTGGAGCATTGTGATGATAGAAGTCATGATTCACTTTGTTTTCAAGGAGCATGGAGCATTGTGATGACAAGGGCATGAAGCAACGTGATCCCAAGGTTCATGGATGATAGTGATGAGAATGGTAAGGGAGTATTGTGATGACAAGCAAATGGAGCATTGTGATGAGAAGGTCATGTAGCATTTTGCTGACACAGGCATGAAGCATTGTGATGACATGTGTCATGGAGCACTCTGATGAGAAGCATCACGGATCATTGTGATTACAAGGGTCATGGAGCATAGGGATGGCAAGGGCATGGATCATTCTGATGACAAGTGTCATGGAGCATTGGGTTGAAAATGTTCATGGGGCATTGTGATGACTAGGGAATGGTGCATTGTGATGACAAGAGTCCCGGATCACTGTGTTGTCAAGGGTCATGGAGCGTTGTGATGATAGGGATCATGAAGCATTGTGATGAGAAGTTCCTGGAGAATTGGACTGAAAATATACAGGAAGTATTGTGAGGACAGGGGTCATGGAGCATTGTGATGACAAGTGAATGGAGCACTGTGATGAAAAGTTCCTGGAGCATTGTGATGAGAAGACCATGGAGCCTAGTAATAACAAGTCTCATGGAGCATTCTGATGAAAAGGGGCATGGAGTATTGTGATTACAGGGGTCTTGGAGCATTGTGATGACAAGGGCATGGAGCATTGTGATTACTTGTGTCTTGGAGCATTGTGATGAAATTGGCATGGATCATTGTTATGAAAATGGTATGGAGCCTTGTCATGACAGCGTTCCAGGAGCATACTGATGACAAGTGTCAGGGAGCATTGTGATAACAAGTGTACAGAGCATTGTGATGACAAAGGTCATGGAGCACTGTGATGAGAAGAGCATGGATAATTGTGATGATGAGCGTCATGGGGCGTTGAGATGATAAGTGTTATAGAACATTGTGATCACAAGGATTTGGAGCTTTGTGATGAGACAGATCATCGAATATTTTTATTTCATTGTGATGACAAGAGCCTGAAGCATTATGATGATGGGCACGGTGCATTTTGATGACAGGGTTCATGGAGCACTGAGATTCAAAGGGGCATGGAGCATAGTGATTAGAGGTTTCATGGAGCATTTTGATGACAATGGCATGGAGCATTGAGATGCCAAGTGTCATGAAGCTTTGTGATGACAAAGTCATGGAGCATTTTGATGACAAGGGGGTGGTGCATTCTGATGAGAAGGGCAGGGAGCATTGTGATGACAGGGTCATAGAGTAATTTGATGAAAATTGTAATGGAATATTTTGATGACAGGTGTTATGGAATATTGTGATGTCAGGCGTCATGGAGCATTTTGATGAAAAGGATCATGGAGAATTATGATGACAGGGGTTATGGAACATTGTGATGTCAGGGATTATTGAGCATTTTGAGGAAAAGTGTTACGGAGCATTTTGATGACAGGGCTTATGGAACATTGTGATGTCAGGTGTGAGGGAGTATTGTGATGAATAGTTATGTAACATGGTGATATCTCTGGTGAGAGAGCATTTTGATGATAAGTGCATGGAGAATTGTGATGACAAGTTTTATGGAGCACTGTGGTGACAAGATTTTGGAGCACTGTGATGACAAGTGAATGGTGCATTGGGATGACATATGTCATGGAGCATTGTGCTGACAAGCACATGGAGCATTGTGATGACAAGGGTCATGGAGCATTGTGCTGAGAAATGCATAGAGTATTTTGATGACAAGGTTCAAAGAGCATTGTGATGAAAATTTCATGGAGCATTGTTGTTAAATATGTCACAGAGACTGTGGATGACGAGGGCATGGACCATTGTGATGACAAAGGTCATGAAGCATTGTGATGAATGGAGTCATGGAGCATTGTGATGACAGGGGTCATGGAGCATTGTGATAAAAAGGGCATGGAACATTCTGATGACAAGGGAATGGAGCATTTGTCTAATAAGTTTCATGGATTATTGTGATGACAGTTGGAATGGCACATTGTGATGACAAGGGCATGGAGCATTGTGATGACCAGGTCATGCAGTATTGTGAAGACAGGTGTCAGGGAGCATTGTGATGACATATGTAATGGCCCATTGTGATGACAATGTCATGGAGCATTGTGATGCAAAGTGTCATGGAGGATTCTGATGACAATGGAAATGGAGCATTGTGATGACAATGGCTTGGAGCATTGTGATGACAAGGGTCAGGGAGCATTGTCCTGACAAGTGCATGGAGAATTGTGATCACAAGGGTCATGGAGCATTCTGATGAAAAGCTTGTGGAGTATTTTGATGCCAATGGCATGGAGCATTGTGATGAAAACGGCATGGGGCATTGTGATGAAAAAGGCATGGAGCATTTTAGTGCAAGCGTTCAAGGAGTATTCTGACGAGAAGTGTCAGGGAGCATTGTGATGACAAGTGTATTGAGAATTGTGATGACAAATGTCATGGAGCATTGTGATGAAAAAGGCATGGAGTATTGTGATAACAGGCATCATGGAGCATTGTGATGACAAGTGCTATGGAACATTGTGATCACAAGGGTTTGGAGCATTGTGATGACAGAGGTCATGGATCATTTAGATTTCAAGGAGCATGGAGCATTGTGATGACAAGAGCATGAAGCAATGTGATCCCAAGGTTCATGGAGGACTGTGATGACAATGGTAACGGAGTATTGTGATGACAAGCGCATAGAGCATTGCAATGACAAGGTCAGGTAGTATTTTGCTGACACACGCATGGAGCATTGTGATGATAGGTGTCATGGAGCAATGTGATGACAAGCGTCATGGAGCATTGTGAATACATGGTTCATGGAGCATTGGGATGACAAGGGCATGGATGATTGTGATGACAAGGGTCATGGAGCATTGGGCTGAAAATGTTCATGGAGTATTTTGATGACAGGGGTCATGGAGCATTTTGATGAGAAGGTCATGGGGCATTGGGCTGAAAATGTTCATGGAGTATTGTGATGAGAGGGATCATGGTGCATTTTGATGACAAGTTCCTGGAGCACTTTGATGAGAAGACAATGGAGACTTGTGATGACAAGTCTCATGGAGCATTCTGATGAAAAGGGACATGGAGCATTGTGATTACAGGGGTCTTGGAGCATTGTGATGACAAGGGCATGGGGCACTGTGATTACAGGGGTCTTGGAGCATTGTGATTAAAAGGGCATGGATCATTGTGATGAAAAAGGCATGGAGACGTTTCATGACAGGGTTAATGGAGCATACTGATGACAAGTGTCATGGAGCATTTTGATGACAACTGTATTAAGCATTGTGATGACAAAGGTCATGGAGCATTGTGATGAGAAGACCATGGATAATTGTGATGATGAGCGTCATGGGGTGTTGTGATGATAAGTGTTATGGAACATTGTGATCACCAGGGTTTGGAGCATTGTGATGACAGAGGTAATGGAGCATTTTGATTTCATTGTGATGACAATAGCCTGAAGCATTATGATGATGGGCATGGTCCATTGTGATGACAGTGTTCATGGAGCATTGAGATGAAAAGATGCATGGAGCATTTTGATTACAAGGGTCTTGGAGCATTGTGATGACAAGGGCATGGAGCACTTTGATGACAGGGACATGGAACATTGTGATGACATGCATCATATAGCTTTTTGATGACAAGGGCATGGAGCATTTTGATTAGAGGGGTCGTGGAGCATTGTGATGACAAGTGTCATGGAGCCTTGTGATGACAAGGCCGTGGAACATTGTGATGGCAGGTGTCATGGAGCATTGTTATGACAGAGGTAAAGGAGTATTTTGATGAGAAGGACATGGAGCATTGGTCTGAAATATTTCATGGATTATTGTGATGAGAATGTGCATAGAGCATTGTGATGATAAGGGCATGGAACACTGTGATACATGGGTCATGGAGGATTGTCATGACAAGGGCATGGGGCATTGTGATGAGAAGGGCATCGTGCATTTTGATGACAAGTGTCATGGAGATGTGTGATGACAAGGGCATGGAGCAATGTGATGAGAGGGTTCATGGAGCATTGTGATGACAATGACATGGAGCATTGTGATGCCAAGGGTCATGGAGCTTTGTGATGACAAAAGTTATGGAGCATTTTGATGACAAGTGCATGGTGCACTGTGATGAGAAGGGCAGGGACTATTTTGATGCCAGGGTCATGCAGCAATTTGATGAAAAGTGTATTGGAACATTTTGATGACAGGGGTAATAGAACATAGTGATGTCAGGGGTCATGGAACATTGTGATGATAAGGGGATGTAGCATTGTGATGACAGGGGTCATGGGACATTGTGATTACAGGGGTGAGGGAGTATTGTGACGACTAGTGATGAAACACTGTGATATCTCTGGTGAGAGAGCATTTTGATGAGAAGTGTATGGAGCATTGTGATTACAAGGTTTATGGAGCATTGCAATGACAAGTTTCTGGACCGTTGTGATGAAAAGCGAATGGCACATTGTGATGACAAGGGTCATGGAACATTTTTCAGACAAAGGCATGGAGCAGTGTGATGACAATGGTCACGGAGCATTGTGATGAAAACAGCATGGGGCAATGTGATGAAAAAGGCATGGAGCCTTTTTGTGACAGTGTTCAAGGAGCATTTTGATGACAAGTGTCAGGGAGCATTGTGATGACAATTGTACAGAGCATTGTGATGACAAGGGTCATGGAGCATTGTGATGAAAAGGGCATGGAATTTTGTGATGACAGTCATCATGGTGCATTGTGATGACAAGTGTTATGAACATTGGGATCACAAGGGTTTGGAGCATTGTGATGACAGAGGTCATGGATCATTTTGATTTCAAGGAGCATGGAGCATTGTGATGAAAAGGGCATGAAGCAATGTGATCCCAAGGTTCATGGAGGATTGTGATGACAATGGAAATGGAGTATTTTGATGACAAGCACCTAAACAATTGTAATGACAAGGTCATGTAACATTTTGCTGACAAAGTCATGGAGCATTGTGATGACAGGTGTCATGGAGCACTGTGATGACAAGTGTCACGGAAAATTGTGAATACAGGGGTCATGGAGCATTGGGATGACAAGGGCATGGATCATTGTGATGACAAGGGTCATGGAGCAGTGGGCTGAAAATGTTCATGGAGTATTGTGATGACAGGTGTCATGGAGCATTGTGATGACACAGGTCAAGGATAAATTTGATTTCATTGTGCTGACAATAGCCGGAAGCTTTATGATGATGGGCATGATGCATTGTGATGACAGGGTTCATGGAGCATGGAGATGAAAAGGGGCATGGAGCATTGTGATTACAGGGGTCTTGGAGCACTGTGATGACAAGGGCATGGAGCATTTAATGAGAAGGTCATGGAACATTCTGATGACATGTGTCATGGAGCTTTGTGATGACAAGGGCTTGGAGCATTGTGATTACACGGGTCTTGGAGCATTGTGATGACATGTGTCATGGAGCCTTGTGATGACAAGGCCATGGAACATCGTGATGGATGGGGTCATGGAGCACAGTTATGACATGGGTAATGGAGCATTGTGATAACAAGTTTTAAGGAGCATTGCAATGAAAAACTTGTGGACCGTTGTGATGAAAAATGTGTCGCACATTGTGATGACAAGGGTCATGGAGCATTTATCTGACAAAGGCATGGAGCATTGTGATGACAAGGGTCACGGAGCATTGTGGTGAAATGTTCATGGAGCATTGTGGTTACAAAGGACACAGAGCCTTGTGATGACGTGGGCATGGAGCATTGTGATGACAAGGGCATGGAGCATTGTGATGACAGGGGCATGGAGCATTCGTCTGATAAGTTTCATAGATTATTGTGATGACAGTGGACATGATGCATTGTGATGACAAGGGCATGGATCATTGTGATGAGAAGGTCATGGAGTATTTTGAAGACAGGTGTCAGGGAGCATTGTGATGACATATGTCATGGTCCATTGCGATGACAATAGCAGGGAGCCTTCTGATGCCAAATGTAATGGAGGATTGTGATGACAAATATAATGGAGCATTGTGATGACAAGGGCTTGGAGCATTATGATGACAAGGGCCATTGAGAATTTTCAGGACAAGGTCGTGAAGCATTGTGATGACAATGTCCTAGAGCATTGTGATGAGAAAACCATGGAGCCTTGTGATGAAAAATCTCATGGAGAATACTGATGAAAATGGAAATGGACCATTGTGATTACAGGCGTCTTGGAACATTGTGATGACATGTGCATGGAGCATTGTGAGGAGAAGGCCAAGAGCATTCTGAAGACATGCATCATTGAGCATTGTGATTACAAGGGCATGGAGCATTGTGATTGCATGGGTCTTGGAGCATTGTGATGAAAAGGGCATGGATCATTGTGATGAAAAAGACATGGAGCCTTGTCATGACAGGGTTCAAGGAGCATACAGACAACAAGTGTCAGGGAGCATTTTGATGACAAGTGTATTGAGCATTGTGATGAGAAAGGTCATGGAGCATTGTGATGAGAAGACCATGGATAACTGTGATGACGAGCGTCATGGAGCATTGTGATGGCAAGTGTTTTGGAACATTGTGATCACAAGCGTTTGGAGCATTGTTATGACAGAGGTCATGGAGCATATTGATTTCATTGTGATGACAATAGCATGAAGCATTATGATGATGGGCATGGTGCATTGTGATGACAGGTTTCATGAATCATTGAAATGAAAAGGGGCATGGAGCATTGTGGTTACAGGGGTCTTGGAGCATTGTGATGAGAAGGGTCAAGGAGCCTTGTGATGACAAGGCCATGGAACATCGTGATGGCAGGGATCATGGATCATGGTTATGAAAGGAGTAATGGAGCATTGTGATGGCAAGGGCAAGGAGCATTGTGATGAGAAGGCCATGGAGCACTCTGATGATATGTGTCATGGAAGTTTGTGATGACAAGGACATGGAGCAATGTGATGAGAACATTCATGGAGCATTGTGATGACAATGATATGGAGCATTGTGATGACAAGTGTTATGGATCTTTGTGATGACAAAAGTCATGGAGCATTTTGATGACAAGTGCGTTGTGCATTGTGATGAGAAGGGTAGGGAGCATTGTGATGACAGGGTCATGGAGCAATTTGATGAAAAGTGTCATGGAACATTTTGATGACAGGGGTTATGGAACATTGTGATGCCACGGCTCATCGAACATTGTGATGATAAGTGCATGTAGCATTGTGATGACAGGAGTCATGGCACATTTTGATGACAGGGGTGAGGGAATATTGTGACGAATAGTGATGTAACATTGTGATATCAGTGGTGAGAGAGCATTTTGGTGAGAAGTCCATGGAGCACTGTGATGACAAGGTTCATGGAGCATTGGGATGACAATTTTGTGGAGCACTGTGATGACAAGTGCACGGTGCATTGGGATGACATGTGTCATGGAGCATTGTGATGACAACCGCATGGAGCATTGTGATGACAAGGGTCATGGAGCATTGTGCTGAGAAAGGCATAGAGCATTGTGATGACAAGGGTTAAAGAGCATTGTGATGAAAAGTTCATGGAGCATTGTAGTTAAAAAGGTCACAGAGACTGTTGATGACGAGGTCATGGATCATTGTGATGACAAAGGTCATGAAGCATTGTGATAACTGGAGTCACGGAACATTGTGATGACAGGGGTAATGGAGCATTGTGATAACAAGGGCATGGAGCATTGTGATGACAAGGGCATGGAGCATTGGTCTAATAAGTATCATGGATTATTGTGATGACAGTTGGAATGGTGCATTGTGATGACAAGGGCATGGAGCATTGTGATGAGCAGGTCATGCAGTACTGTGAAGACAGGTGTCAGGGAGTATTGTGATGACATATGTAATGGCCCATAGTGATGACAGTGGCATGGAGCATTGTGATGCCAGGTGTCATGGAGGAATCTGATGACAAAGGTAATGGAGCATTGTGATGGCAGTGGATTGGAGCATTGTTATGACAAACGTCAGGGAGCATTGTGCTGACAAGTGTATGGAGAATTGTGATGACAAGGGTCATGGAGCATTCTTACGACAAGCTTGTGGCGTATTTTGATGACAATGGCATGGAGCATTGTGATGAAAACTGCATGGGGCATTGTGATGAAAAAGGCATGGAGCCTTTTCGTCACAGGGTTCAAGGAGCATATTGATGACAAGTGTCAGGGAGCATTGTGATGACAAATGTATTGAGAATTGTGGTGACACAGGTCATGGAGCATTGTGATGAAAAGGGCATGGACTATTGTGATGACAGGCATCATGGAGCGTTGTGATGACAAGTTTTATGGAACATTGTGATCACAAGGGTTTGGAGCATTGTGATGACAGAGGTCATGGATCATTTTGATTTCAAGGAGCATGGAGCATTGTGATGACAAGGGCATGAAGCAATGTGAACCCAATTTTCATGGAGGATTGTGATGACAATGGTAATGGAGTATTGTGATGACAAGCGCATAGAGCATTGTAATGACAAGGTCATGTAGTATTTTGCTAAAAAAGGCATGGAGCATTGTGATGACAAGTGTCATGGAGCACTGAGATGACTAGCGTCATGGAGCATTGTGAATACAGGGGTCATGGAGCATTGGGATGACAAGGGCATGGATCATTGTGATGACAAGTGTCATGGAGCATTGGGCTGAAAATGTTCATGGAGTATTGTGATGACAGGGGTCATGGAGCATTGTGATGACAGAGTTCATAGTGAATTTTGATATCATTGTGCTGACAATAGCCGGAACCATTATGATGATTGGCATGATGCATTGTGATGACAGGGTTCATGGAGCATTGTGATGACAAGGGCATGGAGCATTGTGTGGAGAAGGACATGGAACATTCTGATCACATGTGTCATGGAGCTTTGTGATGACAAGGGCATGGAGCATTAGTGATTACATGAGTCTTGGAGCATTGTGATGACAAGTGTCATGGAGCCTTGTGATGACAAGGCCATGGAAAATTGTGATGGCAGGGGTCATGGAGCATTGTTATGACAGGGGTAATGGAGCATTGTGATGAGAAGGGAATGGAGCATTGTGATTACAAGGTTTATGGAGCATTGCGATGACAAATTTGTGAACTATTGGGATAAAAAGTACGTGGCACATTGTGATGACAAGGGTCATGGAGCATTTTTCTGACAAAGGCATGGAGCATTGTGATGACAAGGGTCACGGAGCATTGTGATGAAAAGTTCATGGAGCATTGTTGTTACAAAGGTAACAGAGCCTTGTGATGACACGGGTATCGACCATTGTGATGACAAATATTATGAAGTATTGTGATGACTGGAGTCACGGAGCATTGTGATGACAGGGGTCATGGAGCATTTTGATGAAGAGGGCATGGAGCATTGTGCTGAGAATGGCATAGAGAATTGTGATGACATGTGTCATGGAGCACTGTGATGACAAGCATCACGGATCATTGTGAATACAGGGGTCATGGAGCATTAGGATGACAAGGGCATGGATCATTGTGATGACAAGGGTCATGGAGAATTGGGCTGAAAATGTCCATGGAGTATTGTGATGACAGGGGTCATGGAGCATTGTGATGACAATGGAATGGAGCATGGTGATGACAAGGTCCCGGAGCATTGTGATGAGATGACCGTGGAGACTTGTGATGACAAGCCTCATGGAGCATTCTGATGAAAAGGGGCATGGAGTATTGTGATTACAGGGGTCTTCGAGCATTGTGATGACAAGGGCATGGAGCATTGTGAGGAGAAGGCCATGGAACATTCTGATGACATGCGTCATGGAGCTTTGTGATGAAAAGGGAATGGAGAATTGTGATTACAGGGGTCTTGGAGTATTGTGATGACAAGGGTCATGGAGCCTTGTGATGACAAGGCCGTGGAACATTGTGATGGCACGGTTCATGGAGCATTGTTATGACAGAGTTAATGGAGCTTTGTGATGAGAAGGGCATTGAGCATTGGTCTGAAATGTTTCATGGATTGTTGTGATGAGAGCGGGCATGGAGCATTGTGAAGACAAGGACACGCAACACTGTGATATATGGGTCATGGAGGATTGTAATGTCAAGTGCATGGAGCATTGTGATGGGAAGGGCATCGAGCATTGTGATGACAAGTGTCATGGTGCTTTGTGATGACAAGGGCATGGAGCCATGTGATGAGAGGGTTCATGGAGCATTGTGATGACAATGACATGGAGCATTGTGATGCCAAGGGTCATGGAGCTTTGTGATGACAAATGTCATGGAGCATTTTGATGACAAGTGTGTGGTGCATTGTGATGAGAAGGGCAGGGGACATTTTGAGGGCAGGGTCATGCAGCAATTTGATGAAAAGTGTAAGGGAACATTTTGATGAGAGGGGTTACAGAACATTGTGATGCCAGGGGTCATGGATCTTTGGGATGAAAAGGGTCAAGGAGCATTTTGATGACAGGGGTTATGGAACATTGTGATGTCAGGGGTCATGGAATATTGTGCAGATAAGGGGATGTAGCATTGTGATGACAGGGTTCATGGAACATTGTGATAACAGGGGTGAGGGAGGATTGTGATGACTAGTGATGGAACATTGTGATATCTCATGTGAGAGAGCATTTGGATGAGAAGTTCATGGAGCATTGTGATTACAAGGTTTATGGAGCATAGCGATGACAAGGTTGTGGATCATTGTGATGAAAAGCGCATGGCACATTGTGATGACAAATGTCATGGAGCATTGTTCTGACAAAGGCATGGAGCATTGTGATGACAAGTGTCACGGAGCATTGTGATGAAAATTTCATGGAGCATTGTGGTTAAAATGGTTACAGAGCCTTGTGATGACGCGGGCATGGACCGTTGTGATGACAAACTTTATGAAGCATTGTGATGACTGGAGTCACGGAGCATTGTGATGACAGGGTTCATGGAGCATTGTGATGACAAGGGCATGGAGCACTGTGATGACAGGGGCATGGAGCATTGGTCTGACAAGTTTCATAGATGATTGTGATGACAGTGGACATGGTGCATTGTGATGACAAGGGCATGGAGCATTGTGATGACAAGGTCATGGAGTATTGTGAAGACAGGTGTCAGGGAGCATTGTGATGACATATGTCATGGTCCATTGCGGTGACAATGGCATGGAGCATTGTGATGCCAAATGTAATGGAGGATTGTAATGACAAATATAATGGAGCATTGTGATGACTACGGCTTGGAGCATTATGATGAAAAGGGCCATTGAGAATTTTCATGACAATGTCGTGAAGCATTGTGATGACAAGTCTCATGGAGCATACTGATGAAAAGGGGCATGGAGCATTCTGATTACAGGGGTCTTGGAACTTTGTGATAACAAGGGCATGGACCATTGTGATGACAAGTGCATGGAGCATTGGTCTAATAAGTTTCATGGATTATTGTGATGACAGTTGGAATGGCGCATTGTGATGACAAGGGCATGGAGCATTGTGATGACCAGGTCATGCAGTATTGTGAATAGAGGTGTCACGGAGCATTGTAATGACATATGAATTAGCCCATTGTGATGACAATGGCATGGAGCATTGAGATGCCAAGTGTCATGGAGGATTCTGATGACAATGGTAAAGGAGCATTGTGATGACAATGGCTTGGAGCATAGTGATGACAAGGATCAGGGAGCATTGTGCTGACAAGTGCATGGAGAATTGTGATGACAAGGGTCATGGAGCATTCTCATGACAAGCTTGTGGAGTATTTTCATGACAATGGCATGGAGCATTGTAATGAAAACGGCATGGGGCGTTGTGATGAAAAATGCAAGAAGCCTTTTCGTGACAGGGTTCAAGGAGCATTCTGATGACAAGTGTCAGGGAGCATTGTGATGACAAGTGTATTGAGAATTGTGATGACAAAGGTCATGGAGCATTGTGATGAAAAGGGCATGGAGTGTTTTGATGACAGGCATCATGGAGCGTTGTGATGACAAGTGTTATGGAACATTGTGATCACAAGGGTTTGGAGCATTATGATGACAGAAGTCATGGATCATTTTGATTTCAAAGAGCATGGAGCATTGTGATGACAAAGGTCATGAAGCATTGGGATGACTGGAGTCATGGAGCATTGTGATGACAGGGGACATGGGGCATTGTGATGAAAAGGCAATGAGCATTGTGATGACAGGGGCATGGAGCATTGGCCTGACATGTTTCATGGATTATTGTGATGACAGTGGGCATGGTGCAATGTGATGACCAAGGCATGGAGCATTGTGATGAGAAGGTCATGGAGTAATTTGAAGTCAGGTCTCAGGGAGCATTGTGATGACATATGTCATGGCCCATTGCGATGACAATGGAATGGAACATTGTGATGCCAAGTGTCATGGAGGATTGTGATGACAAATGTAATGGAGCATTTTGATGACAAGGGCTTGGAGCATTGTGATGACAATGGACATGGAGCATTGTGATGAGAAGGGCATGGAGCACTGGGATGACAAGGGCCATTGAGAGTTTTGATGACAAGTTGAAGAAGCATTGTGATGAGAAGCACATGGAGCTTCCTATGACAGGGGTCATGGAACATTGCGATGACAAGTGCATAGAGAATTGTGATGACAAATAATGTAACACAGTGATGAGAAGTGTCATGGATCATAGTGATGCCAAGAACGAGGAGAATTGTGATGACAGGGGACATAGAGCATTGTGATGACCAAGGCATGGAGCATTGTGATGGCATGACCGTGGAGCATTGTGATGAGAAGACCATGGATGATTGTGATGACGAGAGTCATGGTGCATTGTAATGACAAGGGGAATGGAGCATTGTGATGACAGTGGCCATGGAGCACTATGATGACAAGGGTCATGGAGCATTTTGATGACAAAGGCGTGGAGCATTGTGATGAGAAGACCATGGAAAATTGTGATGACGAGCGTCATGGAGCACAGTAATCACAAGGGCTATGGAGCATTGTGATGACAGTGGCCATGGAGAATTGTGATGACAAGGGTCATGGAGTATTCTGATGACAAGCTTGTGGAGTATTGTGACAACAATATCATGGTGCATTGTGATGAAAAGGGCATGGAGCATTGTGATGAAAAAGGCATGAAGCCATTTCATGACAGGTTTCAAGGAGCATTCTGATGACAAGTGTCAGGGAACATTGTGATGACAAGTGTATTTAGAATTGTGATGAAAAAGATCATGGAGCATTTTGACGAAAAGGGCATAGAGTATTGTGATGGCAGGCATCATGGAGCGTTGTGATGACAAGTGCTATGGAACATTGTGATCACAAGGTTTTGGAGCATTGAGATGGTAGAAGTCATGGATCATTTTGTTGTCAAGGAGCATGGAGCATTGTGATGACAAGGGCATGAAGCAATGTGATCCCAAGGTTCATGGGGGATTGTGATGACAATGGTAAAGGAGTATTGTGATGACAAGCAAATGGAGCATTTTGATGATAAGGTCATGTAGCCTTTTGCTGACACAGGCATGGAGCATTGTGATGATAAGGGTCATAGAGCACTGTGATGTGAAGCATCACGGATCATTGTGATTACAGGGGTCATGGAGCATTGGGATGGCAAGGACATGGATCATTGTGATGACAAGTGTCATGGAGCATTGGGCTGAAAATGTTAATGGAGCATTGTGATGATTAGGGAATGGAGCATTGTGATGACAGGAGTCCCGGATCACTGTGTTGTCAGGGGTCATGGAGTGTTGTGATGTCAGTGGTCATGGAGCATTGTGATGATAGGGATCATGAAGCATTGTGATGAGAAGTTCCTGGAGAATTGGACTGAAAATGTTCAGGAAGTATTGTGAGGACAGGGGTCATGGAGCATTGTGATGACAAGGGAATGGAGCACTGTGATGAAAAGTTCCTGGAGCATTGTGATGAGAAGACCATGGAGACTTGTAATAACAAGGTCATGGAGCATTCTGATGAAAAGGGGCATGGAGCATTGTGATTACTGGTGTCTTGGAGCATTGTGATGAATTTGGCATGGATCATTGTTATGAAAATGGTATGGAGCCTTGTCATGACAGTGTTCCAGGAGCATACTGATGACAAGTGTCAGGGAGCATTGTGATGACAAGTGTATAGAGCATTGTGATGACAAAAGTCATGGAGCACTGTGATGAGAAGACCATGGATAATTGTGATGATGAGCGTCATGGGGCGTTGTGATGATAAGTGTTATGGAACATTGTGATCACAAGGATTTCGAGCATTGTGATGAGATAGATCATCGAATATTTTTATTTCATTGTGATGACAATAGACTGAAGCATTATGATGATGGGCATGGTGCATTTTGATGGCAGGGTTCATGGAGCATTGAGATGCAAAGGGTCATGGAGCATTGTGATTAGAGGGTTCATGGAGCATTGTGATGACAATTGCATGGAGCATTGAGATGCCAAGGGTCATGCAGTTTTGTGATGACAAAGGTCATGGAGCATTTTGATGACAAGGGCGTGGTACATTGTGATGAGAACGGCAGGGAACATTGTGATGACAGGTTCATAGAGCAATTTGATGGAAAGAGTCATGGAATATTTTGATGACAGGGGTTATGGAACATTGTGATGTCAGGGGTCATGGAGCATTTTGATGAAAAGGATCATGGAGAATTATGATGACAGGGGTTATGGAACATTGTGATGTCAGGGGTCATTGAGCATTTTGAGGAAAAGTGTTATGGATCATTTTGATGACATGGGTTATTGAACATTGTGATGTCAGGGGTTATCGAACTTTGTGATGATATGTGCATGTAGCATTGCAAAGACAGAAGTCATGGAACATTGTGATGACAGGGGTGAGGGAGTATTGTGATTAATTGTGATGTAACATTGTGATATCAGTGGTGAGAGAGCATTTTGATGAGAAGTGCATGGAGAATTGTGATGACAAGTTTTATGGAGCATTGTGGTGACAAGATTGTGTAGCACTGTGATGAGAAGTGCAGGGTGCATTGTGATGACATGGGTCATGGAGCATTGTGATGACAAGCGCATGGAGCATTGTGATGACAAGGGTCATGGAGCACTGTGCTGAGAAAGGCATAGAGCATTGTGATGACAAGGGGCAAAGAGAATTGTGATGAAAAGTTCATGGAGCATTGCGGTTAAATATGTCACAGAGACTGTTGATGACGAGAGCATGGACCATTGTGATGACAAAGGTCATGAAGCATTGTGATGAATGGAGGCATGGAGCATTGTGATGACAGGGGTCATGGAGCATTGTGATAACAAGGACAAGGAGCATTGTGATGACAAGGGAATGGAGCATTGGTCTAATAAGTTTCATGGATTATTGTGATGACTGTTGGAATGGCGCATTGTGATGACAAGGGCATGGAGCATTGTGATGACCAGGTCATGCAGTATTTTGAAGACAGGTGTCAGGGAACATTATGATGACATATGTAATGGCCCATATTGATGACAATGGCATGGAGCATTTTGATGCCAAGTGTCATGGAGGATTCTGATGACAAAGGTAATGGAGCATTGTGATGACAATGGCTTGGAGCATTGTGATGACAAGCGTCAGGGAGCATTTTGTTGACAGGTGCATGGAGAATTGTGATGAAAAGGGTCATGGAGTATTGTGATGACAAGCTTGTGGAGTATTTTGATGACAATGGCATGGAGCATTGTAATGAAAAAGGCATGGGGAATTGTGATGACAAGTGTATTGAGAATTGTGATGACAAAGGTTATGGAGCATTGTGATGAAAAGGGCATGGAGTATTGTGTTGAAAAAGGCATGGAGCCTTTTCGTGACAGGGTTCAAGGAGCATTCTGACGACAAGTGTCAGGGAGCATTGTGATGGCAAGTGTATTGAGAATTGTGATGACAAATGTCATGGAGCTTTGTGATGAAAAGTGCATGGAGTATTGTGATGACAGGCATCATGGAGCGTTGTGATGACAAGTGTTATGGAACATTGTGATCACAAGGGTTTGGAGCATTGTGATGACAGAGGTCATGGATCATATTGATTTCAAGGAGCATGGAGCATTGTGATGACAAGGGCATGAAGCAATATGATCCCAAGGTTCATGGAGGATTGTGATGACAATGGTAATGGAGTATTGTGATGACAAGCGAATAGAGCATTGCAATGACAAGGTCAGGTAGCATTTTGCTGAAAAAGGCATGGAGCATTGTGATGACAGGTGTCATGGAGCACTGTGATGACAAGCGTCATGGAGCATTGTGAATACAGGGGTCATGAAGCAATGGGATGACAAGGGCATGGATGATTGTGATGACAAGGGTCATGGAGCATTGGGCTGAAAATGTTCATGGAGTATTGTGATGACAGGGGTCATGGAGCATTTTGATGACAAGTTCCTGGAGCACTTTTATGAGAATACAATGGAGACTTGTGATGACAAGTCTCATGGAGCATTCTGATGAAAAGGGACATGGAGCATTGTGATTACAGGGGTCTTGGAGCATTGTGATGACAAGGGCATGGAGCATTGTGAGGAGAACGCCATGGAGCATTCTGATGACATGCGTCATTGAATATTGTGACGACAAGGGCATGGAGCATTGTGATTACATGGGTCTTGGAGCATTGTGATTAAAATGGCATGGATCATTGTGATGAAAAAGGCATGGAGACGTGTCATGACAGGGTTAATGGAGCATACTGATGACAAGTGTCAGGGAGCACTGTGATGACAAGTGTATTGAGCATTGTGATTACAAATGTCATGGAGCATTGTGGTGAGAAGACCATGGATAATTGTTATGATGAGCGTCATAGGGTGTTGTGATGATAAGTGTTATGGAACATTGTGATCACAAGGGATTGGAGCATTGTGATAACAGAGGTCATGGAGCATACTGATTTCATTGTGATGACAATAGCCTGAAGCATTATGAGGATGTGAATGGTCCATTGTGATGACAGGCTTCATGGAGCATTGAGAGGAAAAGACGCATGGAGCATTTTGATTACAAGTGTCTTGGAGCTTTGTGATGACAAGGGCATGAGCATTGTGTTGACAGGGCCATGGAATATTCTGATGACATGCGTCATGTAGCTTTTTGATGAAAAGGGCATGGGGCATTTTGATTAGAGGGGTCGTGGATCATTGTGATGACAAGTGTCATGGAGCCTTGTGATGACAAGGCCGTGGAACATTGTGATGGCAGCTGTCATGGAGCATTGTTATGACAGAGGTAAAGGAGCATTGTGATGAGAAGGGAATGGAGCATTGGTCTGAAATGTTTCATGGATGATTGTGATGAGAGTGGGCATAGAGCATTGTGATGATAAGGGCATGGAACACTGTGATACATGGGTCATGGAGGATTGTAATGACAAGGGCATGGGACATTGTGATGAGAAGGGCATCGAGCATTGTGATGGCAAGTGTCATGGAGCTTTGTGATGACAAGGGCATGGAGCAATGTGATGAGAGGGTTCATGGAGCATTGTTATGACAGTGACATGGAGCATTGTGATGCCAAGGGTCATGGCGCTTTGTGATGACAAAGGTCATGGAGCATTTTGATGATAAGTGCATGGTGCATTGTGTGAGAAGGGAAGGGTGTATTTTGATGACAGGGTCATGCTGCTATATGCTGAAAAGTGGTTTGGAACATTTTGATGACAGGGGTTATAGAATATTGTGATGTCAGGGGTCATGGAACATTGTGATGATAAAGGGATGTAGCATTGTGATGACAGGGGTCATGGGACATTGTGATTACATGGGTGAGGGAGTATTGTGACGACTAGTGATGGGACACTGTGATATCTCTGGTGAGAGAGCATTTTGATGAGAAGTGTATGGAGCATTGTGATTACAAGGTTTATGGAGCATTGCAATGACAAGTTTCTGGACCGCTTTGATGAAAAGTGAATGGCACATTGTGATGACAAGGGCCATGGAATATTTTTCAGACAAAGGCATGGAGCATTGTGATGACAATGGTCACGGAGCATTGTGATGAAAATGGAATGGGGCATTGTGATGAAAAAGGCATGGATCCTTTTCGCGACAGGGTTCAAGGAGCATTCTGATGACAAGTGTCAGGGAGCATTGTGATGACAAGTGTACTGAGAATTGTGATGACAAAGGTCATGGAGCATTGTGATGAAAAGGGCATGGAATTTTGTGATGACAAGCATCATGGAGCATTGTGATGACAAGTGTTATGGAACACTGGGTTCACAAGTGTTTGGAGCATTGTGATGACAGAGGACATGGATCATTTTGATTTCAAGGAGCATGGAGCATTTTGATGACAAGGGCATGAAGCAATGTGATCCCAACGTTCATGGAGGATTGTGATGACAATGGAAAAGGAGTATTGTGATGACAAGCGCATAGACCATTGTAATGAAAAGGTCATGTAGCATTTTGCTGACAAAGTCATGGAGCATTGTGATGACAGGGGTCATGGAGCACTGTGATGACAAGCGTCATGGAGCATTGTGAATACAGGGGTCATGGAGCATTGCGATGACAAGGGCATGGATCATTGTGATGACAAGGGTCATGGAGCATTGGGCTGAAAATGTTCATGGAGTATTGTGATGACAGGGGTCATGGAGCATTGTGATGACAGAGGTCACGGAGAATTTTGATTCCATTGTGCTGACAATAGCCGGAAGCATTATGATGATGGGTATGATGCATTGTGATGACAGGTTTCATGGAGCATTGAGATGAAAAGGGGCATGGAGCATTGTGATTACAGGGGCCTTGGAGCACTGTAATGACAAGGGCATGGAGCATTTTGATGAGAAGGCCATCGAACATTCTGATGACATGTGTCATGGAGCTTTCTTATGACAAGGGCATGGATCATTGTGATTATAGGTGTTTTGGAGTATTGTGATGACAAGTGTCATGGAACCTTGTGATGACAAGGCCGTGAAACATCGTGATGACAGGGGTCATGGAGCATTTTTATGACAGGGGTAATGGAGCATTTTGATGGGCAGTGCATGGAGCATTGTGATTACAAGGTTTATGGAGCATTGCTATGACAAATTTGTGTACCGTTGTGATGAAAAGCACGTGGCACATTGTGATGACAAAGGTCATGGAGCCTTTTTCTGACAAAGGCATGGGTCATTGTGATGACAAGGATCACGGAGCATTGTGTTGAAAAGTTTATGGAGCATTGTGGTTACAAACGTCACAGAACCTTTTGATCATGCGAGCATGGACAATTGTGATGACAAATGTTATGAAGCATTGTGATAACTGGAGTCACGTAGCATTTTGATAACAGGGGTCATGGTGTACTGTGATGACAAGGGCATGGAGCATTGTGATTACAGGGGTCTTGGAGCATTGTGATGACAAGGGCATGCAGCATTGTGATGAGAGGGGAATGGAGCATTGTGATGACAAGGGCATGAAGCATTGTGATGACAGGGGAATGGAGCATTCGTCTGACAATTTCATAGATTATTGTGATGAGAGTGGGCATGGTGCATTGTGATGACAAGGGCATGGAGCATTGTGATGAGAAGGTCATGGAGTATTGTAAAGACAGGTGTCAGGGAGCATTGTAATGATATATGTCATGGTCCATTGCGATGACAATGGCATGGAGCATTGTGATGCCAAATGTAATGGAGGATTGTGATGACAAATATAATGGAGCATTGTGATGACTAGGCCTTGGAGCATTATGATGACAAGGGCCATTGAGTATTTTCATGACAAGGTCGTGAAACATTGTGATGACAAGGTCCTGGAGCATTGTGATGAGAAAACCATGGAGCCTTGTAATGACAAGTCTCATGGAGCATACTGATGAAAAGGGGCATGGAGCATTGTGATTACATGGGTCTTGGAACATTGTGATGGAAAGGGCATGGAACGTTGTGAGGAGAATACCAAGGAGCATTCTGATGGCGTGCGTCATTGAGCTTTGTGATGACAAGGGCATGGAGCATTGTGATTACATTCGTCTTGGAGCATTGTGATGAAAAGGGCATGGATCATTGTGATGAAAAAGGCATGGAGCCTTGTCATGACAGGGTTCAAGGAGCATACAGACAACAAGTGTCAAGGAGCATTTTGATGACAAGTGTATTGAGCATTGTGATGACAAAGGTCATGGAGCACTGTCATGAGAAGACCATGGATAATTGTGATGACGAGTGTCATGGGGCATTGTGATGACAAGTGTTATGGAATATTGTGATCACAAGAGTTTGGAGCATTGTTATGACAGAGGTCATGCAGCATTTTGATTTCATTTTGATGACAATAGCATGAAGCATTATGATAATGGGCATGGTGCATTGTGATGACAGGGTTCATGGAGCATTGAGATGAAAAGGGGCATGGAGCATTGTGATTACAGGGTTCATGGAGTGTTGTGATGAGAAGGGTGATGGAGCCTTGTGATGACAAGGCCATGGAACATCGTGATGGCAGGGGTCATGGAGCATTGTTATGACAGTGGTAAATGGAGCATTGTGATGGCAAGGGCATGGAGCATTGTGATGAGAAGGCCATGCAGCATTCTGATGACATGTGTCATGGAGCTTTGTGAAGACAAGGGCATTGAGCAATGTGATGAGAGCGTTCATGGTGCATTGTGATGACAATGACATGGAGCATTGTGATGTCAAGGGTCATGGATCTTTGTGATGACAAAGGTCAAGGAGCATTTTGATGGCAAGGGCGTTGTGCATTGTGATGAGAATGGCAGGGAGAATTGTGATGACATGGTCATGGAGCAATTAAATGAAAATTATCATGGAACATTTTGATGACAGGTGTTATGGAACACTGTGATGTCATGGGTCATAAAACATTGTGATGATAAGTGCATGTAGCATTGTGATGACAGGAGTCATGGAACATTGTGATGACAGGGGTGAGGGAGTATTGTGACAAATAGTGATGTAGCATTGTGATATCAGTGGTGAGAGAGCATTTTGGTGAGAAGTGCATGGAGCATTATGATGACAATGTTTATGGAGCATTGTGATGACAAGATTGTAGAGCACTGTGATGACAAGCGCATGGTGCATTGTGATGATATGTGTCATGGAGCATTTTGCTGAGAAGCGCATGGAGCTTTGTGAAGACAAGTGTCATGGAGCATTTTGCTGAGAAAGGCATACAGCATTGTGATGACAAGGGTCAAAGAGCATTGATATGAAAAGTTAATGGAGCATTGCGGTTAAAATGGTCACAGAGACTGTTGATGATGAGGGCATGGACCACTGTGATGACAAATGTCATGAAGCATTGTGATGACTGGAGTCACAGAGCATTGTGATAACAAGGGCATGGAGCATTGTCATGACAAGGTCCTGGAGCATTAGTCTAATAAGTTTCATGGATTCTTGCGATGATAGTTGGAATGGCACATTGTGATGACAAGGGCATGGAGCACTGTGATGACCAGGTCATGCAGTATTGTGAAGAGAGGTGTCAGGGAACATTGTGATGACATATGTAATGGCCCATTGTGATGACAATGGCATGGAGCATTGTGATGCCACGTGTAATGGAGGATTCTGATGACAAAGGTAATGGAGCATTGTGATGACAATTGCTTGGAACATTGTGATGACAAGGGTCAGGGAGCATTGTGCTGACAAGTTCATGGAGAATTGTGATGACAAGGGTCATGGAGAATTCTGATGACAAGCTTGTGGAGTATATTGATGACAATGGCATGGAGCATTGTGATGAAAAAGGCATGGAGCCTTTTCGTGACAGGGTTCAAGGATCATTCTGATGACAAGTGTCAGGGAACATTGTGATGACAAGTGTATTGAGAATTGTGATCACAAAGGTCATGGAGCATTGTGATTAAAAGAGCATGGAGTATTGTGATGACAGGCTTCATGGATCGTTGTGATGACAAGTGTTATGGAACATTGTGATCACAAGAGTTTGGAGCATTGTGATGACAGAGGTCATGGATCATTTTGATTTCAAGGAGCATGGAGCATTGTGATGACAAGGGCATGAAACAATGTGATCCCAAGTTTCATGGAGGATTGTGATGACAATGGTAATGGAGAATTGTGATGACAAGCGCATACAGCATTGTAATGACAAGGTCATGTAGCATTTTGCTGACAAAGGCATGGAGCATTGTGTTGACAGGTGTCATGGAGCATTGGGATGACAAGGGCATAGATCATTGTGATGACAAGGGCATGGAGCATTGGTCTAATAAGATTCATGGATTATTGCGATGACAGTTGGAATGAAGCAATGTGATGACAAGGACATGGAGCATTGTGATGACAAGAGTCCCGGTTCATTGTGTTGTCAGGTGTCATGGTGTGTTGTGATGACAGTGGTCATGGAGCATTGTGATGATATTGGTCAGGGAGCATTGTGATGAGAAGGTCATAGAGCTTTGGGCTGAAAATATTCATGGAGTATTGTAATGACAAGGGTCATGGAGCATTGTGATGAAAAGGGCATGTGGCTTTGTGATGAAAAAGGCATGGAGCCTTTTCGTGACAGGGTTCAAGGAGCATTCTGACGACAAGTGTCAGGGAGCACTGTGATGACAAGTGTATTGAGAATTGTGATGACAAAGATCATGGAGCATTGTGATGAAAAGGGCATGCAGTATTGTGATGACAGGTGTCGGAGCATTGTAATGACATATGTCATGGTCCATTGCAATGACAATGGCATGGAGCATTGTGATGCCAAATGTAATGGAGGATTGTGATGACAAATAAAATGGAGCATTTTGATGACTGGGGCTTGGAACATTATGATGACAAGGGCCATTGAGAATTTTCAGGACAAGTCATGAAGCACTGTGATGACAATGTCTTGGAGCATTGTGATGAGAATACCATGGAGCCTTGTGATGACAAATCTCATGGAGCATACTGATGAAAAAGGGCATGGACCATTGTTATTACAGGGGTCTTTGATCTTTGTGATGACATGGGCATGGAGCATTGTGAGGTGAAGGCCAAGGAGCATTCTAAAGATATGCATCATTGAGCTTTGTGATGACATGGGCATGGAGCATTTTGATTACAGGGGTCTTGGAGCATTGTGATGAAAAGTGCATGGATCATAGTGATGAAAAAGGCATGGAGCCTATCATGACAGGGTTCAAGGAGCATACAGACAACAAGTGTCAGGGAGCATATTGATGACAAGTGTATTGATCATTGTGAAGACAAGGCCATGGAACATCGTGATGGCAGGGGTCATGGAGCATTGTTATCACAGGTGTATTGGAGCTATGTGATGGCAAGTGCATGGAGCATTTTGATGAGAAGGCCATGGAGCATTCTGATGACATGTATCATGGAGCTTTGTGAAGACAAGGGCATGGAGCAATGTGATGAGAATGACATGGAGCATTTTGATGCCAAGGGTCATGGATCTTTGTGATGACAAAAGTCATGGAGCATTTTGATGGCAAGGGCGTTGTGCATTGTGAGGAGAAGGGCAGGGAGCATTCTGATGACAGGGTAATGGAGCAATTTGATGAAAATTGTCATGGAATATTTTGATGAAAGGTTTTATGGAACATTGTGATGTCAGGGGTCATCGAACATTGTGATGATAAGTGCATGTAGCATTGTGATGACAGGAGTCATGGAACATTGTGATGACAGGGGTGAGGGAGTATTGTGACAAATAGTGAGGTAGCATTGTGATATCATTGGTGAGAGAGCATTTTGATGAGAAGTGCATGGAGCATTATGATGACAATGTTTATGGAGCATTGTGATGACAAGATTGTGGAGCACTGTGACGACAAGTGCATGGTGCATTTTGATGACATGTGTCATGGAGCATTGTGCTGACAAGCGCATGGAGCATTGTGATGACAAGGGTCATGGAGCATTGTGGTGAGAAAGGCATAGAGCATTGTGATGACAAGGGTCAAACAGCATTGTGATGAAAAGTTCATGGAGCAACATGTTTAAAATGGTCAGAGAGACTATTGATGAAGAGGGCATGGACCACTGTCATTAAAAAGGTCATGAAGCATTGTGATGACTGGAGTCACGGAGCATTGTGATGACTGGGGTCATGGAGAATTTTGATAAGAAGGGCATGGAACATTGTGATGACCAGGTCATGCAGTATTGTGAAGTCAGGTGTCAGGGAGCATTGTGATGACATATGTAATGGCCCATTGTGATGACAATGGCATCGAGCACTGTGATGCCAAGTGTCATGGAGGATTCTGATGACAAAGGTAATGGAGCATTGTGATGACAATGGCATGGAGCATTGTGCTGACCAGTGCATGGGGAATTATGATGGCAATGGTCATGGAGCATTCTAATGACAAGCTGGTGGAGTATTTTGATGACAATGGCATGGAGCATTGTGAAGAAAACGGCATGGGGCATTGTGATGAAAAATGCATGGAGATATTTTGTGACAGGTTTCAAGGAGCGTTCTGATGACAAGTGTCAGGGAGCATTGTGATGACAAGTGTATTGAGAATTGTGATGACAAAGGTCATGGAGCATTGTGGTGAAAAGTGCATGGTGTATTGTGATGACAGGTGTCGGAGCATTGTGATGACATATTTCACGGTCCATTACGATGACAATGGCAGGGAGCATTGGATGCCAAATATAATGGAAGATTGTGATGACAAATAAAATGAAGCATTTTGATGACTGGGGCTTAGAGCATTATGATGACAAGTGCCATTGAGAATTTTCAGGACAAGTCGTGAAGCATTCTGATGACAATGTCCTGGAGCATTGTGATGAGAATACCATGGAGCCTTGTGATGACAAATCTCATGGAGCATACTGATTAAACAGGGCATGGACCATTGTGATTACAGGGGTCTTTGAACATTGTGATGACTTTGGCATGGAGCATTTTGAGGAGAAGGCCAATGAGCATTGTGAAGACATGTATCATTGAGCTTTGTGATGATAAGGGCATGGAGCATTGTGATTAGAGGGGTCTTGGAGCATTGTGAGGAAAAGTGCATGGATCATTGTGATAAAAATGGCATGGAGCCTTGTCCTGACAGGGTTCAAGGATCATACAGATAACAAGTGTCAGGGACCATTTTGATGACAAGTGTATTGATCATTGTGATGACAAAGGTCATGGAGCATTGAGATGAGAAGACCATGGATAATTGTGATGACGAGTGACATGGGGCATTGTGATGACAAGTATTATGGAATATTGTGATCACAAGGGTTTGGAGCATTGTTATGACAGAGGTCATGGAGCATTTTGATTTCATTGTGATGACAATTGCATGAAGCATGATTATGACAGGGTTCATGGATCACTGAGATGAAAAGGGGCATAGAGCATTGTGATTACAGTGTTCTTGGAGCATTGTGATGAGAAGGGTCATGGAGCCTTGTGAAGACAAGGCCATGGAACATCGTGATGGCAGGGGTAATGGAGCATTGTTATGACAGGGGTAATGGAGCATTGTGATGACAAGGGTCAAAGAGCAATTTGATGAAAAGTTCATGTAGCATTGTGGTTAAAAAGGTCAAAGAGACTGTTGATGATGAGGGCATGGACCACTGTGATGACAAAGATCATGAAGCATTCTGATAACTGGAGTCACAGAGCATTGTGATGACAGGGGTCATGGAGCTTTGTGATAACAAGGGCATGGAGCATTGTGATGACAAAGGCATGGAGCATTGGTCTAATAAGTTTCATGGATTATTGTGATGACATTTGGAATGGCGCATAGTGGTGACAAGGGCATGGAGCATTGTGATGACCAGGTCATGCAGTATTGTGAAGGCTGGTGTCAGGGAGCATTGTGTTGACATTTGTAATGCCCATTGTGATGACAATGGCATAGAGCATTGTGATGCCAAGTGTCATGGAAGATTCTGATGACAAAGGAAATGGAGCATGGTTATGACAATGGCTTGGGGCATTGTGATGACAAGGGTCAGGGAGCATTGTAATGACAAGGGCATGGAGCATTTTGATGAGAAGGACATCGAACATTCTGATGACATGTGTCATGGAGCTTTGTGATGACAAGGGCATGGAGCATTGTGATTACAGGGCTCTTGGAGCATTGTGATGACATGTGTCATGGAACCTTGTGATGACAATGACGTGGAACATTGTGATGGCAGGTGTCATGGAGCATTTTTATGACAGGAGTAATGGAGCATTGTGATGACTAGGGCTTGGAGAATTATGATGACAAGGGCCATTGAGAATTTTCATGACAAGGTCGTGAAGCATTGTGATGACAAGGTCCTGGAGCATTGTGATGAGAAAACCATGGAGCCTTGTGATGACAAGTCTCATGGAGCATTCTGATAAAAAGCGGCAAGGAGAATTCTGATTACAGGGTTCTTGGAACATTGTGATAACAAGGGCATCGAGCATTGTGATGACAAGGGCATGGAACATTGGTCTAATAAGTTTCATGGAATATTGCGATGACAGTTGGAATAGCAAACTGTGATGACAAGTTCATGGAGCATTGTGAAGACCAGGTCATGCAGTATTGTGAAGAGAGGTGTCAGGGAGCATTGTGATGACATATGTAATGGCCCATTGTGATGACAATGGCATGGAGCATTGTGATGCCAAGTGTCATGGAGGATTCTGATGAGAAAGGTAATGGAGCATTGTGATGACAATGGCTTGGAGCATTGTGATGACAAGGGTCAGGGACCATTGTGCTGACAAGTGCATGGAGAATTGTGATGACAAGGGTCATGGAGCATTCTGATGACAAGCTTGTGGAGTATTTTGATGACAATGGCATGGAGCACTGTGATGAAAACGGCATGGGGCATTGTGATGAAAAAGGCATGGAGCGTATTTGTGACAGGGTTCCAGGAGCATTCTGGCGACAAGTGTCAGGGAGCATTGTGATGACAAGTGTACAGAGCATTGTGATGAGAAAGGTCATGGAGCACTGTGATGAAAAGGGCATGGAGTATTGTGATGACAGGCATCATGGAGCGTTGTGATGACAAGTGTTATGGAACATTTTGATCACAAGGGTTTGGAGCATTGTGATGACAGAGGGCATGGATCATTTTGATTTCAAGGAGCATGGAGCATTGTGATGACAAGGGCATGAAGCAATGTGATCCCAAGGTTCATGGAGGAGTGTGATGACAATGGTAATGGAGTATTGTGATGACAAGCCCATAGAGCATTTTAATGAAAATGTCATGTAGCATTTTGCTGACAAAGGCATGGAGCATTGTGGTGAAAGGTGGAATGGAGCATTGGGATGACAAGGGCTTAGAGCATTGTGATGACAAGGGTCATGGAGCATTGGGCTGAAAAAGTTCATGGAGTATTGTGATGACAGTGGTCATGGAGCATTGTGATAACAAGGGCATGGAGCATTGTGATTACAAGGGCATGGAGCATTTGTCTAATAAGATTCATGGATTATTGCTATGACAGTTGGAATGAAGCATTGTGATGACAAGGGCATGGAGCATTGTGATGACAGGAGTCCCGGATCATTGTGTTGTCAGTTGTCATGGAGTGTTGTGATGACAGTGGTCATGGAGCATTGTGATGATATTGGCCATGGAGCATTTTGATGCGAAGGTCGTGGAGCATTGTGATTACAGGTGTCTTGATGCATTGTGATGAAAAGGGCATATATCATTGTGATGAAAAAGGCATAGATACTTGTCATGACAGGGTTCACGAAGCATACTGACCACAAGTGACAGGGAGCATTGTGATGACAAGTGTATTGAGCATTTGATGACAAATGTCATGGAGCATTGTGATGAGAAGAACATGGATAATTGTGATGATGAGTGTCATGGGGTGTTGTGATGATAAGTGTTATGGAACATTGTGATCACAAGGGTTTGGAGCATTATGATGACAGAGGTCATGGAGAATTTTGATTTCATTGTGATGACAATAGCCTGAAACATGATGATGATGGGCATGGTGCATTATGATGACAGGGTTGATGGAGCATTGAGATGAAAAGGGGCATGGAGCATTGTGATTACAGGGGTCTTGGAGCATTGTCATGACAAGGGCATGGAGCATTGTGATGAGAAGGCCATGGAACATTGTGATGTCATGCGTCATGGAGCACTGTGATGACAAGGGCATGGAGCATTGTGATTACAGGGGTCTTGGAACATTGTGATGACAAGGGTCATGGAGCCTTGTGATGACATGCCATTGAACACTGTGATCGCAGGTGTCATGGAGCATTGTTATGACAGACGTAATGGAGCATTGTGATGAGAAGGGCATTGAGCTTTCGTCTAAAATATCTCATGGATTATTGTGATGAGAGTGGGCATGGAGCATTGGGAACAAGGGCACGGAACACTGTGATACATGGTTCATGGAGGATTGTAATGACAATGGCATGGAGCATTGTGATGAGAAAGGCATCGAGCATTGTGATGACAAGTGTCATGGATCTTTGTGATGACAAGGGCATGGAGCAATGTGATGAGAGTGTTCATGGAGCATTGTGATGACAATGACATTGAGCATTGTGATGCCAAGTGTCATGGAGATTTGTGATGACAAATAACAGGGAGCATTTCGATGACAATGGTGTGGTGCATTGTGATGAGAATGGCAGGGAGCATTTTGATTACAGGTTCATGCAGCAATATGATTAAAAGTGTAAAGGAATATTTTGAGGGCAGGGGTTATGGAACTTTGTGATGTCAGGGTTCATGGAACATTTTGATGATAAGGGTATGTAGCATTGTGATGACGGGGGTCATGGAATATTATGAATACAGGGGTGAGGGAGTATTGTGATGACTAGTGGTGGAACATTGTGATATCTCTGGTGAGAGAGCATTTGGATTAAAGTGCATGGAGCATTGTGATTATAAGGTTTATGGAGCATAGCGATGACAAGGTTGTGGACCGATGTGATGAAAAGCACGTGGCACATTGTGATGAAAAGGGGCATGGAGCATTGTTCTTACAAAGGCATGGAGCATTGTGATGACAAGGGTCACGGAGCATTGTGATGAAAATTTCATGGAGCAGTGTGGTTACAACGGTCACAGAGCCTTGTGATGACGCGGGCATGGACCGTTTTGATGACAAACGTTATGAAGCATTGTGATGACTGGAGTCACGGAGCATTATGATGATAGGGGTCATGGAGCATTGTGATTACAAGGGCATGGATCACTGTGATGACAGGGGCATGGAGCACTGGTCTGACAAGTTTCATAGATTATTGTGATGACAGTGGACATGGTGCATTGTGATGACAAGGGCATGGATCATGGTTATGAGAAGGTCATGGAGTATTGTGAAGACAGGTGTCAGGGAGCATTGTGATGACATAAGTCATGGTCCATTGCGATGACAATGGTATGGAGCATTGTGATGCCAAATGTAATGGAGGATTTTGATGACAAATAAAATGGAGCATTGTGATGACTAGGGCTTGGAGCACTATGATGACAAGGGCCATTGAGAATTTTCATGACAAGGTCGTGAAGCATTGTGAAGACAAGGTCCTGGAGCATTGTGATGAGAAATCCATGGAGCCTTGTGATGACAATTCTCATATAGCACACTGATGAAAAGGGGCATGGACCATTGTGATTACAGGGGTCTTGGAACATTGTGATGACAAGGGCATGGAGCATTGTGAAGAGAAGGCCAAGGAGGATTCTGAGGACATGCGTCATTGAGTTTGTGATGACAAGCGCATGGAGCATTGTGATTACACGGGTCTTGGTGCATTGTGATGAAAAGGGCATGGATCACTGTGATGAAAAATGCATGGAGCCTTGTCATGACAGGGTTCAAGCAGCATACAGATAACAAGTGTCAGGGAGCATATTGATGACAAGTGTATTGAGCATTGTGATGACAAAGGTCATGGAGCATTGTGATGAGAAGTCCATGGAGCATTCTGATGACATGTGTCATGAAGCTTAGTGTTGACAAGGGCATGGAGCAATGTGATGCCAAGGGTCATGGATATTTGTGATGACAAAGGTCATGGAGCATTTTGACGAAAAGGGCGTTGTGCATTGTGATGAGAAGTTCATGAAGCATTGTGATGACAGGAGTCATGGAATATTGTGATGACAGGGGTGAGGGAGTATTGTGTCGAATAGTGATGTAACATTGTGATATCCGTGGTGAGAGAGCATTCTGATGAGAAGTGAATGGAGCATTGTGATGACAAGGTTTATGGAGCATTGTGATGACAAGATTGTGGAGCACTGTGATGACAAACACATGGTGCATTGTGAGGACATGTGTCATGGAGCATTGTGCTGACAAGTGCATGGAGCTTTGTGATGACAAGGGTCATGGAGCATTGTGCTGAGAAAGGCAAAGAGCATTGTGATGACAAGGGTCAAAGAGCATTGTGATGAAAACTTCATGGAGCATTGTGGTCAAAAAGGTCACAGAGACTGTTGATGATGAGGGCATGGACCATTGTGATGACAAAGGTCATGAAGCATTGTGATGACTGGAGTCACGGAGCATTGTGATGACAGGGGTAATGGAGCATTGTGATAACAAGGGCATGGAGCATTGTGATAACAAGGGCATGGAGCATTGGTCTAATAAGTTTCAAGGATTATTGCAATGACAGGTTGAATAGCGCATTGTGATGACAAGGGCATGGAGCATTGTGAAGACCAGGTCATGCAGTATTGTGAAGACAGGTGTCAGGGAGCATTGTGAGGACATATGTTATGGCCCATTGTGATGACAATAGCATGGAGCATTGTGATGCCAAGTGTCATGGAGGATTCTGATGACAAAGGTAATGGAGCATAGTGATGACAATGGCTTGGAACATTGTGATGACAAGGGTCAGGGAGCATTGTGTTGACAAGTGCATGGAGAATTGTGATTACAAGGGTCATGGAGCATTTTGATGACAGGGTTTATGGAACATTGTGATGTCAGGGGTCATGGCACATTGTGATGATAATGTGTGGTAGCATTGTGATGACAGGGTCATGGAACATTGTGATTCCAGGGGTGAGGGAGTATTGTGATGACTAGTGATGGAACATTGTGATATCTCATGTGAGAGAGCATTTTGATGAGAAGTGCATGGACCATTGTGATTATAAGGTATATGGAGCATAGCGATGAAAAAGTTGTGGACTGATGTGATGAAAAGCACGTGGCACACTGTGATGACAAGGGTCACGGAGCATTGTGATGAAAAGTTCATGGAGCATTGTGGTTACAAAGGTCACAGAGCCTTGTGATGACGTGGGCATGGACCGTTTTGATGACATACGTTATGAAGCATTGTGATGACTGGAGTCACGGAGCATTGTGATGATAGGGGTCATGGAGCATTGTGATGACAAGGGCATGGAGCATTGTGGTTACAGGGTCATGGAGCACTGGTCTGACAAGTTTCATAGATTATTGTGATGACAGTGGACATGGTGCATTGTGATGAAACGGCATGGATCATTGCGAAGAGAAAGTCATATTGTATTGTGAAGACAGGTGTCAGGGAGCATTGTGATGCCATATGTCATGGTCCATTGCAATGACTATGGCAGGGAGCATTGTGATACCAAATGTAATGGAGGATTTTGATGAGAAATATAATGGAGCATTGTGATGACTAGGGCTTGGAGCATTATGATGACAAGGGCCATTGAGAATTTTCAGAACAATGTCGTGAAGCATTGTGATGACAAGGTCCTGGAGCATTGTGATGAGAAATGCATAGAGACTTGTGATGACAAATCTCAGGGAGCATACTGATGAAGAGGGACATGGAGCATTGTGATTACAGTGGTCTTGGAACATTCTGATGACATGGGCATTGAGCATTTTGAGGGGAAGGCCAAGGAGCATTATGAAGACATGTTTCATTGAGCTTTGTGATGACAAGGGCATGGAGCATTGTGTTTCAAGGGGTCTTGGAGCATTGTGAGGAAAAGGGCATGGATCATTGTGATGAAAAAGGCATGGAGCCTTGTCATGACAGGGTTCAAGGAGCATACAGACAACAAGTGTCAGGGAGCATTTTGATGGCAAGTGTATTGAGCATTGTGATGACAAAGGTCATGGAGCATTGTGATGAGAAGACCATGGATAATTGTGATGACAGGCGTCACGGGTCGCTGTGATGACAAGTGTTATGGAATATTGTGATCACAAGGGTTTGGAGCATTGTTATGACAGATGTCATGGAGCATTTTGATTTCATTGTGATGACAATAGCATGAAGCATTATGATAATGGGCATGGTGCATTGTGATGACAGGGTTCATGGAGCATTGAGATGAAAAGGGGCATAGAGCATTGTGATTAAAGGCGTCTTGGAGCATTGTGATGAGAAGGGTCATGGAGCCTTGTGATGACAAGGCCACAGAACATCGTGATGGCAGGGGTCATGGAGCATTGTTATGAGAGGGGTAATGGAGCATTGTGATGGCAAGCACATGGAGCATTGTGATGAGAAGGCCATGGAGCATTCTGATGACATGAGTCATGGAGCTTTGTGATGAAAAGTTCATGGCGCAATGTGATGAGAGTGTTCATGGAGCATTGTGATGACAATGACATGGAGCATTGTGATGCCATGGGTCATGGATCTGTGTGATGACAAAGGTCATAGAGCAGTTTGATGACAAGTGCGTTGTGCACTGTGATGAGAAGGGCAGGGAGCATTGTGATGACAGGGTCATGGAGCAATTTGATGAAAAGGGTCATGGAACATTTTGATGACAGGTGTTATGCAACATTGTGATGTCAGGGGTCATGGAGCATTTTGATGAAAAGGGTCATGGAGCATTTTGATGACAGGGGTTATGGAGTATTGTGATGTCATGGGTCATCGAACATTGTGATGATAAGTGCATGTAGCACTGTGATGACAGGAGTCATGGAACATTGTGATAACAGGGGTGAGGGAGTATTGTGACGAATAGTGATGTAACATTGTGATATCTGTGGTGAGAGAGCATTTTGATGAGAAGATCATGGAGCATTGTGATGACAAGGTTTATGGAGCATTGTGATGACAATATTTTGGAGCACTGTGATGACAAGCGCATGGTGCATTGTGATGACATGTGTCATGGAGCATCGTGCTGACAAGCGCATGGAGCATTGTGATGACAAGGGTCAAGGAGCATTGTGCTGAGAAAGGCATAGAGCATTGTGATGACAAGGATCAAAGAGCATTGTGATGAAAAGTTCATGGAGCATTGTGATGACAAGGGCATGGAACATTGGTCAAATAAGTTTCATGGATTATTGCGATGACAGTTGGAATGGCGCATTGTGATGACAAGGGCATGGAGCATTGTGATTACATGGGTCATGGAACATTGTGATGACAAGGTCGTGGAAAATTGTGAGTAGAAGACCATGGAGCATTCTGATGGCATGCGTCATTGAGCTTTGTGATGACAATGGCAAGGAGCACTGTGATTACATGGGTCTTGGATCATTGTGATGAAAATGGCATGGATCATTGTGATGAAAAAGGCATGCAGCCTTGTCATGACAAGGTTCATGGAGCATACAAACAACAAGTGTCAGGGAGCATTCTGGTGACAAGTGTATTGAGCATTGTGATGACAAAGGTCATGGAGCATTGTGATCAGAAGACCACGGATAATTGTGATGACGAGAGTCATGGGGTATTGTGATGACAAGTGATATGGAATATGGTGATCACAAGGGTTTGGAGCATTTTTATGACAGAGGTCATGGAGCACTTTGATTTCATTGTGATGACAATAGCATGAAGCATTATGATGATGGGCATGGTGCATTGTGTTGACAGGGTTCATGGATCATTGAGATGAAAAGGGGCATGGAGCATTGTGATTACAGGGTTCGTGGATTGTTGTGATGAGAATGGTCATGGAGCCTTGTGATGACAAGGCCATGGAACATCGTGAGGGCAGGGGTCATGGAGCATTGTTATGACGGGGTAATGGTGCATTGTGATGGCAAGGGCATGGAGCATTGTGATGAGAAGGCCATGGAGCATTCGGATGACATGTGTCATGGAGCTTTGTGAGGACAAGTGCATGGAGCAATGTGATGAGATCGTTCATGGAGCATTGTGATGACAATTATATGGAGCTTTGTAATGCAAAGTGTCATGGATCATTGTGATGACAAAGGACATGGAGCAATTTGATGGCAAGGGCGTTGTGCATTTTGATGAGAAGGTCAGGGAGAATTGTGATGAAAGGTTCATGGAGCAATTGGATGAAAAGTGTCATGGAACATTTTGATGACAGGTGTTATGGTACATTGTGATGTCAGGGTTCATCGAACATTCTGATGATAAGTGCATGTAGCAATGTAATGACAGGAGTAATGGGAAATTGTGATGCCAGGGGTGAGGGAGTATTGTGACAAATAGTGATGTAGCACTGTGATATCAGTGGTGAGAGAGCAGTTTGATGAGATGTGCATGGACCATTGTGATGACAAGATTGTAGAGCACTGTGATGACAAGTGCATGGTGCATTGTGATGACATGTGTCATGGAGCATTGTGCTGACAAGCGCATGGAGCATTGTGATGACAAAGGTCATGGAGCATTGTGCTGAGAAAGGCATAAAGAATTGTGATGACAAGGATCAAAGAGCATTGTGATGAAAAGTTCATGGAGCATTTTAATGACAAGGCTCATGGAGCATTGTGATGAAAAGGGCATGGAGCATTGGTCTAATAAGTTTCATGGATTATTGTGATGACTGTTGGAATGGTGCATTGTGGTGACAAGGGCATGGAGCATTGTGATGACCAGGTCATGCAGTATTGTGAAGACTGGTGTCAGGGAGCATTTTGTTGACATATGTAATGGCCCATTGAGATGACAATGGCATGGAGCAGTGTGATGCCAAGTGTCATGGAGGATTCTGATGACAAAGGTAATGGTGCATTGTGATGACAATGGCTTGGAGCATTGTGATGACAAGGGTCAGGGAGCATTGTGCTGACAAGTGCATGGAGAAATGTGATGACAAGGGTCATGGAGCATTCTGATGACAAGCTTGTGGAGTATTTTGATGACAATGGCATGGTACATTGTGATGAATACGGCATGAGGCACTGTGATGAGAAAGGCATGGAGCCTTTTCCTGACAGGGTTCAAGGAGCATACTGACGACAAGATTCAGGGAGCATTGTGATGACACATGTATTGAGCATTGTGATGACAATGGTCATGGAGCATTGTGATGAGAAGACCATGGATAATTGTGATGATGATCGTCATGGGGTGTTGTGATCATAAGTGTTATGGAACATTGTGATCACAAGGGTTTGGAGCATTATGATGACAGAGGTCATGGAGAATTTTGGTTTCATTGTGATGACAATAGCCTGAAGCATTATGATGATAGGCATGGTGCATTGTGATGACAGGGTTCGTGGAGCATTGAGATGCAAAGGGGCATGGAGCATTGTGATTACAGGGGTCTAGGAGCATTGTGATGACAAGGGCATGGAGCATTGTGATGAGAAAGCCATGGAACATTCTGATGACATGTGTCATGGAGCTTTGTGATGAAATGGGCATGGAACATTGTGATTACAGGGGTCTGGGAGCATTGTGATGACAAGGGTCATGGAGCCTTGTGATGACAAGGCCATGGAACACTGTGATGGCAGGGATCATGGAGCATTGTTATGACAGAGGTAATGGATGATTGTGATGAGAAGGGCATTGAGCATTGGCCTGAAATGTTTCATGGATTATTGTGATGAGAGTGGGCATGGAGCATTCTGATGACAAGTGCATGGAACCCTTTGATACATGGGTCATGGAGGATTGTGATGAAAAGGACATGGAGCATTTTGATGAGAAGGGCATCGAGAATTGTGATGACAACTGTCATGGAGCTTTGTGATGACAAGGACATGGAACAATGGGATGAGAGTGTTCATGGAGCACTGTGATGACAATGACATGGAGCATTGTGATGCCAAGGGTCATGGAGCTTTGTGATGACAACGGTCATGGAGCATTTTGATGACAGGCGTGTGGTGCATTGTGATGAGAAGGAGAGGGAGGATTTTGATGACGGGGTCATGCAGCAATTTGATGAAAAGTGTAATGGAACATTTTGATGACAGGGTTTACAGAACATTGTGATGCCATGGGTCATGGAGCTTTGGGATGAAATGTGTTATGGAGCATTTTGATGACAGTGGTCATGGAATATTGTGATGTCAGGGGTCATGGAACATTGTGATTACAGGGTTGAGGGAGGATTGTGATGACTAATGATGGAACATTGTGATATCTCAGGTGAGAGAGCATTTGGATGAGAAGTGCATGGAGCATTGTGATTACAAGTTTTATGGAGCAGAGTGATGACAAGGTTGGGGATCATTGTGATGAAAAGTGCGTGGCACATTGTGATGAAAAGGGTCATGGAACATTGTTCTGACAAATGCATGGAGCATTGTGATGAAAAGGGTCACGGAGCATTGTGATGAAAAGTTCATGGAGCATTTTGGTTACAAAGGTCACAGAGCCTTTTGATGAGGCTGGCATGGACCGTTTTGATGACAAACCTTATGAATCACTGTGATGACTTGGGTCACGGAGCATTGTGATGACAGGTGTCATGGAGCATTGTGATGACAATGGCATGGAGCATTGTGATGACAGGGGCATTGGGCATTGGTCTGACAAGTTTCCTAGATTATTGTGATGACAGTGGACATGTTGCATTGTGATGACAAGAGCATGGAGCATTGTGATGACAAGGGCATGGAGTATTGTGAAGACAGGTGTCAGGGAGCATTGTGATGACATATGTCATGGTCCACTGCGATGACAATGGCATGGAGCATTGTGATGCCAAATGTAATGGAGGATTGCGATGACAAATAAAATGGAGCATTGTGATGACTAGGGCTTGGATCATTTTGATGACAAGGGCCATTGAGAATTTTCATGAAAACATCGTGAAGCATTGTGATGACAAGATCCTGGAACATTGTGATGAGAAAACCATGGAGACTTGTGATGACAAATCACATAGAGCATACTGATCAAAAGGGGCATGGAACATTCTGAATACAGGTGTTTTGGAACATTGTGATAACAAGGGCATGGAGCATTGTGATGACAAGTCCCTGGAATATTGTGATGGCAGGGGTCATGGAGCATTGTTACGACAGGGGTAATGGAGCATTGAGATGAGAAAGGCATGGAGCATTGTGATTACAATGTTTATGGAGCATTGCGGTGACAAATTTGTGGACAGTTGGGATGAAAAGCGCATGGCATATTGTGAGGACAAGGGTCATAGAGCATTTTTCTGACAAAGGCATGGAGCATTGTGATGACAAGTGTCACGGAGCATTGTGATGAAAAGTTCATGGAGCATTGTGGTTACAAAGGTAAGAGAGCCTTTTGATGACGCGGGCATCGACCCTTGTTATAAAATATGTTATGAAGAATTGTGATGACTGGAGTCACGGAGCATTGTGATGAAAGTGGTCATGGAGCAGTGCGATGAAAAGGGCATGGAGCATTGTGCTGCAAAAGGCATAGAGCATTGTGATGACAAGGGTCAAAGAGCATTGTCATGAAATGTTCATGGAGCATTCTGCTTAAAAAGGTCACAGAGACTGTTGATAATGAGGGCATGGACCATTGTGATGACAAAGTTCATGGAGCATTGTGATGACTGGAATCACGGAGCTTTGTGATGACAGGGGTCATGGAACATTGTGATAACAAGGGCATGGAGCACTGTGATGACAAGGGCATGGAGCATTGGTCTAATAAGTTTCATGGAATATTGCGATGACAGCTGGAATTGCGCATTGTGATGACAAGGGAATGGAGCACTGTGATGACAAGGTCATGGATTATTTTGAAGAAAGGTGTCAGGGAGCATTGTGATGAAATATGTCATGTTCCAGTTTGATGACAATATCATGGAGCAATGTGATGCCAAGTGTCATGGAGGATTGCTGTGACAAAGTAAAGGAGCACTGTGATGACAAGGGCATGGAGCATTGTGATACCAAGGGCCATTGATAATTTTAATGTCCAGGTCGTGAAACATTGTGATGAACAGCGCATGGAGCTTCCTATGACAGGGGTCATGGAGCATTGCGATGACAAGTGCATGGAGTATTGTGATGACAAGAGCATAACATTTTGATGTGAAGTGCCATGGAGCATTGTAATGACAAGGACGTGGAGAATTGTGAGGACAAGGGACATTGAGCTTTGATTTGACAAGGCATGGAGCATGGTGATGGCAAAACCGTGGAGCATTGTGTTGAGAAGACCTTGGGTAATTGTGGAGTTGAGCATCATGGAGCACTGTAATGACAAGGGGCATGAAGCATTGTGATGACAGTTGTCAGAGAGCATTGTGATGACAGGTGTCATGGAGCAATCTGATGACAAGGGCATGGAGAATTGTGATGACAAGTGCATGGAGCATTGCAATTTCAAGTGCATGGAGAATTGTGATGACAAGAGCATGTAATATTTTGATGAGAAGTGTCATGTAGCATTGTGATGACAAGGACGTGGAGAATTGTGATGACAAGGGACATGGAGCATTGTGATAACCAGGGCATGGAGCATTGTGATGACAGGGTTCATGGAGCATTATTATGACAAGGCCATGGTGCATTCTGACATAATATATCACTTATGAAGGGAATGTAAACATGGCTACATATGAACTGAATTAGGGAAGAGAACAGAGTCTCAGATTTAGAAAACACTCTAACGCTTGCTTAAGGGGAAAGAGAGGTGGGGAGATGCACAAAACAAAAGTGTGATATTAGCACAGGTACCGTTCCATAATCCAAAAACAGAAGAGACAAGCCCTACTCCTTCCTCAGTGAACGGAACTCAACATCCTTATTCCCCGCAGAGAAATATATCTGACTAATAAGAATTTTAAAACCTATGTATTGATATGTCTCTGTAAGGGAACTAAGTGTGTCTAGAACGACATAAACATGGCAGTGAGAATCAGCTCAAACCCAATATAAAAATGAATTTCAAAACAAAACATAAAAACAGTAAAATTCTTACACAATACCTTCAGGGGTTCTGATGAAACCTGGAATGACCCTATCTACAATGACAGCTGGATGTGGCATAACGCTGGTCACTTGTGACTGAGAGGATTGGTGAGATTGGGTGAAAAAATGCAGACCCTTTAAAGCAATTATGCCGCCACCCATTCCATGGTTCCCAACTCTCCAAGTAGAAGGGAATATCACTACAGTTTTAACATGTATGGGAACCTAGAGAATGGAAACCATCTGATGGTGAAAGGTTTCTAAAATTCTACTACATTTTTTCTCTCCTTGTGCTCCAGTTTGACATTCCAACTGATTAACTATCAATCTCCCAACTTGGAGAGTCAGCCCCTATAACCTCCTGGTTCGCACAGTTGGCAAATTGTGCAGAGGATATAAGGGAAGAGAGAGAAACAATGAGAGAGTAGCTGTAGGCATTTGGATGGCCACATTTCACTCTAATTTCCCATCACGAAGAGGATTTAACCAAAGACTCAGCCTGCCACGACCCAGAACCAGTATAGGTCCAGAAGCAAAACGGTGGATTTGCGGTCAGCTCACAAAAATGCAATTTGAAAAATGGAGCTCAGGGCCACAGCAATTCACTAACCTGCAGAGTTATAAAGGATTACTCTCTTCCAAAAATCTGTTGAAGGAAAGCCACGAGGCGGAAGTGAAAATGAGGCAGAATGGCATGAAACAGATTTCAAGAGGTACATTGGAATCGCCTTTAAACACAGGAAAAACATCACCACTTCGAAAATAATGGAAATGGTCATAAAGGGCATATGGGTTTTCACGTGAATATATTCAGGAGAAAACGCATATGCCCTTTTTGGCCAAGCAAGCAAGTGGGAAATGCAAATCTGCACTACAAAGAAGTATCACTTCCCACCAGCCAAAAGGGCCATCCGCAAAATGTGTAAAAACCAGACAGGCAAGACAGGCCCTGGAGAACAGGGAGCCTTGTTATGCTGATGGGCGGGATGTAAACTGCCAACTGCCTCTCTGGAGGAGTGTATTGTGGTCCCCAAAACAAGTACACAACAGAGCTACAGAGCCAAGGGCACTTCCAGTCTAGGAAATATAGCTTGGGAAAATAGAAAATTAATAAGACAGATCAACACCAAAATTCAGGGCTGCACTGCTTACAAAAACCTCAACTTGGGTACACCTTAAATATCCCAGGAAAGACAAAAATGGTTCAAGAAATTGCGGTACTTACGTATGACAGAATATCCCTCAGCCATGAAATCAATGTCATAAGGCCAGTAGCAGCAAAATGAGGGGATTCAGATACGATAATTCTAAGTGAAATAAGTCACACAGAAAAAGAAAATTATCATAAGATATCACTTATGAAGATCCTGTAAACATGGCTACACATGAACTGAGTTAGGAAAGAGAAGAGAGTCTCACATTTAGAAAACACCCTTATGCCTTCTTAATGGGGAAGGAGAGGTGGGGTGATGCATAAAACCAGAGTTTGATATTAGTACAGGTACACTTCCAAAAACCAAATACGGAATAGACAAGACCAACACCTTCCTCAGTGAAAGGGACTCAACACCCCATATTCACCGCAGAGTAATATGTCTTACTAGTAAGGATCTTAAAACCTATGTATTGATATGTCTCCGTAAGGGAATCAAGTGTGTCTAGACTGGCATAAACATGGCAGTGAGCATCAGCTCAACCCACTATAAAAAGGAATTTCAAAAACAAAACAAAAAAACAGGGAAATTCCTTACAATTCTTTCAGGGTCTCTGATGAAACCTGGAATGACCCTATCTACAATGACAGCTGTATGTGGCATAAGGCTGGACACTTTGGACTGAGAGGATTGTTGAGATTGGGTGAGCAAATGCAGACCCTTTAAAGCAATAATGAGTGGCACCCATTCCATGGGTCCCAACTCTCCAGGTTGAAGTGAATATTACAACAGATATAACATGTACCGGAAACCTAGAGAATGGACACACTGTGAATACGAAAGGTTTCTAAAACTCAACAAATAGTCCCTCTCCTGGTGCTCCGGTTTGACTTTCCAACTGCTTTACTATCAATCTCCCAACTTAGAGAGACAGCCTCTTTAACCTCCTGGTTCTCACAGGTTGCCAATTTGGCAGAGGATGAAAGGGAAGAGGGAGAACCAATGAGAGAGTAGCTGTTAGGCATTTGGACCGGCAAATGTCGCTCTAATTTTCTGGCCGGAAGAAGAATTAACCAAAGTCTCAGCCACCCACTGGACACCAGTATAAGTCCTTAACCAAAATTTGGACTTGCATTCAGCTCACAAAAAACGAGTTGAAAAATGGAGCTCAGTGGCACAACAATTCAACAAATGGCAGAGTAGTAAAGGACAACTCTCGTCCAAAACACTGTTGAGGGAAGGTTAAGAGGCAGACGTGAAAGTGAGGCAGAATAGCAGGAAACAGATTTCAAGAGGTATGCTGGATTCACGTTGAAAGCACAGGAAGAGGAGCTCAACTTCGACAATGATGCACTTGGCCAAAAAGTGTGTATGAGTTTTCTCCTGAATATATTCAGGAGAAAACACATACGCCCTTTTTGGCCAAGCAAGCAAGCGGGCAATGCAAATCTGCACTACAAAGAAGTATAACTTCCCACAAGTCAAAAGGGATATCCACAAAATATGTAAAAACCAGAAAGGCGGGCCTCCCTGGTGGCACAGTGGTTGAGAGTCCGCCTGCCGTTGCAGGGGATACGGGTTCGTGCCCCGGTCTGGGAGGATCCCATATGCCGCGGAGCGGCTGGGCCCGTGAGCCGTGGCCGCTGGGCCTGCGCGTCCAGAGCCTGTGCTCCGCAACGGGGGAGGCCACAGCAGTGAGAGGCCCGCATACCGCAAAAAGAAAAAAAAAAAAAAAAACCAGAAAGGCAAGACAGGCCCTGGCGAACGGGGAGCTTTGTTATGCTGATGGGTGGGATGTAAATTGCCAACTGCCTCTCTGGAACAGTGCATTGTGTTCCCTAAAACAAGTAAACAACAGAGCTACAGAGCCCAGGGCACTTCCAGTCTACAGAATATACCTTGGGAAAACTGAAAATCAATAAGACACAGCCACCCCAATATTTAGGGGTGCACTGCTTACAAGAACCTCATCTTGGATTCACCTTAAATATCCCAGGAAAGATAAAAATGGTACAAAAATTTGTGGTACTTACGTCCGATGAAATATCCCTCAGCCATGAAATCAATGTCCTAAGACAAGTAGCAGCAAAATGAGTGGATTCAGGTACGATGATTCTAAGTGAAATAAGTCACACAGAAAAAGAAACTTATCATAAGATATCACTTATAGAGATCCTGTAAACATGGCTACACATGAACTGAGTTAGGAAAGAGAACAGAGTCTCACATTTAGAAAACACTCTTATGCCTGCTTAAGGGGGAAGGAGAGGTGGGGTGATGAATAAAACCCAGAGTTTTATATAACCACAGGTACCGTTAAAAAATCAAATATGGGATAGACAAGACCTACACCTTCCTCAGTGAAAGGGACTCAAAACCCCATATTTCCCTCAGAGGAATATATCTGACTAGTAAGAATCTTATAACCTATTTATTGATATGTCTCCATGAGGGAAACAACTGTGTCTAGACTGGCATAAACATGGCATTGAGAATCAGCTCAAACCCACTATAAAAAGGAATTTCAGACACACACAAAAAAACAGGAAATTCTTTACAATTTCTTCAGGGTCTCTGACGACACCTGGAATGACCCTATCTATAACGACAGCTGGCTTTGGCATAAGGCTGGACACTTGGGACTGAGAGGATAGGTGAGATTGGGTGAGCAAAGGCAGACCCTTTAAAGCAATAATGCATGGCCCCCCTTCCATGGGTCCCAACTCTCCAGGGTGAAGGGAATATTACTACAACTATAATATGTATGGGAAACCTAGTGAATGGACACACTGTGAACATGAAAGGTCTCTAAAAGTCAACAAATAGTCCCTCTGCTGGTGCTCTGGTTTGACTTTCCAACTGCTTTACTATCAATCTCCCAACTTGGAGAGAAAGAACCTTTAACCTCCTGGTTCGCACAGGTTGCCAATTTGGCAGAGGATGAAAGCGAAGAGGGAGAACCAATGAGAGTGTAGCTGTTAGGCATTTGGACGGGCACATGTCACTCTTATATCCTGGGAGGAAGAAGAATTAACCAAAATCTCAGCCACCCACCGGGAACCAGTATAGGTCCTGTACCAAAATTTTGGACTTGCGTTCAGCTCACAAAAAACGAGATAAAAAATGGAGCTCACGGGCACAGCACTTCACAAATTGGCAGATTAATAAAGGACAACTATCGTCCAAAAATCTGTTGAGGGAAGTCAAAGAGGCGGACTTGAAAGCGAGGCAGAATAGCAGGAAACAGATTTCAAGAGGTACGTTGGAATCGCCTTTAAAGCACAGGAAGAGGGTCACAACTTCGACAATGATGCACTAGGCCAAAAAGGGTGTATGCGTTTTCTCCAGAATATATTCAGGAGAAAACGCATACACCCATTTTGGCCAAGCAAGCAAGCGGGCAATGCAAATCTGCACTACAAAGAAGTATCAATTCCCACCTCTCAAAAGGGACATCCACAAAATGGGTAAAATCCAGAAATTCAAGACAGGCCCTGGAGAACAGGGAGCATTGTTATGCTGATGGGTGGGATGTAAATTGCCAATGGCCTCTGTGGAGGAGTGCATTGTGTTCCCTAAACCAAGTAAACAACAGAGCTACAGAGCCAAGTACACTTCCAGTCTAGGGAATATATCTTGGGAAAACTGAAAATCAATAAGACAGAGCCATTCCAAAATGTAGGGCTGCACTGCTTACAAGAACCTCAACTTGGGTACACCTTAAATATCCCAGGAAAGATAAAAACGGTTCAAAAATTATGTTACTTACATACAATGGAATATCCCTCAGCCATGAAATCAATGTCATAAGACCAGTAGCAGCAAAATGTGTGGATTCAGGTACGATGATTCTAAGTGAAATAAGTCACACAGAAAAAGAAACTTATCATAAGATATCACTTATGAAGATCCTGTAAACATGGCTACACATGAACTGAGTTAGGAAAGAGAAGAGAGTCTCACATTTAGAAAACACTCTTATGCCTGCTTAACGGGGAAGGAGAGGTGGGGTGATGCATAAAACCAGAGTTTGATATAAGCACAGGTACCATTCCAAAAACCAACTATGTAATAGAGAAGACCTACACCTTCCTCAGTGAAAGGGACTCAAAACCCCATATTTCCCACAGAGAAACATATCTGACTAGTAAGGATTTTAAAACCTATGTATTGATATGTCTCCGTTAGGGAATCAAGTGTGCCTAGACTTGAATAAACATGGCAGCGAGAATCAGCTCAAACCCACTATAAAAAGGAATTTGAAAAACAAAAAAAGGATATTCTTTACAATTCCTTCAGTGTCTCAGATGAAACCTGGAATGACCCTATCTACAAAGAGAGCTGAATGTGGCATAAGGCTGGACACATGGGACTGAGAGGATTCGTGAGATGGGGTGAGCAAATGCAGACACTTTAAAGCAATAATACATAGCACCCATTCCATGGGTCCCATGTGTCCAGGTTGAAGGGAATATTACTACCGCTATAACATGTACGGGAAACCTAGAGAATGGACACACTGTGAATATGAAATGTCTCTAAAACTCAACGAATAATCCCCCTCCTGGTGCTCCGGTTTCACTTTCCAACTGCTTTACTATCAATCTCCAAACTTGGAGAGACAGCACATTTAAACACCTGGTTCGCACAGGTTGCCAATTTGGCAGAGGATGAAAGGGAAGAGGGAGAACCAATGAGAGCGTAGCTGTTAGGCATTTGGACGGGCACATGTCACTCTTATATCCCGGGAGGAAGAAGAATTAACCAAAATCTCAGCCACCCACCGGGAACCAGTATAGGTCCTGAACGAAAATTAAGGACTTGCGTTCAGCTCACAAAAAACGAGTTAAAAAATGGAGCTAAGGGGCACAGCAATTCACAAACTGGCAGAGTAATAAAGGAAAACTATCTTCCAAAAATCTGTTGAGGGAAGGCAACGAGGCGGACTTGAAAGCGAGGCAGAATAGCAGGAAACAGATTTCAAGAGGTACGTTGGAATCACCTTTAAAGCACAGGAAGAGGGACACAACTTTGACAATGATGCACTAGGCCAAAAAGGGTGTATGTGTTTTCTCCTGAATATATTCAGGAGAAAACTCATACGCATTTTTAGCCAAGCAAGGAAGCAGGCAATGCAAATCTGCACTCCAAAGAAATATCAATTCTCTCCAGTCAAGAGGCACATCCACAAAAAGGATAAATAACAGAAAGGCAAGACAGGCCCTGGAAAAGTGGGAGCCTTGTTATGCTGATTGGCGGGATGTAAGTTGCCCACTGCCTCTCTGGAGGAGTGCATTGTGTTCCCTAAAACAATTAAACAACAGAGCTACAGAGCCAAGGGCATTTCCAGTCTAGGGAATATACCTTGGGAAAACTGAAAATCAATAAGACAGAGCCTCACCAAAATTTAGGGCTGTACTGCTTACAAGAACCTCAACTTGGGTACACCTTAAATATCCCAGTAAAGATAAAAATGGTTCAAAAAATTGTGGTACTTAGGTACGATGGAATATCCCTCAGCCATGAAATCAATGTCATAAGACCAGTAGCAGCAAAATGAGTGGATTTAGGTACGATGATTCTAAATGAAATAAGTCACACTGAAAAAGAAACTTATCATAAGATATCACTTATGAAGATCCTGTAAACATGGCTACACATGAACTGAGTTAGGAAAGAGAAGAGAGTCTCACATTTAGAAAACACTCTTATGCCTGCTTAATGGGGAAGGAGAGGTGGGGTGATGCATAAAACCAGAGTTTGATATTAGTACAGGTACACTTCCAAAAACCAAATACGGAATAGACAAGACCAACACCTTCCTCAGTGAAAGGGACTCAACACCCCATATTCACCGCAGAGTAATATGTCTTACTAGTAAGGATCTTAAAACCTATGTATTGATATGTCTCCGTAAGGGAATCAAGTGTGTCTAGATTGGCATAAACATGGCAGTGAGCATCAGCTCAACCCACTATAAAAAGGAATTTCAAAAACAAAACAAAAAAACAGGGAAATTCCTTACAATTCTTTCAGGGTCTCTGATGAAACCTGGAATGACCCTATCTACAATGACAGCTGTATGTGGCATAAGGCTGGACACTTTGGACTGAGAGGATTGTTGAGATTGGGTGAGCAAATGCAGACCCTTTAAAGCAATAATGAGTGGCACCCATTCCATGGGTCCCAACTCTCCAGGTTGAAGTGAATATTACAACAGATATAACATGTACCGGAAACCTAGAGAATGGACACACTGTGAATACGAAAGGTTTCTAAAACTCAACAAATAGTCCCTCTCCTGGTGCTCCGGTTTGACTTTCCAACTGCTTTACTATCAATCTCCCAACTTAGAGAGACAGCCTCTTTAACCTCCTGGTTCTCACAGGTTGCCAATTTGGCAGAGGATGAAAGGGAAGAGGGAGAACCAATGAGAGAGTAGCTGTTAGGCATTTGGACCGGCAAATGTCGCTCTAATTTTCTGGCCGGAAGAAGAATTAACCAAAGTCTCAGCCACCCACTGGACACCAGTATAAGTACTGAACCAAAATTTGGACTTGCATTCAGCTCACAAAAAACGAGTTGAAAAATGGAGCTCAGTGGCACAACAATTCAACAAATGGCAGAGTAGTAAAGGACAACTCTCGTCCAAAACACTGTTGAGGGAAGGTTAAGAGGCAGACGTGAAAGTGAGGCAGAATAGCAGGAAACAGATTTCAAGAGGTATGCTGGATTCGCGTTGAAAGCACAGGAAGAGGAGCTCAACTTCGACAATGATGCACTTGGCCAAAAAGTGTGTATGAGTTTTCTCCTGAATATATTCAGGAGAAAACACATACGCCCTTTTTGGCCAAGCAAGCAAGCGGGCAATGCAAATCTGCACTACAAAGAAGTATAACTTCCCACAAGTCAAAAGGGATATCCACAAAATATGTAAAAACCAGAAAGGCAAGACAGGCCCTGGCGAACGGGGAGCTTTGTTATGCTGATGGGTGGGATGTAAGTTGCCAACTGCCTCTCTGGAACAGTGCATTGTGTTCCCTAAAACAAGTAAACAACAGAGCTACAGAGCCCAGGGCACTTCCAGTCTACAGAATATACCTTGGGAAAACTGAAAATCAATAAGACAGAGCCACAACAAAATTTAGGGCTGTACTGCTTACAAGAACCTCAACATGGGTACGCCATAAGTATCCCAGGAAAGATAAAAATGGTTCAAAAAATTGTGGTACTTACGTACGATGGAATATTCCTCAGCCATGACATCAATGTCATAGAACAGTAGCAGCAAAATGAGTGTATTCAGGTATGGTGATTCTAAGTGAAATAAGTCACAGAGAAAAAGAAACTAATCATAAGATATCACTTATGAAGATCCTGTAAACATGGCTACACATGAACTGATTTAGGAAGGGGAAAAGAGTCTCACATTTAGAAAACACTCTTATGCCTGCTTAAGGGGGAAGGAGAGGTGGGGTGATGCATAAAACCAGAGTTTGATATAAGCACAGGTACCGTTCCAAAAAACAACTATGGAATAGACAAGACCTACACCTACCTCAGTGAAGGGGACTCAAAACACCATATTTCCCGCAGAGGAATATATCTGACTATTAAAAATCTTAAAACCTATGTATTGGTATGTCTCAGTAAGGGAATCAAATGTTTCTAGACTGGCATAATCATGGCAGTGAGAATCAGCTCAAACCCACTATAAAAAGGAATTTCAAAAACAAAACAAAAAAACCGGAAATTCTTTACAATTCCTTCAGGGTCTCTGATGAAACCTGGAATGACCCTATATACAACAACAGCTGGAGGTGGCATAAGGCTGGACACATGGGAGTGAGAGGATTGGTGAGATTGGGTGAGCAAATGCAGACCCTTTAAAGCAATAATGCAAGGCACCCATTCCAATGGTCCCAACACTCCAGGTTGAAGGGAATATTACTACATCTATAACATGTACGGGAAACCTAGAGAATGGACACACTGAGAATACGAAAGGTCTCTAAAACTCAACGAATAGTTCCTCTCCTGGTGCTCCGGTTTGACTTTCCAACGGCTTTACTATCAAACTCCCATCCTGGAGAGACAGCACCTTTAACCTCCTGTTTCGCACTGGTTGCCAATTTCGCAGAGGATGAATGGGAAGAGGGAGAACCAATGAGAGAGTAGCTGTTAGGCATTTGGACGGGCATATGTCACTCTTATTTCCCGGGAGGAAGTAGAATTGACCAAAGTCTCAGCCACCCACCGGGAAATTGTGTAAGTCCTGAACCAATATATTGGACTTGCGTACAGCTCAGAAAATACAGTTAAAAAACGGAGCTCAGGGGCAAAGCAATTCACAAACTGGCAGAGAAATAAACGACAACTATCGTCAAAAAATCTATTGAGGGAAGCAAACGCGGCGGACTTGAAAGCGAGGCAGAATAGCAGGAAACAGATTTCAAGAGGTACGTTGGAATTGCCTTTAAAGCACAGGAAGAGGGGCACAACTTCGACAATGATGCACTTGGCCAAAAAGGGCGTCTGCATTTTCTCCTGAAAATATTCAGGAGAAAACGCAAGCACCCTTTTTGGCCAAGCAAGAAACGGGGCAATGCAAATCTGCACTACAAAGAAGTATCACTTCCCACCGGTCAAAAGGGACATCCACAAAATGGGTAAAAACCAGAAAGGCAAGACAGGCCCTGGAGAACAGGGAGCCTTGTTATGCTGAAGGGCGGGATGTAAATTGCCAACTGCCTCTCTGGAGGAGTGCATTGTGTTCCCTAAAACAAATAAACAACAGAGCTACAAAGCCAAGGGCACTTCCAGGCTAGGGAATATACATTTGGAAAGCTGAAAATCAATAAGACACAGCCACCCCAAATTTTGGGCTGCACTTCTTACAACAACCTCAACTTGGGTACACCTTAAATATCCCAGGAAATATAAAAATGGTTCAAAAAATTGTCATACTTAAGTACGATGGAATATCCCTCAGCCATGAAATCAATGTCATAAGACCAGTAGCAGCAAAATGAGTGGATTAAGGTACGATGATTCTAAGTGAAATAAGTCACACAGAAAAAGAAACTTATCAAAAGATATCACTTATGAAGATCCTATAATCATGGCTACACATGAACTGAGTGAGGAAAGAGAACAGAGTCTCACATTTAGAAAACACTCTTATGCCTGCTTAAGGAGGAAGAGAGGTGGGGTGATGCATAAAACCAGAGTTTGATATAAGCACAGGTACCGTTCCAAAAACCAACTATGGAATAGACAAGACCTACACCTTCCTCAGTGAAAGGGACTAAAAACCCCATATTTCCCACAGAGGAATATATCTGACTAGTAAGAATCTTAACACCTATGTATTGATATGTCTCCATAAGGGAATCAAGTGTGTCTAGACTGGCATAAACATGGCAGCGAGAATCAGCTCAAACCCACTATAAAAAGGAATTTGAAAAACAACCAAAAAGGGAAATTCTTTACAATTCCTTCAGGGTCTCTGATGAATCCTGGAGTGACCCTATCTACAACGACAGATGGATGTGGCATAAGGCTGGACACATGGGACTGAGAGGATTGGTGAGATTGGGTGAGCAAATGCAGACCCTTTAAAGCAATAATGCATGGCACCCATTCCATGGGGCCCAACTCTCCAGGTTGTAGGGAATATTACTACAGCCATAACATGTAGGGGAAACCTAGAGAATGGACACACTGTGAATACGAAAAGTCTCTAAAACTCAATGAATAGTCCCTCTCCTGCTGCTCCGGTTTGACTTTCCAACCGCTTTACTATCAATCTCCCAACTTTCAGAGACAGCCACTTTAACCTCCTGGTTCGCACAGGTTGCCAATTTGGCAGAGAATGAAAGGGAAGAGGGAGAAACAATGAGAGTGTAGCTGTTAGGCATTTGGACGGGCATATGTCACTCTTATTTCCCGGGAGGAAGAATAATTGACCAAAGTCTCAGACACCAACCGGGAACCACTATAGGTGCTGAACCAAAATTTTAGACTTGCGTTCAGCTCACAAAAAACACGTTAAAAATGGAGCTCAGGGGCAAAGCAATTCACAAACTGGCAGAGTAATAAAGAACAACTATCGTCCCAAAATCTGCTGAGGGAAGGCAACTAGGCGGACTTGAAAGTGAGGCAGAATAGCAGGAAACAGATTTCAAGAGGTACGTTGGAATTGCCTTTAAAGCAAAGGAAGAAGGGCACAACTTAGACAATGATGCACTTGGCCAAACAGGGCGTATGCATTTTCTCCTGAATATATTCAGGAGAAAATGCATACTCCGTTTTTGGCTAAGCAAGCAAGTGGGCAATGCAAATCTTCACTACAAAAAAGTATCACTTCCCACCTGTCAAAAGGGACATCCACAAAATGGGTAAAAACCAGAAAGTCAACACAGGCCCTGGACAACAGGGAGCCTTGTTATGCTGATCGCCGGCATGTAAATTGCCATCGGCCTCTCTGGAGGAGTGCATTGTGTTCCCTAAAACAAGTAAACATCAGAGCTACAGAGATAAGGGCACTTCCAGACTAGGGAATATACCTTGGGAAAACTGAAACTCAATAAGACAAAGCCAACCCAAAATTTAGGGCTGCACTGCTTACAAGAACCTCAACTTGGGTACACCTTATGTATCCCAGGAAATATAAAAATGGTTCAAAATATTGTGGTACTTACGTACGATGGAATATCCCTCAGCCATGACATCAATGTCATAAGAACAGTAGCATCAAAATGAGTGGATTCAGGTACGATGATTTTAAGTGAAATAAGTAACACAGAAAAAGAAACTTATCATAAGATATCACTTATGAAGATCCTATAAACATGGCTACACATGAACTCAGTTAGGAAAGAGAACGCAGTCTCACATTTAGAAAACACTCTTATGCCTGCTTAAGGGGGAAGGAGAGGTGGGGTGATGCATAAAACCAGAGTTTGATATAAGCACAGGTACCGTTCAAAAACCAATTATGGAATAGACAAGACCTACACCTTCCTCAGTGAAAGGGACTCAAAACACCATATTTTCTGCAGAGGAATATATCTGACTAGTAATTATTTTAAAACCTATGTATTGATATGTCACTTTAAGGGAATCAAGTGTGTCTAGACTGGCATAAACATGGCAGCGAGAATCAGCTCAAACCCACTATAAAGAGGAATTTCAAAAACAAAACAAAAAAACAGGGAAATTCTTTACAATTCCTTCAGATTCTCTGATGAAACCTGGAATGACCCTATCTACAACGACAGCTTGATGTGGCATAAGGCTGGACACTTTGGACTGAGAGGATTGGTGAGGCTGGGTGAACAAACACACACCGTTTAAAGCAAAAATGCGTGGCCTCCATTCCATGGTTCCAAACTCTCCAGGTTGAAGGGAATATTACTACAGCTCTAACATGTACGGGAAACCTAGAGAATGGACACACTGTGTATACGAAAGGTTTCTAAAACTCAACTATTTATCTCTCTCCTGGTGCTCCAGTTTGAATTTCCAACTGCTTTACTATCAATCTCCAAACTTGGAGAGACAGCCCCTTTAACCTCCTGGATAACACAGGTTGCCAATTTGGCAGAGGATGAAAGGGAACCGGGAGAACCAATGAGAGATTAGCTGTTAGGCATTTGGACGGGCATATGTGACTCTAATTGCCCGGCAGGAAGAAGAATTAACCAAAGACTCATCCCCCTGCCGGGAACCAGTATAGTCCTGAACCGAAATATTGGACTTGTGCTCAGCTCACAAAAAACGATTTGAAAAATGGAGCTCAGGGGCACAGCAATTCACTAACTGGCAGTGTAATAAAGGACAACTATCATCCAAAAATATTTTGAAGGAAGGCCAGAAGGCGGACTTGAAAGTGAGGCAGAATAGCAGGAAACACATTTCAACAGGTACGTTGGAATCACCTGTAAAGCACAGGAAGAGGGGCACAACTTCGACAATGATGCTCTTGGCCAAAAAGTGTGTATTCGTTTTCTCCTCAATATATTCAGGAGAAAACGCATACGACCTTTATGGCCAAGCAAGCAAGCGGGCAATGCAAATCTGCAGTACAAAGAAGTATCCCTTCCCACCGGTCAAAAGGGACATCGGCAAAATGTGTAAAAACCAGAAAGGCAAGAGAGGACCTGTAGAACAGGGAGCCTTGTTATGCTGATGGGCGGGATGTAAGTTGGTAACTGCCTCTCTGGAGGAGTGCACTGTGTTCCCGAAAGCAAGTAAACAACAGAGCTACATAGCCAAGGGCACTTCCAGTCTAGGGAATATACCATGGGAAAACTGAAAATCAATAAGACAGAGCCACCCCAAAATTTAGGGATGCACTGCTTACAAGAACCTCAACTTCGGTACACATTAATTATCACAAGAAAATTATAAATGGTTCAAAAAACTGTGGTACTTACGTACGATGGAATATCCATCAGCCATGAAATCAATGTCATAAGGCCAGTAGCAACAAAATGAGTGGATTCAGGTACGATGATTCTAAGTGAAATAAGTCACACAGAAAAAGAAACTTATCAAAAGATATCACTTATGAAGATCCTATAATCATGGCTACACATGAACTGAGTGAGGAAAGAGAACAGAGTCTCACATTTAGAAAACACTCTTATGCCTGCTTAAGGGGGAAGGAGAGGTGGGGTGATGCATAAAACCAGAGTTTGATATAAGCACAGGTACCATTCCAAAAACCAACTATGGAATACAAAAGACCTACACCTTCCTCGGGGAAAGGGATTCAAAACCCCATATTTTCAGCAGAATAATATATCTGACTAGTAAGAATCTTAAAACCTATGTATTGATATGTCTCCGTAAGGGAATCAAGTTTGTCTAGACTGGCATAAACACGGCAGTGAGAATCAGCTCAAACCCACTATAAAAAGGAATTTCAAAAACAAAACAACCAAACAGGGAAATTCCTTACAATTCCTTCAGTGTCTCTGATGAAACCTGGAATGAACCTATCTACAACTACAGCTTGATGTGGCATAAGGCTGGACACTTGGGAGTGAGAGGATTGGTGAGACTTGGTGAGCAAACACAGACCGTTTAAAGCAATAATGCGTGGCCTCCATTCCATAGTTCCAGACTCTCCAGGTTGAATGGAATATTACTACAGCTATAACATGTACGGGAAACCTAGAGAATGGACACACTGTGTATACGAAAGGTTTCTACAACTCAACTAATCGGCCCTCTCCTGGTGCTCCAGTTTGACTTTCCAACTGCTTTACTATCAATCTCCCAACTTGGAGAGACAGCCCCTTTAACCTCCTGGATAACACAGGTTGCCAATTTGGCAGAGGATGAAAGGGAAGAGGGAGAACCAGTGAGAGAGTAGTTGTTAGGCATTTGGATGGGAACATGTCACTTTAACTGCCTGGCAGGAAGTAGCAGTAACCAAAGTCTCAGCCACCCGCCGGGAACCAGTATAGGTTTTGAACCATAATTTTGGATTTGCGGTCAGCTCACAAAAAGGAGTTGAAAAATGGAGCTCAGGTGCTCAGCAATTTACAAACAGGCAGCGTAATAGAGGACAACTATCGTCCAAAAATCTTTTGAGGGAAGGCAGAGAGGCGGAATTTAAAACGAGGCACAATAGAAGGAAACAGATTTCAAGAGGTACGTTGGAATCGCCTTTAAAGCACAGGAAGAGGGGCAAAAATTCGACAATGATGCACTTGTCCAAAAAGGGCGTATGCGTTTTCTCCTGAATATATTCAGGAGAAAACGCATACGCCCTTTTTGGCCAAGCAGGCAAGCGGGCAATGGAAATCTGCACTCCAAAGAAGTATCACTTCTCACCAGTCAAAAGGCACATCCACAAAATGGATAAAAACCAGAAAGGCAAGACAGGCCCTGGAGAACAGGGAGCCTTGTTATGCTGATGGGCGGGATGTAAATTGCCAACTGCCTCACTGGAGGAGTGCATTGTGTTCCATAAACAAGTAAACAACCGAGCTTCAGAGCCAAAGGCACTTACAGTCTATGGAATATACCTTGGGAAAACTGAAAATCAATAAGACAGAGCCACCCCAAAATTTAGGGCTGCACTGCTTACAAGAACCTCAACTTGGGTACACCTTAAATATCCCACGAAATATAAAAATGGTTCAAAAAATTGTGGTACTTACATACGATGGAATATCCCTCAGCCATGTAATCAATGTCATAAGACCAGTAGCACCAAAATGAGTGGATTCAGGTATGATGATTCTAAGTGTAATAAGTCACACAGAAAAAGAAACTTATCATAAGACATCACTTATGATGATCCTGTAAACATGGCTACATATGAACTGAGTTAGGAAAGATAACAGAGTACCGAATCTTATCATAAGATATCACTCATAGTGGGAATGTACACTTGGCTACGAATGAACTGAATTACAAACACAACAGAGTCACACTCTTAGAAAACAATATTCTGCCTGCTTAAGGGGAAAGGCGAGGTGGGTTGATGCATAAAACCACAGTTTTAAATTAGCACAGATACCGTTACATAAACCAAGTATATAATAGACATCACCTACTCCCCACACAATGAACTCGACTCAACACCCCCTATTCATTGCAGAGGAATATATCTGACTCCAAGAATTTTAAAACATATGTATTATCATGTCTCCATAAAGGAATCATGTGTGTGTATAATCGCATGAACATAGAACTGTAATTCAGCTAAACACCCTTATAAAAATAAATTTCAAAAGCAAAATGCAAAAACAGCGAAACAGAGGGAAAGCCTTAAGAATGACGTTCAGGGCCTGTGATGCAACCTGGATTGTCCACCTTTACACCCACAGCTGGGTGAGACATAAAACTGGGCACTTGGGGCTGACAAGATTGTTGAGGTTGTGTGAGCAAAAGAACACCACTTAGAGCAATACTGTGTACTACCAATTCTAGTGGTCCCAACTCTCCAAGATTAAGGGAATCTTCCTACAGTTAAAGCAAGCAAGGGAAACCCAGTGAATGGTACACTGTGTAATTGGGAAAGTTTTCTAAAAGGTACCTCATTTTTCCTTTTGTCGTGCTCGGCTTCGCCATTCCATCTGCATTACTAAAAATCTCCTCACTTGGAGTGTCAGTGCCTTTACCATCCTGTTATGCACAGTTTGCAAATTGTGCAGAGGATGAACAGGAAAAGGGGAAACAAATGAGAGATTAGCTATAGGTGTCTGGATGGGCACATGTCACTCTAGTTTCCCATCAGCAAGAAGAATTAACCAAAGGCTCCGCCTGACGCCCCGGAACCAGACTAGGGCCTACAGCCATCCCGCGGTATTGCAGCCAGCTCACAAAGAGGAGAGTTGAACAATGGAAATCAGGGGCAGAGAAATTCACAAACTTGCAGAGTTATAAAGGACAACTATCATCCAGAAATATATTGAGGTAAGGCAGTGAAGAGGATTTGAATGCAAGGCAGAATTGAAGGAAATATATTTCAAGAGGTAGATTGGAGTTGTCTTTAAAGCACATGAAAAGCGACAGAACTTCGACAATGTTGCCCTTGGCCGAAAAGGGAGTATGTGTATTTTCTTGAATATATTCGGGAAAAAATGCGTACGCCCTTTTTGGCCATGCAAGCCATCAGGCAATGCAATTCCACACTACATAGAAGTGTCCCTTACCTCCAGTCAAAAGGGCCATCCAAAAATAATGTAAAAACCACAAATGCAGGACAGGCCATGGAGAAAAGGGAGCCTGGTTACGCCGATGGACAGGATGTAAATTGCCAACAGCCTCTCTGGAGAACTGTATGTTGTTTTCTAAAACAGAGCTACAGAGCATAGCACACTTCCACTCATGGGCGTGTATTTTGGGAAAACTAAAAATCCACAACACACAGCCAGCCCAAAGTTTAAGGCTGCTCTGTTTACAAGAACCTCGACTTCAGTACACTTTAAATATCCCAGGAAAGGGAAAAAAATGGATATAGATATTGTGGTACTTATATACAATGGAATGTCACTCAGACATAAAATCAATGTCATAAGGCCAATAGCAGCATAATGAGTGGCTTTAGGTACGATGATGCTAAGTGAGATGAGCCACAAAGAAAAAAAAATTATTGTAATATATCACTTATAGAAGGAATGTAAACATGGCTACACATGAACTGAATTTCAAATGTGAACAGAGTTACACATTTAGAAAACACACTTATGCCTCCTTAAGGGTAAAGGTGACGTGCGGTGATGTGTAAAAGAAGAGATTGAAATTAGCACAGATCCCATTCCATATACCAAATATGTAATAGAAAAGACCTACTCCTTTCTCAATGAACTGCACACAAAACACCCTATTCACTGAAGAGGAATATTTCTGACTGGTAATAATCTGGAAACATATGTATTTATATGTTTGCATAATGGAATCAAGTGTATGTAGATTGGCATAAACACAGATCAATGGAACAGGACAGAAAGCCCAGAGATAAACCTACATACCTATGGCTATCTCATCTATGACAAAGGAGCTAAGGATATACAATGGAGAAAAGACAGTCTCTTCAGTAATTGGTGCTGGGAAAACTGGATCCCTACACATAAAAGAATGAAATTAGAACACTCCATAACACCATACACAAAAATAAACTCTAAATTGATTAGAGATCTAAATATAAGACCAGACACTATAAAACACTTAGAGGAAACCATAGGCAGAAATCTCTATGACATAAATAACAGCAAGATCCTTTTTGACCCACCTCCTAGAGAAATGGAAATAAAAACAGAAATCAACAAATGGGACATAATGAAACTTAAAAGCTTTTACACAGTACAGGAAAACATAAACAAGATGCAAAAACAACCCTCAGAATGGGAGAAAATATTTTCAAATGAAGCAATTGACAAAGGATTAATCTCCTAACTTTACAAGCACCTCATGTAGCTCAATATCACAAAAACAAACAACCCAATCCAAAAATGGGCAGAAGACCTAAATAGACATTTCTCCAAAGAAGATATACAGATTACCAAGAAACACATGAAAGGATGTTGAACATTACTAATCATTAGAGAAACGCAAATCAAAACTACCGTGAGGTATCACCTCACAGCAGTCAGAGTGGCAATCATCAAAAAAATCTACAAAACAATAAATGCTGGAGAGGCCTTTATTGGAGAAAAGGGAACACACTTGCACTGTGGGTGGGAATGTAAATTGATATGGGCACTAGGGAGAACAGTACGGAGGTTCCTTTAAATAACTAACAATAGAAGTACCATACGACACAACAATCCAACTACTGGGCATTTGCCTTGCAAAAACCATAATTCAAAAAGAGTTATGTACCAAAATGTTCATTGCAGCTCTATTTGCATTAGCCAGGACATGGAAGCAACCTAAGTGTCCATCGACAGATGAATGGATAAAGAAGATCTGGCACATATATACAATCAAATATTACTCAACCATTAAAAGAAGCAAAACTGAGTTATTTGTACTGAGGTGGATGGACTTAGAATCTGTCCTACACAGTGAAGTAAGTCAGAAAGGGAAAAACAAATACTGTATGTTAACAGAGATATACGGAATCTAATGAAGAAAAAAAAAGATTTTGAAGAACCTAGTGGCAGGACAGGATTAAGGACACAGACATAGAGAAAGGACTTGAGGACACCGGAAGGGGGATGGGTAAGCTGGGACGAAGTGAGAGAGTGGCATGGCCATAAATACATTACCAAATGTAACACCGATAGCTACTGGGAAGCAGCCACATAGAACAGGGAGATCAGCTCGGTGCTTTGTGACCACATAAAGGGGTGGGATATGGGGTGTGAGAGGGAGATGCAAGAGGGAGGGGATCTGGTGATATTTGTATATGTATAGCTGATTCACTTTTTTATACAGCAGAAACGAACACTCCATTGTAAATCAATTACACTCCAATAAACGTGTAAAAGGAAAAAAAAAGAAATCACAGGGATAAAGCTACACATCTATGGTCACCTAATCTATGACAACAGAGGCAACACTATACAATGGAGATAAGAAAGTCTCTTCAATCATTGGTGCTGGGAAATATGGACAGCTACATGTAAAAGAATGAAATTAGAACACTCCCCAACACCATACATAAAAATATATTCAAAATGGATTAGAGACGTTAATGTAAGACCGTATAGTATAAAACTCTGAGAGGAAAACTTACGAAGGATACTCTGACGTAAATCACAGCAAGATCTTTTTTGATCCACCTCCTATAGTAATGAAATTAAAAAGAAAACTAAACAGATGGGACCTAATGGAACGTAAAAGGTTTTGCAAAGCAAAGGAAACTACAAACAAGACGAAAAGACAACCCTCAGAATGGCAGAAAATATTTGCAAACGAATCAATGGACAAATGATTAATCTCCAATATATATAAACAGCTCATGCAGCTCAATATTAATAAAACAAACAACCCAATACAAAAATGGAAGAAGATATAAATAGACATTTCTTCCAAGAAGACATAGAGATGGCCAGTACGCACATGAAAATCTGCTCAACATCACTAATTATTAGAGAAGTGGAAATGGAAACTACAATCAGGTGTCACAACACACCTGTTAGAATGGGCATCAACAGAGAATCTACAAACAACAAATGCTGGAGAGGGTGTGGAGAAAAGGAACCTTCTTCCACTATTGTTGGGAATGTAAATTGATACAGTCTATGGGGAACATTATGGAGGTTCCTTAAAAAACTAAACATAGAATTACCATATAATCCAGCAATCCCACTACTGGGCATATACCCAGAGAAAACCATAAATCAAAAAGACACATTCACCACAATGTTCATTGCAGCACTATTTACAATAGCCAGGTAATGAAAGCAACCTAAGTGCCCACAGACAGACGAATGGATAAAGATGTGGTACATATATACAATGGAATATTACTCAGCCATACATAGGAATGAAATTGGGTCATTTGTAGAGACCTTGATGGATCTAGAGACTGTCATACAGAGTGAAGTAAGTCAGAAAGAGAAAAACAAATATTGTATATTAATGCATATATGTGGAACCTAGAAAAATGATACAGATGAACCAGTTTGCAGGGCAGAGATAGAGACACAGATGTAGAGAACAAACATATGGACAGCAAGGGGGAAACGCCATGTGAGGGTGGTGGTGGGATGAATTGGAAGACTAGGATTCACATGTGCACACTTATATGTATAAAATAGATATCCAATAAGAACCTGCTGTATAAAAGAAATAAATTAAAAAAAAAATAAATAGCATTTAATAAAAGAAAACAGAAAAAACATTTTTCCCTTCACATAGACGTCTTTATATTAATGCATTATTTCCATGTTTATATCTCCAAATTAAAAAAAAAAGAGGAATAAATAAAATCTACCTTGAACCAAAAAGAGAAAAAGAAAAATAAAAAAATACAGAACCCACCAGTTATACAGAGGAAAATCGTATCAGGGCACTTGCTCCAGTGGTAAAAAATTCTTAAGTTGGTCAGAGGTGGGAAATCGTCTCCCATGCAGTCAGGAGCGCTCCCCCCGACAAGGAGCATCCTAATTGCAAAGCTGGGGGACTGTGTCGAGGCGTCTGTGAGTAAATGTGAGCTGAGCCCCAGTCCTGCTGCAGCTGAACTCTTCCCACCCTTTCCAGGTAAAACACATGAATATGTACAAGCACTTGCAAGCCTAGAGGAAGGGCTGTGGAGCCACACCAGCGACAGCACGCAGGCCGACTTGGTGCCTGCAGGCCAGTCAGGATGGTCCTGGCCCCAGATGCTCTTCTGGAAGCTTTCCATTTCCCTGCCTGAGATACACCTCCTGCCACAGCCCCCACTGCTTTTTTACTTCCTCACCTCTGCCTGGGGAGAATTTCAAGCAGCAGGTATGGATGACACATCCTCTTCTTTAGCAGGTGGCAGCCTGGCAACTCCTGCAGAAAGTCCAGCAGAGCCCACTCACACTGGGCCACCAACCAAGCCACAGCCTCTCCCTCCATACCACCACCCCAGCCCCGACACTGCTGACGGGGCAGAGAATATGGCGTCAGGCACAGCTACAGGGGCTCTTGCTGACTGGAGAGGTGTTTATATTGACCTCAACCCAGGCACACCTGGGGAGGGCTGGCAGGCAGTGTCAGGCTGCCCAAATCAGCCAATCCTCACCCCTCAGTGGCTCACAGTTGCAGAAAATTAACCTTGCTAAACGGGCCCGGCCCAAGGAACAGGTGTGGGCCCTTGAGAGTCAGGCTAGACAAGGGGCTGCAGCTGCGTTTTGTTTTCTTATCATTTTATCTGGTCCATGAGTGGAAAACAACTTCAAGAAGACCCTATCCTAATGAGAGGAACCCAGGAGTCAGGGAGAGGAGTGATGGTTGGTGGAGACAGAGGCCTGGTGCCCTGGCTGCAGTGGAAGTGTCTGGAAGACCAGGCAGAGAGAGGCTGCACAGAGTGATAGCCAGGGTAACACACCTGTCAGAGCTGCTGTTTGTTAGTTCAAGTCCTGCTCTGAGATGTTCTGTGTCAGCTGTGAGCGACAGGTGAGCTGGGGGTTCTCTGCAAGGTGGGCTATGTGCACAGTTCCTGTGTGTCCAGCCCTGCTGGGGTACCTGCCCAGGGGAGCTCTGTATCCTGGGAAGGGCCTGACTATGACAGCCCCATGGTCTGCTGGGTAGCTGCACAGCTGAGCTCCATACCCTGGGAGGGACTTGAACAAGAGAGCCACGTGGGCTGTGGGGGTGCGGGATGCAGCCCAGGTGAGCTCCATATCCTGGGATTGGCCTGACCACGGAGCCCCATGGGCTGCTGGAGACCTGGTAAAGGAAATCAGGACAGTCAGTGAAGCCACCGAGGATATACATCCAGTAGCTCCTATTTCCTACACCCTGCTGCTCATTCTACCATCCACCAGGCCATGGCATTCTGTATTACACTTCAATGATGCCTTCTTCTGTATTCCGTTCATCTCAGAGTCACAAGAATTTTTGGCTTGTGAGTGGCAGGACACAACATGCAACAAAACCAATAATGCTGGGCCGTCCTGCCCCAACGGTACAAAAATCCCCAAACCATCATTGGGGAAATGACCTCTAAAGACCAAAACGTTCTACCTCTGTAAAAGGGAACCCTCCTTCAATATGCAGATGACATTCTGATCGCCAGGCCTACTAAAGACGCCTCTGAACTACCTAGCCAAGAAAGGATAGAAGGTGTCCAAGAAAAAGGCTCAAATATCCCAGGCTCAGGTGACATGCCTGGGCTTCATTCTCACAGATATTCAGAGAAACGCATCCCAGGATAGGTAAGAAGCCATTTGCAGCCTTACCTCTTCTAAAATTAGAAGACAGCTTAGGGGTTCCTGGGGAGGCCAATGTTTTCTGCATCTGGATCCCTAACTACAGTCTAATAGCTGGGACTCTACATGAAACACTGACAGGAAAAGATGATGATCCTTTTGTATAGAATCCAGAAGAAGCCTTTCAAGAGTGGAAAGAGCAGTCAATTCAGACCCTTGCCCAGGAACTCGCTAATTTAGCTAAACCCTTTGACCTTTACATACCCGGTCAAAGGTTAATCGCCCTTGGAGCCTTAGTGCCAAAACTGGGACCACTTGAAATGGAGCAACACAAGAATGCCCTTCAGGTATGATAAAATATGGTCCCCAAGGGCTTTGCCCACCGACTCATCAGGCCAGGATACTGGGGTATCTAAAAAGCTAGAAATCAGCAGCCCACAAGGCCAGCTCCCTCCTAAGGGAAAAGGACCCCACGTCGTGATCCTAACCACCCATCATGCCCTGAAGTTGCAGGGGTCGCTCTGTGGACACACTGACCTCGAGTGAGGAGGCCCTCCAACTCCAACCTCCAGAGAGACAAATGGGGGCAACGGGCCCCCAAGATGACTCGTGTGACCATCACTTGACCTGGAGTTTCTCTCAGAAAACAACAAGACTGTGCCCCGAAAGAGCAGACTACTGCTTGCAGGACTTACTGCACCCAGAGGGGAGGTAATAAGCTTGGCGGGGGAAACGTATATCACGCTTTCACCATAGAAAACCCTACAGACACCGCGGTGATGGTGGCCAATATGACCGCCTGGACTGCTGGCTACTTCTAAAGGCCGTTGACTCAGTGGATGTCATGGTCCTGGATCACCACTGACCCTGGACTGTCTGGGAGATGTGCGGGCAGGGTTCTGACACATGGTGCTGTTTGTACATTAATTCAGGGACCTAATTAAAGAAAGCACAGACTACTGGTCAGAGCGTCTAGACTGGCAAAAACCGTCAGCCTAAGGTCGCTGAAAAAATGTGGGGTGGGGTGAAACCTGCCACCTCAGCATCTCTGCGCATCTCTTTCTTGGACCCTTAAAGGTCATTAGAATCTATAACACTTCCAATGCTGGTGCTCAGGCAGATGAGAAGTGAGACAGGAGGCCTTGGGACAATCAACCTCACCAGGAGGCGGGTGGGGAGACGTTTTGCCCCTCCCCCCAGTTATCAGGGCTCCCACCACAGCATGAAGCAGTTACAAAAGAGGGGTCTGCACCCTCAACACCCCAAGAATGAGGAACGGAACAAAAAGCAGAGGAGGTGTTCGTCTCCGGCAACGTTCTTTAAAAATTCCTGGGAGATATAAAGAGAATCTGGGCAATAAAATAAAGTCTAACCTGTTTTTCCTTTGTGCTTTGTCTAATTTCACGTGCTCCTAGGGTTCCGCATGCAGAGGTCCCACGCCCGGCACTTCAGACCCGATTTCCTAGTGCAGAATGGCTGGGTCGAAACCTCAGCTAGCGGGGTCCCAAGCAGACTCCACGGCATAGAGCCTGAGCTGCAGCCAACCCAGCCCTCGAGAGCTCCATCCCCTCCCTCCCACTGACGCTGCTGGGATCCCTACACAGCAGCCCAGCCCACAGCCCATGGGGGACTGCAAGCTCTCACCTCTCCATTCTGTTTTCAAAATAATGTTACCTTTGCTTCTGAAGCAAACGCAGTCATGATCTCTTGGCTCCAATGACACTGGGCATGGTACTCCTGTTGGGGTCCACTCTGGAGGATCAGTAACAGAAATTGAGAACATTGTAACTTCAATGAACAGACGTGTGAGCCAAACTGTAGTTAACATAGAGCAGTGTATAATGCTCGGGTGAAATAAGATGTTTCTAAGACTTATCTTTGATATTTCCATCACTTTACTATAAGCAAGTTCAGTGAAGAGGTCTGTCTTACTTGTCAGGTCAACATTAGAGAAATGAAGTGATTTATTTCCATGGATGTACATCGAATACTCTTGGCTGAAGCTTCAATCTTGTTTTGAATGCTTTTCCATTGAAAAGGATACCTCTCTTTCAGCTCCCCCATTTCTGAGAAGTATAAAATCTTATAATTTATTATTACCAAAGGGGAAAGGTAGGAGAAGGGATAAATTAACAGTTTGGGATTAACACATACACACTGCTATGTATAAAATAGATCATCAACAAGGAACTACTGTATAGCACAGGGAACTACACTGAATATTTTGCAATAACCTATAAGGGGAAATAATCTGAAAAAGAATCGATATTTTTATTGACATCATCTATCAATGACAGATAAAATGTAACCTAAGCAAGGCCCATGGTGAACGCTTCTGACCCTGAAGATTTCATTCATCTAAAGTTTGGGTTCTGCCTATTTCCCAAGGCCTTTAATGTCCATACGTGTAGCTGTAGCTTAAAAATTCCCCAATTTGGGGTACGGGGAGGCACTGATTTGGAAAAATCCCTGGTGTTCACCTTCCATGCACGGGACCCTTCCTACAGCTAAAACATGCCTGTCACACCTAGAGGATGGTACACCGTTTGATCGGAAAGAGTTTGGAAAAGGCACCTCATCTCCTCATCGCCTGGTGCTCGGGTTCACCCCTCCAGCATCTTTCTAACAATCTCCTCACTTGGGGATATCAGCACCGTCAACATCCTGTTGCACACAGTTTGGAATTTGTCCAGAGGATGAAGCGGAAGGATGAGAAAAATTTAGAGACAAGTCTTAGTTGTTCGGACAGGCACATGCCACTCTAATTGCCAATCTGGAAGACAAATTCATCAAAGGCTAGAATTGCCCACGGAAAGAGACTAGGGCTAGAGGAAATCCCGCTGTTTTGTGTCCAGTTTCCAAAAACACAAGTTGAAAAATGGAACTCAGGGGCACTAAAATTCATGAAACTGCAGAGTTGAAAATATCTATCGTCCAAAACTGTCTTGAGGTAAGTCACAGAAAAGGACTTGTAAGCAAGGGAGAGTAGCAGGAAACCGATTTGAAGAGGTAGAAAGGTCTCCCCATTAAAGCACAAGAAAAGGGGGTGAACATCGCCAATGATGCAGTTGACCCAAAAGGGCGTATGCATTTTTTTCTGAATATATTCAAGTAAAGGCCATTCACACTTTTTATCCCACCAAACAGGTGGGCACTGGACATCAATACTACAAAATGTATAACTTCACATCAGTCAGAAGGGCCATCCACATAAAGTGTAAACACCAGAAATGCAGGACAGGGTGAGGAGAAAAGGGAGCCCTGTGAGGCTGATAGTGGAAATGTAATTTGCCAACGGCCTCTCTGGTGAAGTGTATTGTGTTTGCTAAAACATCTAAAAGATGAGCTACAGAGCATAGTGCACTTGCACTCATGGGCGTATACCTTGGGAAAACAAAAATGGACAGAAAACAGGCACCCCAACGTTTACCACCTCTCTGTTAAAAAGGGCCTCCACTTGGATATAACCTAAATGTCCCTGGAAGGATAAAATGGATAAAAGAGATGGGGTACTTATGTAGATTGGAATATTACTCATCCAGAAATCAATGAAATAAGGCCAGTTGGAACAACTCTGGAGGAGTTACATACGATCATTCTAAGTGACATATGTCAGAAAGAAAAAGACACATATCATAAGATGTCACTTAAAGGTGGAATCAAACATGGCTGCACATGAAATAAACTACAAAACAGAAACATAGTCAAATATGTAGAAAATAGACATAAGGCTGCTAAATGGGAAAGGTGGGGAATGGTGAGGTATTATCCAGGAGGTTGAAATTAACAAAGATACCATTCCAAGTACCAAATTGAATAACTGACAAGGCCTACACGGTACCTCAAAGAACTGCACTCAGCCCACTCAAGTCACTGGACAATAATACATATGACTCGTAAGCATCTGAAAAAGAATGTATTGTTGTCTCACAGTACATGAATCAAGTGGATGTACAGCAGCAAAAAACAGAGCTTTGAAAATCAGCTGTAACCAATATAAAAATAAATTTTAAAATATTTATAAAAACGGTGAGACAGACAAAAATTCTTACAACTTTTGTTGAAGGGTTTCGATGTAACATGGATGGAACACATGCAGACCCACAGCAGGATGATATATAAGGCTGGAAGCTATGCACGCTAAGAGATGTTAGAGAGGCTGGGTGAGGAATTGCAGACCTTTTAAAGTAATACTGCCTGGTACCCATTCCATGGGTCCCAAATCGGCAGGTTCAAGGGAATCTTCTGACAGCAAAAACATGCCTGCGAAACCAAGATGAATGTACACCGTGTGCTCAGGAAAGGTGTCTAAAATGCACCTCATTTTTGATCTCCTGGTGCTGGGGTTCGCCATTCCAGCCACATTATTATCAATCTCCCCTCTTGGAGAATTAGCACCTTTAACCTCCTGTTTCACACAGTTTGCAATTTGTGTAGAGGATAAATGGGAAGAGGGGGAACCTATGAGAGATTAGCTGTAGGAGTTTTGACAGGCACATGTCACTCTAATTTCCCATTAGGAACAAGAATTAACCAAAGGCTCATCCTGCCTCCTCAGAACCAGAATAGGGCCAGAAGCAATCCAATGGTTTGGCGGCGAGCTCACAATAAAAGCGAGTTGCAAAATGGAGCTCAGGAGCAGACAATTCAAAGACCTGCAAAGATATAAATGATAACCAACGTCCAAAAATATATTCAGGTAAGGCAACAAAGAGGATCTGAATGAGAGGCAGAATTGCAGGAAACAGATTTCAAAAGGTAGATTGTACTCACATTTAAAGCATATGAAAAGCAGCAGAATTTCTAAAATGATGCAGTTGGGCAAAAGGGTGTATGCCTTTTTTTCGTGAATATCTTCAGGAAAAAAACACATACAGAGTTTTTGGCCAACCAAGCAAGCGGGAAATGCAAATCCGCACAACAAAGAAGTCTCAATGTCCACTGCTCAGAAAGGCCATCCAAAAAATGTGTACAAACCAGAAATGCTGGAGAGGCCATGGAGAACAGGGATCCTAGTCACGTTGATGGGTGGGGTATAAATATCCAAGAGCCACTCTGAAGAAGTGTATGCTGTTTCCTAAAACATTTAAATACAAAGCCCCCGAGCAAAGGGGACTTCAACTCATGGACATATAACTTGGGAAGACTAAATATCGACAACACACAGGCACCCCAAAGTTTAGGGCTGCTCTGCATACAAGAACCTCAACTTCGGTACACCTAAAATATCCCAGGAAAAAGAGAAATGCATAAATAACTTGTGGTAATTTTGTACAACGGGATATCACTCAGACGTGAAATCAATGTCATAAGGCCAGTAGCAGCATAAAGAGTGGATTTAGGTATGATGATTCTAAGTGAAATTAGTCACACAGAAAAAGAATCTTATCATAAGATATCACTTACAGAGGGAATGTCAACATCACAACACATGAACTGAATTAAGAAAGAGAACAGAGTCTCACATTTAGAAAACACTCTTATGCCTGTTTAATGGGAAAGGAGAGGTAAGGTGATGCATAAAACCAGAGTTTGATATTAGCACAGGTACCATTCCATAAACCAAACAGAGAATAGACGAGACCTACCCCTTCCTCAGTGAACGGGACTCAAACCCCCTATTCCCCGCAGAGGAATATATCTGACTAGTGAGAATCTTAAAACTTATGTATTGATTTGTCTCCATAAGGGAATAAAGTTTGTCTAGACTGGCATAAACACGTCAGCGAAAAGCAGCTCAACCCCATTATAAAAATGAATTTCAAAAACAAACAAAAGGGCTTCCCTGGTGGCGCAGTGGTTGAGAGTCCGCCTGCCGATGCAGGGGACACGGGTTCGTGTCCCGGTCCGGGAAGATCCCACATGCCGCGGAGCAGCAGGGCCCGTGAGCCATGGCTGCTGAGCCTGCGCGTCCGGAGCCTGTGTTCCACAACGGGAGAGGCCACAACAGTGAGAGGCCTGCGTACCACAAAAAAACAAAACAAAACAAAACAAAACAAAAAAAAACAGCGAAATTCTTACACAATTCCTTCAGGGGTTCTGATGAAACCGGGAATGACCCTATCTGCAAAGACAGCTGGATGAGACATAAGGCTGGACACTTGGGACTGAGAGGACTGGTGAGATTGGGAGAGGAAATGCAGACCCTTTAAAGTAGTAATGCATGCCACGATTCCATGGATACCAAATCTCCAGGTAGTAGGGAATATCACTACAGTTATAACATGTAAGGGAAACCTAGAGAATGGACATCCTGTGATGGTGAAAGGTTTCTAAATGTCTCCTAATTTTTCCTCTCCTTGTGCTCCAGTTTGGCATTCCAACTACTTTACTATCAATCTCCCAACTTAGGAGAGCCAGCCCCTATAACCTCCTGGTTCGCACAGTTTGCTAATTGTGCAGAGGATGAAAGGGAAGAGGGAGAACCAATCAGAGAGTAGATGTAGGCCTTTGGACGGGCACATGTCACTCTAAATTCCCGTCAGGAAGAAGAATTAACCAAAGCCTCAGCCACCTGCAGGGAACAGTATAGCCACCCCTGGAACAAGTATAGGTCCTGAAGCAAAATTGTGGATTTGCGGTCAGCTCCCAAAAATGGGATTTGAAAATTGGAGCTCACGGGCACAGCAATTCACAAACCTACAGTTATAAAGGACTACTGTCTTCCAAAAATCTGTTGAGGGAAGGCAACGAAGCTGACTTGAAATTGAGGCAGAATTGCACAAAACATATTTCAAGAGGTAAATTGGAATCGCCTTTAAAGCACAGGAAAAGCATCACAATTTCGACAATGATGCACTTGGCCAAAAAGGACGTATGCTTTTTCTCCTGAATATATTCAGGAGAAAACGCACACGACCTTTTTGGACAATCAAGAAAGTGCGCAATGCAAATCCACACTACAAAGAATTGTCACTTCCCACGGGTCAAAAGGGACATCCGAAAATCAGTAAAAACCAGAAAGGCAAGAGGGAGATGACAAGGGCATGAAGCAATATGATCCAAAATGTCATGAAGGATTGTGATGACAAGCGCATGGAGCATTGTGATGACAAGATTATGTAGCATATTGCTGACAAAGGCATGGAGCATTGTGATGACAAGGTTCATGGAGCACTGTGATGACAAGGGTCACAGAGCATTGTGATTACAGTGGTCATGGAGCATTGGGATGACAAAGGAATGGAGCATTTTGATGACAAGAGTCCCGGATCATTGTGTTGTCAGGGTTCATGGATCGTTGTGATGACAGGAGTCATGGAGCATTGTGATGACAGGGGTCATGGAGCATTGTGATGAGAAGGTCAAGGAGCATTGGGCTGAAAACGTTCATGGAGTATTGTGATGACAGGGGCCATGGAGGCTTGTGATGACAAGTCTCATGGAATATTCTGATGAAAAGGGGCATGGAGCATTGTGATTACAGGGGTCTTGGGGCATTGTGATGACAAGGGCATGGAGCATTGGGATGAGATAGCCATGGAACGTTCTGATGGTATGCATCATGGAGCTTTGTGATGACAAGGGCATGGAACATTGTGATGAAAAAGGCATGGAGCCTTGTCATGACAGGGTTCAAGGAGCATACTGACGACAAGTGTCAGGGAGCATTGTGATGACAAGTGTATTGAGCATTGTGATGAAAAAGTTCATGGAGCATTGTGATGAGAAGACCATGGATAATTGTGATGATGAGCATCATGGGGCATTGTGATGATAAGTGTTATGGAACATTTTGATCACAAGGATTTGGAGCATTGTGATGACAGAGATCATGGAGGATTTTGATTTCATTGTGATGACAATAGCATGAAGCATTTTGATGATGGGCATGGTGCATTGTGATGACAGGGTTCATGGATCATTGAGATGAAAAGGGGCATGGAGCATTGTGATTACAGGAGTCTTGGAGCATTGTGATTAGAAGGGTCATGGAGCCTTGTGATGGCAAGGGCCTGGAACATTGTGATGAGAAGGCCATGGAGCATTCTGATGACATGCATCATGGAGCTTTGTGATGACACGGTCATGGAGCAATGTGATGAGAGCGTTCATGGAGCATTGTGATGACAATGACATTGAGCATTTTGATGAAAAGTTCATGGAGCATTGTGGAGACAAATTTCACAGAGCCTTGTGATGATGAGGGCATTTACCTTTGTGGTGACACTGGTCATGGAGTCTTGTGATGACGGGACACACGGAGCATTGTGATGACTGGGGTCATGTAGCATTCTGATGACAGGAGCATGGAGCATTGGTCTGACAAGTTTCATGGATAATTGTGTTGACAGTGGGCATGGCACATTGTGATGACAAGGGCATGGAGCATTGTGATGACAAGGTCATGGAGTATTGTGAAGACAGGTGTCAGGGAGCATTGTGATGGCATATTTCATGTTCAATTGTGATGACAATGGCATGGAGCATTGTGATGCCGAGTGTTATGGAGGATTGTGATGACAAAGGTAATGGAGCATTGTGATGACAAGGGCTTGGAGCATTGTGATGACAAGGGCATGGAGAATTGTGATGACAACGGCCATTGAGAATTTTGATGAAAAGTTCGTGAAGCATTGTGATGACAAAAGCATGGAGCTTGCTATGACAGGGGTCATGGGGCATTGCGATGACAAGGGCATGGAGAATTGTGATGACAAGAGCATGTAACATTGTGATGAGAACTGTCATGGAGCATTGTGATGACAAGGACGTGGAGAATTGTGATGACAAGTGACATGGAGCATTGTGATGACCAGGGCATGGAGCATTGTTATGGCAAGACTGTGGAGCACTGTGATGAGAAGACCATGGATAATTCTGGTGACGAGCATCATGGAGCACTGTAATGACAAGGGGCATGGAGAATTGTGATGATACGTCTCATGGAGCACTGTGATTACAGGGGTCATGGATCATTGTGATGAAAAGGGTCATGGAGCATTCTGATGACAAGCTTGTGCAGTATTGTGATGACAAAGCATTTAACACTGTGATGGGAAGTGTCATGGAACATAGTGATGCCAAGAACGTGGAGAATTGTGATGACAGGGAACATAGAGCATTGTGAGGACCAGGGCATGGAGCATTGTGATGGCAAGACCGTGGAGCACTGTGATGTGAAGACCATGGAAAATTGTGATGACGAGCGTCATGGAGTGCTATAATGACAAGCGGCATGGAGAATTGTGATTAGAGGGGCCTTGGAGCATTGTGATGACAAGGGCATGGAGCATTGTGAAGACAAGGCCATGGAGCATTCTGATGAATGCGTCATGGAGCACTGTGATGACAAGTGCATGGAGCATTGTGATTACAGGTGTCTTGGAGCATTGTGATGAAAAGGGCATGGATCATTGTGATGAAAAAGGCATGGAGCCTTGTCATGACAGGGTTCAAGGAGCATACTGACGACAAGTGTCAGGAAGCATTGTGATGACAAGTGTATTGAGCATTGTGTTGGCAAAGGTTATGGAGCATAGTTATGAGAAGACCATGGATAATTGTGATTATGAGCATCATGGGGTGTTGTGATGAGAAGTGTTATGGAACATTGTGATCCCAACGGTTTGGAGCATTGTGATGACAGAGGTCATGGAGCATTTTGATTTCATTGTGAGGAAAATAGCCTGAAGCATCATGATAATGAGCATGGTGCATTGTGATGATAGGATTCATGGAGCTTTGAGATGAAAAGGGGCATGGAGCATTGTGATAAAAAGTGTCTTGGAGCATTGTGATGACAAGGGCATGGAGCATTGTGATGAGATGTCCATGGAACATTCTAATGACATGCCTCATGGAGCTTTGTGATGACAAGGGCATGGAGCATTGTGATTACAGGGGTCTTGGAACATTGTGATGACAAGTGTCATGGAGCCTTGTGAATGACAAGGCCGTGGAACTTTGTGATGGCAGGGGTCATGGAACATTGTTATGACAGTTGTAATGGAGCATTGAGATGAGAAGGACAGGAAGCATTGGTGTGAAAAGTTTCATGGATTATTGTGATGAGAGTGGGCATGGAGCATTGTGATGACAAGAGCACGGAACACTGTGATACAATGGTCATAGAGGATTGTAATGACAAGGGCATGGAGCATAGTGATGAGAAGGGCATAGATCATTGTGATGACATGTGTCATGGAGCTTTGTGATGACAAGGGCATGGAGAAATATGATGAGAGGGTTCATGGAGCATTGTGATGACAATGACATGGAGCATTGTGATGTCAAGGGTCATGGAGCTTTGTGATGACAAAAGTCACGGAGCATTTTGATGACAAGGGTGTGGTGCATTGTGATGAGAAGGGCAGCGAGCATTTTGATGACAGGGTCATGCAGCAATTTGATGAAAATTGTAATGGAATATTTTGATGACAGGGGTTATAGAACATTGTGATGTCAGGGGTCATGGAGCTTTGGGATGAAAAGGGTCCTGGAGCATTTTGATGACAGGGGTTGTGGAACATTGTGATGTCAGGGGTCATGGAACATTGTGATGATAAGGGGATGTAGCATTGTGATGACAGGGGTCATGGAACATTGTGATTAGAGGGGTCTTGGAGCATTGTGATGAGAAGGGTCATGGTGCCTTGTGATGACAATGCCACGGAACATCGTGATGGCAGTTGTCATGGAGCATTGTTATCACAGGGGTAATGGAGCACTGTGACGGCAAGGGCATGCAGCATTGTGATGAGAAGGCCATGGAGCATTCTGATGACATGTGTCATGGAGCTTTGTGATGACAAGCTCATGGAGCAATATGATGAGAGCGTTCATGGAGCATTGTGATGACAATGACATGGAGCATTGTGATGCCAAGAGTAATGGATCTTTGTGATGACAAATGTCATGGAGCATTTTGATGACAAGGGCGTTGTGCATTGTGATGAGAAGTGCAGGGAGCATTGTGATGACAAGGGTCATGGAGCATTGTGCTGAGAAAGGCATAGAGCATTGTGATGACAAGGGTCAAAGAGCATTGTGATGAAAAGTTCATGGAGCATTGTGGTTAAAAAGGTCACAGAGACTGTTGATGACGAGGGCATGGACCATTTTGTTGACAAAGGACATGAAGAATTGTGATGACTGGAGTCACGGTGCATTGTGATGACAGGGGTCATGGAGCATTGTGATAACAAGGGCATGGAGCATTTTGATGACAAGGGCATGGAACATTAGTCTAATAAGTTTCATGGATTGTTGCGATGACCGTTGGAATGGCACATTGTGATGACAAGGACATGGAGCACTGTGATGACCAGGTGGTGCAGTATTGTAAAGAGAGTTGTCAGGGAGCATTGTGATGACATATGTAATGGCCCATTGTGATGACAATGGCATGGAGCATTGTGATGCCAAGTGTCATGGAGAATTCTGAAGAGAAAGGTAATGGAGCATTGTGATGACAATGGCTTGGAGCATTGTGATGACAAGGGTCGGAGCATTGTGCTGACATGTGCATGGAGAATTGTGATGACAAGGGTCATGGAGCATTCTGATGACAAGCTTGTGGAGTATTTTGTTGACAATGGCATGGAGCATTGTGATGAAAACGGCATGGGGTATTGTGATGAAAAAGGCATGGAGCCTTTACGTGACAGGTTTCAAGGAACATTCTGATGACAAGTGTCAGGGAGCATTGTGATGACAAGTGTATTGAGAATTGTGATGACAAAGGTCATGGAGCATTGTGATGAAAAGGGCATGGATTATTGTGATGACAGGCATCATGGAGCATTGTGATGACAAGTGTTATGGAACATTGTGTTCACAACAGTTTGGAGCATTGTGATGAGAGAGGTCATGGATCATTTTGATTTCAAGGAGCATGGAGCATTGTGATGACAAGGGCATGAAGCAATGTGATCCCAAGGTTCATGGAGGATTGTGATGACAATGGTAAAGGAGAATTTTTATGACAAGCGCATAGAGCATTGTAATGACCAGGTCATGTAGCATTTTGCTGAAAAATTCTTGGAGCATTGTGATGACAGGTGTCATGGAGCATTGTGATGACAAGCATCAAGGAGCATTGTGAATACAGGGGTCATGGAGCATTGGGATGACAAGGGCAAGGATCATTGTGATGAAAAGTGTCATGGAGCATGGGGCTGAAAATGTTCATGGAGTATTGTGATGACAGGTGTCATGGAGCATTGTGATGACAGAGGTCATGGAGAATTTTGATTTCATTGTGCTGACAATAGCCGGAAGCATTATGATGATGAGCATGATGCATTGTGATGACAGGGTTCATTGAGCATTGAGATGAAAAGGGGCATGGAGCACTGTGATTACAGGTGTCTTGGAGCAATGTAATGACAAGGGCATGGAGCATTTTGATGAGATGGCCATCGAACATTCTGATGACATGTGTCATGGAGCTTTGTGATGACAAGGGCATGTAGCATTGTGATTAAAGGGGTCTTGGAGCATTATGATGACAAGTGTCATGGAGCCTTGTGATGACAAGGCCGTGGAACATTGTGATGGCCGTGGTCATGGAGCATTGTTATGACACGGGTAATGGAGCATTGTGATGAGAAGGGCATTGAGCATTGTGATTACAAGGTTTATGGATCACTGCGATGACAAATTTGTGGACCGTTGTGATGAAAAGCGCATGACACATTTTGATGACAAGGGTCATGGAGTATTTTTCTGACAAAGGCATTGAGCATTGTGATGACAAGGGTCACGGAGCATTGTGATGAAAAGTTCATGGAGCATTGTGGTAACAAAGGTAACAGAGCCTTGTGATGACGCGGGCATGGACCATTGTGATGAAAAATGATATAATGCATTGTGATGACTGGAGTCACAGAGCATTGTGATGACAGGGGTCATGGAGCACTGTGATGACAAGGGCAAGGAGCATTGTGCTGAGAAGAGCATAGAGCATTGTGTTGACAAGGGTCAAAGAGCATTGAGATAAACTGTTAATGGAGCATGGTGGTTAAAAAGGTCACAGAGACTGTTGATGATGAGGGCATGGACCATTGTGATGACAAAGTTCATGAAGCATTGTGATGACTGGAGTCATGGAGCACTGTGATAACAAGGGCATGGAGCATTGTGATGACAAGGGCATGGAGCATTGGTCTTATAAGTTTCATGGATTATTGCGATGACAGTTGGAATGGCGCATTGTGATGACAAGGGCATGGAGCATTGTGATGACCAGGTGATGCAGTATTGTGAAGACAGGTGTCAGTGCGCATTGTGATGACATATGTAATGGCCCATTGTGATGACAATGGCATGGAGCATTGTGATGCCAAGTGTTATGGAGGATTCTGATGACAAAGTTAATGGAGCAATGTGATGAAAATGGCTTGGAGCATTGTGATGACAAGGGTCAGGGAGCATTGTGCTGACAACTGCATGGAGAATTGTGATAACAAGGGTCATGGAGCATTCTGTTGACAAGCTTGTGGAGTATTTTGATGACAATGGCATGGAGCATTGTGATGAAAATGGCATGGGGCTTTGTGATGAAAAAGGCAAGGAGCCATTTCGTGACAGGGTTCAAGGAGCATTATGACGACAAGTGTCAAGGAGCATAGTGATGACAAGTGTATTGAGAATTGTGATGACAAAGGTCATGGAGCATTGTGATGAAAAGGGCATGGAGTAATGTGATGACAGGTGTCGGAACATTGGTTTGACATATTTCATGGCCCATTATGATGACAATGGCAGGGAGCATTGGATGCCAAATGTAATGGAGGATTGTGATGATAAAAAAAAATGGAGCATTTTGATGACTGGGGCTTGGAGCATTATGATGACAAGGGCCATTGAGAATTTTCAGGACAAGTCATGAAGCATTCTGATGACAATGTCCTGGACAATTGTGATGAGAATACCATGGAGCATTGTGATGTCAAACCTCATGGAGCATACTGATGAAAAAGGGCATGGACCATTGTGATTATAGGGGTCTTTGAACATTGTGATGACATGGGCTTCGAGCACTGTGAGGAGAAGACCAAGGAGCATTCTAAAGACATGCGTTATTGAGCTTTGTGATGACAAGGGCATGGAGCATTGTGATTACAGGGGTCTTGGAGAACTGTGATGAAAAGTGCACGGATCATTGTGATGAAAAAGGCATGGATCCTTGTCATGACAGGGTTCAAGGAGACTACAGACAAAAAGTGTCAGGGAGCATATTGATGACAAGTGTATTCATCATTGTGATGACAATGGTTCTGGAGCACTGTGATGACATGGGCATGGAGCATTGTGATGACAGGCGAATGGAGCATTCGTCTGACAAATTTCATAGATTATTTTGAAGACAGTGGCCATGGTGCATTGTGATGACAAGGGCATGGAGCATTGTGATGAGAAGGTCATGGAGTATTGTGAAGACAGGTGTCAGGGAGCATTGTGATGACATATGTCATGGTCCATTGCGATGACAATGGCATGGAGCATTGTGATGTCAAATGTAATGGAGGATTGTGATGACAAATATAATGGAGCATTGTGATGATTAGGTCTTAGAGCATTATGATGACAAGGGTCATTGAGAATTTTCATGACAAGGTCGTGAAGCCTTGTGCTGACAAGCTCCTGGAGCATTGTGATGACAAAACTATGGAGGCTTCTAATGACAAGTCTCATGGAGCATACTGATGAAACGGGGCATGGAGCATTGTGATTACAGGGGTCTTGGAACATTGTGATGACAAGGGCATGGAACATTGTGAGGAGAAGACCAAGGAGCATTCTGATGGCATGCGTCATTGAGCTTTGTGATGACAAGGGCATGGAGCATTGTCATTACATTTGTCTTGGAGCATTGTGATGAAAAGGGCATTGATCATTGTGATGAAAAAGGCATGGAGCCTTGTCATGACAGGGTTCAAGGAGCATACAGACAACAAGTGACAGGGAGCATTTTGATGACAAGTGTATTGAGCATTGTGATGACAAAGGTCATGGAGCATTGTGATGAGAAGACCATGGATAACTGTGATGACGAGTGTCATGGGGCACTGTGATGACAAGTGTTATGGAATATTGTGATCACAAGGGTTTAGAGCATTGTTATGACAGAGGTCAAGGAGCATTTTGATTTCATTGTGATGACAATAGAATGAAGCATTATGATGATGGGCATGGTGCATTGTGATGACAGGGTTCATGGAGCATTTAGACGAAAAGTGGCATGGAGCATTGTGATTACAGGGTTCTTGGAGTGTTGTGATGAGAAGGGTCATGGAGCCTTGTGATGACAAGGCCATGGAACATCGTGATGGCAGGGGTCATTGAGCATTGTTATGATTGTGGTAATGGAGCATTGTGATGGCAAGGTCATGGAGCATTGTGATGAGAAGGGCATGGAGCATTCTGATGACATGTGTCATGGAGCTTTGTGAACACAAGGGCATGGAGAAATGTGATGAGAGCATTCATGGAGCATTGTGATGACAATGACAGGGAGCACTGTGATGCCAAGGGTCATGGATTTTTGTGATGACAAAGGTCATGGAGCATTTTGATGGCAAGGGCATTGTGCATTGTGATGAGTAGGGCAGGGAGAATTGTGATGACATGATCATGGAGCAATTTGATGATAATTGTCATGGAACATTTTGATGACAGGTGTTATGGAACACTGTGATGTCAGTGGTCATCGAGTATTGTGATGATAAGTGCATGTAGCATTGTGATGACAGGAGTCATGGAACATGGTGATGACAGGGGTGAGGGAGTATTGTCACAAATAGTGATGTAGCATTGTGATATCAGTGGTGAGAGCATTTTGGTGAGAAGTGCATGGAGCATTACGATGACAATGTTTATGGAGCATTGTGATGACAAGATTGTAGAGCACTGTGATGACAAGCGCATGGTGCATTGTGATGATATGTGTCATGGAACATTGTGCTGACAAGAGCACGGAGCATTGTGAAGACAAGGGTCATGGAGCATTGTGCTGAGAAAGGCATAGAGCACTGTGATGACAAGGGTGAAAGAGCATTGAGATGAAAAGTTCATGGAGCATTGTGGTTAAAATGGTCACAGAGACTGTTGATGACGAGGGAATGGACCATTGTGATGACAAAGGTCATGAAGCATTTTGATGACTGGAGTCACGGAGCATTGTGATGACAGGGCTCAGGGAGCATTGTGATAACAAGGGCATGGACCATTGTGATGACAAGGGCATGGAACATTAGTCTAATAAGTTTCATGATTTGTTGCGATGATAGTTGGAATGGCGCACTGTGATGACAAGGGCATGGAGCACTGTGATGACCAGGTCATGCAGTATTGTGAAGAGAGGTATCAGGGAGCATTGTGATGACATATGTAATGGACCATTGTGATGACAATGGCATGGAGCATTGTGATGCCAAGTGTCATGGAGGATTCTGATGACAAAAGTAACGGAGCATTGTGATGACAATGGCTTGGAGCATTGCGATGAAAAGCGTTAGGGAGCATTTTGCTGACAAGTGCATGGAGAATTGTGATGACAAGGGTCATGCAGCATTCTGATGACAAGCTTGTGGAGTATTTTGATGACAATGGCATGTAGCATTGTGAGTAAAATGGCATGGGACATTGTGATGAAAAAGGCATGGAGCCTTTTCGTGACAGTGTTCAAGGAACATTGTGATGACAAGTGTCAGGGAGCATTGTGATGACAAGTGTATTGAGAACTGTGATGAGAAAGGTCATGGAGCATTGTGATGAAAAGAGCATGGAGTATTGTGATGACAGGCGTCATGGAGCGTTGTGATGACAAGTGTTATGGAACATTGTGATCACAGGAGTTTGGAGCATTGTGATGACAGAGGTCATGGATCATTTTGATTTCAAGGAGCATGGAGCATTGTGAGGAGAAGGGCATGAAGCAATGTGATCCCAAGGTTCATGGAGGATTGTGATGACAATGGTAATGGAAAATTGTGATGACAAGCGCATAGAACATTGTAATGATAAGGTCATGTAGCATTTGGCTGACAAAGGCATGGAGCATTGTGGTGACAGGTGTCATGGAGCATTGGGATGACTAGGGCATAGATCATTGTGATGACAAGGGCTATGGAGCATGGGGCTGAAAAAGTTCATGGAGTAATGTGATGACAGGGGCCAGGGAGCATTGTGATAACAAGGGCATGGAGCATTGTGATGACAAGGGCATGGATCTTTGGTCTAATAAGATTCATGGATTATTGCGATGACATTTGGAATGAAGCTTTGTGATGACAAGGACATGGAGCATTGTGATGACAAGAGTCCCGGATCATTGTGTTGTCAGGTGTCATGGTGTGTTGTGATGACAGTGGTCATGGAGCATTGTGATGATATTGGTCAGGGAATATTGTGATGAGAAGGTCATGGAGCACTGGGCTGAAAATATTCATGGAGTATTGTGATGACAGGGGTCATGGAGCATTGTGATGAAAAGGGCATGGATCATTGTGATGAAAAAGGCATGGAGACTTGTCATGACAGGGTTCAAGAGCATACTGACGACAAGTGTCAGGGAGCACTGTGATGACAAGTGTATTGAGCATTGTGATGACAATGATCATGGAGCATTGTGATGACAAGGCCATGGATAATTGTGATGATGATCGTCATGGGGTGTTGTGATGATAAGTGTTATGGAACATTGTGATCACAAGCGTTTGGAGCATTATGATGACAGAGGTCATGGAGAATTTTGATTTCATTTTAATTACAATAGCCTGAAGAATTATGATGATCGGCATGGTGCATTGTGATGACAGTGTTAATGGAGCATTGAGATGAAAAGGGCATGGAGCATTGTGATTACAGTGGTCTTGGAGCATTCTGATGACAAGGGCATGGAGCATTGTGATGAGAAGGCCATGGAACCTTCTGATGATATGCGTCATGGAGCTTTGTGATGACAAGGGCATGGAGCATTTTGTTTACAGGTGTCTTGGAGCATTGTGAATACAACGGTCATGGAGCCATGTGATGACAAGGCCGTGGAACACTGTGATGGCAGTGTTCATGGAGCATTGTTATGACAGAGGTAATGGAGCATTGTAATGAGAAGGGCATTGAGCACTGGTCTGAAATATTTCATGGATTATTGTGATGAGAGTGGGCATGATGCATTGTGATGACAAGGGCACAGAACACTGTGATACATGGGTCATGGAGGATTGTAATGACAAGGGCATGGAGCAATGTGATGACAGGGTTCATTGAGCATTGTGATGAAAATGACATGGAGCATTGTGAGGAGAAGGCCATGGAGCATTCCGATTACATGCATCATGTAGCTTTGTGATGACAAGGGCTAGGAGCATTTTGATTACAGGGGTCTTGGAACATTGTGAAGAAAAGGGCATGGATCATTGTGATGAAAAAGGCATGAAGCCTTGACATGACAGGGTTCAAGGAGCATACTGACAAGTGTCAGGGAGCACTGTGATGACAAGTGTATTGAGCATTGTGATGAGAAGGATCATGGAGCATTGTGATGAGAAGACCATGGATAATTGTGATGATGATCGTCATGGGGTGTTGTGATGATAAGTGTTATGGAACATTGTGATCACAACGGTTTGGAGCATTATGATGACAGAGGTCATGGAGGATTTTGATTTCATTGTAATGACAATTGCCTGAAGCATTGTGATGATGGGCATGGTGCATTGTGATGACAGGGTTCATGGATCATTGAGATGAAAAGTGCATGGAGCATTGTGATTACAGGGGTCTTGGAGCATTGTGATGACAAGCGCATAGAGCATTTTAATGACAAGGTCATGTAGAATTTTGCTGACGAAGGCATGGAGCATTGTGATGAGAGGTGACATGGAGCACTGTGATGACAAGTATCACGGAGCATTGTGAATACAGGGGTCATGGAGCATTGAAATGACAAGGGCATGGATCATTGTGATGACAAGGGTCATGGTTCATTGGGCTGAAAATGTTCATGGAGTATTTTGATGAGAGGAGTCATGGAGCATTGTGATGACAGAGGTCATGGAGAGGTTTGATTTCATTGCACTGACAATAGCCGGAAGCATTATGGTGATGGGCATGATGCATTGTGATGGCAGGGTTCATGGAGCATTGAGATGAAAAGGGGCATGGAGCACTATGATTACAGGGGTCTTGGAGCATTGTGATGACAAGGGCATGGCACATTTTGATGAGAAGTCCATGGAACATTCTGATGACATGTGTCATGGAGCTTTGTGATGACAAGGGCATGGAGCATTGTGATTACAGGGGTCTTGGAGCATTGTGATGACAATTGTCATGGAGCCTTGTGATGACGAGGCCGTAGAAAATTGTGATGTCAGGGGTCATGGAGCATTGTTATGACAGGGGTTATGGAGCATTGTGATGAGAAGGGCATGGAGCATTGTGATTACAAGGTTTATGGAGCATTGCGATGACAAATTTGTGGACCGGTGTGATGAAAAGTGCCTGGCACATTTCGATGACAAGGGTCATGGAGTATTTTTCTGACAAAGGCATGGAGCATTGTGATGACAAGGGTCATGGAGCATTGTGATGAAAAGTTCATGGAGCATTGTGGTAACAAAGGTAACAGAGCCTTGTGATGACGCGGGCATGGAACATTGTGATGACAAATGTTATGAAGCATTGTGATGACTGGAGTCACAGAGCATTGTGATGACAGGGGTCATGGAGAACTGTGATGACAAGGGCAAGGAGCATTCTGCTGAGAAAGGCATAGAGCATTGTGATGACAAGGGTCAAAGAGCATTGTGATAAAATGTTAATGGAGCATGGTGGTTAAAAAGGTCACAGAGACTCTTGATGTTGAAGGCATGGACCATGGTGATGACAAAGTTAATGAAGCATTGTGATGACTGGAGTCATGGAGCATTGTGATAACAAGGGCATGGAGCATTGTGATGACAAGGGTCATGGAGCATTGGTCTAATAATTTTCATGGATTATTGCAATGACAGTTGGAATGAAGCATTGTGATGACAAGGACATGGAGCATTGTGATGACAAGAGTCCCGGATCATTCTGTTGTCAGGAGTCATGGAGTGTTGTGATGACAGTGGTCATGGAGCATTGTGATGATATTGGCCATGGAGCATTATGATGTGTAGGTGGTGGAGCATTGGGCTGAATATGTTAATGGATTATTGTGATGACAGGGGTCATGGAGTATTGTGATGACAAGGGAATGGAGAATGGTGATGACAAGGTCCTGGCGCATTGTGATGAGATGACCATGGAGACTTGTCATGACAAGTCTCACGGAGCATTCTGATGAAAAGGGGCATGGAGCATTGTGATTACAGTGGTCTTGGAGCATTGTGATGACTAGGGCATGGAGCACTGTGATGAGAAGGCCATGGAGCATTCTGATGACATGCTTCATGGAGTTTTGTGATGACAAGGACATGGAGCATTGTGATTATAGTGATCTTGGAGCATTGTGATGAAAAGGCAGGGATCATTGTGATGAAAAAGGCATGGAGCCTTGTCATGACAGGTTTCAAGGAGCATTCTGACGACAATTGTCAGGGAGCATTGTGATGACAAGTGTATTGAGCATTGTGATGACAAAGGTCATGGAACATTGTGATGAGAAGACCATGGATAATTGTGATGATGATCGTCATGGGGTGTTGTGATGACAAGTGTTATGGAACATTGTGATCACAAGGGTTTGGAGCATTATGATGACAGAGGTCATGGAGAATTTTGATTTCATTGGGATGACAATAGCCTGAAGCTTTATGATGATGGGTACGGTGCATTGTGATGACAGGGTTCATGGAGCATTGAGATGAAAAGGGTCATGGAGCACTGTGATTACAGGGGTTTTGGAGCATTGTGATGACAAAGGCATGGAGCACTGTGATGAGAATGCCATGGAACATTCTGATGACATGCGTCATGGAGCTTTGTGATGAGAATGTCATGGAGCATTGTGATTACAGGGGTCTTGGAGCATTGAGATGACAGAGGTAATGGAGCATTGTGATGAGAAGGGCATTGAGCACTGGTCTGATATGTTTCATGGATTACTGTGATGAGAGTGGGCATGGAGCATTGTGATGACAAGGGCAGGGAACACTGTGATACATGGGTCATGAAGGATTGTAATGACAAGGGCATGGATCATTGTGATGAGAAGGGCATCAAGCATTGTGATGACAAGTGTCATGGAGCTTTGTGATGACAAGGGCATTGAGCAATGTAATGAGAGGGTTCATGGAGCATTGTGATGACAATGACATGGAGCATTTTGATGCGAAGGGTCATGGAGCTTTGTGATGACAAATGTCATGGAGCATTTTGATGAGAAGGGTGTGGTGCATTGTGATGAGAAGGGCAGGGAGAATTTTGATGACAGGGTCATGCTGCAATTTGATGAAAAGTGTCATGGAACATTTTGATGACATGGGTTATAGAACATTGTGATGCCAGTGGTCATGGAGCTTTGGGATGAAAAGGGTCATGGAGCATTTTGATGACAGGGTTTATGGAACATTGTGATATCAGGGGTCATGGAACATTGTGATGATAAGCGGTGAGGGAGTATTGTGATGACTAGGGATGGAACATTGTGATATATCTGGTGAGAGAGCATTTGGATGAAAAGTGCGTGGAGCATTGTGATTAAAATATTTATGGAGCATAGCGATGACAAGTTTGTGGACCGTTGTAATGAAAACCGCGTGGCACAGTGTGATGAAAAGGTTCATTGAGCATTGTTCTGACAAAGGCATGGAGCATTGTGATGACAAGGGTCACAGAGCATTGTAATGAAATGTTCAAGGAAGACTGTGGTTTAAAATGTCACAGAACCTTGCGATGACGCGGGCATCGCCGATTGTGATGACAAATGTTATGAAGAATTGTGATGACTGGAGTCACGGAGCATTGTGATGACAGGGGTAATGGAGCATTGTGATGAGAATGGCATGGAGCATTGTGCTGAGAAAGACATAGAGAATTGTGATGACAAGGGTCAAATAGCATTGTGATGAAATGTTCATGGAGCATTGTGGTTAAAAAGGTCACAGAGTCTGTTGATGATGAGGGCAAGGACCATAGTGATGACAAAGTTCATGGAGCACTGTGATGACAGGAGTCACGGAGCATTGTGATGACAGGGGTCATGGAGCATTGTGATGAAAAGGGCATGGATCATTGTTCTAATATATTCATGGAGTATTGTGATGACAGTTGGAATGTCACATTGTGATGACAAGGGCATGGAACATTGTGATGACCAGGACATGCAGTATTGTGAAGATAGGTGTCAGGGAGCATTGTGATGACATATGTAATGGCCCACAGGGATGACAATGGCATGGAGCATTGTGATGGAAACGGCATGGGGCATTGAGATGAAAACGTCATGGAGCCTTTTTGTGACAGGTTTTAAGGAGCATTCTGAAGACAAGTGTCAGGGAGCATTGTGATGACAAGTGTATTGAGAATTGTGCTGACAAAGGTCATGGAGCATTGTGATGAAAAGGGCATGGAGTATTGTGATGACAGGCATCATGGAGCGTTGTGATGAAAAGTGTTATGGAACATTGTGATCACAAGTGTTTGGAGCATTGCGATGACAGAGGTCATGGATCATTTTGATTTCAAGGAGCATGGAGCATTGTGATGACAAGGGCATGAAGCAATGTGATCCCAAGGTTCATGGAGGATTGTGATGACAATGGAAATGGACTATTGTGATGGCAAGCACATAGAACATTGTAATGACAAGGTCATGTAGCATTTTGCTGACAAAGGCATGGACCATTTTGATGACAGGTGTCATGGAGCACTGTGAAGACAAGCATCACGGAGCATTGTGAATACAGGGGTCATGGAGCATTGGGATGACAAGGGCATGGATCATTTTGATGACAAGGTTCATGGAGCATTGTGCTGAAATGTTCATGGAGTATTGTGATGACAGGGGTCATGGAGCATTGTGATGAGTAGGGAATGGAGCATTGTGATGAAAAGAGGCCCGGATCATTGTGTTGTCAGGTGTCATGGAGTGTTGTGATGACAGTGGTCATGGAGAATTTTGATGACAACGGAATGGAGCATGGTGATGACAAGGTCCTGGAGCATTTTGATGATTAGACCATGGAGACTTGTGATGACAAGTCTCATGGAGCATTCTGATGAAAAGGGGCATGGAGCATTGTGATTACAGGGGTCTTGGAGCATTGTGATGACAAGGGCATTGAGCATTGTGAGGAGAGGGACATGGAGCATTCTGATGACGTGTGTCATGGAGCTTTGTGATGACAAGGGCATGGAGCATTGTGATTACAGGGGTCTTGAAGCATTGTGATGAAAAGGGCATGGATCATTGTGATGAAAAGGCATGGAGCCTTGTCATGACAGGTTTCAAGGAGCATACTGACGACAAGTGTCAGGGAGCATTGTGATGACAACTATATTGAGAATTGTGATGACATGGTCATGGAGCATTGTGATGAGAAGACCATGGATAATTGTTATGATGAGCGTCACAGGGTGTTGTGATGACAAGTGTTATGGAACATTGGGATCACAAGGTTTTGGAGCATTATGATGACAGTGGTCATGGATAATTTTGATTTCATTGTGATGACAGTAGCCTGAAGCATTATGATGATGGTCAAGGTGCACTGTGATGACAGGGTTCATCGATCACTGAGATGAAAAGGGGCATAGAGCATTGTGATTACAGGGTTCTTGGAGCATTGTGATGAGAAGGGTCATGGAGCTTTGTGATGAAAAGGCCATGGAACATCGTGATGGCAGGGTTCATGGAGCATTGTTATGACTGGTGTAATGGAGCATTGTGATGGCAAGGGCATGGAGCATTGTGATGAGAAGGCCATGGAGCATTCTGATGACATGTGTCATGGAGCTTTGTGAAGACAAGGGCATGGAGCAATGTGATGAGAGCGTTCATGGAGCATTGTGATGACATTGACATGGAGCACTGTGATGCCAAGGGTCATGGATCTTTGTGATGACAAAGGTCATGGAACATTTTGATGGCAAGGGCATTGTGCATTGTGATGAGAAGGGCAGGGAGAATTGTGATGACAAGGTCATGGAGCAATTTGATGAAAATAGTCATGGAACATTTTGATGAAAGGTGTTATGGAACATTGTGATGTCAGCGTTCTTGGAGCATTTTGATGAGAAGGGTCATGGAGCTTTGTGATGACAAGGCCATGGAACATCGTGATGGCAGGGGTCATGGGGCATTTTGATGAAAAATGTCATGGAGCATTTTGATGACAGGGGTTATGGAACATTCTGATGTCAGTGGTCATGGAGCATTTTGATGAAAAGGGTCATGGAGCATTTTGATGACATGGGTTATGGAACATTGTGATGTCAGGAGTCATCGAACATTGTGATGATATGTGCATGTAGCATTGTGATGACAGGAGTCATGGAATATTGTGATGACAGGGGTGAGGTAGTATTGTGACGAATAGTGATGTATCATTTTGATATCAGTGGTGAGAGAGCGTTTTGATGAGAAGTGAATGGAGCATTGTGATGACAATTTTTATGGAGCATTGTGATGACAAGATTGTGGAGCACTGTGATGACAGGTGCATGGCGCATTGTGATGACATGTGTCATGGAGCATTGTGCTGACAAGCTCATGGCACTTTGTGATGACAAGGGCATGGAGCACTGTGATGACAAGGTCATGGATTATTGTGAAGAAAGGTGTCAGGGAACATTGTGATGAAATATGTCATGTTCCAGTTAGATGACAATATCATTGAGCATTGTGATGCCAAGTGTCATGGAGGATTTCTGTGACAAATTAAAGGAGCATTGTGATGACAAGGGCATGGAGCATTGTGATATCAAGGGCCATTGATAATTTTAATATCCAGGTCTTGAAACATTGTGATGAACAGCACATGGAGCTTCCTATGACAGGGGTCATGGAGCATTGCAATGACAAGTGCATGGAGTATTGTGATGACAAGAGCATATAAAATTTTGATGTGAAGTGCCATGGAGCATTGTAATGACAAGGACGTGGAGAATTGTGAGGACAAGGGACATTGAGCTTTGAGATGACAAGGCATGGAGCATGGTGATGGCAAAACCGTGGAGCATTGTGATGAGAAGACCTTGGGTAATTGTGGTGTTGAGCATCATGGAGCACTGTAATGACAAGGGGCATGAAGCACTGTGATTACAGTTGTCAGGGAGCATTGTGATGACAGGTGTCATGGAGCAATGTGATGACAAGGGCATGGAGCATTGTGATGACAAGTGCATGGAGCATTGTGATGACAAGTGCATGGAGCATTGCAATTTCAAGTGCCTGGAGAATTGTGATGACAAGAACATGTAATATTTTGATGAGAAGTGTCACGTAGCATTGTGATGACAAGGACGTGGAGAATTGTGATAACAAGGGACATGGAGCATTGTGATAACGAGGGAATGGAGCATTGTGATGACAGGGGTCATGGAGCATTATTATGACAAGGACATGGTGCATTCTGACATAAGATATCACTTATGAAGGGAATGTAAACATGGCTACATATGAACTGAATTAGGGAAGAGAACAGAGTCTCAGATTTAGAAAACACTCTAACGCTTGCTTAAGGGGAAAGACAGGTGGGGAGATGCACAAAACAAAAGTTTGATATTAGCACAGGTAACGTTCCATAATCCAAAAACAGAAGAGACAAGCCCTACTCCTTCCTCCGTGAACGGAACTCAACATCCTTATTCCCCCAGAGAAATATATCTGACTAGTAAGAATTTTAAAACCTATGTATTGATATGTCTCCAAAAGGGAACTAAGTGTGTCTAGAACGACATAAACATGGCAGTGAGAATCAGCTCAAACCCAATATAAAAATGAATTTCAAAACAAAACATAAAAACAGTAAAATTCTTACACAATACCTTCAGGGGTTCTGATGAAACCTGGAATGACCCTATCTAAAATGACAGCTGGATGTGGCATAACGCTGGTCACTTGGGACTGAGAGGATTGGTGAGATTGGGTGAAAAAATGCAGACCCTTTAAAGCAATAATGCCTGCCACGCATTCCATGGTTCCCAACTGTCCAAGTAGAAGGGAATATCACTACAGTTATAACATGTATGGGAACCTAGAGAATGGAAACCATCTGATGGTGAAAGTTTTCTAAAACTCTACTACTTTTTTCTCTCCTTGTGCTCCAGTTTGACATTCCAACTGCTTTACTATCAATCTCCAAACTTGGAAAGTCAGGCCCTATATCCTCCTGGTTCGCACAGCTGGCAAATTGTGCAGAGGATATAAGGGAAGAGAGAGAACCAATGAGAGAGTAGCTGTAGGCATTTGGATGGCCACATTTCAATCTAATTTCCCGTCACAAATGAGGAATTAACCAAAGACTCAGCCTGCCCCCCCCAGAACCAGTATAGGTCCAGAAGCAAAACTGTGGATTTGCGGTCAGCTCACAAAAACGCGAGTTGAAAAATGGAACTCAGGGCCACAGCAATTCACTAACCTGCAGAGTTATAAAGGACTACTCTCTTACAAAAATCTGTTGAGGGAAAGCCACGAGGTGGAAGTGAAAATGAGGCAGAGTGGCATGAAACAGATTTCAAGAGGTACATTGGAATCGCCTTTAAACACAGGAAAAGCATCACAACTTCTAAAATAATGGAAATGGTCATAAAGGGCATGTGGGTTTTCACGTGAATATATTCAGGAGAAAACGCATATGCCCTTTTCGTCCAAGCAAGCAAGCAGGCAATGCAAATCTGCATTACAAAGAACTATCACTTTCCACCAGACAAAAGGGATATCCACAAAATGTGTAAAAACCAGACAGGCAAGACAGGCACTGGAAGACAGGGAGCATTGTTATGCTGATGGGCGGGATGTAAATTGCCAACTGCCTCTCTGGAGGAGTGCATTGTGGTCCCTAAAACAAGTAAACAACAGAGCTACAGAGCCAAGGGCACTTCCAGTCTAGGGAATATAGCTTGGGAAAACTGAAAATTAATAACACAGATCCACACCAAAATTCAGGGCTGCACTGCTTACAAAAACCTCAACTTGGGTACACCTTAAATATCCCAGGAAAGATAAAAATGGTTCAAGAAATTGTGGTACTTACGTATGATGGAATATCCCTCAGCCATGAAATCAATGTCATAAGGCCAGTAGCAGGAAAACGAGAGGATTCAGGTACGATAATTCTAAGTGAAATAAGTCACACAGAAAAAGAAAATTATCATAAGATATCAATTATGAATATCCTGTAAACATGGCTACACATGAACTGAGTTAGGAAAGAGAAGGGAGTCTCACATTTAGAAAACACCCTTATGCCTTCTTAAGGGGGAAGGAGGGGTGGGGTGATGCATAAAACCAGAGTTTGATATTAGTACAGGTACAGTTCCAAAAACCAAATATGGAATAGACAAGACCTACAACTTCCTCAGTGAAAAGGACTCAACACCCCATATTCACCGAAGAGTAATATATTTTACTAGTAAGAATTTTAAAACCTATGTATTGATATGTCTCCGTAAGGGAATCAAGTGTGTCTAGACTGGCATAAACATGGCAGTGAGAATCAGCTCAACCCACTATAAAAAGGAATTTCAAAAACAAAACAAAAAAAACAGGGAAATTCCTTACAATTCCTTCAGGGTCTCTCATGAAACCTGGAATGACCCTAACTACAATGACAGCTGGATGTGGCATAAGGCTGGACACATTGGACGGAAAGGATTGTTGAGATTGTGTAAGCAAATGCAGACCCTTTAAAGCAATAATGAGTGGCACCCATTCCATGGGTCCCAACTCTCCATGTTGAAGGGAATATTTCAACAGCTATAACATGTACGGGAAAACTAGAGAATGGACACACTGTGAATACGAAAGGTTTCTAAAACTCAACTAATAGTCCCTCTCCTGGTGCTCCGGTTTGACTTTCCAACTGCTTTACTATCAATCTCCCAACTTAGAGAGACAGCCTCTTTAACCTCCTGCTTCTCACAGGTTGCCAATTTGGCAGAGGATGAAAGGGAAGAGGGAGATCCAATGAGAGAGTAGCTGTTAGGCATTTGGACCGGCAAATATCACTATAATTTTCCGGCCGGAAGAAAAATTAATCAAAGTCTCAGCCACCCACCGGACACCAGTATAAGTCCTGAACCAAAATTTGGACTTGCATTCAGCTCACAAAAAACGAGTTGAATAATGGAGCTCAGTGGCACAGCAATTCACCAAATGGCAGAGTAGTAAATGACAACTATCGTCCAAAACTCTGTTGAGGGAAGGTTAAGAGGCAGACGTGAAAGCGAGGCAGAATAGCAGGAAACAGATTTCAAGAGGTATGCTGGAATCACCTTTAAAACACAGGAAGAGGGGCTCAACTTCGACAATGATGCACTTGGCCAAAAAGGGTGTATGAGTTTTCTCCTGAATATATTCAGGAGAAAACACATACACCCTATTTGGCCAAGCAAGCAAGCGGGCAATGCAAATCTGCACTACAAAGAAGTATAACATCCCTCAAGTCAAAAGGGATATCCACAGAATATGTAAAAACCAGAAAGGCAGGACAGGCACTGGCGAACTGGGAGCCTTTTTATGCTGATGGGCGGGATGTAAATTGCCAACTGCCTCTCTGGAGGAGTGCATTGTGTTCCCTAAAACAAGTAAACAACAGAGCTACAGAGCCAAGGGCACTTCCAGTCTAGGGAATATATCTTGGGAAAACTGAAAATCAATAAGACACAGCAACCCCAAAATTTACGGCTGCACTTCTTACAAGAACCTCAACTTGGGTACAAATTATATATACTAGGAAAGATAAAAATTGTTCAAAAAATTGTGGTACTTACGTATGATGGAATATCACTCAGCCATGACATCAATGTCATAAGACCAGTAGCAGCAAAATGAGTGGATTCAGGTACGATGATTCTAAGTGAAATAAGTCACACAGAAAAAGAAACTTATCATAAGATATCTGTTATGAAGATCCTGTAAACATGGCTACACATGAACGGAGTTAGGAAAGAGAACAGAGTCTCACATTTAGAGAACACTCTTATGCCTGCTTAAGGGGGAAGGAGAGGTGGGGTGATGCATAAAACCAGAGTTTGATATAAGAACAGGTACCGTTCCGAAAACCAAGTATGGAATAGCCAAGAGCTACACCTTCCTCAGTGAAAGGGACTCAAAACCCCATATTTCCCGCAGAGGAATATATCTGACTAGTAAGAATCTTAAAACCTATGTATTGATATGTCTCCGTAAGGGAATCAAGTGTGTCTAGACTGGCAAAAACATGGCAGTGAGAATCAGCTCAAACCCACTATAAAAAGGAATTTGAAAAACAAAAAATAATGGGAAATTCTTTAAAATTCCTTCAGGATTTCTGATGAAACCTGCAAAGACCCTATCTAAAATGACAGCTGGATGTGGCATAAGGCTGGACACATGGGACTGAGAGGATTGGTGAGATTGGGTGAGCAAATGCATACCCTCTAAAGCAATAATGCATGGAACCCATTCCATGGGTCCCATGTCTCCAGGTTGAAGGGAATATTACTACAGCTATAACTTGTACGGGCAACCTTGGGAATGGACAAACGGTGAATACGAAAGGTCTCTAAAACTCAATGAATAGTCCCTCTCCTGGTGCTCCGGTTTGACTTTCCAACTGCTTTACTATCAATCTCCCAACTTGGAGAGAAAGCACCTTTAACCTCCTGGTTCTCACAGGTTGCCAATTTGACAGAGGAGGAAAGGGATGAGGGAGAACCAATGAGAGAGTAGCTGTTAGGCATTTTGACGGGCATATGTCAGTCTTATATCCCGGGAGGAAGAAGAATTAACCAAAGTCTCAGCCAGCCACAGGGAACCAGTATAGTTCCTGAACCAAAATTTTGGTCTTGCGTTCAGCTCACAAAAAACAAGTTAAAAAATGGAGCTCAGGGGCACAGCAATTCACAAACTGGCAGAGTAATAAAGGACAACTATCGTCCAAAAATCTGTTGAGGGAAGGACACGTGGTGGACTTGAATGCGAGGCAGAATAGCAGGAAAAAGATTTCACGAGGTACGTAGGAATCACCTTTAAGCACAGGAAGAGGGGCAGAATATCGACAATGATGCACTTGGCCAAAAAGGGGCGTATGCGTTTTCTCCTGAATATATTCAGGAGAAAAGGCATATGCCCCTTTTTGGCCAAGCAAGCAAGCGGGCAATGCAAATCTGCACTACAAAGAAGTATCACATCCCACCGGTCAAAAGGGACATTCACAAAGTGGATAAAAACCAGAAAGGCAAGACAGGCCCTGGAGAACAGGGAGCCTTGTTATGCCGATGGGCGGGATGGAAATTGCCAACTGCCTCTCTGGAGGAGTGCATTGTGTTCCCTAAAACAAGAAAACAACAGAGATACAGAGCCAAGGGCAATTCCAGTCTAGGGAATATACCTTGGGAAAACTGAAAATCAATAAGACAGAGCCACCCCAAAATTTAGGCCTGCACTGCTAACAAGAACCTCAACTTGGGTACACCTCAAAATATCCGAGGAAAGATAAAATTTTTGCAAAAAATTGTGGTACTTACGTACGGTGGAATATCCCTCAGCCAAGAAATCAATGTCATAAGACCAGTAGCAGCAAAATGAGTGGATTCAGGTACGATGATTCTAAGTGAAATAAATCACACAGAAAAAGAAAGTTATCATAAGATATCACTTATAGAGATCCTGTAAACATGGCTACACATGAACTGAGTTAGGAAAGAGAACAGAGACTCACATTTAGAAAACACTCTTATGCCTGCTTAAGGGGGAAGGAGAGGTGGAGTGATGTATAAAACCAGAGTTTGATATAAGCACAGGTACCGTTCCCAAAACCAACTAAGGAATAGACAAGACCTACCTATACATTCCTCAGTGAAAGGGACTCAAAACACCATATTGCCCGGAGAGGAATATATATCACTAGTAAGAATCTTAAAACCTATGTATTGATATGTCTCCGTAAGGGAATCAAGAGTGTCTAGACTGGCATAAACATGGAAGTGAGAATCAGCTCAAACCCAGTATAAAAAGGAATTTCAAAAACAAAACAAAAAAACAGGGAAATTCTTTACATTTCCTTCAGGGTCTCTGATGAAACCTGGAATGACCCTGTCTACAATGACAGCTGGATGTGGCATAAGGATGGACACTTGGGACTGAGAGGATTGTTGAGATTGGGTCAGCAAATGCAGACCCTTTAAAGCAATAATGCAGGGCAGGCATTCCATGGGTCCAATGTCTCCAGGTTGAAGGGAATATTACTACAGCTATAACATGTACGGGAAACCTAGAGAATGGACACACTGTGAATACGAAAGGTCTCTCAAACTCAACGAATACTCCCTCACCTGGTGCTCCGGTTTGACTTTCAAACTGCTTTACTATCAATCTCCCAAATTGGAGAGACAGGCCCTTTAACCTCCTGGTTCGCACAGGTTGGCAATTTGGCAGAGGATGAAAGGGAAGAGGGAGAACCAATGAGAGAGTAGCTGTTAGGCATTTTGACGGACACATGTCACCCTTATATCCTGGGAGGAAGAAGAATTAACCAAAGTCTCAGCCAGCGACTGGGAACCAGTATAGGTCCTCAACCAAAATTTAGGACTTGAGTTCAGCTCACAAAATCGAGTTAAAAAATGTAGTTAAGGGGCACAGCAATTCACAAACTGGCAGAGAAATAAAGGACAACTATCGTCCAAAAATCTGATGAGGGAAGGCAACGAGGCGGACTTGAAAGCGAGGCAGAATAGCAGGAAACAGATTTCAACAGGTACGTTGGAATCGCCTTTTAAGCACAATAAGAGGGGCCCAACTTCGACAATGATGCACTTGGCCAAAAAGTGTGTATGCGTTTTCTCCTGAATATATTCAGAAGAAAACGCAAACGCCCTTTTTGGCCAATCAAGCAAGTGGGCAATGCAAATCTGCACTACAAAGAAGTATCACTTCCCACCAGTCAAAAGGGACATCCACAAAATGTGTAAAAACTAGAAAGGCAAGACATGCCCTGGAGAACAGGGAGCCTTGTTATGCTGATGGGCGGGATGTAAATTGCCAACTGCCTCTCTGGAGGAGTACATTGTGTTCCCTAAAACAAGTAAACAACAGAGCTACAGAGCCAAGGGCACTTCCAGCCTAGGGAATATACCTTGGGAAAACTGAAAATCAATCAGACAGAGCCACCCCAAAATTTAGGGCTGCACTCTTTCCAAGAACCTCAACTTGGGTACACCTAAAGTATCCCAGGAAATATAAAAATGGTTTAAAAAATTTTGGTACTTACGTACAGTCGACTATCCCTCAGCCATGAAATCAATATCATAAGGCCAGTAGCAGCAAAATTAGTGGATTCAGGAACGATGATTCTAAGTGAAATAAGTCACACAGAAAAAGAAACTTATCATAAGATATCACTTATGAAGATCCTGTAAACATGGCTACACATAACTGTGTTAGGATAAAGAACAGAGTCTCAAATTTAGAAAACACTCTTATGCCTGCTTAAGGGGGAAGGAGACGTTGGGTGATGCATAAAACCAGAGTTTGATATAAGCACAGGTACTGTTCCAAAAACAAACTATGGAATAGAAAAGACCTACACCTTCCTCAGTGAAAGGGACTCAAAACCCCATATTTCCCACAGAGGAATATATCTGACTAGTAAGAATCTTAAAACCTATGTATTGATATGTCTCCATAAGGGAATTAAGTGTGTCTAGACTGGCATAAACATGGCAGCGAGAATCAGCTCAAACCCACTATAAAAGGAATATCTAAAACAAAACAAAAAAACAGGGAAATTCTTTACAACTCCTTCAGGGTCTATGATGAAACATGGAATGACCCTATCTACAATGACAGCTGGTTGTGGCATAAGGATGCACACATGGGAATGAGCGGATTGGTGAGATTGGGTGAGCAAATGCAGACCCTTTAAAGCAATAATGAATTGCACCCATTCCATGAGTCCCATGTTTCCAGGTTGAAGGGAATATTACTCCAGATATAACTTGTACGGGAAACCTAGAGAATGGACACACTGTGAATACGAATGGTCTCTAAAACTCAACCAAGAGTCCCTCTCCTGGTGCTCCGATTTGACTTTCCAACTGCTTTACTATCAATCTCCAAGCTTGGAGAGACAGCACTTTTAACCTCCTGGATCGCACAGGTGGCCAATTTGGCAGTGGATGAAAGGGAAGAGGGAGAACCAATGAAAGAGTAGTTGTTAGGCATTTGGATGGGCACATGTCACTCTTATTTCCCGGGAGGAAGAAGAATTAACCAAAGTCTCAGCCACCCACCGGGAACCAGTATAGTTCCTGAACCAAAATATTGGACTTGCGTTCAGCTCACAAAAAAACGAGTTAAATAATGGAGCTCGGGGGCACAGCAATTCACAAACAGGCAGAGTAATAAAGGACCACTATCGTCCAAAAATCTGTTGAGGGAAGGCAAAGAGGCGGACTTGAAAGCGAGGCCGAATAGCAGGAAACAGATTTCAAAAGCTACGTTGGAATTGCCTTTAAAGCACAGGAAGAGGGGCACAACATCGACAATGATGCACTTGGCCAAAAATGGGCGTATGAGTTTTCTCCTGAATATATTCAGGAGAAAACGCATACCCCCTTTTTTGCCAAGAAAGCAAGCGGGCAATGGAAATCTGCACTACAATGAAGTATCACTTCCCACTGGTCAAAAGGGATATCCACAAAATGGGTAAAATTCAGGAAGTCAAGACAGGCACTGGAGAACAGGGAGCCTTGTTATGCTGATTGGCGGGATGTAAATTGCCAACTGCCTCTCTGGAGGAGTGCATTGTGTTCCCTAAAACAAGTAAACAACAGAGCTACAGAGCCAAGGGCACTTCCAGTCTAGGGAATAAACCTAGGGAAAACTGAAAATCAATAAGAGAGAGCCACCCCAAAATTTAGGGCTGCACTGCTTACAAGAACCTCAACTTGGGTACAACTTAAGTATCCCAGGAAAGATAAAAATGGTTCAAAAAATTTTGGTATTACATACAGTGGAATATCCCTCAGCCATGAAACCAATGTCATAAGACCAGTAGCAGCAAAATGAGTGGATTCAGGTGCGATGATTCTAAGTGAAATAAGTCACACAGAAAAATAAACTTATCATAAGATATATGTTATGAAGATCCTGTAAACATGGCTACACATGAACGGAGTTAGGAAAGAGAACAGAGTCTCACATTTAGAAAACACTCTTATGCCTGCTTAAGGGGGAAGGAGAGGTGGGGTGATGCATAAAACCAGAGTTTGATATAAGCACAGGTACCGTTCCAAAAACCAACTATGGAATAGACAAGACCTACACCTTCCTCAGTGAAAGGGACTCAAAACCCCATATTTCCCACAGAGGAATATATCTGACTAGTAAGAATCATAAAACCTATGTATTGATATGTCTCCATAAGGGAATCAAATGTGTCTAGACTGGCATAAAGAGGACAGCGAGAATCAGCTCAAAACCACTATAAAAAGGAACTTGAAAAACAAAAAAAAAGGGAAATTCTTTACAATTCCTTCAGGGTCTCTGATGAATCCTGGAATGAACCTATCTACAATGACAGCTGGATGTGGCATAAGGTTTGACACATGGGACTGAGAGGATTGGTGAGATTGGGTGAGCAAATGCAGACCCTTTAAGGCAATAATGCATGGCACCCATTCCATGGGTCCCATGTCTCCAGGTTGAAGGGAATATTACTACAGCTATAACATGTACGGGAAACCTAGAAAATGGACACACAGTGAGTACGAATGGTCTCTAAAACTCAACGAATAGTCCCTCTCCTGGTGCTCCGGTTAGACTTTCCAACTGCTTTACTATCAATCTTACAGGTTGGAGAGACAGCACCTTTAAACTCCTGGTTCGCACAGGTGGCCAATTTGGCAAGGATGAAAGGGAAGAGGGAGAAACAATGAGAGAGTAGCTGTTAATCATTTGGAGGGTCACATGTCACTCTTATATCCCGGGAGGAAGAAGAATTAACCAAAGTCTCAGCCACCCACCGAAAACCAGTATAGGTCCTGAAACAAAATATTGCACTTGCGTTCACCTCACAAAAAAACGAGTTAAATAATGTAGCTCAGGGGCACAGCAATTCACAAAATGGCAGAGTAATAAAGGGCAACTGTCGTCCAACAATCTGTTGAGGTGAGGCAACGAGGCGGACTTGAAAGCGAGGCAGAGTAGCAGGAAACAGATTTCAAGAGGTACCTTAGAATCATCTTTAAAGCACAGGAAGAGGTGCACAAATTCGACAATGATGCACTTGGCCAAAAAGGGCATATGCATTTTCTCCTGAATATATTCAGCAGAAAACGCATACGCCGTTTTTGTCCAAGAAAGCAAGTGGGCAATGCAAATCCGCACTACAAAGAAGTATCACTTCCCACCGGTCAAAAGGGACATCCACAAAATGGGTAAAAACCAGAAAGGCAAGACAGGCCCTGGAGAACAGGGAGCCTTGTTATGCTGAAGGGCGGCATGTAAATTGCCAACTGTCTTTCTGGAGGAGTGCATTGTGTTCCCTAAAACAAGTAAACAACAGAGCTATAGAGCCAAGGGCACTTCTAGTCTAGGGAATATACCTTGGGAAAACTGAAAATCAATAAGACAGAGCCTCACCAAAATTTAGGGCTGCACTGCTTACAAGAACCTCAACTTGGGTACACCTTAAGTATACCAGGAAAGATAAAAATTGTTCAAAAATTGTGGTACTTACGTATGATGGAATATCCCTCAGCCATGAAATCAATGTCATAAAACCAGTAGCAGCAAAATGAGTGGATTCAGGTACGATGATTCTAAGTGAAATAAGTCACACAGAAAAAGAAACTTATCATAATATATCACTTATGAAGGTCCTGTAAACATGGCTACACATGAACTGAGATAGGAAAGAGGACAGAGTCTCACATTTAGAAAACACTCTTATGCCTGCTTAAGGGGGAAGGAGAGGTGGTGTGATGCATAAAACCAGAGTTTGATATAAGCACATGTTCCGTTCCAAAAACCAACTATGGAATAGACAAGACCTACACCTTGCTCAGTGAAAGGGACTCAAAATCCCATATTTCAGACAGAGGAATATATCTGACTAGTAAGAATCATAAAACCTATGTATTTATATGTCTCCGTAAGGGAATCAAGTGTTTCGACACTGGCATAAACATGGCAGCGAGAATCAGCTCAAACCCACTATAAAAAGAATTTCAAAAACAATAAAAAAAAGGGAAATTCTTTACAATTCCTTCAGGGTCTCTGATGAAACCTCGAATGACCCTATCTACAACGACAGCTGGATGAGGCATAAGGCTGGACACATGGGACTGAGAGGATTGGTGAGATTGGGTGAGCAAATGCAGACCCTTTAAAGCAATAATGCATGGCACCCATTCCATTGGTCCCAACTCTCCAGGTTGGAGGGAATATTACTACAGCTATAACATGTATGGGAAACCTAGAGAATGGACACACTGTGAATACGAAAGGTCTCGAAAACTCAACGAATAATCTCCCTCCTGGTTCTCCGGTTTGAATTTCCAACTGCTTTACTATCAATCTCCCAACCTAGAGAGACAGCAGCTTTAACATCCTGTTTCGCACAGGTTGCCAATTTGGCAGAGGATTAATGGCAAGAGGGAGAACCAATGAGAGAGTAGCTGTTAGGCATTTGGAAGGCATATGTCACTCTTATTTCCCGGGAGGAAGAAGAATTAACCAAAGTTTCAGCCACCCACTGAAAACCAGTATAGGTCCTGAACCAAAATATTGGACTAGCGTTCAGCTCACAAAAAACGAGTTAAAAAATGGAGCTCAGGGGCACAGCAATTCACAAACTGGCAGAGTAATTAACGACAACAATCATCCAAAAATCTGCTGAGGGAAGGCAACGAGGCGGACTGGAAAGCAAGGCAGAATAGTAGGAAACAGATTTCAAGAGGTGCGTTGGAATCATCTTTAAACACAGGAAGAGGGGCACAACTTCTACAATAATGCACTTGGCCAAAAAGGGCGTATGTGTTTTCTCCTGAATATATTCAGGAGAAAACGCATATGCCCCTTTTGGCCAAGCAAGCAAGCAGGCAATGCAAATCTGCACCACTAAGAAGTAGCAAATCCCACGTGTGAAAAGGGACATCCGCAAAATATTTAAAAATCAGAAAGGCAAGACAGGCCGTGGAGAACAGGGAGCCTTGTTATGCTGATGGGCGGGATGTAAATTGCCAACTGCCTCTCTGGAGGAGTGCATTGTGTTCCCTAAAACAAGTAAACAACAGAGCTACAGAGCCAAAGGCACTTCGAGTCTAGGGAATGTACCTTGGGAAAATTGAAAATCAATAAGAGAGAGCCACCCCAAAATTTAGGGCTGCACTGCTTACAAGAACCTGAACTTGGGTACAACTTAAATATCCCAGGAAATATAAAAATGGTTCAAAAAATTGTGGTACTTACGTACGATGGAATATCACTCAGCAATGAAATCAATGTCATAAGAAGAGTAGCAGCAAAATGTGTGGATTCAGGTACGATGATTCTAAGTGAAATAAGTCACAAAGAAAAATAAACTTATCATAAGATATCACTTATGAAGATCCTGTAAACATGGCTACACATGAACTGAATTAGGAAAGAGAAGAGAGTCTCACATTTAGAAAACACTCTTTTGCCTGCTTAAGGGGGAAGGAGAGGTGAGGTGATGCATAAAACCAGAGTTTGATATAAGCACAGGTACCGTTCCAAAAACCAACTATGGAATAGACAAGACCTACACCTTCCTCAGTGAAAGGGATTCAAAATCCCATATTTCCCTCAGAGGAATATATCTGACTAGTAAGAATCATAAAACCTATGTATTGATATGTATCCGTAAGGGAATCAAGTGTGTCTAGACTGGCATAAACATGGCAGCGAGAATCAGCTCAAACACACTATAAAAAGGAATTTCAAAAACAAAACCAAAAAACAGGGAAATTCTTTACAATTCCTTCAGGGTCTCTGATGAAACCTGGAATGACCCTATCTACAACGACAGCTGGATGTGGCATAAGGCTGTACAAATGGGACTGAGAGGATTGGTGAGATTGGGAGAACAAATGCAGACCGTTTAAAGCAATAATGCATGGCACCCATTCCATGGGTCCCAACTCTACAGGTTGCAGGGAATATTAATACAGCTATAACATGTACGGGAAACCTAGAGAATGGACACACTGTGAATACGAAAGGTTTCAAAGACTCAACGAATAGTCCCTCTCGTGGTGCTCCAGTTTGAATTTCCAACTGCTTTACTATCAATCTCCCAACTTGGAGAGACAGCCCCTTAACCTCCTGGTTCTCACAGGTTGCCAATTTGGCAGAGGATGAAAGGGAAGAGGGAGAACCAATGAGAGAGTAGCTGTTAGACATTTGGAAGGGCACATGTCACTCTTATTTCCCGGAAGGAAGAAGAATTTACCAAAGTCTCAGCCACCCAACGGGTACCAGTATAGGTCCTGAACCAAAATACTGGACTTGCCTTCAGCTCACAAAAAACGAGTTAAATAATGGAGCTCAGGGGCACAGCAATTCACAAATAGGCAGAGTAATAAAGGACAACTATCGTCCAAAAATCTGTTGAGGGAAGGCAACGCGGGGGACTTGAAAGCGAGGCAGAATAGCAGGAAACAGATTTCAAGAGGTTCGTTGGATTCGCCTGTAAAGCACAGGAAGAGGGGCACAACTTCGACACTGATGCACTTGGCCAAAAATGGCGTATGCATTTTCTCCTGAATATTTGCAGGAGAAAACACATACGCCCTTTTTGGCCAAGCAAGCAAACGGGCAATGTAAATCTGCACTACAAGGAAGTATCACTTCCAACCGGTCAAAACGGACATCCACAAAATGGATAAAAAACAGAAAGGCAAGACAGGCCCTGGAGAACAGGGAGCCTTGTTATGCTGATGGGCGGGATGTAAATTGCCAACTGCCTCTCTGGAGGAGTACATTGTGTTCCCTAAAACAAGTAAACAACAGAGCTATAGAGCCAAGGGCACTTCCAGTCTAGGGAATATACCTTGGGAAAACTGAAAATCAATAAGACAGAGCCTCACCAAAATTTAGGGCTGCACTGCTTACAAGAACCTCAACTTGGGTACACCTTAAGTATACCAGGAAAGATAAAAATTGTTCAAAAATTGTGGTACTTATGTATGATGGAATATCCCTCAGCCATGAAATCAATGTCATAAGACCAGTAGCAGCAAAATGAGTGGATTCAGGTACGATGATTCTAAGTGAAATAAGTCACACAGAAAAAGAAACTTATCATAAGATATCACTTATGAAGGTCCTGTAAACATGGCTACACATGAACTGAGATAGGAAAGAGGACAGAGTCTCACATTTAGAAAACACTCTTATGCCTGCTTAAGGGGGAAGGAGAGGTGGGGTGATGCATAAAACCAGAGTTTGATATAAGCACAAGTTCCGTTCCAAAAACCAACTATGGAATAGACAAGACCTACACCTTGCTCAGTGAAAGGGACTCAAAATCCCATATTTCAGGCCGAGGAATATATCTGACTAGTAAGAATCATAAAACCTATGTATTTATATGTCTCCGTAAGGGAATCAAGTGTTTCGAGACTGGCATAAACATGGCAGCGAGAATCAACTCAAACCCACTATAAAAAGAATTTCAAAAACAAAAAAAAAAGGGAAATTCTTTACAATTCCTTCAGGGTCTCTGATGAAACCTCGAATGACCCTATCTACAACGACAGCTGGATGAGGCATAAGGCTGGACACATGTGACTGAGAGGATTGGTGACATTCGGTGAGCAAATGCAGACCAATTATATCAATAATGCATGGCACCCATTCCATGGGTCCCAACTCTCCAGGTTGGAGGGAATATTACTACAGCTATAACATATATGGGAAACCTAGTGAATGGACACACTGTGAATACGAAAGGTCTCTAAAACTCAACGAATACACTCCCTCCTGGTTCTCTGGTTTGAATTTCCAACTGCTTTACTATCAATCTCCCAACCTAGAGAGACAGCACCTTTAACCTCCTGTTTCACACAGGTTGCCAATTTGGCAGAGGATTAATGGCAAGAGGGAGAACCAATGAGAGAGTAGCTGTTAGGCATTTGGACGGGCATATTTCACTCTTATTTCCCGGGAGGAAGAAGAATTAACCAAAGTTTCAGCCACCCACTGAAAACCAGTATAGGTCCTGAACCAAAATATTGGACTAGCGTTCAGCTCACAAAAAACAAGTTAAAAAATGGAGCTCAGGGGCACAGCAATTCACAAACTGGCAGAGTAATTAACGACAACAATCATCCAAAAATCTGCTGAGGGAAGGCAACGAGGCGGACTGGAAAGCAAGGCAGAATAGTAGGAAACAGATTTCAAGAGGTGCGTTGGAATCATCTTTAAACACAGGAAGAGGGGCACAACTTCTACAATAATGCACTTGGCCAAAAAGGGCGTATGTATTTTCTCCTGAATATATTCAGGAGAAAACGCATACGCCCTTTTTGGCCAAGCAAGCAAGCAGGCAATGCAAATCTGCACTACTAAGAAGTAGCACTTCCCAAGTGTGAAAAGGGACATCCGCAAAATATTTAAAAATCAGAAAGGCAAGACAGGCCCTGGAGAACAGGGAGCCTTGTTATGCTGATGGGCGGGATGTAAATTGTCAACTTCCTCTCTGGAGGAGTGCATTGTGTTCCCTAAAACAAGTAAACAACAGAGCTACAGAGCCAAGGACACTTCTAGTCTAGGGAATATACCTTGGGAAAACTGAAATTCAATAAGACAGAGACACCCCAATATTTAGGGCTGCACTGCTTACAAGAAGCTCAACTTGGGTTCACCTTAAATATCCCATGAAATATAAAAATGGTTCAAAAAATTGTGGTACTTTCGTACGATGCAATATCCCTCAGCCTTGAAATCAGTGTCTTAAGACCAGTAGGAGCAAAATGAGTGGATTCAGGTACGATGATTCTAAGTGAAATAAGTCACACAAAAAAAGAAACTTATCATAAGGTATCACTTATGAAGGTCCTGTAAACATGGCTACACATGAACTGGGTTAGGAAAGAGAAGAGTCTCACATTTAGAAAACACTTATGCCTGCTCAAGGGGGAAGGGGAGGTGGGGTGATGCATAAAACCAGAGTTTGATATTAGTACAGGTACCAATCCAAAATCCTAATAGGGAATAGACAAGAACTACACCTTCCTCAGTGAAAGGGACTCAACACCCCATATTCCCCGCAGAGTAATATATCTGACAAGTAAGAATCTTAAAACCTATGTATTGAAATGTGTCTATATGGGATTCAAGTGTGTCTCGACTGGCATAAACATGGCCGTGAGAATCAGCTCAAACCCTCTATAAAAACGAATTTCAAAAACAAAACAAAAAACAGGGAAATTCTTTACAATTCCTTCAGCGGCTCTGATGAAACCTGAAATGACCATATCTACAATGACAGCTGGATGTGTCTTATGGCTGGATACTTGTGATTGAGAGGATTGGTGAGATTGGGTGAGCAAATGAAGACCCTTTAAAGCAATAATGCGTGGCACATATTGCATTGGTCCCAACTCTCCTGGTTGAAGGGGTTATTACTAGAGCTATAACATGTACGGGAATCCTAGAGAATGGACACACTGTGGATACGAATGGTATCTAAAACTCAACGAATAGTCCCTCTCCTGGTGCTCCGGTTTGACCTTTACACTGCTTTACTATCAATATCCCTACTTGGAGAGACATCCCCTTTAACGTCCTGGTTCGCACAGGTTACCAATTAGGCAGAGGATGAAAGGGAAGAGGGAGAACCATTTAGAGAGTAGTTGTTAGGCATTTGGACGGGCACATGTCACTCTAATTTCCCATCAGGAAGAAGAATTAACCAAAGTCTCAGCCTGCCTGTAGGAACGAGTATAAGTCCTGAACCAAAATTGTGGATTTGCGGTCAGATCACAAAAAAGCGAGCTGAATAATGGAGCTCAGGGGCAGAGCAATACACAAATTGGCAGAGTAATAAAGGACAACTATCATCCAAAAATCTATTGAGGGAAGGCAATGAGGCGGATTTGAAAACGAGGCAGAATAACAGGAAACAGATTCCATGAAGTACATTGGAATCTCCTTTGAAGCACAGGAAGAGGGGCACAACTTCGAGAGTGATGCACTTGGCCAAAAAGGGCGTATGTGTTTTATCCTGAATATATTCAGGAAAGAACGCATATGCCCTTTTTGGCCAAGCAAGCAAGCGGGCAATGCAAATCTTCACTAAAAGAACGATCACTTCCCACAGGTCAAAAGGGATATCCGAAAAATGTGTAGAAACCAGAAAGTCAAGAGTGGCCCTGGAGATCAGTGAACCTTGTTAGTCTAAAGGGCAGGATATAAATTGCCATCTACCTCTCTGGAGGAGTGCATTGTGTTCCCTATATCAAATAAACAACAGAGCTAAAAATCCAAGGGCTGTTCCCTTCTAGGGAATATACCCTTGGAAAACTGAAAATCAATAAGACACATCCATGCCCAAATTTAGGCCTGCACTGCTTACAAGAACCTCAACTTGGGTACACCTTAAATATCCCAGGAAAGACAAATATGTTTCAAGAAATTGTGGTACTTACGTACGATGGTATATCCCTCAGCCATGACATTAATGTCATAAGGCCAGTAGCAGCAAAATGAGTGGACTCAGGTACGATGATTCTAAGTGAAATAAGTCACACAGAAAAAGAAACTTATCATAAGATATCACTTATGAAGGTCCTGAAAACATGGCTACAGATGAACTGATTTAGGACAGATAACAGAGTAACGAGTCTTATCATAAGATATCACTCATAGTCGGAGTGTACACATGACTACACATGAACTGAATTAGAAACACAACAGAGTCACACATTTAGAAAAGAATCTTCTTCCTGCTTAATGGGAAAGGCGAGGTGAGGTGATGCAAAAAACCACAGTTTTAAATTAGCAAACATACCATTACATAAACCAAGTATTTAATAGACAGCACCTACTCCCCGCATAATGAACTGGACTCAACAACCCTTATTCATTTCAGAGGAATATATATGACTCTAAGTATTTTAAATCATATGTATTCTCATGTCTCCATAAAGGAATCATGTGTGTGTATAACGGCATGAACACAGCACTGAAATTCAGTTAAACCCACTTATAAAAATAAATTGCAAAAGCAAAATGCAAAAACAGTGAAACAGAGAGAAAGTCTTAAAAATTACGTTCAGGGCCTGTGATGCAACCTGGATTGTCCACCTTTACACGCTCAGCTGGATGAGACATAAGACTGGACACTTGGGGCTGACAAGATTGCTGAGGTTGTGTGAGCAAAAGAGAACCACTTAGAGCAATACTGTGTGCTACCCATTCTAGTGGTCCCAACTCTCCAGGTTTAAGGGAATCCTCCTACAGTTAAATCATGCATGGGAAACCCAGTGGATGGTACACTGTGTAATTGGGAAAGTTTTCTAAAAGGTACCTCACTTTTCCTTTTTTCGTGCTCGGCTTCGCCATTCCATCTGCATTACTAAAAATCTCCCCACTTTGAGTGTCAGCGTCTTTACTCTCCTGTTATGCACAGTTTGCAAATTGTGCAGAGGATGAACAGGAAGAGGGGAAATAAATGAGAGATAAGCTGTAGGTATTTGGATGGGCACATGTCACTCTAGTTTCCCATCAGGAAGAATAATTAACCAAAGGCTCAGCCTGAAGCCCCGGAACCAGACTAGGGCCTAAGGCCATCCTGCGGTATTGCAGCCAGCTCACAAATAGGCGAGTTGAAAAATGGAAATCAGGGGCACAGCAATTCACAAACTTGCAGAGTTATAAAGGACAACTATCATTCAGAAATATATTGAGGTAAGGCAGTGAAGAGGATTTGAATGCAAGGCAGAATTGAAGGAAACAGATTTCAAGAGGTAGATTGGAGTCGTCTTTAAAGCACATGAAAAGCGACAGAACTTCGACAATGTTGCCCTTGGCTGAAAAGGGAGTATGTGTATTTTCTTGAATATATTCGGGAAAAAATGCATACACACTTTTTGGCCAAGCAAGCCAACAGTCATTTCTAATCCACACTACAGAGAAGTGTCCCTTACCTCCAGTCAAAAGGGCCATCCACAAATAGTGTAAAAAACACAAATGCAGGACAGGCCATGGAGAAAAGGGATCCTGGTTACGCCGATGGACAGGATGTAAATTGCCAACAGCCTCTCTGGAGAACTGTATGTTGTTTTCTAAAACAGAGCTACAGAGCATAGCACACTTCCACTCATGGGCGTGTATTTTGGGAAAACTAAAAATCCACAACACACAAACAGCCCAATCTTTAGGGCTGCTCTGTTTACAAGAACCTCGACTTTGGTACACTTTAAATATCCCAGTAAAAGAAAAAAAAATGGATATAGATGTTGTGGTACTTATATACAATGGAATGTCACTCATACATAAAATCAATGTCATAAGGCCAATAGCAGCATAATGAGTGGCTTTAGGTATGATGATGCTAAGTGAAATGAGCCACAAAGAAAAAGAAACTTATTGTAATATATCAGTTATAGACGAATGTAAACATGGCCACACATGAACTGAATTTCAAAAGAGAACAGAGTTACACATTTAGAAAACACACTTATGCCTCCTTAAGGGGAAAGGTGCCGTGGGGTGATGTGTAAAAGCAGAGTTTGAAATTAGCACAGATCCCATTCCATATACCAAATATGTAATAGACAAGACCTACTCCTTTCTCAATGAACTGGACACAAAACACCCTATTCACTGAAGAGGAATATATCTGACTGGTAATAACCTTGAAACCTATGTATTTATATGTCTCCATAATGGAATCAAGTGTATGTAGATTGGCATAAACACAGATCAATGGAACAGGACAGAAAGCCCAGAGATAAACCTACATACCTATGGCTATCTCATCTATGACAAAGGAGCTAAGGATATACAATGGAGAAAAGACAGTCTCTTCAGTAATTGGTGCTGGGAAAACTGGACCCCTACACATAAAAGAATGAAATTAGAACACTCCATAACACCATACACAAAAATAGACTCTAAATTGATTAGAGATCTAAATATAAGACCAGACACTATAAAACAATTAGAGGAAACCATAGGCAGAACACTCTATGACATAAATCACAGCAAGATCCTTTTGGACCCACCTCCTAGAGAAATGGAAATAAAAACAGAAATCAACAAATGGGACCTAATGAAACTTAAAAGCTTGTACACAGTACAGGAAAACATAAACAAGATGCAAAAACAACCCTCAGAATGGGAAAAAAAATATTTTCAAATGAAGCAACTGACAGAGGATTAATCTCCAAACTTTACAAGCACCTCATGTAGCTCAATATCACAAAAACAAACAACCCAATCCAAAAACGGGCAGAAGACCTAAATAGACATTTCTCCAAAGAAGATATACAGATTACCAAGAAACACATGAAAGGATGCTGAACATCACTAATCATTAGAGAAATGCAAATCAAAACTACCGTGAGGTATCACCTCACAGCAGCCAGAGTGGCAATCATCAAAAAAATCTACAAAACAATAAATGCTGGAGAGGCCTTTATTGGAGAAAAGGGAACACACTTGCAATGTGGGTGGGGATGGAAATTGATATGGGCACTAGGGAGAACAGTACGGAGGTTCCTTTAAATAACTAACAATAGAAGTACCATACGACACAAGAATCCAACTACTGGGCATTTGCCTTGCGAAAACCATAATTCAAAAAGAGTTATGTACAAAAATGTTCATTGCAGCTCTATTTGCAATAGCCAGGACATGGAAGCAACCTAAGTGTCCATCGACAGATGAATGGATAAAGAAGATTTGGCACATATATACAATGGAATATTACTCAGCCATAAAAAGAAACAAAACTGAGTTATTTGTACTGAGGTGGATGGACTTAGAATCTGTCCTACACAGTGAAGTAAGTCAGAAAGGGAAAAACAAATACTGTATGTTAACAGAGATATACGGAATCTAATGAAGAAAAAAAAAGATTTTGAAGAACCTAGTGGCAGGACAGGATTAAGGACACAGACATAGAGAAAGGACTTGAGGACACCGGAAGGGGGATGGGTAAGCTGGGACGAAGTGAGAGAGTGGCATGGACATAAATACATTACCAAATGTAACACCGATAGCTACTGGGAAGTAGCCACATAGAACAGGGAGATCAGGTCGGTGCTTTGTGAGCACATAAAGGGGTGGGATATGGAGTGTGAGAGGGAGATGCAAGAGGGAGGGGATCTGGTGATATTTGTATATGTATAGCTGATTCACTTTTTTATACAGCAGAAAGGAACACTCCATTGTAAAGCAATTATACTCCAATAAACGTGTAAAAGGAAAAAAAAAAAAGAAAGCCCAGGGATAAACCTAAACCTATGGTCAACTAATCTATGACAAAGGAAGCAAGACTATACAATGGAGATAAGGGAGTCTCTTCAATCATTGGTGCTGGGAAATATGGACAGCTACATGTAAAAGAATGAAATCAGAACACTCCCCACAACCATTCATAAAAATATATTCAAAATGGATTAGAGACCTTAATGTAAGACCGGACAGTATAAAACTCTGAGAGGAAAACTTACGAAGGATACTCTGACGTAAATCACAGCAAGATCTTTTTTGATCCACCTCCTATAGTAATGAAATAAAAAAGAAAACTAAACAGATGGGACCTAATGAAACGTAAAAGATTTTGCAAAGCAAAGGAAACTACAAACAAGACGAAAAGACAACCCTCAGAATGGCAGAAAATATTTGCAAACGAATCAATGGACAAATGATTAATCTCCAATATATATAAACAGCTCATGCAGCTCAATATTAATAAAACAAACAACCCAATACAAAAATGGAAGAAAATCTAAATAAACATTTCTTCCAAGAAGACTTAGAGGTGGCCAGTACGCACATGAAAATCTGCTCAACATCACTAATTATTAGAGAAATGGAAATGGAAACTACAATGAGGTGTCACGTCACACCTGTTAGAATGGGCATCATCAGAAAATGTACAAACAACAAATGCTGGAGAGGGTGTGGAGAAAAGGAACCTTATTCCACTATTTTTGGGAATGTAAATTGATACAATCTCTATGGGGAACAGTATGGAGGTTCCTTAAAAAACTAAAAATAGAATTATCATATAATCCAGCAATCCCACTACTGGGCATATACCCAGAGAAAACCATAAATCAAAAAGACACATTCACCACAATGTTCACTGCAGCACTATTTACAATAGACAGGTAATGAAAGCAACCTAAGTGCCCAAAGACAGACGTATGGATAAAGACGTGGTACATATATACAACGGAATATTACTCAGCTATACATAGGAATGAAATTGGGTCATTTGTAGAGACCTTGATGGATCTAAAGACTGTCATACAGAGTGAAGTAAGTCAGAAAGAGAAAAACAAATATTGTATATTAATGCATATATGTGGAACCTAGAAAAATGGTACAGATGAACCGGTGTGCAGGGCATAGATAGAGACACAGATGTAGAGAACAAACATATGGACACCAAGGGGGGAACGCCATGTGAGGGTGGTGGTGGGATGAATTGGGAGACTGGGATTCACATGTGCACACTTATAGGTATAAAATAGATATCCAATAAGAACCTGCTGTATAAAAGAAATATATTTAAAAAAATAAAAATAAATAACATATAATAAAATAAAACAGAAAAAAAGTTTTTCACTTCACATAGACGTCTTTATATTAATGCATTATTTCCATGTTTATATCTCCAAATTAAAAAAAAAGAGGAGTAAATAAAATCTACCTTGAACCAAAAAGAAAAAAAGAAAAAAAAAACAGAACCCACCAGTTATACAGAGGAAAATCGTATCAGGGCACTTGCTCCAGTGGTAAAAAATTCTTAAGTTGGTCAGAGGTGGGAAATCGTCTCCCATGGAGTCAGCAGCGCTCCCCCCGACAAGGAGCATCCTCATTGCAAAGCTGGGGGACTGTGTCGAGGCGTCTGTGAGTAAATGTGAGCTGAGCCCCTGTCCTGCTGCAGCTGAATTCTTCCCACCTTTTCCAGGTAAAACACCTGAATATGTACAAGTACTTGCAAGCCTAGAAGAAGGGCTGTGGAGCCACACCAGCGACAGCACGCAGGCCGACTTGGTGCCTGAAGGCCAGCCAGGATGGTCCTGGCCCCAGATGCTCTTCTGGAAGCTTTCCATTTCCCTGCCTGGGATACCCCTCCTGCCATGGCCCCCACTGCTTTTTTACTTCCTCACCTCTGCCTGGGGAGAATTTCCAGCAGCAGGTATGGGTGACACATCCTCTTCTTTAGCAGGTGGCAGCCTGGCAACTCCTGCAGAAAGTCCAGCAGAGCCCCCCACACACTGGGCCACCCACAAAGCCACGGCCCCTCACTCCCTACCACCACCCCAGCCACAAAACTGATGATGGGGCAGAGAATATGGTGTCAGGCACAGCTACAGGGGTTCTTGTTGACTGGAGAGTTGTTTATATTGACCTCAAACCAGGCACACCTTGGGCGGGGGCTGGCAGGCAGTGTCATGCTGCCCAAATCAGCCAATCCTCACCCTCAGGGGCTCACAGTTGCAGAAAATGAACCTTGCTAAATGGGCCAGTCCCAAGGATCAGGTGTGGGCTCTTCAGAGTCAGGCTAGACAAGGGGCTGCAGCTGCGGCTTGTTTTCTTATCATTTTATCTGGTCCATGAGTGGAAAACAACTTCAAGAAGACCCTATCCTAATGAGAGGAACCCAGGAGTCAGGGAGAGGAGTGATGGTGGGTGGAGACAGAGGCCTGGTGCCCTGGCTGCAGTGGAAGTGTCTGGAAGACCAGGCAGAGAGAGGCTGCACAGAGTGATAGCCAGGGTCACAGACCTGTCAGAGCTGCTGTTTCTTAGTTCAAGTCCTGCTCTGACGTGTTCTGTGTCAGCTGTGAGCGACAGGTGAGCGGGGGGTTCTCTGCAAGTTGGGTTAGGTGCACAGTTCCTGTGTGTCCAGCCCTGCTGGGGTACCTGCCCAGGGGAGCTCCGTATCCTGGGAAGGGCCTGACTATGAGAGCCCCATGGGCTGCTGGGTAGCTGCACAGGTGAGCTCCGTACCCTGGGAGGGACTTGACCACGAGAGCCCCGTGGGCTGTGGGGTGGGGGGTGCAGCCCTGGTGAGCTCCATATCCTGGGATTGGCCTGACCACGAGAGCCCCATGGGCTGCTGGAGACCTGGTAAAGGATATCAGGACAGTCAGTGAAGCCACCGAGGATATACATCAAGTAGCTCCTATTTCCTACACCCTGCTGCTCATTCTACCATCCACCAGGCCATGGCATTCTGTATTACACTTCAATGATGCCTTCTTCTGTATTCCATTCATCTCAGAGTCACAAGAATTTTTGGCTTCTGAGTGGCAGGACACAACATGCAACACAAGCAATAATGCTGGGCCGTCCTGCCTCAATGGTTCAAAAATCCCCACACCATCATTGGGGAAATGTCCTCTAAAGACCTAAAAGTTCTACCTCTGTAAAAGGGAACCCTCCTTCAATATGCAGATGACATTCTGATCGCCAGGCCTACTAAAGACGCCTCTGAACTACCTAGCCAAGAAAGGATAGAAGGTGTCCAAGAAAAAAGCTCAAATATCCCAGGCTAAGGTGACATGCCTGGGCTTCATTCTCACAGATATTCGGAGAAACGCATCCCAGGAAAGGGAAGAAGCCATTTGCAGCCTTACCTCTTCTAAAACTAGAAGACAGCTTAAGGGTTCCTGGGGAGGCCAAGGTTTTCTGCATCTGGATCCCTAACTACAGTATAATAGCTGGGCCTCTACATGAAACACTGACACGAAAAGATGATGATCCTTTTGAATAGAATCCAGAAGCAGCCTTCAAGAATGGAAAGAGCAGTCAATTCAGATCCTTGCCCAGGAACTCCCTAATTTAGCTAAGCCCTTTGACCTTTACATACCCGGTCAAAGGTTAATCGCCCTTGGAGCCTTAGTGCAAAAACTGGGACCACTTGAAATGGAGCAACACAAGAATGCCCTTCAGGTATGATAAACTATGGTCACCAAGGGCTTTGCCCACTGACTCATCAGGCCAGGATACTGGGGTATCTAAAAAGCTGGAAATCAGCAGCCCACAAGGCCAGCTCCCTCCTAAGGGAAAAGGACCCCACGTGTTGATCCTAACCACCCATCATGCCCTGAAGTTGCAGGGGTCGCTCTGTGGACACACTGACCTCGAGTGAGGAGGCCCTCCAACTCCAACCTCTAGAGAGACAAACGGGGGCAACGGGCCCCCAAGATTACTCATATGACCATCACTTGACCTGGAGTTTCTCTCCGAAAACAAGAAGACTGTGCCCCGAAAGAACAGACTACTTCTTGCAGGACTTACTGCACCCAGAGGGGAGCTAATAAGCTTGGCGGGGGAAACATATATCATGCTTTCACCATAGAAAACCCTACAGACACCGCGGTGATGGTGGCCAATATGACCGGCTGGACTGCTGGCTACTTCTAAAGGCCGTTGACTCAGTGGACGTCATGGTCCTGGATCACCACTGACCCTGGACTGTCTGGGAGTTGCACAGGCAGGGCTCTGACACATGGTGCTGTTTGTACATTAATTCAGGGACATAATTAAAGAAAGCACAGACTACTGGTCAGAGCATCTAGGCTGGCAAAAACCATCAGCCTAAGGTCGCCGAACAAATGTGGGGTGGTGTGAAACCTGCCACCTCAGCATCTCTGTGCATCTCTTTCCTGGACCCTTAAAGGTCATTAGAATCTATAACACTTCCAATGCTGGTGCTCAGGCGGACGAGAAGTGAGGCAGGAGGCCTTGGGACAATCAACCTCACCAGGAGGCTGGTGGGGAGACGTTTTGCCCCTCCCCCCTGGTATGAGGGCTGCCACCACAGCATGAAGCAGTTACAAAAGAGGGGTCTGCACCCTCAACACCCCAAGAATGAGGAACGGAACAAAAAGCAGAGGAGGTGTTCATCTCCGGCAACGTTCATTAAAAATTCCTGGGAGATATAAAGAGAATCTGGGCAATAAAATAAAGTCTAACCTGTTTGTCCTTTGTGCTTTGTCTAATTTCACGTGCTCCTAGGGTTCCGCATGCAGAGGTCCCACACCCGGCACTTCAGACCCGATTTCCTAGTGCAGAATGGCTGGGTTGACACCTCAGCTAGCGGGGTCCCATGCAGACACCGAGGCTTAGTGCCTGAGCTGCAGCCAAACAAGCCCTCGAGAGCTCCATCCCCTCCCTCCCACTGACGCTGCCGGGATCCCTACACAGCCTTCCAGCCCACAGCCCATGGGGGCGTGCACGCTTTCACCTCTCCATTCTGTTTTCAAAATAATGTTTCCTTTGCTTCTGAACAAAACTCAGTCTTGATCTGTTGGCTCCAATGACACTGGGCATGGGGACTCCTGTTGGGGTCCACTCTGGAGGATCAGTAAGAGAAATTGAGAACGTTGTAACCTAATGAACAGATGTGTGAGCCAAACTGTAGTTAACATAGAGCAGTGTATAATGCTCGGGTAATATAAGATGTTTCTAAGACTTACCTTTGATATTTCCATCACTTTACTATAAGCAAGTTCAGTGAAGACGTCTGTCTTATTTGTCAGGTCAATATTAGAGAAACGAAGTGATTTATTTCCACGGATGTACATCGAATACTCTTGACTGAAGCTTCAATCTTGTTTTGAATGCTTTTCCATTGAAAAGGATACCTCTCTTTCAGCTCCCCCATTTCTGAGATGTATAAAATCTTATAATTTATTATTACCAAAGGGGAAAGGTAGGAAAAGGGATAAATTAACAGTTTGGGATTAACACATACACACTGCTATGTATAAAATAGATCATCAACAAGGAATTACTGTATAGCACAGGGAACTACACTGAATATTTTGCAATAAACTATAAGGGGAAATAATCTGAAAAAGAATCAATATTTTTATTGACATCATCTATCAATAACAGATCAAATGTAACCTAAACAAGGCCGATGGTGAATGCTTCTGACCCTGAAGATTTCAATCATCTAAAGTTTGGGCTCTGCCTATTTCCCAAGGCCCTTAATGGACATACGTGTAGCCGTAGCTTAAAAATTCCCCAGTTTGGGTTTCGGGGAGGCACTGATATGGAAAAATCCCTGGTGTTCTCCTTACATGCACGGGACCCTTCCTACAGCTAAAACATGCCTGTCACACCTAGAGGATTGTACACCATTTGATCGGAAAGAGTTTGGAAAAGGCACCTCATCTCCTCATCGCCTGGTGCTCAGGTTCACCCCTCCAGCATCTTTCCTGACAATCTCCTCACTTGGGGATATCAGCACCGTCAACATCCTGTTGCACACAGTTTGGAATTTGTCCAGAGGATGAAGCGGAAGGATGAGAAAAATTTAGAGACAGGTCTTAGGTGTTCGGACAGGCACATGCTACTCTAATTTCCAATCCGGAAGACAAATACATCAAAGGCTAGAATTGCCCACGGAAAGAGAATAGGGCTAGAGGAAATCCCGCTGTTTTGTGTCCAGTTTCCAAAAACACAAGTTGAAAAATGGAACTCAGGGGCACTAAAATTCATGAAACTGTAGAGTTGAAAGTATCTATCATCGACAAATGTCTTGAGGTAAGTCACAGAAAAGGACTTGTAAGCAAGGGAGAGTGGCAGGAAACAGATTTGAAGAGGTAGAAAAGACTCCCCATTAAAGCACAAGAAAAGGGGCTGAACATCGCCAATGATGCAGTTGGCCCAAAAGGGCGTATGCATTTTTTCTGAATATATTCAAGTAAAGGCCATACACACTTTTTATCCAACCAAACAGGTGGGCACTGGAAATCAATACTACAAAATGTATCACTTCACATCAGTCAGAAGGGCCATCCACATAAAGTGTAAACACCAGAAATGCAGGACAGTGCGAGGATAAATGGGAGCCCTGTGAGGCTGATAGTGGAAATGTAATTTGCCAACGGCCACTCTGGAGAAGTGTATTGTGTTTGCTAAAACATATGAAAGATGAGCTACAGAGTATAAGGCACTTGCACTCATGGGCGTATACCTTGGGAAAAACAAAAAAATCAACAGAAAACAGGCACCCCAACGTTTACCACCTCTCTGTTAAAAAGGGCCTCCACTTGGATATAACCTAAATGTCCCTGGAAGGATAAAATGGATAAAAGAGATGGGGTGCTTATGTAGAGTGGAATATTACTCATCCAGAAATCAATGAAATAAGGCCAGTTGGAACAACTCTGGAGGAGTTACATACGATCATTCTAAGTGACATATGTCAGAAAGAAAAAAGACACATATCGTAAGATGTCACTTAAAGGTGGAATCAAAAATGGCTACACATGAAATAAACTACAAAACAGAAACATAGTCAAATATGTAGAAAATAGACATAAGGCTGCTAAATGGGAAAGGTGGGGAATGGTGAGGTATTATCCAGGAGGTAGAAATTAGCAAAGATACCATTCCAAGTACCAAACTGAATAACTGGCAAGGCCTACATGGTACCTCAAAGAACTGCACTCAGCCCACTCAAGTCACTGGAAAATAATACATATGACTCGTAAGCATCTGAAAAAGAATGTATTGTTGTCTCACAGTACATGAATCAAGTGGATGTACAGCAGCAAAAAACAGAGCTTTGAAAATCAGCTGTAACCAATATAAAAATAAATTTTAAAATATTTATAAATACAGTGAGACAGACAAAAATTCTTACAACTTTTGTTGAAGGGCTACGATGTAAAATGGATTGAACACATGTAGACCCACAGCAGGATGATATTTAAGGCTGGAAGCTGTTCAGGCTAAGAGATGTTAGAGAGGCTGGGTGAGGAAATGCAGACCTTTTAAAGTAATACTGCCTGGTACCCATTCCATGGGTCCCAAATCTGCAGTTTCAAGGGAATCTTCTGATAGCGAAAACATTCCTGCGAAACCAAGATGAATGTACACCGTGTGCTCAGGAAAGGTGTCTAAAATGCACCTCATTTTTGATCTCCTGGTGCTGGGGTTCGCAATTCCAGCCCCATTATTAACAACCTCCCCTCTTGGAGAATCAGCACCTTTAACCTCCTGTTTCACACAGTTTGCAATTTGTGCAGAGGATAAATGGGAAGAGGGGGAACCAATGAGAGATTAGCTGTAGGAGTTTTGACAGGCACATGTCACTCTAATTTCCCATTAGGAACAAGAATTAACCAAAGGCTCATCCTGCCTCCTCAGAACCAGAATAGGGCCAGAAGCAATCCAATGGTTTGGCGGCGAGCTCACAATAAAAGCGAGTTGCAAAATGGAGCTCAGGAGCAGACAATTCAAAGACCTGCAAAGATATAAATGATAACCAACGTCCAAAAATATATTCAGGTAAGGCAACGAAGAGGATCTGAATGAGAGGCAGAATTGCAGGAAACAGATTTCAAAAGGTAGATTGTACTCACATTTAAAGCATATGAAAAGCAGCAGAAGTTCTAAAATGATGCAGTTGGGCAAAAGGGTGTATGCGTTTTTTTCGTGAATATCTTCAGGAAAAAAACACATACAGAGTTTTTGGCCAACCAAGCAAGCGGGAAATGCAAATCCGCACAGCAAAGAAGTCTCAATGTCCAATGCTTAGAAAGGCCATCCAAAAAATGTGTACAAACCAGAAATGCTGGAGAGGCCATGGAGAACAGGGGTCCTAGTCACGCTGATGGGTGGGGTATAAATATCCAAGAGCCACTCTGAAGAAGTGTATGCTGTTTCCTAAAACATTTAAATACAAAGCCCCTGAGCAAACGGGACTTCAACTCATGTGTATATAACTTGGGAAGACTAAATATCGACAAGACACATGCACCCCAACGTTTAGGGCTGCTCTGCATACAAGAACCTCAACTGCGGTACACCTAAAATATCCCAGGAAAAAGAGAAATGCATAAAGAATTTGTGGTAAATTTGTACAATGGAATATCACTCAGACGTGAAATCAATGTCTTAAGGCCAGTAGCAGCATAATGAGTGGATTTAGGTATGATGATTCTAAGTGAAATTAGTCACACAGAAAAAGAATCTTATCATAAGATATCACTTACAGAGGGAATGTCAATATCACAACACATGAACTGAATTAAGAAAGAGAACAGAGTCTCACATTTAGAAAACTCTCTTATGCCTGCTTAAGGGGAAAGGAGAGGTGGGGTGATGCATAAAACCAGAGTTTGATATTAGCACAGGTACCATTCCATAAACCAAATACAGAATAGAAAAGACCTACACCTTCCTCAGTGAACGGGACTCAAAACACCTATTACACGCAGAGGAATATATCTGAGTAGTAAGAATCTAAAAACCTATGTATTGATATGTCTCCGTAAGGGAATCATATATGTCTTGAGCAGCATAAACACGTCAGTGAAAATCAGCTCAACCTCATTATAAAAATGAATTTCAAAAACAAAACAAAAAAAACAGCGAAATTCTTACACAATTCCTTCAGGGGTTCTGATGAAACCTGGAATGACCCTATCTGCAAAGACAGCTGGATGAGTTATAACGCTGGACACTTGGGACTGAGAGGACTGGTGAGATTGGGAGAGAAAATGCAGACCCTATAAAGTAGCAATGCATGCCACCATTCCATGGGTCCCAAATCTCTAGGAAGAAGGGAATATCACTACAGTTATAACATGTATGGGAAACCTAGAGAATGGACACCCTGTGATGGTGAAAGGTTTCTAAATGTCTCCTAATTTTTCCTCTCCTTGTGCTCAGTTTGGCATTCCAACTGCTTTACTATCAATCTCCCAACTTAGGAGAGCCAGCCCCTATATCCTCCTGATTTGCAAAGTTTGCTAATTGTGCAGAGGATGAAAGGGAAGAGGGAGAACCAATCAGAGAGTAGATGTAGGCATTTGGACGGGCACATGTCACTCTAAATTCACGTCAGGAAGAAGAATTAACCAAAGCCTCAGCCACCCGCAGGGAACATTATAGCCATGCCTGGAACCAGTATAGGTCGTGAAGCAAAATTGTGGATTTGCGGTCAGCTCCCAAAAATGGGATTTGAAAATTGGAGCTCAGGGGCACAGCAATTCACAAACCTGCAGAGTTATAAAGGATAACTCTCTTCCAAAAATCTGTTGAGGGAAGGCAACAAAGCAGAATTGAAAATGAGGCAGAATTGCACAAAACATATTTCAAGAGGTAAATTGGAATCGCCTTTAAAGCACAGGAAAAGCATCACAACTTCGACAATGATGCACTTGGCCAATAACGGCGTATGCCTTTTCTCCTGAATATATTCAGGAGAAAACGCATACCCCCTTTTTGGCCAATCAAGCAAGCGTGCAATGCAAATCCACACTACAAATAATTGTCACTTCCCACCGGTCAAAAGGGACATCCGAAAATCTGTAAAAACCAGAAAGGCAGGAGAGAGATGAGAAGAGCATGAAGCAGTGTGATCCCAAGGGTCATGGAGTATTGTCATGACAAGCGCATGGAGCATTGTGATGACAAGAGTCCCGGATCATTGTGTTGTCAGGGTTCATGGAGCATTGTGATGACAGGTGTCATGGATCATTGTGATGATAGGGGTCATGAAGCATTGTGATGAGAAGGTCATGGAGCTTTGGGATGAAAATGTTCATGGAGTATTGTGATTACAGGGGTCTTGGAGCATTGGGATGACAAGGGCATGGAGCATTGGGATGATAAGGCCATGGAGCGTTCTGATGACATGCATAATGGAGCTTTGTGATGACAAGGCAATGGAACATTGTGATGAAAAATGCATGGAGCCTTGTCATGACTGGGTTCAAGGAGCATACTGATGAAAAGTGTCGGGGAACAATGTGATGACAACGGTATTGAGTATTGTGATGACAAAGGTCATGGAGCATTGTGATGAGAATACCATGGATAATTGTGATGACAAGCGTCATGGGGCATTGTGATGATAAGTGTTATGGAACATTTTGATCACAAGGATTTGGAGCATTGTGATGACAGAGGTCATGGAGCATTTTGAATTCATTGTGATGATAATATCATGAAGCATTATGATGATGGGCACGGTGCATTGTGATGCCAGGGTTCATGGAGCATTGAGATGAAAAGGCGCATGGAACATTCTGATTACAGGAGTCTTGGCGCATTGTGATGACAAGGGCATGGAGCATCGTGAATGAGAAGGCCATGGAGCATTCTGATGACATGCGTCCTGGAGCTTTTGATGACAAGGGCATGGAGCATTGTGATTACAGTGGTCTTGGAGCATTGTGATGACAAGGGTCATGGAGCCTTGTGATGACAAGGCTGTGGAACATTGTGATGGCAGCGGTCATGGAGCATTGTTATGACAGGTGTAATGGAGCATTGTGATGACAAGGGCATGGAGAATTGGTCTGAAATGTTTCATGGATTATTGTGATGAGAGGGGGCAAGGAGCATTGTGATTACAAGGGTCATGGAGCCTTGTGATGACAAGGCTGTGGAACATTGTGTTGGCAGCGGTCATGGAGCATTGTTATGACAGGTGTAATGGAGCATTGTGATGACAAGGGCATGGAGAATTGGTCTGAAATGTTTCATGGATTATTGTGATGAGAGGGGGCAAGGAGCATTGTGATGACAAGGGCATGGAACACTGTGATACATGGGTCATGGAGGATTGTAATGACAAGCGCAGGGAGCATTGTGAGAAGAATGGCATCGAGCACTGTGATGAAAAGCATCAAGGAGCCTTTGATTACAAAGGCATGGAACAATGTGATGAGAGGGTTCATGGAGCATTGTGATGACAATGGCATGCAGCATTGTGATGCCAAGGGTCATGGAGCTTTGTGATGACAAAGGTCAGGGAGAATTTTGATGACAAGTGTGTGGTGCATTCTGTTGTGAAAGGCAGGGAGCATTGTGATGACAGGGTCATGGAGCAATTTGATGAAAAGTGTCATGGAACATATTGATGACAGGGATTATGGAACATTGTGATGTCAGGGGTCATGGAACATTTTCATGACAGGGGTTATGGACCATTGTGATGACAGGGTAGTGAGTGTATTGTGATGATTAGTGAGGGAACATATTGATATCAGTGGTGAGAGAGCATTTTGATAAGACGTGCATGGAGCATTGTGATGACAAGGTTTATGGAGCATTGTGATGAAAAGCTTGTGGAGCATTGTAATGCCAAGTTTTATGGAGGATTGTGATGACAAATGTAATGGTGTATTGTGATGACAAGGGCTTGGAGCATTGTGATGACAAGGGTCATGGAGCATTGTGATGACAAGGGAATGGAGCATTGTTGTGACAACGGCCATTGAGAATTTTGATGAAAAGGTCGTGAAGCATTGTGATGACAAAGGCATGGAGGTTGCTATGACAGGGGTCATGGGTCATTGCAATGACAAGTGCATGGAGAATTGTGATGACAAGAGCATGTATCATTGTGATGAGTACTGTCATGGAGCATTTTGATGACAAGGACGTGGAGAATTGTGATGACAAGGGACATGGGGCATTGTGATAACCAGGGCATGGAGCACTGTGATGGCAAGACCGTGGAGCACTGTGAGGAGAAGACCATGGATAATCGTGCTGACGAGCATCATGGAGCACTCTAATGAAAAGGGACTTGGAGCAGTGTGATGACACGTGTCATGGAGCACTGTGATGACAGGCATCATGGATCATTGTGATGACAAGGGTCATGGAGCATTCTGATGACAAGCTTGAGGAGTATTGTGATGACAAAGCATGTAACTCTGTGATGAGAAGTGTCATGGAACATAGTGATGCCAAGAACGTGGAGAATTGTGATGAGAGGGAACATGGAGCATTGTGATGCCCAGCGCATGGAGCATTGTGATGGCAAGACCGTGGAGCATTGTGATGAGAAGACGATGGATAATTGTGATGAAGAGCTTCATGGATCACTGTAATGACAAGGGGTATGGAGCATTGTGATGACATTGGCCATGGAGCATTGAGATGACAAGGGTCATGGAGCATTCTGATGACAAGCTTGTGGAGTATTGTGATGACAGTGGCATGGAGCATTGTGATGAAAACGGCATCGGGCCTTGTGATGAAAAAGGCATGGAGCCTTTTCGTGCAAGGGTTCAAGGAGCATTCTAATGAGAAGTGTCAGGGAACATTGTGATGACAAGTGTATTGAGAATTGTGATAACAAAGGTCATGGAGCATTGTGATGAAAAGGGCATGGAGTATTGTGATGACAGGCATCATGAAGCGTTGTGATGACAAGTGTTATGGAACAATGTGATCACAAGGTTTTGGAGCATTGTGATGTCAGAGGTCATGATTCATTTTGATTTCAAGGAGCATGGAGCATTGTGATGACAAGGGCATGAAGCAATGTGATCCAAAGTTTCATGGAGGATTTTGATGAAAATGGTAATGTAGTATTGTGATGACAAGCACATAGAACATTGTAATGACAAGGTCATGTAGCATTTTGCTGACAAAGGCATGGAGCATTGAGAAGACAGGTGTCATGGAGCACTGTGATGACAAGCATCACGGAGCATTGTGAATAGAGGGGTCATGGAGCATTGGGATGAAAAGGGCATGGATCATTGTGATGACAAGTGTCAAAGAGCATTGGCCTGAAAATGTTCATGGAGTGTTGTGATAACAGGGGTCATGGAGCATTGTGATGACAAGGGAATGGAGCATTGTGATGACAAGAGTCCCGGATCATTGTGTTGTCAGGTGTCATGGAGTGTTGTGATGACAGTGGTCATGGAGCATTGTAATGATATTAGTCATGGAGCATTGTGATGAGAAGGTCATGGAGCATTGTGCTGAAAAAGTTCATGGAGTATTGTGATGACAGGTGTCATGGAGCATTGAGATGACAGAGGTCATGGAGCATTTTGATTTCATTGTGATGACAATAGCCTGAAGAATTATGATGATGGGCATGGTGCATTTTGATGACAGGGTTCATCGAGCATTGAGATGAAAAGGGGCATGGAGCATTGTGATTACAGGGGTCTTGGAGCATTGTGATGATAAGGGCATGGAACATTGTGATGAGAAGGCCATGGAAACTTCTGAAGACATGCGTCATGGAGATTTGTGATGACAAGGGCATGGAGCATTGTGATTACAGGTATCTTGGAGCATTGTGATGACAAGTGTCATGGAGCTTTGTGATGACAAGGCCGTGGAACATTTTGATAGCAGGGGTCATGGAGCATTGCTATGACAGGGGTAATGGAGCATTATGATGAGAAGGACATGGAGCATTCAATTAAAAGTTTTATGGAGCACTGTGATGACAAATTTGTGGACTGTTGTGATGAAAAGCCGTTTCACACTGTGATGACAAGGGTCATGAGGCATGGTTCTGACAAAGGCATGGAGCATTGTGATGACAAGGGTCACCGAGCATAGTGATGAAAAGTTCATGGAGCATTCTGGTTACAAAGATCACAGAGCCTTGTGATGACACAGGCATGGACCACTGTGATGACAAACGTTATGCAGCATTGTGATGACTGGAGTCACGGAGGATTGTGATGACAGGGGTCATGGAGCATTGTGATGACAAGGGCATGCAGCATTGTGATGAGAATTTCATGGAGTATTGTGAAGACAGGTGTCAGGGAGCATTGTGATGACATATGTCATGTTCCACTGTGATGACAATGGCATGGGGCATTGTGATGCCAAATTTAATGGAGGATTGTGATGACAAATATAATGGAGCATTGTGATGACTAGGGATTGGAGCATTATGATAACAAGGGTTGTTGAGAATTTTCATGACAATGTCGTGAAGCATTGTGATGACAAGGTCCTGGAGCATTGTGATGAGAAAACCATGCAGCCTTGTGATGACAAGTCTCATGGAGCATACTGATGAAAAGGGGCATGGAGCATTGAGATTATAGGGGTCTTGGAACTTTGTGATGACACGGGCATGGAGCATTGTGAGGAGAAGGCCAAGGAGCATTCTAAAGACATGCATCATTGAGCTTTGTGATGAAAAGGGCATGGATCATTGTGATGAAGAAGGCATGGAGCCTTGTCATGACGGGGTTCTAGGAGCATACAGACAACAAGTGTCAGGGAGCATTTTGATGACAAGTGTATTGAGCACTGTGAGGACAAAGGTCATCAAGCATTGTGATGAGAAGACCGTGGATAATTGTGATGACGAGCGTCATGGGGCATTTTGAGGACAACTGTTATGGAATATTGTGATCACAAGGGTTTGGAGCAATGTTATGACAGAGGTCATGGAGCATTTTGATTTCATTGTGATGACAATAGCATGAAGCATTATGATGATGGGAATGGTGCATTGTGATGACAGGGTTCATGGAGCATTGAGATGAAAAGGGGCATGGAGCATTGTGATTACAGGGGTCTTGGGGCATTGTGATGAGAAGGGTCATGGAGCCTTGTGATGAAACGGCCATGGATAATCGTGACGGCAGGGGTCATGGAGCATTGTTATGACAGGTGTAATGGAGCATTGTGATGGCCAGGGCATGGAGCATTTTGATGACAAGGGCGGTGTGCATAGTGATGAGAAGGGCAGGGTGCATTGTGATGACAGGGTCATGGAGCAATTTGATGAAAATGGTCATGGAATATTTTGATGACAGGGCTTAAGGAACATTGTGATGTCAGGGGTCATGGACATTTTGATGAAAAGGGTCATGGAGCATTTTGATGACAGGGGTTTTGGAACATTGTGATGTCAGGGGTCATCAAACAATGTGATGATAAGTGCATGTAGCACTGTGATGACAGGAGTCATGGAACATTGTGATGACAGGGGTGAGGGAGTATTGTGACGAATAGTGATGTAACATTGTGATATTAGTGGTGAGAGAGTATTTTGATGAGAAGTGCATGGAGCATCGTGATGACAAGTTTTATGGAGCATTGAGATGACAAGATTGTGGAGCACTGTGATGACAAGCGCATGGTGCATTGTGATGACATGTGTCATTGAGCTGACAAGCGCAAGGAGCATTGTGATGACAAGGGTCATGGAGCATTGTGATGAGAAAGGCATAGAGTATTGTGATGACAAGGGGCAAAGAGCATTGTGATAAAATGTTCATGGAGCATTGTGTTTAAATTGTCACAGAGACTGTTGATGACGAGGGCATGGACCATTGTGATGACAAGGGTCATGAAGCATTGTGATGAGAGGAGTCACGGAACATTGTGATGACAGGGTTCATGGAGCACTGTGATAACATGGGCATGGAGCATTGTGATGACAAGGGCATGGAGCATTGTGATGAAAAACGCATGGAGCCTTGTCATGACAGTGTTCAAGGAGCATACTGATGACAAGTGTCAGGGACCTTTGTGATGACAAGGGTATTGTGCATTGTGATAACAAATGTCATGGAGCATTGTGATGAGAAAACCATGGATAATTGTGATGACGAGCGTCATGGGGAGTTGTGATGATAAGTGTTAAGGAATATTTTGATCACAAGGATTTGGATCATTGTGATGACAAAGGTCATGGAGCATTTTGATTTCATTGTGATGAAAATAGCATGGAGCATTATGATGATGGGCATGGTGCATTGTGATGATAGGTTTCATGGAGCATTGAGATGAAAAGGGGCATGGAGCATTGTGATTACAGGGGTCCTGGATCATTGTGATGAGAAGGGTCATGGAGCCTTGTGATGACAAGTCCATGGAACATCGTGATGGCAGGGGTCATGGAACATTGTTTTGACAGGTGTAATGGAACTTTGTGATGGCAAGGGTATGGAACATTGTGATGAGAAGGCCTTGGAGCATTCTGATGACATGCGTCATGGAGCTTTGTGATGACAAGGGCATGGTGCAATATGATGAGAGCAATCTTGTAACATTGTGATGACAATCACATGGAGCATTGTGATGCCAAGGGTTATGGATCTTTGAGATGACAAAGGTCATGGAGCATTTTGATGACAAGGGCGTTGTGCATTGTGATGAGAAGATCAGGGTGCATTGTGATGACAGAGTCATGGAGCAATTTGATGAAAAGTGTCATGGAACATTTTGAGGAAAGGGGTTATGGACCATTGTGATGTCAGGGGTCATGGAGCATTTTGATGAAAAGGATCATGGACCATTTTGTTTACAGGGGTTATGGAACATTGTGATGTCAGGGGTCAACGAACATTGTGATATGTGCATGTACCATTGTGATGACAGGAGTCATGGAACATTATGATTACAGGGGTGAGGGAGTATTGTGACGAATTGTGATTTAACTTTGTCATATCAGTGGTGAGAGCGCATTTTGATGAGAAGGTTTATGGAGCATTGTGATGAAAAGATTGTGGAGCACAGTGATGACAAGCGCATGGAGCATTGTGATGACATGTGTCATGGAGCATTGTAATGAGAAGCGCATGGAGCATTGTGATGAGAAGGGTCTTGGAGCATTGTGCTGAGAAAGGCATAGAGCATTGTGATGACTAGGGAATGGAGCATTGTGATGACAAGATTCCTGGATCATTGTGTTGTCAGGTGTCATGGAGTGTTGTGATGACAGTGGTCATGGAGCATTGTGATGTTACTGGTCATGGAACATTCTGATGAGAAGGTCATTGAGCACTGGGCTGAAAATGTTCATGGAGTATTGTGATGACAGGGATAATGGAGCATTCTGATGACAAGGGAATGGAGCATTGTGATGACAAAGTCCTGGAACACTTTGAAGAGAAGACAATGGGGACATGTGATGACATGTCTCATGGAGCATTCTGATGAAAAGGGGCATGGAGCATTGTGATTACAGTGGTCTTGGAGCATTGTGATGACAAGGGCATGGAGCATTGTGATGAGAAGGCCATGGAGCATTCAGATGACATGCATCATGGAGCTGTGTGATGACAAAGGCATGGAACATTGTGATTACAGGTGTCTTGGAGCATTGTGATGAAAAGGGCATGGATCATTGTGATGAAAATGGCATGGAGCCTTGTCATGACAGGGTTCATGGAGCATACAGACGACAAGTGTCAGGGGGCATTGTGATGACAAGTGTATTGAGAATTGTGATGACAAAGGTCATGGAGCATTGTGATGAGAAGACCATGGATAACTGTGATGATGAGCATCATGGGGTGTTGCGATGATAAGTGTTATGCAACATTGTGATCACCAGGTTTTGGAGCATTGTGATGACAGAGGTCATGGAGCATTTTGATTTCATTGTGATGACAATAGCCTGAAGCATTATGATGATGGGCATGGTGCATTGTGATGACAGGGTTCATGGAGCATTGAGATGAAAAGGGGCATGGAGCATTGTGATTACAGGGGTCTTGGAGCATTTTGATGACAAGGGCATGGAGCATTGGGATGAGAAGGCCATGGAACATTCTGATGACATGCGTCATATAGCTTTGTGATGACAAGGGCATGGAGCATTGTGAATAGAGGTGTCTTGGTGCATTGTGATGACAAGTGTCATGCAGCCTTGTGATGACAAGGCCATGGAACATTGTGATGGCAGGGGTCATGGAGCATTGTTATGATAGAGGTAATGGAGCATTGTGATAAGAAGGGCATGGAGCATTGGTCTGAAATGTTTCATGAATTATTGTGATGAGAGTTGGCATAGAGCATTGTGATGATAAGGGCACGGAACACTGTGATACTTGGGACATGGAGTATTGTAATGAGAAGGGCATGGAGCATTGTGATAAGAAGAGAATCGAGCATTGTGAGGACAAGTGTCATGGAGCTTTGTGATGACAAGGGCATGGAGCAATGTGATGAGAGGATTCATGGAGCATTGTGATGACAATGACATGGAGCATTGTGATGCCAAGTGTCATGGATCTTTGTGATGAGAAGGGCAGGGAGTATTTTGATGACAGGGTCATGCAGGAATTTGATGAAAAGTGTAATGGAACATTTTGATGACAGGGGTTATAGAACACTGTGATGTCAGGGGTCATGGAGCTTTGGGATGAAAAGGGTCATGGAGACTTTTGATGACAGGGTTTTTGGAATATTGAGATGTCAGGGGTCATGGAACCTTGTGATGATAAAGGGATGTAGCATTGTGATGACATGGGTCATGGGACATTGTGATTACAGTGGTGAGGGTGTATTGTGACGACTAGTGATGGAACATTGTGATATCTCTGGTGAGAGAGCATTTTGATGAGAAGTGCATGGAGCATTGTGATTACAAGGTTTATGGAGCATTGCAATGACAAGTTTGTGGACCGTCGTGATGAAAAGCGTGTGGCATATTTTGATGACATGGGTCATGGCACATTTTTCTGACAAAGGCATGGAGCATTGTGATTACACTGGTCTTGGAACATTGTGATGACAAGTGCATGGAGCATTGTGAGGAGAAGGCCAATGAGCATTCAGAAACCATGTTTCATTGAGCTCTGTGATGACAAGGGCATAGAGCATTGTGATTACATGGGTCTTAGAGCATTGTGATGAAAAGGGCATGGATCATTGTGATGACATAAGTCATGGAGCATTTTTATGACTCGAGTCATGGAGCACTGTGATGACAGGAGTCATGGAACACTGTAAAGACAGGGGTGAGCGAGTATTGTGATGAATAGTGATGTAACATTGTGATATCAGTGGTGAGAGAGCATTTTGATGAGAAGTGCATGGAGCCTTGTGATGACAAGTTTTAAGGAGCATTGTGATTACAAGATTGTGGAGCACTTTGATGACCAGCGCATGGCGCATTGTGATGACAAGGGTCATGGAGCATTGTGCTGATAAAGGCATAGAGCATTGTAATGACAAGGGTCAAAGAGCATTGTGATGAAAAGTTCATGGAGCATTGTGGTTAAAAAGGTCATAGAGACGGTTGATGAGGAGGGCATGGATCATTGTGATGAAAAAGTTCATGAAGCATTGTGATGAATGGAGGCACGGAGCATTGTGATGACAGGGGTCATGAAGCATTGTGATAACAAGGGCATGTAGCATTGTGATGACAAGGACATGGATCATTGGTCTAATAAGTGTCATGGATTATTGTGATGACAGTTGGAATGGCGCATTGTTATGACAAGGGCATGGAGCATTGTGATGACAAGGACATGGATCATTGGTCTAATAAGTGTCATGGATTATTGTGATGACAGTTGGAATGGCGCATTGTTATGACAAGGGCATGGAGCATTGTGATGACCAGGTCATGCAGTATTGTGAAGACAGGTGTCAGGGTGCATTGTGATGACATATGTAATGGCCCATTGTGAGTACAATGGCATGGAGCATTGTAATGCCAAGTGTCATGGAGGATTCTGATGACAAAGGTAATGGAGCATTGTGATGACAATGGCTTGGAGCATTGTTTTGACAAGGGTAAGGGAGCATTGTGCTGACAAGTGAATGGAGAATTGTGATGACAAGGGTCATGGAGCATTCTGATGACAAGCTTGTGGAGTATTTTGATGACAATGGCACGGAGCATTGTGTTGAAAATGGCATGGGGCATTGTGATGAAAATGCATGGAGCCTTTTCGTGACAGGTTTCAAGGAGCATTCTGATGACAAGTGTCAGGGAGCATTGTGATGACAATGTATTGAGAATTGTGATGACAAAGGTCATGGAGCATTGTGATGAAAAGGGCGTGGAGTATTGTGATGACAGGCATCATGGAGCTTTGTGATGTCAAGTGTTATGGAACATTATGATCACAAGGTTTTGGAGCATTTTGATAACAGGGGTCATGAATCATTTTGATTTCAAGGAGCATGGAGCATTGTGATGACAAGGGCATGAAGCAATGTGATCCCAAGGTTCAAGGAGGATTGTGATGACAATGGTAATGGAGTATTGTGATGACAAGCGCATAGAGCACTGTAATGAAAAGGTCATGTAGCATTTTGCTGACAAAGGCTTGGAGCATTGTGATGACAGGTATCATGGAGCACAGTGATGAAAAGAGTCACGGAGCATTGTGAATACAGGGGTCATGGAGCATTGGGAAGACAAGGGCATGGATCATTGTGATGAGAAGGGTCAGGGAGCATTGGGCTGAAAATGTTCATGGAGTATTGTGATGACAGGGGTCATGGAGAATTGTGATGACAGAGGTCATGGATCATTTTGATTTCATGGTGATGACAATAGCCTGAAGCATTGTGATGATGGGCAGGATGCATTGTGATGAGAGGGTTCATGGAGCATTGAGATGAAAAGGTGCATGGAGCATTTTGTTTACAGGGGTCTTTGAGCATTGTGATGAAAAGGTCATGGATAATTGTGATGAGAAGGCCATGGAACATTCTGATGACATGCGTCATGGAGCTTTCTAATGATAAGGGCACGGAGCATTGTGTTTAAAGGGGTCTTGGAGCATTATGATGGCAAATGTCATGGAGCCATGTGAAGACAAGTCCGTGGAACTATGTGATGGGAGGGGTCATGGAGCATTGTTATGACAGGTGTAATGGAGCATTGGGATGAGAAGGGAAAGGAGCTTTGTGATGAGAAGGGAATGGAGCATTGTGATTACAAGGTTTATGGAGCATTGCAATGACAGAGTTGTGGACCACTGTGATGATAAGCGTGTGGCACATTGTGATGACAAGTGTCATGGAGCATGGTTCTGACAAAGACATGGAGCATTGTGATGACAATGCTCACAGAGCACAGTGATGTAAAATTCATGGATCATTGTGGTTACAAAGGTCACAGAGCCTTGTGATGACGCAGGCATGGACCATAGTGATGACAAACGTTATGAAGCATTGTGATGACAGGAGACACAGAGCATTGTGATGACAGGGGTCATGGAGCATTGTGATGACAAGGGCATGGAGCATTGTGATGACAGGGGCATGGAACATTGGTCCGACAATTTCATAGATTATTGTGAGCACAGTGGGCATGGTGCATTGTGATGACAAGGGCATGGAGCATTGTGATGAGAAGGTCATGGAGTATTGTGAAGACAGGTGTCACGGAGCATTGTGATGACATATGTCATGGTCCATTGCGATGACAATAGCATGGAGCATTGTGATGCCATATGTAATGGAGGATAGTGATGACAGATAAAATGGAGCATTGTGATGACTAGGGATTGGAGCATTATGAAGACAAGGGCCATTGAGAATTTTCATGACAAGGTCGTGAAGCATTGTGATGACAAGGTCCTGGAGCATTGTGATGAGAAAACCATGGAGCCTTGTGATGACAAGTCTCATGGAGCATACTGATGAAAAGGGGCATGGAGCATTGTGATTACAGGGGCCTTGGAACATTGTGATGACACGGGCATGGAGCATTGTGAGAAGAAGGCCAAGTAGCATTCTGATGACATGCGTCATTGAGCTTTTTGATGACAAGGGCATGGAGCATTGTGATTACAGGGGTCTTGGAGCATTGTGATGAAGAGGGCATGGATCATTGTGATGAAAAGGCATGGAGCCTCGTCATGACAGGGTTCAAGGAGCATACAGACAACAAGTGTCAGGGAGCATTTTGATGACAAGTGTATTGAGCATTGTGATGACAAGTGTATTGAGAATTGTGATGACAAATGTCATGGAGCATTGTGATGAGAAGACCATGGATAATTGTTATGACGAGCGTCATGGGACATTGTGAGGACAAGTGTTATGGAATGTTGTGATCACAAGGGTTTGGAGCATTGTTATGACAGAGGTCATGGAGCATTTTGATTTCACTGTGATGACAATAGCATGAAGCATTATGATGATGGGCATGGTGCATTGTGATGACAGGGTTCATGGATCATTGAGATGAAAAGGGGCATGGAGCATTGTGATTACAGGGGTCTTGGAGCATTGTGATGAGAAAGGTCATGGAGCGTTGTGATGACAAGGCCATGGAACATCCTGATGGCAGGGGTCATGTAGCATTGTGATGAGAAGGCCATGGAGCATTCTGATGACATGTGTCATACAGCTTTGTGATGACAAGGGCATGGAACAATGTGATGAGAGTGTTCATGGAGCATTGGAATGACAATGACATGGAGCATTGTGATGCCAAGGGTCATGGTTCTTTGTGATGACAAAGGTCATGGAGCATTTTGATGACAAGGGCGTTTTGCATTGTGATGAGAAGGGCAGGGAGCATTGCGATGGCAGGGTCATGGAGCAATTTGATGAAAAGTGTCATGGAACATTTTGAGGACAGGGGTTATGTATCATTGTGATGTCAGGGGTCATGGAGCATTTTGATGAAAAGGGTCATGGAGCATTTTGATGACAGGGGTTATCCAACATTGTGATGTCAGGGGTCATCGAACATTGTGATGATATGTGCATGTAGCATTGTGATGATAGGAGTCATGGAACATTGTGATGACAGGGGTGAGTGAGTATTGTGATGAATAGTGATGTAACATTGAGATATCAGTGGTGAGAGAGCATTTTGATGAGAAATGCATGGAGCATTGTGATGACAAGGTTTATGGAGCATTGTGAGGACAAGATTGTGGACCACTGTGATGACAAGAGCATGGCACATTGTTATGACATGTGTCATGAAGCATTGTGCTGACAAGCGCATGGAGCTTTGTGATGACAAGGGTCATGGAGCATTGTGCTGAGAAAGGCATAGAGCATTGTGATGACAAGGGTCAAAGAGCATTGTGATGAAAAGTTCATGGAGCATTGTGGTTAAAAAGGTCACAGAGGCTGTTGATGATGAGGGCATGGATCATTGTGATGACAGGGGTCATGAAGAATTGTGATGACTGGAGTCTCGGAGCATTGTGATGACAGGGGTCATGAAGAATTGTGATAACAAGGGCATGTGGCATTGTGATGAAAATGGTCAGGGAGCATTGTGCTGACAAGTGCATGGAGAATTGTGATGACTAGGGTCATGGAGCATTCTGATGATAAGCTTGTGGAGTATTTTAATGACAAGGGCATGGAGCATTGTGATGTCAAGGGCATGGAGCATTGGTCTAATAAGTTTCATGGATTATTGCGATGACAGTTGGAATGGCGCATTGTGATGACAAGGGCATGGAGCATTGTTATGACCAGGTCATGCAGTATTGTGAAGAGAGGTGTCAGGGAGCATTGTGATGACATATGTAATGGCCCATTGTGATGACAATGGCATGGAGCATTGTGATGCCAAGTGTCATGGAGCATTCTGATGACAACGGTAATGGAGCTTTGTGATGACAATGTCTTGGAACACTGTGATGACAAGGTCAGGGAGCATTGTGCTGACAACTGCATGGAGAATTGTGATGACATGGGTCATGGAGCATTCTGATGACAAGCTTGTGGAGTATTTTGATGACAATGGCATGGAGCATTGTGAAGAAAATGGCATGGGGCTTTGTGATGAAAAGGCATGGAGCCTTTTTGTGACAGGTTTCAAGGAGCCTTCTGATGACAAGTGTCAGGTAGCATTGTGATGACAATTGTATTGAGTGTTGTGATGACAAGGTCCTGGAGCATGGAGCATTGTGATGAGAAAACCATGGTGCCTTGTGATGACAGGTCTCATGGAGCATACTGATGAAAAGGGGCATGGAGCATTCTGATTACAGGTCTCTTGGAACATTGTGATAACAAGGGCATGGAGCATTGTGATGACAAGGGCATGGAGTATTGTGCTGACAGGCATCATGGAGCATTGTGATGACACGTGTTATGGAACATTGTGATCACAAGGGTTTGGAGCATTGCGATGACAGAGGTCATGGATCATTTTGATTTCAAGGAGCATGGAGCATTGTGATGACTAGGGCATGAAGCAGTGGGATCCCAATGTTCTTGGAGGATTGTGATGACAATGGTAATGGAGTATTGTGATGACAAGCGCATAGAGCATTGTAATGACAAGGTCATGTAGCATTTTGCTGACAAAGGCATGGAGCATTGTGATGACAGGTGTCATGGAGCACTGTGATGACAAGCGTCACGGAGCATTGTGAATACAGGGGACATGGAGCATTGGGATGACAAGGGCATGGATTATTGTGATGACAAGTGTCATGGAGGATTGGGCTGAAAATGTTTATGGAGAATTTTGATGACAGGGGTCAAGGAGCATTGTGATTACAGGGGTCTTGGAGCTTTGTGATGACAAGAGTCCCAGATCATTGTGTTGTCAGGTGTCATGGAGTGTTGTGATGACAGTGGTCATGGAGAATTTTGATGATATTGGTCATGGAGCATTGTGATGAGAAGGTCATGGAGCATAGGGCTAAAAATCTTCATGGAGTATTGTGATGACAGGTATCATGGAGCATTGTGATGACAAGGGAATGGAGCATGGTGATGACAAGGTCCTGGAGCATTGTGAGGAGATGACCATGGAGACTTTTGATGACAAGTCTCATGGAGCATTCTGATGAAAAGGGGCATGGAGCATTGTGATTACAGGGGTCTTGGAGCATTCTGATGACAGGGGCATGGATCATTGTGATTACAGGGGTCTTGGAGCATTGTGATGACAAGGGTATGGAGCACTGTGAGGAGAGGGCCATGGAACATTCTGATGACATGCATCATGGAGTTTTGTGATGACAATGGCATGGAGTATTGTGATGCCAAGTGTCATGGAGCTTTGTGATGACAAAGTCATGGAGCATTTTGATGACAAGGGTGTGGTGCATTGTGATGAGAAGGGCAGGGAGCATTTTGATGACAGGGTCATGCAGCAATTTGATGAAAAGTGTAATGGAACATTTTGTTGACAGGGGTTATAGAACATTGTGATGCAAGGGGTCATGGAGCTTTGGGATGAAATGGGTCAAGGAGCATTTTGATGACAGGGGTTATGGAATATTGTGATGTCATGGGTCATGGAACATTTTGCTGATAAGTGTATGTAGCATTGTGATGACAGGGGTCATGGAACATTTTGATAACAGGGGTGAGGGAGGATTGTGATGACTAGTGATGGAACATTGTGATATCTCATGTGAGAGAGCATTTGGATGAAAAGTGCATGGAGCATTGTGATTACAAAGTTTATGGAGCATTGCGATGACAAGGTTGTGGATCATTGTGATGAAAAGCACATGGCACACTGTGATGACAAGTGTCATGGAGCATTGTTCTGACAAAGGCATGGAGCATTGTGATGACAAGTGTCACAGAGCATTGTGATGAAAAGTTCATGGAACATTTGGGTTACAAAGTTCACAGAGCCTTGTGATGATGCAAACATGGACCGTTGTGATGGAAAACGTTATTAAGCATTGTGAAGACTGGAGTCAGGGAGCGTTGTGATGACAGGGGTCTTGGAGCATTTTGATTACAAGGGCATGGAGCATTGTGATGACAGGGGCATGGAGCATTGTTCTGACAAGTTTCCTAGATTACTGTGATGATAGTGGACATGGTGCTTTGTGATGACATGGGCATGGAGCATTGTGATGAGAAGTTCATGCAGTATTGTGAAGACAGGTGTCAGGGAGCATTGTGAGGACATATTTCATAGTCCATTGCGATGACAATGCCAGGGAGCATTGTGATGCCAAATGTAATGGAGGATTGTGATGACAAATATAATGGAGCATTGTGATGACTAGGGCTTGGAGCATTATGATGACAAGGGCCATTGTGAATTTTCATGACAATATCGTGAAGCATTATGAGGACAAGTTCCTGGAGCATTGTGATGAGAAAACCATGGAGCCTTGTGATGACAAGTCTCATGGAGCATACTGATGAAAAGGGGCATGGAGCATTCTGATTACAGGGGTCTTGGAACATTGTGATAACAAGGGCATGGAGCTTTGTGATGACAAGGGCATGGAGCATTGTTCTAAGAAGTTTCATGGATTATTGTGATGACAGTTGGAATGGCGCATTGTGATGACAATGTCATGGAGAATGGCGATGACCAGGTCATGCAATATTGTGAAGAGAGTTGTCAGGGAGCATTGTGATGACATATGTAATGGCCCAATGTGATGACAATGGCATGGAGCATTGTGATGCCAAGTGTCATGGAGGATTCTGATGACAAAGGTAATGGAGCATTGTGATGACAATGGCTTGGAGCATTGTGATGACAAGGGTCGGGGAGCATTGTGCTGAGAACTGCATGGAGAATTGTGATGACAATGGTCATGGAGCATTCTGATGACAAGCTTGTGGAGTATTTTGATGACAATGGCATGTAGCATTGTGATGAAAATGGCATGGGGCTTTGTGATGAAAATGTCATGGAGCCTTTTCGTGACAGGGTTCAAGGAGCATTGTGATGACAAGTGTCAGGGAGCCTTGTGATGACAAGTGTATTGAGAACTGTGATGACAAAGGTCATGGAGCATTGTGATGACAAGGGCATGGAGTACTGTGCTGACAGGCATCATGGAGCGTTGTGATGACAAGTGTTATGGAACATTGTGATCACAAGTGTTTGGAGCATTGCGATGACAGAGGTCATGGATCATTTTGATTTCAAGGAGCATGGAGCATTGTGATGACTAGGGCATGAAGCACTGGGATCCCAAAGTTCTTGGAGAATTGTGATGACAATGGTAATGGAGTATTGTGATGACAAGCGCATATTGCATTGTAATGACAAGGTCATGTAGCATTTTGATGACAAAGGCATGGAGCATTGTGATGACATGTGTCATGGAGCACTGTGATGACAAGCGTCACGGAGCACTGTGAATACAGGGGTCATGGAGCATTGTGATGACAAGGGCATGGATTATTGTGATGACAAGTATCATGGAGGATTCGGCTGAAAATGTTCATGGAGTATTTTGATAACAGGGGTCAAGGAGCATTGTGATTACAGGGGTCTTGGAGCTTTGTGATGACAAGTGTCCCAGATCATTGTGTTGTCAGGTGTCATGGAGTGTTGTGATGACAGTGGTCATGGAGCATTTTGATGATATTGGTCATGGAGCATTGTGATGAGAAGGTCATGGAGCATAGGGCTGAAAATGTTCATGGAGTATTGTGATGACAGGGATCATGGAGCATTGTGATGACAAGGGAATGGAGCATGGTGATGACAAGTTCCTGGAGCATTGTGATGAGATGACCATGGAGACTTGTGATGACAAATCTCATGGAGCATTCTGAAGAAAAGGGGCATGGAACATTGTGATTACAGGGTTCTTGGAGCATTGTGATGACAAGGGCATGGAGCACTGTGAGGAGAAGGCCATGGAACCATCTGATGACATGCATCATGGAGCTTTGTGATGACAATGGCATGGAGCACTGTGATGCCAAGTGTCATGGAGGATTGTGATGACAAAGGTAATGGAGCATTGTGATGACAATGGCTAGGAGCATTGTGAAGACAAGGGTCAGGGAGCATTTTGCTGACAAGTGCATGGTGAATTATGATGACAAGGGTCATGGAGCATTCTGAAGACAAGCCTGTGGAGTATTTTGATGACAATGGCATGGAGCACTGTGATGAAAATGGCATGGGACATTGTGATGAAAAAGGCATGGAGCCTTTTCGTGACAGGGTTCAAGGAGCATTCTGATGACAAGTGTCAGGGAGCATTGTGATGACAAGTGTATTGAGAATTGTGATGACAAAGGTCATGGAGCATTGTGATGAGAAGGGCATGGAGTTTCGTGATGACAGGCATCATGGAGCGTTGTGATGAAAAGTGTTATGAAACATTGTGATCACAAGGGTTTGGAGCATTGCGATGACAGAGGCCATGGATCATTTTGATTTCAAGGAGCATGGAGCATTGTTATGACAAGGGCATGAAGCAATGTGATCCCAAGGTTCATGGAGGATTGTGATGCCAATGGTAATGGAGTATTGTGATGACAATGGTAATGGAGTATTGTGATGACAAACGCATAGAGCATTGTATTTACAAGGTCATGTAGCATTTTGCTGACAAAGGCATGGAGCATTGTGATGACGTGTCATGGAGCACTGTGATGGTAAGCGTCACGGAGCATTGTGAATACAGGGGTCATGGAGCATTGGGATGACAAGGGCATGTACCATTGTGATGACAAGGGTCATGGAGTATTGGGCTGAAAATGTTCGTGGAGTATTGTGATGACAGGGGTCATGGAGCATTGTGATGAGTAGGGAATGGAGCATTGTGATGAAAAGAGTCCCAGATCATTGTGTTGTCAGGTGTCATGGAGTGTTGTGATGACAGTGGTCATGGAGCATTTTGATGATATTTGTCATGGAGCATTGTGATGAGAATATCATGGAGCATTGGGCTGAAAATATTCATCGAGTATTGTGAGGACAGGTGTCATGGAGCATTGTGATGACAAGGGAATGGCGCATGGTGATGACAAGGTCCTGGAGCATTGTGATGATAAGACCATGGAGACTTGTGATGACAAGTCTCATGGAGCATTCTGATGAAAAGGGGCATGGAGCATTCTGATTACAGGTCTCTTGGAACATTGTGATGACAAGGGCATTGAGCATTGTGAGGAGAAGGACATGGAGCATTCTGATGACATGTGTCATGGAGCTTTGTGATGACAAGTGCATGGATCATTGTGATTACAGGGGCCTTGAAGCATTGTGATGAAAAGGGCATGGATCATTGTGATGAAAAGGCATGGAGCCTTGTCATGACAGGTTTCAAGGAGCATACTGATGACAAGTGTCAGGGAGCATTGTGATGACAATGGTCATGAAGCATTGTGATGAGAAGACCATGGATAATTGTTATGATGAGCGTCACAGGGTGTTGTGATGACAAGTGTTATGGAACATTGTGATCACAAGGGTTTCGAGGATTATGATGACAGTGGTCATGGATAATTTTGATTTCATTGTCATGACAATAGCCTGAAGCATTATGATGATGGGCAAGGTGCACTGTGATGACAGGGTTCATGGATCATTGAGATGAAAAGGGGCATAGAGCATTGTGATTACAGGGTTCTTGGAGCATTGTGATGAGAAGGGTCTTGGAGCTTTGTGATGACATTGCCATGGAACATCGTGATGGCAGGGTTCATGGAGCATTGTTATGACTGGTGTAATGGAGCATTGTGATGGCAAGTGCATGGAGCATTGTGATGAGAAGGCCATGGAGCATTCTAATGACATGTGTCATGGAGCTTTGTGAAGACAAGGTCATGGAGCAATGTGATGAGAGCGTTCATGGAGCATTGTGATGACAATGACATGGAGCACTGTGATGCCAAGGGTCATGGATCTTTGTGATGACAAAGGTCATGGAACATTTTGATGGCAAGGGCATTGTGCATTGTGATGAGAAGGGCAGGGAGCATTCTGATGACAGGGTCATGGAGCTATTTGATGAAAAGTGTCATGGAACATTTTGATGACAGGTGCAATGGAACATTGCGATGTCAGAGATCTTGGAGCATTTTGATGAGAAGGGTCATGGAGCATTTTGATGACAGTGGTTATGGAACATTGTGATGTCAGGGGTCATCGAACATTGTGATGATAAGTGCATGTAGCATTGTGATGACAGGAGTCATGGAATATTTTGATGACGGGGTGAGGTAGTATTGTAATGAATAGTGATGTATCATTGTGATATCTGTGGTGAGAGAGCGTTTTGATGAGAAGTGCATGGAGTATTGTGATTACAAGTTTTATGGAGCATTGTGATGACAAGATTGTGTAGCACTGTTATGACAGGTGCATGGCACATTGTGATGACATGTGTCATGGAGCATTGTGCTCACAAGCTCATGGAGCATTGTGATGACAAGGGTTATGGAGCATTGTGCTGAGAAAGGCATAGAGCACATTGATGACAAGGGTCAAAGAGCAATGTGATGAAAAGATCATGGAGCACTGTGGTTAAAAAGGTCACAGAGACTGTTGATGATGAGGGCATGGATCATTGTGATGACAAACGTCATGAAACATTGTGATGACTGGAATCATGGAACATTGTGATGACAAGCGTCATGGAGCACTGGGCTGAAAATGTTTATGGAGTATTGTGATGACAAGGGCATGGAGCATTGGTCTAATAAGTTTCATGGATTATTGTGATGACAGTTCGAATGGCGTATTGTGATGACAAGGGCATGGAGCATTTTGATGACCAGGTCAAGCAGTATTGTGAAGACATATGTCAGGGAGCATTGTGATGACATATGTAATGGCCCATTGTGATGACAAGGGAATGGAGCACTGTGATGACAAAGTCCTGGAGCACTGTGATGTGAAGACCATGGAACCTTTTGATGACAATTCTCATGGAGCATTCTGATGAAAAGGCGTAGGGAACATTGTGATTACAGGGGTCTTGGAGCATTGTGATGACAAGGGCATGGAAAATTATGATAAGAAGGCCATGGAGCATTCTGATGACATGCGTCATGGAGTTTTGTGATGAGAAGTGCAAGGAGCTTTGTGATCACAGGTGTCTTGGAGCATTGTGATGAAAAGGGCATGGATCATTGTGATGAAATAGGCAAGGATCCTTGTCCTGAAACATTTCAAGGTGCATACTGAGGGCAATAGTCATAGAGCATTGTGATGACAAGTGTATTGAAACCAGCGTCATGGGGCATTGTGATGACTAGTGTTATGGAACATTGTGATCACAAGGGTTTGCAGCATTGTGATGACAGAGGTCATGGAGCATTTTGATTTCATTGTGATGACAATAGCATGAAGCATTATGATGATGGGCATGGTGCATTGTGATGACAGCGTTCATGGAGCATTGTGATGAAAAGTGGCATGGAGCATTGGTCTGACAAGTTTCATGCATTATTGTGATAAGATTGGCCATGGCACTTTGTGATGACAAGGGCATGGAGCACTGTGATGACAATGTCATGGATTATTGTGAAGAAAGGTGTCAGGGAACATTGTGATGAAATATGTCATGTTCCAGTTAGATGACAATATCATGGAGCATTGTGATGCCAAGTGTCATGGAGGATTGCTGTGACAAATTAAAGGAACATTGTGATGACAAGGGCATGGAGCATTGTGATATCAAGGGCCATTGATAATTTTAATATCCAGGTCTTGAAACATTGTGATGAACAGCGCATGGAGCTTCCTATGACAGGGGTCATGGAGCATTGCGATGACAAGTTCATGGAGTATTGTGATGACAAGAGCATATAACATTTTGATGTGAAGTGCCATGGAGCATTGTAATGACAAAGTCGTGGAGAACTGTGAGGACAAGGGACATTGAGCTTTGAGATGACAAGGCATGGAGCATGGTGATGGCAAAACTGTGGAGTATTGTGATGAGAAGACCTTGGGTAATTGTGGTGTCGAGCATCATGGAGCACTGTAATGACAAGGGGCATGAAGCATTGTGATGACAGGTGTCAGGGAGCATTGTGATGACAGGTGTCATGGAGCAATGTGATGACAAGGGCATGGAGCATTGTGATGACAAGTGCACGGAGCACTGTGATGACAAATGCATGGAGCATTGCAATTTCAAGTGCATGGAGAATTGTGATGACAAGAGCATGTAATATTTTGATGAGAAGTGTCATGTAGCATTGTGATGAAAAGGACGTGGAGAATTGTGATAACAAAGGACATGGAGCATTGTGATAACCAGGGCATGGAGCATTGTGATGACAGGGGTCATGGAGCATTATTATGACAAGGCCATGGTGCATTCTGACATAAGATATCACTTATGAAGGGAATGTAAATATGGCTACATATGAACTGAATTAGGGAAGAGAACAGAGTCTCAGATTTAGAAAACACTCTAACGCTTGCTTAAGGGGAAAGACAGGTGGGGAGATGGACAAAACAAAAGTTTGATATTAGCACAGGTACCGTTCCATAATCCAAAAACAGAAGAGACAAGCCCTACTCCTTCCTCCGTGAACGGAACTCAACATCCTTATTCACCGCAGAGAAATATATCTGACTAATAAGAATTTTAAAACCTATGTATTCATATGTCTCCATAAGGGAACTAAGTGTGTCTAGAACGACATAAACATGACAGTGAGAATCAGCTCAAACCCAATATAAAAATAAATTTCAAAAGAAAACATAAAAACAGTAAAATTCTTACAAAATACTTTCAGGGGTTCTGATGAAACCTGGAATGACCCTATCTACAATGACAGCTGGATGTGGCATAAGGCTGGACACTTTGGACTGAAAGGATTGTTGAGATTGGGTGAGCAAATGCAGACCCTTTAAAGCAATAATGAGGGGCACCCATTCCATGGGTCCCAACTCTCCAGGTTGAAGGGAATATTACAACAGCTATAACATGTACTGGAAACCTAGAGAATGGAGACACTGTGAATACGAAAGGTTTATAAAACTCAACTAATAATCCCTCTCCTGGTGCTCCGGTTTGACTTTCCAACTGCTTTACTATTAATCTCCCAACATAGAGAGACAGCCCCTTTAAACTCCTGATTCTCACAGGTGGCCAATTTGGCAGAGCATGAAAGGGAAGAGGGAGAACCAATGAGAGAGTAGCTGTTAGGCATTTGGACCGGCAAATTTCGCTCTAATTTTCCGGCCGGAAGAAGAAATAATCAAAGTCTCAGCCACCCACTGGACACCAGTATAAGTCCTGAACCAAAATTTGGACTTGCATTCAGCTCACAAAAAACGAGTTGAATAATGGAGCTCAGTGGCACAGCAATTCACCAAATGGCAGAGTAGTAAATGACAACTCTCGTCCAAAACTCTGTTTAGGGAAGGTTAAGAGGCAGACATGGAAGCGAGGCAGAATAGCAGGAAACAGATTTCAAGAGGTACGTAGGAATCGTCTGTAAAGCACAGGAAGAGGGGCACAACTTCGACAATGATGCAGTTGGCCAAAAAGGGCGTATGCATTTTCTCCTGAATATATGCAGGAGAAAACCCATACGCCCTTTTAGGCCAAGCAAGCAAGCCAGCAATGCAAATCTGCAATACAATGAAGTATCACTTCCCAGGGATCAAAAGGGACATCCACAAAATGTGTAAAAACCAGAAAGGCAAGACAGGCCTTGGAGAACAGGGAGCCTTGTTATGCTGTTGGGTGGGATGTAAGTTGTCAACTGCCTCTCTGGAGGAGTGCATTGTGTTCCCTTAAACAAGTAAACAACAGAGCTACAGAGCCAAGGGCACTTCCAGTCTAGGGAGTATACCTTGGGAAAACTGAAAATCAATAAAACAGAGCCACCCCAAAATTTAATGCTGCACTGCTTACAAGAACCTCAACTTGGATACACCTTAAATATCCCTGGAAACATAAAAATGGTTCAAAAAATTGTGCTACTTACGTATGATGGAATATCCCTCAGCCATGAAATCAATGTCATAAGACCAGTAGCAGCAAAATGAGTGGATTCAGGTACGATCATTCTAAGTGCAATAAGTCACACAGAAAAAGAAGCTTATCATAAGATATCACTTATGAAGATCCTGTAAACATGGCTACACATGAACTGAGTTAGGAAAGAGAACAGAGTCTCACATTTAGAAAACACTCTTATGCCTGCTTAAGGGGGAAGGAGAGGTGGGGGGATGCATAAAACCAGAGTTTGATATAAGCACAGGTAGTGTTCCAAAAACCAACTATAGATTAGACAAGACCTACACCTTCCTCAGTGAAAGGGATTCACAACCCCATATTTCCTGAAGAGGAATATATCTGACTAGTAAGAATCTTAAAACCTATGTATTGATATGTCTCCGTAAGGGAATCATGTGTATCTAGAGTTACATAAACATGGCAGCGAGAATCAGCTCAAACCCACTATAAAAAGGAATTTCAAAAACAAAACCAAAAAACAGGGAAATTCTTTACAATTCCTTCAGGGTCTCTGATGAAACCTGGAATGACCCTATCTAAAATGATAGCTGGATGTGGCATAAGCCTGGACACATGAGACTGAGAGGATTGGTGAGATTCGGAGAGCAAATGCAGACCCTTTAAAGCAATAATGCATGGCACCCATTCCATGGGTCCCATGTGTTCTTGTTGAAGGGAATATTACTACAGCTATAACATGTACGGGAAACCTAGAGAATGGACACACTGTGTATACGAAAGGTTTCTAAAACTCAACGAATTGTCCCTCTCCTTGTGCGCCAGTTTGACTTTCCAACTGCTTTACTATCAATTTTCCAACTTGGAGAGACAGAACCTTTAACCTCCTGGTTCGCACAGGTTGCCAATTTGGCAGAGGATGAAAGGGAAGAGGGAGAACCAATGAGAGAGTAGATGTTAGGCATTTGGACAGGTACATGTCACTTTAATTGCCTGGCAGGAAGTAGAATTAACCAATGTCTCAGCCACCCGCCGGGAACCAGTATAGGTTTTGAACCCTAAATTTGGATTTGCGGTCAGCTCACAAAAAAGAGTTGAAAAATGGAGCTCAGGGGCACAGCAATTTACAAATTGGCAAAGTAATAGAGGACAATTATCTTCCAAAAATCTTTTGAGGGAAGGCAACGAGGCGGACTTGAAAGGGAGGCAGAATATCAGGAAACATATTTCAAGAGGTAGGTTGGAATCACCTTTCAAGCACAAGAAGAGGGGCACAACTTCGACAATGATGCACTTGGCCATAAAGGGCATATGCTTTCTCCTGAATATATTCAGGAGAAAACGCATACGCCCTTTTTGGCCAAGCAAGCAAGCAGGCAATGCAAATCTGCACTACTAAGAAGAATCAATCCCCACCTGTGAAAACGGACATCCGCAAAATATTTAAAAATCAGAAAGGCAAGACAGGCCCTGGAGAACAGGGAGCCTTGTTATGCTGATGGGCGGGATGTAAATTGCCAACTGCCTCTCTGGAGGAGTGCATTGTGTTCCCTAAAACAAGTAAACAACAGAGCTACAGAGCCAAGGGCACTTCCAGTCTAGGGAATATACCTTGGGAAAATTGAAAATCAATAAGACAGAGACACCCCAATATTTAGGGCTGCACTGCTTACAAGAAGCTCAACTTGGGTACACCTTAAATATCCCAGGAAATATAAAAATGGTTCAAAAAATTGTGGTACTTACGTACGATGGAATATCCCTCAGCCATGAAATCAGTGTCTTAAGACCAGTAGGAACAAAATGAGTGGATTCAGGTACGATGATTCTAAGTGAAATAAGTCACACAAAAAAAGAAACTTATCATAAGATATCACTTATGAAGATCCTGTAAACATGGCTACACATGAACTGAGTTAGGAAAGAGAAGAGTCTCCCATTTAGAAAACACTTATGCCTGCTCAAGGGGGAAGGAGAGGTGGGGTGATGCATAAAACCAGAGTTTGATATTAGTACAGGTACCAATCCAAAACCCTAATAGGGAATAGACAAGACCTACACCTTTCTCAGTGAAAGGGACTCAACACCCCATATTCCCCGCCGAGTAATATATGTGACTAGTAAAAATCTTAAAACCTATGTATTGAAATGTGTCCATAAGTGATTGAAGTCTGTCTCGACTGGCATATACATGGCCGTGAGAGTCAGCACAAACCCACTATAAAAAGGAATTTCAAAAACAAAACAAAAAACAGGGAAATTCTTTACAATTCCTTCAGGGGCTCTGATGAAACCTGAAATGACCATATCTACAATGACAGCTGGATGTGTCTTATGGCTGGATACTTGTGATTGAGAGGATTGGTGAGATTGGGTGAGCAAATGAAGACCCTTTAAAGCAATAATGCGTGGCACATATTGCATTGGTCCCAACTCTCCTGGTTGAAGGGATTATTACTAGAGCTATAACATGTACGGGAATCCTAGAGAATGGACACACTGTGGATACGAATGGTATCTAAAACTCACAAACAGTCCCTCTCCTGGTGCTCCGGTTTGACCTTTTAACTGCTTTACTATCAATATCCCTACTTGGAGAGACATCCCCTTTAACGTCCTGGTTCGCACAGGTTACCAATTAGGCAGAGGATGAAAGGGAAGAGGGAGAACCAATTAGAGAGTAGTTGTTAGGCATTTGGACGGGCACATGTCACTCTAATTTCCCATCAGGAAGAAGAATTAACCAAAGTCTCAGCCTGCCTGTAGGAACGAGTATAAGTCCTGAACCAAAATTGTGGATTTGCGGTCAGATCACAAAAAAGCGAGCTGAAAAATGGAGCTCAGGGGCACAGCAATTCACAAATTGGCAGAGTAATAAAGGACAACTATCGTCCAATAATCTATTGAGGGAAGGCAATGAGGCGGATTTGAAAATGAGGCAGAATAACAGGAAACAGATTTCATGAAGTACATTGGAATCGACTTTGAAGCACAGGAAGAGGGGCACAACTTCGACAGTGATGCACTTGGCCAAAAAGGGCGTATGTGTTTTATCCTGAATATATTCAGGAAAGAACGCATATGCCCTTTTTGGCCAAGCAAGCAAGCGGGCAATGCAAATCTTCACTAAAAGAACGATCACTTCCCACAGGTCAAAAGGGATATCCGAAAAATGTGTAGAAACCATAAAGTCAAGACAAGCCCTGGAGATCAGTGAACCCTGTTAGTCTAAAGGGCAGGATATAAATTGCCAACTACCTCTCTGGAGGAGCGCATTGTGTTCCCTATATCAAATAAACAACAGAGCTAAAAATCCAAGGGCAGTTCCCGTCTAGGGAATATACCTTTGGAAAACTGAAAATCGATAAGACACATCCATGCCCAAATTTAGGGCTGCACTGCTTACAAGAACCTCAACTTGGGTACACCTTAAATATCCCAGGAAAGACAAAAATGTTTCAAGAAATTGTGGTACTTATGTAAAATGGAATATCCCTCAGCCATGACATTAATGTCATAAGGCCAGTAGCAGCAAAATGAGTGGACTCAGGTACGATGATTCTAAGTGAAATAAGTCACACAGAAAAAGAAACTTATCATAAGATATCACTTATGAAGGTCCTGAAAACATGGCTACAGATGAACTGATTTAGGAAAGATAACAGAGTAACGAGTCTTATCATAAGATATCACTCATAGTGGGAGTGTACACATGACTACACATGAACTGAATTAGAAACACAACAGAGTCACACATTTAGAAAAGAATCTTCTTCCTGCTTAATGGGAAAGGCGAGGTGAGGTGATGCATAAAACCACAGTTTTAAATTAGCACACATACCGTTACATAAACCAAGTATTTAATAGACCGCACGTACTCCCGGCATAATGAACTGGACTCAACAACCCTTATTCATTTCTGAGAAATATATATGACTCTAAGAATTTTAAAATATATGTATTCTCATGTCTCCATAAAGGAATCATGTGTGTGTATAACAGCACGAACACAGCACTGAAATTCAGCTAAACCCCCTTATAAAAATAAATTGCAAAAGCAAAATACAAAAACAGCGAAACAGAGAGAAAGTCTTACAATTTACGTTCAGGGCCTGTGATGCAACTTGGATTGTACACCTTTACACCCACAGCTGGATGAGACATAAGACTGGACACTTGGGGCTGACAAGATTGCTGAGGTTGTGTGAGCAAAAGAGAACCACTTAGAACAATACTGTGTGCTACCCATTCTAGTGGTCCCAACTCTCCAGGTGTAAGGGAATCCTCCTACAGTTAAATCATGCATGGGAAACCCAGTGGATGGTACACTGTGTAATTGGGAAAGTTTTCTAAAAGGTACCTCATTTTTCCTTTTGTCGTGCTCTTCTTCGCCATTCCATCTGCATTACTAAAAATCTCCCCACTTGGAGTGTCAGTGTCTTTACCCTCCTGTTATGCACAGTTTGCAAATTGTGCAGCGGATGAACAGGAAGAGGGGAAATAAATGAGAGATTAGCTGTAGGTGTTTGGATGGGCACATGTCACTCTAGTTTCCCATCAGGAAGAATAATTAACCAAAGGCTCAGCCTGAAGCCCCGGAACCAGACTAGTGCCTAAAGCCATCCTGCGGTATTGCAGCCAGCTCACAAAGAGGCGAGTTGAAAAATGGAAATCAGGGGCACAGCAATTCACAAACTTGCAGTGTTATAAAGGACAACTATCATCCAGAAATATATTGAGGAAAGGCAGTGAAGAGGATTTGAATGCAAGGCAGAATTGAAGGAAACAGATTTCAAGAGGTAGATTGGAGTTGTCTTTAAAGCACATGAAAAGCGACAGAATTTCGACAATGTTGCCCTTGGCTGAAAAGGGATTATGTGTATTTTCTTGAATATATTCGGGAAAATATGCATATGCCCTTTATGGCGAAGCAAGCCTTCAGGCATTGCAAATCCACACTACATAGAAGTGTCCCTTACCTCCAGTCAAAAGGGCCATCCACAAATAGTGTAAAAACCACAAATGCAGGACAGGCCATGGAGAAAAGGGAGCCTGGTTACGCCGATGGACAGGATGTAAATTGCCAACAGCCTCTCTGGAGAACTGTATGTTGTTTTCTAAAACAGAGCTACAGAGCATAGCACACTTCCACTCATGGGCGTGTATTTTGAGAAAACTAAAAATCCACAACACACAGCCAGCCCAAACTTTAGGGCTGCTCTGTTTACAAGAACCTCAACTTCGGTACACTTTATATATCCCAGGAAAGGAAAAAAAAAGTGGATATAGATGTTGTGGTACTTATATACAATGGAATGTCACTCAGACATAAAATCAATGTCATAAGGCCAATAGCAGCATAATGAGTGGCTTTAGGTACGATGATGCTAAGTGAAATGAGCCACAAAGAAAAAGAAACTTATTGTAATATATCACTTATAGAGGAAATGTAAACATGGCTACACATGAACTGAATTTCAAAAGAGAACAGAGTTACACATTTAGAAAACACACTTATGCCTCCTTAAGGGGAAAGGTGACGTGGGGTGATGTGTAAAAGCAGAGTTTGAAATTAGCACAGATCCCATTCCATATACCAAATATGTAATAGACAAGACCTACTCCTTTCTCAATGAACTGGACACAAAACACCCTATTCACTGAAGAGGAATATATCTGACTGGTAATAACCTTGAAACCTATGTATTTATATGTCTCCATAATGGAATCAAGTGTATGTAGATTGGCATAAACACAGATCAATGGAACAGGACAGAAAGCCCAGAGATAAACCTACATACCTATGGCTATCTCATCTATGACAAAGGAGCTAAGGATACACAATGGAGAAAAGACAGTCTCTTCAGTAATTGGTGCTGGAAAAACTGGACCCCTACACATAAAAGAATGAAATTAGAACACTCCATAACACCATACACAAAAATAGACTCTAAATTGATTAGAGATCTAAATATAAGACCAGACACTATAAAACACTTAGAGGAAACCATAGGCAGAACACTCTATGACATAAATCACAGCAAGATCCTTTTTGACCCACCACCTAGAGAAATGGAAATAAAAACAGAAATCAAAAAATGGGACCTAATGAAACTTAAAAGCTTTTACACAGTACAGGAAAACATAAACAAGATGCAAAAACAACCCTCAGAATGGGAGAAAATATTTTCAAATGAAGCAATTGACAAAGGATTAATCTCCAAACTTTACAAGCACCTCATGTAGCTCAATATCACAAAAACAAACAACCCAATCCAAAAACGGGCAGAAGACCTAATAGACATTTCTCCAAAGAAGATATACAGATTACCAAGAAACACATGAAAGGATGCTGAACATCACTAATCATTAGAGAAATGCAAATCAAAACTACCGTGAGGTATCACCTCACAGCAGCCAGAGTGGCAATCATCAAAAAAATCTACAAAACAATAAATGCTGGAGAGGCCTTTATTGGAGAAAAGGGAACACACTTGCAATGTGGGTGGGAATGTAAATTGATATGAGCACTAGGGAGAACAGTACAGAGGTTCCTTTAAATATCTAACAATAGAAGTACCATACGACACAACAATCCAACTACTGGGCATTTGCCTTGTGAAAACCATAATTCAAAAAGAGTTATGTACAAAAATGTTCATTGCAGCTCTATTTGCATTAGCCAGGACATGGAAGCAACCTAAGTGTCCATCGACAGATGAATGGATAAAGACGATCTGGCACATATATACAATCAAATATTACTCAAACATAAAAAGAAGCAAAACTGAGTTATTTGTACTGAGGTGGATGGACTTAGAATCTGTCCTACACAGTGAAGTAAGTCAGAAAGGGAAAAACAAATACTGTATGTTAATAGAGATATATGGAATCTAATGAAGAAAAAAAAATATTTTGAAGAACCTAGTGGCAGGACAGGATTAAGGACACAGACATAGAGAAAGGACTTGAGGACACCGGAAGGGGGATGGGTAAGTTGGGACGATGTGAGAGAGTGGCATGGACATAAATACATTACCAAATGTAACACTGATAGCTACTGAGAATCAGCCACATAGAACAGGGAGATCAGCTCGGTGCTTTGTGACCACATAAAGGGGTGGGTTATGGAGTGTGGGAGGGATATGCAAGAGGGAGGCGATCTGGTGATATTTGTATATGTATAGCTGATTCACTTTGTTATACAGCAGAAACGAACACTCCATTGTAAAGCAATTATACTCCAATAAACGTGTAAAAGGAAAAAAAATAAAGCCCAAGGATAAACCTACACACCTATTGTGAACTAATCTATGAGAAAGTAGGCAAGACTATACAATGGAGATAAGACAGTCTCTTCAATCATTTGTGCTGGGAAATATGGACAGCTACATGTAAAAGACTGAAATTAGAACACTCCCCAACACCATACATAAAAATATATTCAAAATGGATTAGAGACCTTAATGTAAGACCAGACAGTATAAAACTCTGAGAGGAAAACTTACGAAGGATACTCTGACGTAAATCACAGCAAGATCTTTTTTGATCCACCTCCTATAGTAATGAAATAAGAAAACTAAACAGATGGGACTAATGAAACGTAAAAGCTTTTGCAAAGCAAAGGAAACTACAAACAAGACGAAAAGACAACCCTCAGAATGGCAGAAAATATTTGCAAACGAATCAATGGACAAATGATTAATCTCCAATATATATAAACAGCTCATGCAGCTCAATATTAATAAAACAAACAACCCAATACAAAAATGGAAGATCTAAATAGACATTTCTTCCAAGAAGACATAGAGATGGCCAGTACGCACATGAAAATCTGCTCAACATCACTAATTATTAGAGAAATGGAAATCGAAACTACAATGAGGTATCACGTCACACATGTTAGAATGGGCATCATCAGAAAATCTACAAACAACAAATGCTGGAGAGGGTGTGGAGAAAAGGAACCTTCTTCCACTATTGTTGGGAATGTAAATCGATACAGTCTCTATGGAGAACAGTATGGAGGTTCCTTAAAAAACGAAAACTAGAATTGCCATATAATCCAGCAATCCCACTACTGGGCATATACCCAGAGAAAACCATAAATCAAAAAGACACATTCACCACAATGTTCACTGCAGCACTATTTACAATAGACAGGTAATGAAAGCAACCTAAGTGCCCACAGACAGACGAATGGATAAAGATGTGGTACATATATACAACGGAATATTACTCAGCCATACATAGGAATGAAATTGGGTCATTTGTAGAGACCTTGATGGATCTAGAGACTGTCATACAGAGTGAAGTAAGCCAGAAAGAGAAAAACAAATATTGTATATTAATGCATATATGTGGAACCTAGAAAAAAGGTACAGATGAACCAGTTTGCAGGGCAGAGATAGAGACAGATGTCGAGAACAAACATATGGACACCAAGGAGGGAACGCCATGTGAGGGTGGTGGTGGGATGACTTGGGAGACTGGAATTCACATGTGCACACTTATATGTATAAAATACATATCCAATAAAAACCTGCTGTATAAAAGAAATAAATTTAAAAAATTAAAAATAAATAAATAACATTTAATAAAAGAAAACAGAAAAAAAGTTTTTCCCTTCACATAGACGTCTTTATATTAATGCATTATTTCCATGTTTATATCTCCAAATTAAAAAAAAAAAAGATGAATAAATAAAATCTAACTTGAACCAAAAAGAAAAAAAGAAATAAAAACCAGAACTCACCAGTTATACATAGGAAAATCGTATCAGGGCACTTGCTCCAGTGGTAAAAAATTCTTAAGTTGGTCAGAGGTGGGAAATCGTCTCCCATGCACTCAGCAGCGCTCACTCCCACAAGGAGCCTCCTCATTGGAAAGCTGGGGGACTGTGTCGAGTCGTCTGTTAGTAAATGTGAGCTGAGCCCCAGTCCTGCTGCAGCTGAATTCTTCCCACCCTTTCCAGGTAAAACACCTGAATATGTACAAGCACTTGCAAGCCTAGAGCAAGGTCTGTGGAGCCACACTAGCGAGAGCACGCAGGCCGACTTGGTGCCTGCAGGCCAGCCAGGATGGTCCTGGCCCCAGATGCTCTTCTGGAAGCTTTCCATTTCCCTGCCTGAGATACCCCTCCTGCCACGGCCCCCACTGCTTTTTTACTTCCTCACCTCTGCCTGGGGAGAAATTCCAGTGGCAGGTATGGGTGACACATCCTCTTCTTTAGCAGGTGGCAGCCTGGCAACTCCTGCAGAAAGTCCAGCAGAGCCCCACTCACACTGGGCCACCCACAAAGCCACGGCCCCTCACTCCCTCCCACCACCCCAGCCCCGACACTGTTGACGGGGCAGATAATATGGCGTCAGGCACAGCTACAGGGGCTCCTGCTGACTGGAGAGGTGTTTATATTGACCTCAACCCAGGCACACCTGTGGGGGGGGTTGGCAGGCAGTGTCAGGCTGCCCAAATCAGCCAATCCTCACCCCTCAGGGGCTCACAGTTGCAGAAAATGAACCTTGCTAAACGGGTCAGTCCCAAGGAACAGGTGTGGGCTCTTGAGAGTCAGCCTAGACAAGTGGCTGCAGCTGCGGCTTGTTTTCTTATCATTTTATCTGGTCCATGAGTGGAAAACAACTTCAAGAAGACCCTATCCTAATGAGAGGAACCCAGGAGTCAGGGAGAGGAGTGATGGTGGGTGGAGACAGAGGCCTGGTGCCCTGGCTGCTGTGGAAGTGTCTGGAAGACCAGGCAGAGAGAGGCTGCACAGAGTGATAGCCAGGGTCACAGACCTGTCAGAGCTGCTGTTTGTTAGTTCAAGTCCTGCTCTGAGGTGTTCTGTGTCAGCTGTGAGTGACAGGTGAGCTGGGGTTTCTCTGCAAGGTGGGCTATGTGCACAGTTCCTGTGTGTCCAGCCCTGCTGGGGTACCTGCCCAGGGGAGTTCCGTATCCTGGGAAGGGCCTGACTATGAGAGCCCCATGGGCTGCTGGGTAGCTGCACAGGTGAGCTCCATACCCTGGGAGGGACTTGAACAAGAGAGCCCCATGGGCTGCTGGAGACCTGGTAAAGGATATCAGGACAGTCAGTGAAGCCACAGAGGATATGCATCCAGTAGCTCCTATTTCCTACACCCTGCTGCTCATTCTACCATCCACCAGGCCATGGCATTCTGTATTACACTTCAATGATGCCTTCTTCTGTATTCCATTCATCTCAGAGTCACAAGAATTTTTGGCTTGTGTGTGGCAGGACACAACATGCAACACAAGCAATAATGCTGGGCCGTCCTGCCCCAATGGTTCAAAAATCCCCACACCATCATTGGGGAAATGTCCTCTAAAGACCTAAAAGTTCTACCTCTGTAAAAGGGAACCCTCCTTCAATATGCAGATGACATTCTGATCGCCAGCCCTACTAAAGACGCCTCTGAACTACCTAGCCAAGAAAGGATAGAAGGTGTCCAAGAAAAAGGCTCAAATATCCCAGGCTCAGGTGACATGCCTGGGCTTCATTCTCACAGATATTTGGAGAAACGCATCCCAGGATAGGGAAGAAGCCATTTGCAGCCTTACCTCTTCTAAAACTAGAAGACAGCTTAGGGGTTCCTGGGGAGGCTAAGGTTTTCTGCATCTGGATCCCTAACTACAGTCTAATAGCTGGGCCTCTACATGAAACACTGACACGAAAAGATGATGATCCTTTTGAATAGAATCCAGAAGCAGCCTTTCAAGAATGGAAAGAGCAGTCAATTCAGATCCTTGCCCAGGAACTCGCTAATTTAGCTAAACCCTTTGACCTTTACATACCCGGTCAAAGATTAATCGCCCTTGGAGCCTTAGTGCAAAAACTGGGACCACTTGAAATGGAGCAACACAAGAATGCCCTTCAGGTATGATAAACTATGGTCCCCAAGGGCTTTGCCCACCGACTCATCAGGCCAGGATACTGGGGTATCTAAAAAGCTAGAAATCAGCAGCCCACAAGGCCAGCTCCCTCCTAAGGGAAAAGGACCCCACGTGGTGATCCTAACCACCCATCATATCCTGAAGTTGCAGGGTTCGCTCTGTGGACACACTGACCTCGAGTGAGGAGGCCCTCCAACTCCTACCTCCAGAGAGACAAATGGGGGCAACGGGCCCCCAAGATGACTCGTGTGACCATCACTTGACCTGGAGTTTCTCTCAGAAAACAACAAGACTGTGCCCCGAAAGAGCAGACTACTGCTTGCAGGACTTACTGCACCCAGAGGGGAGCTAATAAGCTTGGCGGGGGAAACGTATATCACGCTTTCACCATAGAAAACCCTACAGACACCGCGGTGATGGTGGCCAATATGACCGGCTGGACTGCTGGCTACTTCTAAAGGCCGTTGACTCAGTGGACGTCATGGTCCTGGATCACCACTGACCCTGGACTGTCTGGGAGTTGCACGGGCAGGGCTCTGACACATGGTGCTGATTGTACATTAATTCAGGGACCTAATTAAAGAAAGCACAGACTACTGGTCAGAGCATCAAGGCTGGCAAAAACAGTCAGCCTAAGGTCACCGAACAAATGTGGGGTGGGATGAAACCTGCCCCCACAGCATCTCTGCGCATCTCTTTCCTGGACCCTTAAAAGTCATTAGAATCTATATCATTTCCAATGCTGGTGCTCAGGCGGACGAGAAGTGTGGCAGGAGGCTTTGGGACAATCAACCTCACCTGGAGGCTGGTGGGGAGACGTTTTGCCCCTTCCCCCACGTATCAGGTCTCCCAGCACAGCATGAAGCGGTTACAAAATAGGGGTCTGCACCCTCAACACCCCAAGAATGAGGAATGGAACAAAAAGCAGAGGAGTGGTTCGTCTCTGGCAACGTTCATTAAAAAGTCCTGGGAGATAAAAAGAGAATCTGGGCAATAAAATAAAATCTAAGCTGTTTTTCCTTTGTGCTTTGTCTAATTTCACGTGCTCCTAGGGTTCCGCATGCAGAGGTCCCACACCCGGCACTTCAGACCCGATTTCCTAGTGCAGAATGGCTGGGTCGACACCTCAGCTAGCGGAGTCCGATGCAGACTCCACGGCATAGAGCCTGAGCTGCAGCCAACCCAGCCCTCGAGAGCTCCATCCCCTAACTCCCAATGACGCTGCCGGGATCCCTACAAAGCAGCCCAGCCCACAGCCCGTGGGGGAGTGGACGCTCTCACCTCTCCATTCGGTTTTCAAAATAATGTTTCCTTTGCTTCTGAACCAAAATCAGTTTTGATCTTTTGGCTCCAATGACACTGGGCACGGGGACTCCTGTGGGGGTCCCCTCTGGATGATCAGTAACAGAAATTGAGAACATTGTAACTTCATTGAACAGATGTGTGAACCAAACTGTAGTTAACATAGAGCAGTGTATAATGCTCCGGTAAAATAAGATTTTTCTAAGACTTATATTTGATATTTCCATCACTTTACTATAAGCAAGTTCAGTGAAGACGTCTGTCTTATTTGTCAGGTCAACATTAGAGAAATGAAGTGATTTATTTCCATGGATGTACATCGAATACTCTTGGCTGAAACTTCAATCTTGTTTTGAATGGTTTTCCATTGAAAAGGATACCTCTCTTTCAGCTCCCCCATTTCTGAGAAATATGAAATCTTATAATTTATTATTACCAAAGGGGAAAGGTAGGAGAAGGGATAAATTAACAGTTTTGGATTAACACATACACACTGCTATGTATAAAATAGATCATCAACAAGGAACTACTGTATAGCACAGGGAACTACACTGAATATTTTGCAATAACCTATAAGGGGTAATAATCTGAAAAAGAATCGATATTTTTATTGACATCATCTATCAATGACAGATAAAATGTAACCTAAGCAAGGCTGATGGTGAGCGCTTCTGAACCTGAAGATTTCAATCATCTAAAGTTTGGGTTCTGCCTATTTCCCAAGGCCCTTAATGGACATACGTGTAGCCGTAGCTTAAAAATTCCCCAGTTTGGGGTTCGGGGAGGCACTGATTTGGAAAAATCCCTGGTGTTCTCCTTCCATGCACGGGACCCTTCCTACAGCTAAAACATGCCTGTCACACCTAGAGGATGGTACACCGTTTGATCGGAAAGAGTTTGGAAAAGGCACCTCATCTCCTCATCGCCTGGTGCTCGGGTTCACCTCTCCAGCATCTTTCCTAACAATCTCCTCACTTGGGGATATCAGCACCGTCAACATCTTGTTGCACACAGTTTGGAATTTGTCCAGATGATGAAGCGAAATGATGAGAAAAATTTAGAGACAAGTCTTAGGTGTTCGGACTGGCACATGCCACTCTAATTTCCAATCCGGAAGACAAATTCATCAAAGGCTAGAATTGCCCACGGAAACAGAATAGGGCTATAAGAAATCCCGCACTTTTGTGTCCAGTTTCCAAAAACACAAGTTGAAAAATGGAACTCAGGGGCACTAAAATTCATGAAACTGCAGAGTTGAAAATATCTATTGTTGAAAAATGTCTTGAGGTAAGTCACAGAAAAGGACTTGTAAGCAAGGGGGAGTGGCAGGAAACAGATTTGAAGAGGTAGAAAGGACTCCCCATTAAAGCACAAGAAAAGGGGCTGAACATCGCCAATGATGCACTTGGCCCAAAAGGGCGTATGCATTTTTTTCTGAATATATTCAAGTAAAGGCCATTCACACTTTTTATCCAACCAAACAGGTGGGCACTGGAAATCAATACTACAAAATGTATCACTTCACATCAGTCAGAAGGGTCATCCACATAAAGTGTAACCACCAGAAATGCAGGACAGGGTGAGGAGAAAAGGGAGCCCTGTGAGGCTGATAGTGGAAATGTAATTTGCCAACGGCCACTCTGGAGAAGTGTATTGTGTTTGCTAAAACATCTGAAAACTGAGCTACAGAGCACAGGGCACTTGCACTCATGGGCGTATACCTTGGGATAAACAAAAAATGACAGAAAACAGGCACCCCAACGTTTACCACCTCTCTGTTAAAAAGGGCCTCCGATTTGATATAACCTAAATGTCCCTGGAAGGATAAACTGCATAAAAGAGATGGGGTACTTATGTAGAGTGGAATATTACTCATCCAGGAATCAATGAAATAAGGCCAGTTGTAACAACTCTGGAGGAGTTACATACGATCATTCTAAGTGACACATGTCAGAAAGAAAAAGACACATATCATAAGATGTCACTTAAAGGTGGAATCAAAAATGGCTACACATGAAATAAACTACAAAACAGAAACATAGTCAAATATGTAGAAAATAGACATAAGGCTGCTAAATGGGAAAGGTGGGGAATGGTGAGGTATTATCCAGGAGGTTGAAATTAGCAAAGATACCATTCCAAGTACCGAATTGAATAACTGGCAAGGCCTACACGGTACCTCAAAGAACTGCACTCAGTCCACTCAAGTCACTGGAAAATAATACATATGACTCGTAAGCATTTGAGAAAGAATTTATTGTTGTCTCACAGTACATGAATCAAGTGGATGTACAGCAGCAAAAAACAGAGCTTTGAAAATCAGCTGTAACCAATATAAAAGTAAATTTAAATATATTTATAAAAACAGTGAGACAGACAGAAATTCTTACAACTTTTGTTGAAGGTTTATGATGTAACATGGATTGAACACATGTAGACCCACAGCAGGATGATATATAAGGCTGGAAGCTATGCACGCTAAGAGATGTTAGAGAGGCTGGGTGAGGAAATGCAGAGCTTTTAAAGTAATACTGCCTGGTACCCATTCCATGGGTCCCAAATCTGCAGTTTCAAGGGAATCTTCTGACAGCAAAAACATGCCTGGGAAACCGAGATGAATGCACACCGTGTGCTCAGGAGAGGTGTCTAAAATGCACCTCATTTTTGATCTCTTGGTGCTGGGGTTCGCCATTCCAGCCACATTACTAACAATCTCCCCACTTGGAGAATCAACACCTTTAAACTCCTGTTTCACACAGTTTGCAATTTTTGCAGAGGATAAATGGGAAGAGGAGGAACCAATGAGAGATTAGCTGTAGGAGTTTTGACAGGCACATGTCAGTCTAATTTCCCATTAGGAAGAAGAATTAACCAAAGGCTCAGTCTGCCTCCCCAGAACCAGAATAGGGCCGGAATCAATCCAATGGTTTGGCGGTCAGCTCACAAAAAAAGCGAGTTGCAAAATGGAGCTCAGGAACAGACAATTCAAAGACCTGCAAAGATATAAATGATAACCAACGTCCAAAAATATATTCAGGTAAGGCAACGAAGAGGTTCTGAATGAGAGGCAGAATTGCAGGAAACATTTTTCAAAAGGTAGATTGTACTCACATTTAAAGCATATGAAAAGCAGCAGAATTTCTAAAATAATGCAGTTGGGCAAAAGGGTGTATGCGTTTTTTTCGTGAATATCTTCAGGAAAAAAACACATACAGAGTTTTTGGCCAACCAAGCAAGGGGGAAATGCAAATCCGCACAATAAGAAGTCTCAATTTCCACTGCTCAGAAAGTCCATCCAAAAAATGTGTACAAATCAAAAATGCAGGAGAGGCCATGGAAAACAGGGAGACTAGTCACGCTGATGGGTGGGGTATAAATATCCAAGAGCTACTCTGAAGAAGTGTATGCTGTTTCCTAAAACATCTATAATACAAAGACCCGAGCAAAGGGGACTTCAACTCATGGACATATAACTTGGGAAGACTAAATATCAACAAGACACAGGCACCCCAAAGTTTAGTGCTGCTCTGCATACAAGAACCTCAACTTCGGTACACCTAAAGTATCCCAGGAAAAAGAGAAATGCATAAAGAACTTGTGGTAATTTTGTACAACGGAATATCACTCAGACGTGAAATCAATGTCATAAGGCCAGTAGCAGCATAATGAGAGGATTTAGGTATGATGATTCTAAGGGAAATTAGTCACACAGAAAAATAATCTAATCATAAGATATCACTTACAGAGTGAATGTCAACATCACAACACATGAACTGAATTAAGAAAGAGAACAGCGTCTCACATTTAGAAAACACTCTTATGCCTCCTTAAGGGGAAAGGAGAGGTGGGGTGATGCATAAAACCAGAGTTTGATATTAGCACAGGTACCATTCCATAAACCAAATACAGAATAGACAAGACCTACACTTTCCTCAGTGAAGGGGACTCAAAACCCCTATTCCTCACAGAGGAATATATCTGATTAGTAAGAATCTTAAAACCTATGTATTTATATGCCTCTGTAAGGGAATCAAGTGTGTCTAGACCGTCATAAACACGTCAGGGAAAATCAGCTCAACCCCATTATAAAAATGAATTTCAAAAACAAAACAAAAAAATAGCGAAATTCTTACACAATTCCTTCAGGGGTTCTGATGAAACCTAGAATGACCCTATCTGCAAAGACAGCTGGATGAGACATAAGGCTGGACATTTGGGACTGAGAGGACTGGTGAGATTGGGAGAGAAAATGCAGACCCTATAAGTAGTAATGCATGCCACCATTCCATGTGTCCCAAATTTCCAGGTAGAAGGGAATATCACTACAGTTATAACATGTATGGGAAACCTAGAGAATGGACACCCTGTGATGGCGAAAGGTTTCTGAAAGTCTCCTACTTTTTCCTCTCCTTGTGCTACAGTTTGGCATTCCAACTGCTTTACTATCAATCTCCCAACTTAGGAGAATCATCCCCTATAACCTGCTGGTTCGCACAGTTTGCTAATTGTGCAGAGGATGAAAGGAAGAGGGAGAACCAATCAGAGAGTAGATGTAGGCATTTGGACGGACACATGTCACTCTAAATTCCCATTAGGAAGAAGAATTAACCAAAGCCTCAGCCACCCACAGGGAACCAGTATAGCCACCCCTGGAACCAGTATAGGTCCTGAAGCAAAATTTTGGATTTGCTGTCAGCTCCCAAAAATGGGATTTGAAAATTGGAGCTCAGGGGCGAAGCAAATCAAAAACATGCAGAGTGATAAAGGACTACTCTCTTCCAAAAATCTGTTGAGGGAAGGCAACAAAGCGGACTTGAAAATGAGGCAGAATTGCACAAAACATATTTCAAGAGGTAAATTGGAATCGCCTTTAAAGCACAGGAAAGGCATCACAACTTCGAGAATGATGCACTTGGCCAAAAACAGCGTATGACTTTTCTCCTGAATATATTCAGGAGAAAAGGCATAGGCCCTTTTTGGCCAATCAAGCAAGCGCTCAATGCAAATCCACACTACAAAGAATTGTCGCATCCCACCATTCAAAAAGGGCATCCGAAAATCTGTAAAAACCAGAAAAGCAAGATAGAGATGACAAGGGCATAAAGCAATATGATCCCAAGGGTCATGGAGGATTGTGATGACAAGCACATGGAGCATTGTGATGACAAGATTATGTATCATTTTGCTGATAAAGGCATTGTGATGACAAGGTTCATGGAGCACTGTGATGACAAGCATCATGGATCATTGTGATTAAAGGGTTCATGGAGCATTGGGATGACAAGGGCAAGGAGCATTTTGATGACAAGAGTCCCGGATCATTGTGTTGTCAGGGTTCATGGAGCGTTGTGATGACAGTGGTCATGGAGCATTGTGATGACAGAGGTCATGGAGCACTGTGATGACAAGCGTCACGGAGCATTGGGCTGAAAATGTTCATGGAGTATTGTGATGACAGGGGTCAAGGAGCATTATGATGACAAGGTACTGGAGCACTGTGATGAGAAGACCATGGAGCCATGTGATGACAAGTCTCATGGAGCATTCTGATGAAAAGGGTCATGGAGCATTGTGATTAGAGGGGTCTTGGAGCATTGTGATGACAAGCGCATTGAACATTGGGATGAGAATGTTATGGAGCTTTCTGATGACATGCATCATGGAGCTTTGTGATGACAAGGGCATGGAGCATTGTGATTACAGGGGTCTTGGAGCACTGTGAGGAAAAGTGCATGTAACAATGTGATGAAAAAGGCATGGAGCCTTGTCATGACAGGATTCAAGGAGCATACTGATGACAAGTGTCAGGGACCATTGTGATGACAAGGGTATTGAGCATTGTGATGACAAAGGTCATGGAGCATTGTGATTAGAAGACCATGGATAATTGTGATGACGAGCATTATGGGGAGCTGTGATGATAAGTGTTAGGGAATATTGTGATCCCAAGTATTTGGAGCATTGTGATGACAGAGGTCATATAGCATTTTGATTTCATTGTGATGACAATAGCATGAAGCATTATGATGATGCACATTGGTGCATTGTGATGACAGCGTTCATGGAGCATTGAGATGAAAAGGGGCATGGAGCATTATGATTAGAGGAGTCTTGGATCATTGTGATGAAAAGGGCATGAAACATTGGTCTGAGATGTTTCATGGATTATTGTGATGAGAGGGGGCAAGGAGCATTGTGATAACAACGGCACGGAACACTGTGATACATGGTTCATGGAGGATTCTAATGACAAGCGCATGGAGCATTGTGAGAAGAATGGCATCGAGCATTGTGATGAAAAGCTTCATTGATCCTGTGATGACAAGGGCTTGGAACGATGTGATGAGAGGTTTTTGGAGCATTGTGATGACAATGGCATGGAGCATTGTGATGCCAAGTGTCATGGAGTTTTGTGATGACAAAGGCCATGGAGCATTTTGATGACAAGTGTGTGGTGAATTCTCTTGTGAAGGGCAGGGAGCATTGTGATGACAGGGTCATGGAGCAATTTGATGAAAAGTGTCATGGAACATTTTGATGACAGGGGTTATGGAACATTGTGATGTCAGGAGTCATGGAACATTTTCATGCCGGTGTTGTGGACCATTGTGATGACAGGGTAGTGGGTGTATTGTGATGACTAGTGAGGGAACATTTTGATATCATTCGTGAGAGAGCATTTTGATAAGAAGTGCATGGAGCATTGTGATGACAAATTTTATGGAGCATTGTGATGACAAGGTTTTGGGGCATTGTTATGACAAGCACATGGTGCATTGTGATGACATGGGTCATGGAGCACTGTGCTGAAAAAGGCATGAAGCATTGTGATGAGAAGGGTCAACGAGCATTGTGATGAAAATTTCATGGAACATTTTGGTGACAAAGGTCACAGAGCCTTGTGATGATGAGGGCATGGACCACTGTGATGACAAAGGTCATGAAGCATTGTGATGACTGGAGTAACTGAGCATTGTGATGACAGGAGTCATAGAGCATTTTGATGAAAAGGCAATGAGCATTGTGATGACAGGGGCATGGAGCATTGGCCTGACATGTTTCATGGATTATTGTGATGACAGTGGGCATGGTGCAATGTGATGACCAAGGCATGGAGCATTGTGATGAGAAGGTCATGGAGTATTTTGAAGACAGGTGTCAGGGAGCATTGTGATGACATATGTCATGGTCCATTGCAATGACAATGGAATGGAACATTGTGATGCCCAGTGTCATGGAGGATTGTGATGACAAATGTAATGGAGCATTTTGATGACAAGGGCTTGGAGCATTGTGATGACAATGGACATGGAGCATTGTGATGACAAGGGCATGGAGTATTGTGATGACAAGGGCCATTGAGAATTTTGATGACAAGTTCATGAAGCATTGTGATGAGAAGCACATGGAGCTTCCTATGACAGGGGTCATGGAGCATTGTGATGACCAGTGCATAGAGAATTGTGATGACAAATCATGTAACACGGTGATGAGAACTGTCATGGAGCATAGTGATGCCAAGAACGAGGAGAATTGTGATGACAGGGGACATGGAGCATTGTGATGACCAGGGCATGGAGCACTGTGATGGCAAGATCGTGGAGCATTGTGATGAGAAGACCATGGATAATTGTGAGGACGAGCGTCATGGAGCACTGTAATGACAAGGGGAATGCAGCATTGTGATGACAGTGGCCATGGAACATTGTGATGACAAGGGTCATGGAGCATTTTGATGAGAAGCGCATAGAGCATTGTGATGAGAAGACCATGGATAATTGTGATAACGAGCGTCATGGAGCACAGTAATGACAAGGGGTATGGAGCATTGTGATGACAGTGGCCATGGAGAATTGTGATGACAAGTGTCATGGAGCATTTTGATGACAAGGGCGTAGAGCATTGTGATGAGAAGACCATGGATAATTGTGATGACGAGCGTCATGGAGCACAGTAATGACAAGGGGTATGGAGCATTGTGATGACAGTGGCCATGGAGCATTGTGATGACAAGTGTCATGGACCATTCTGATGACAAGCTTGTGGAGTATTGTGACGACAATGGCATGGAGCATTGTGTTGAAAAGGGCAGGGAGCATTGTGATGAAAAAGGCATGAAGCCATTTCATGACAGGTTTCAAGGAGCATTCTGACGACAAGTGTCAGGGAACATTGTGATGACAAGTGTATTGAGAATGGTGATGAAAAAGATCATGGAGCATTTTGACGAAAAGTGCATGGAGTATTGTGATGACAGGCATCATGGAGCGTTGTGATGACAAGTGTTATGGAACATTGTGATCACAAGGGTTTGGAGCATTGTGATGATAGAAGTCATGGATCATTTTGTTTTCAGGGAGCATGGAGCATTGGGATGACAAGGGCATGAAGCAATGTGATCCCAAGGTTCATGGAGGATTGTGATGACAATGGTAAGGGAATATTGTGATGACAAGCAAATGGAGCATTTTGATGACAAGGTCATGTAGCATTTTGCTGACACAGGCATGGAGCATTGTGATGATAAGGGTCATAGAGCACTGTGATGAGAAGCATCACAGATCATTGTGATTATAGGGGTCATGGAGCATTGGTATGGCAAGGGCATGGATCATTGTGATGACAAGTGTCATGGAGCATTGGGCTGAAAATGTTCATAGAGCATTGTGATGACTAGGGAATGGAGCATTGTGATGAAAAGAGTCCCGGATCACTGTGTTTTCAGGGGTCATGGAGCGTTGTGATGACAGTGGTCATGGAGCATTGTGATGATAGGGATCATGAAGCATTGTGATGAGAAGTTCCTGGAGAATTGGACTGAAAATATTCAGGAAGTATTGTGAGGACAGGGGTCATGGAGCATAGTGATGACAAGGGAATGGAGCACTGTGATGAAAAGTTCCTGGAGAATTGTGATGAGAAGACCATGGAGCCTTGTAATAACAAGTCTCATGGAGCATTCTGATGAAAATGGACATGGAGTATTGTGATTACAGGGGTCTTGTGACATTGTGATGACAAGGGCATGGAGCATTGTGATTACTGGTGTCTTGGAGCATTGTGATGAAATTGGCATGGATCATTGTTATGAAAATGGTATGGAGCCTTGTCATGACAGTGTTCCAGGAGCATACTGATGACAAGTGTCAGGGAGCATTGTGATGACAAGTGTATAGAGCACTGTGATGACAAAGGTCATGGAGTACTGTGATGAGAAGACCATGGATAATTGTGATGATGAGCGTCATGGGACGTTGTGATGATAAGTGTTATGGAACATTGTGATCACAAGGATTTGGAGCATTGTGATGAGATAGATCATCGAATATTTTGATTTCATTGTGATGACAATAGCCTGAAGTATTATGATGATGGGCATGGTGAATTTTGATGACAGGGATCATGGAGCATTGAGATGCAAAGGGGCATGGAGCATTGTGATTAGAGGGTTCATGGTGCATTGTGATGACAATGGCATGGAGCATTGAGATGCCAAAGGTCATGGAGCCTTGTGATGAGAAAGGTCATGGAGCATTTTGATGACAAGTGCGTGGTACATTGTGATGAGAAGGGAAGGGAACCTTGTGATGACAGGGTTATAGAGCAATTTGATGAAAAGGGTCATGGAATATTTTGATGACAGGTGTTATGGAACATTGTGATGTCAGGGGTCATTGAGCATTTTGAGGAAAAGTGTTATGGATCATTTTGATGACAGGGGTTATGGAACATTGTGATGTCAGGGGGCATCGAACTTTGTGATGATATGTGCATGTAGCATTGAAAATACAGAAGTAATGGAACATTGTGATGACAGGGGTGAGGGAGTATTGTCATGAATAGTGATGTAACATTGTGATATCAGTGTTGAGAGAGCATTTTGATGAGAAGTGCATGGAGAATTTGATGACAAGTTTTATGGAGCATTGTGGTGACAAGATTGAGGAGCACAGTGATGAAAAGTGCAGTGTGCATTGTGATGACATGGGTCATGGAGCATTGTGCTGACAAGCGCATGGAGCATTGTGATGACAAGGGTCATGGAGCATTGTGCTGAGAAAGGCATAGAGCATTGTGATGACAAGGGTCAAAGAGAATTGTGATGAAAAGTTCTTGGTGCATTGTGGTTAAATATGTCACAGAGACTGTTGATGACGAGGGCATGGACCATTGTGATGACAAAGGTCATGAAGCATTGTGATGAATGGAGGCATGGAGCATGGTGATGACTGGGGTCATGGACCATTGTGATAACAAGGGCATGGAGCCTTGTGATGACAAGGGAATGGGGCATTGGTCTAATAAGTTTCATGAATTATTGTGATGACAGTTGGAATGGCGCATTGTGATGACAAGGGCATGGAGCATTGTGATGACCAGGTCATGCAGTACTGTGAAGACAGGTGTCATGGAGCATTGTGATGACATATGTAATGGCCCATAGTGATGACAATGGCATGGAGCATTGTGATGCCAAGTGTCATGGAGGATTCTGATGACAAAGGTAATGGAGCATTGTGATGACAATGGCTTGGAGCATTGTGATGACAAGGGTCATGGAGCATTGTGCAGACAGGTGCATGGAGAATTGTGATGAAAAGGGTCATGGAGCATTCTGATGACAAGCTTGTGGAGTATTTTGATGACAATGGCATGGAGCATTGTGATGAAAATGGCATGGGACATTGTGATGACAAGTGTACTGAGAATTGTGATGACAAAAGTCATGGAGCATTGGGATGAAAAGGGCATGGATTATTGTGATGACAGGCATCATGGAGAGTTGTGATGACAAGTGTTATAGAACATTGTGATCACAAGGGTTTTGAGCATTGTGATGACAGAAGTCATGGATCATTTTGATTTCAAGGAGCATGGAGCATTGTGATGACAAGGGCATGAAGCAATGTGATCCCAAGTTTCATGCAGGACTGTGATGACAATGGTAATGGAGTATTGTGATGACAAGCGAATAGAGCATCTCAATGACAAGGTCATGTAGCATTTTGCTGAAAAATTCTTGGAGCATTGTGATGACAGGTGTCATGGAGCACTGTGATGACAAGCGTCACGGAGCATTGTGAATACAGGGGTCATGGAGCATTGGGATGACAAGGGCATGGATCATTGTGATGACAAGGGTCATGGAGCATTGGGCTGAAAATGTTCATGGGGTATTGTGATGACAGGGGTCATCGAGCATTTTGATGAGAAGGTCATGGAGCATTGGGCTGAAAATATTCATGGAGTATTGTGATGACAGGGATCATGGAGCATTTTGATGACAAGATCCTAGAGCACTTTGATGAGAAGACAATAGGAGACTTGTGATGGCAAGTCTCATGGAGCATTCTGATGAAACGGGACATGGAGCATTGTGATTACAGGGGTCTTGGAGCATTGTGATGACAAGGGAATGGAGCATTGTGAGGAGAAGGCCATGGAGCATTCTGATGACATGCGTTATTGAGCTTTGTGATGACAAGGGCATGGAGCATTGTGATTACATGGGTCTTGGAGCATTGTGATTAAAAGGGCATGGATCATTGTGTTGAAAAAGGCATGGAGACGTGTCATAACAGGGTTAATGGAGCATACTGATGACAAGTGTCAGGGAGCATTGTGATGACAAGTGTATTGAGCATTGTGATGACAAAGTTCATGGAGCATTGTGATGAGAAGACCATGGATAATTGTGATGATGAGCGTCATGGGGTGTTGTGATTATAAGTGTTATGGAACATTTTGATCACCTGGGATTGGAACATTGTGATGACAGAGGTCATGGAGCATTTTAATTTCATTGTGATGACAATAGCCTGAAGCATTATGATGATGGGCATGGTCCATTGTGATGACAGGGTTCATGGAGCATTGAGATGAAAAGACGCATGGAGCATTTTGATTAAAAGGGTCTTGGAGCTTTGTGATGACAAGTGAAAGGAGCATTGTGATGACAGGGCCATTCAACATTCTGATGACATGCGTCATGTAGCTTTTTAATGACAAGGGCATGGAGCATTTTGATTAGAGGTGTCGTGGAGCATTTTGATGACAAGTGTCATGGAGCCTTGTGATGACAAGGCCGTGGATCATTGTGATGGCAGGTGTCATGGAGCATTGTTATGACAGAGGTAAAGGAGCATTGTGATGAGAAGGGAATGGAGCATTGGTCTGAAATGTTTCATGGATGATTGTGATGAGAGTGTGCATAGAGTATTGTGATGATAAGGGCATGGAACACTGTGATACATGGGTCATGGAGGATTGTAATGACAAGGGCATGGGGCATTGTGATGAGAAGGGCATCGAGCATTGTGATGGCAAGTGTCATGGAGCCTTGTGATGACAACGCCATGGAACATTGTGATGGCAGGTGTCATGGAGCATTGTTATGAAAAGGTAAAGGAGCATTGTGATGAGAAGGGCATGGAGCATTGGTCTGAAATGTTTCATGGATTATTGTGATGAGAGTGGGCATAGAGCATTGTGATGATAAGGGCATGGAACACTGTGATACATGTGTCATGGAGGATTGTAAGGACAATGTCATGGGGCATTGTGATGAGAAAGGCATCGAGCATTGCGATGACATGTGTCATGGAGCTTTGTGATGACAAGGGCATGGAGCAATGTGATGAGAGGTTTCATGGAGCATTGTGATGACAATGACATGGAGCATTGTGATGCCAAGGGTCATGGCGCTTTGTGATGACAAATGTCATGGAGCATTTTGATGACAAGTGCATGGTGCATTGTCATGAGAAGGGCAGGGAGTATTTTGATGACAGGGTCATGCAGCAATATGATGGAAAGTGTATTGGAACATTTTGATGACAGGGGTTATAGAATATTGTGATGTCAGGGGTCATGGAACACTGTGATGATAAAAGGATGTAGCATTGTGATGACAGGGGTCATGGGACATTGTGATTACAGTGGTAAGGGAGTACTGTGACAACTAGTGATGGAACACTGTGATATCTGTGGTGAGAGAGCATTTTGATGAGAAGTGCATGGAGCATTGTGATTACAAGGTTTATGGAGCATTGCAATGACAAGTTTCTGGACTGTTGTGATGAAAAGCGAATGGCACATTGTGATGACAAGGGTCATGGAACATTTTTCAGACAAAGTCATGGAGCATTTTGATGACAATGGTCACGGAGCATTGTGATGAAAACGGAATGGGGCATGGTGATGAATAAGGCATGGAGCCTTTTCGTGACAGGTTTCAAAGAGCATTCGGATGACAAGTGTCAGGGAGCATTGTGATGACAAGTGTACTGAGCATTGTGAAGACAAATGTCATGGAGCACTGTGATGAAAATGGCATGGAATTTTGTGATGACAGGCATCATGGAGCATTGTGATGACAAGTGTTATGGAACATTGGGATCACAAGGGTTTGGAGCATTGTGATGACAGAGGACATGGATCATTTTGATTTCAAGGAGCATGGAGAATTGTGATGATAAGGGCATGAAGCAATATGCTCTCAAGGTTCATGGAGGATTGTGATAACAATGGAAATGGAGTATTGTGATGACAAGCGCATAGAGCATGGTAATGAAAATGTCATGTAGCATTTTGCTGACAAAGTCATGGAGCATTTTGATGACAGGTGTCATGGAGCACTGTGATGACAAGCGTCACGGAGCATTGTGAATACAGGGGTCATGGAGCATTGGGATGACAAGGCCATGGATCATTGTGATGAGAAGATCATGGAGTATTTTAAAGACAGGCATCTGGGAGCATTGTGATGACATATATCATGGTCCATTGCAATGACAATGGCAGGGAGCATTGTGATGCCAAATGTAATGGAGGATTTTGATGACATATATAATGGAGCATTGTGATGACTAGGTCTTGGAGCATTATGATGACAAGGGCCATTGAGAATGTTCAGAACAAGGTCGTGAAGCATTGTGATGACAAGTTCCTGGAGCATTGTGATGAGAAATCCACAGAGACTTGTGATGACAAATCTCATGGAGCATACTGATGAAAAGGGGCATGGACCATTGTGATTACAGGGGTCTTGGAGCATTGTGATGAGAAGGGTCATGGAGCCTTGTGATGACAAGGCCATGGAACATCGTGATTGCAGGGGTCATGAAGCATTGTTATGACAGGGGTAATGGACCATTGTGACGGCAAGGGCATGGAGCATTGTGATGAGAAGGCCATGGAACACTGTGAATACATGTGTCATGCAGCTTTTTGATGACAAGGGCATGGAGCAATGTGATGAGAGCGTTCATGGAGCACTGTGATGAAAATGATAGGAGCATTGTGATGCCAAGTGTCATGGATCTTTCTGATGACAAAGGTCATGGAGCACTTTGATGACAAGTGCATTGTGCATTGTGATGAGAAGGGCAGGGAGCATTGTGATGACAGGGTCATGGAGCAATTTGATGAAAAGCGTCAAGGAACATATTGATGACAGTGGTTATGGAACATTGTGACGTCAGGGGTCATGGAGCATTTTGATGACAGGGGTTATGGAGCATTGTGATGTCAGGGGTCATCGAACATTGTGATGATAAGTGCATGTAGCATTGTGATGACAGGAGTCATGGAACATTGTGATAATAGGGGTGAGGGAGTACTGTGACGAATAGTGATGTAACATTGTGATATCTGTGGTGAGAGAGCATTTTGATGCGAAGTGCATGGAGCATTGTGATGACAATGTTTATGGAGCATTGTGATGACAAGATTGTGTAGCAATGTTATGACAAGCGCATGGTGCATTGTGATGACATGTGTCATGGAGCATCGTGCTGACAAGCGCATGGAGCATTTTGATGATAAGGGTCATGGAGCATTGTGCTGAGAAAGGCATAGAGAATTGTGATGACAAGGATCAAAGAGCATTGTGATGAAAAGTTCATGGAGCATTGTGATGACAAGGGTCATGGAGCATTGTGATGAAAAGGGCATGTAGCATTGGTCTAATAAGTTTCATGGATTATTGCGAAGACTGTTGGAATGGTGCATTGTGGTGACAAGGGCATGGAGCATTGTGATGACCATGTCATGCAGTATTGTGAAGACTGGTGTCAGGGAGCATTGTGTTGACATATGTAATGGCCCATTGTGATGACAATGGCATGGAGCATTGTGATGCCAAGTGTCATGGAGGATTCGGATGACAAAGGTAATGGTGCATTGTGATGACAATGGCTTGGAGCATTGAGATGACAAGGGTCAGGGAGCAATGTGCTGACAAGTGCATGGAGAACTGTGATGACAAGGGTCATGGAGCATTCTCATGACAAGATTGTGGAGAATTTAGATGACAGTGGCGTGGAGCATTGTGATGAAAACGGCATGGGGCATTGTGATGAAAAAGGCATGGAGCCTTTTCGTGACAGGGTTCAAGGAGCATTCTGATGACAAGTGTCAGGGAGCATTGTGATGACAAGTGTATTGAGAATTTTGATGACAAAGGTCATTGAGCATTGTGATGAAAAGTGCATGGAGTATTGTGATGACAGGCATCATGGAGGATTGTGATGACAAGTGTTATGGAACATTTTGATCACAAGGGTTTGGAGCATTGTTTTGACAGAAGTCATGGATCATTTTGATTTCCAGGAGCATGGAGCATTGTGATGACAACGGCATGAAGCAATGTGATCCCAAGGTTCATGGAGGATTGTGATGACAATGGTAATGGAGTATTGTGATGACAAGAGCATAGAGCATTGCAATGACAAGGTCATGTAGCATTTTGCTGACAAAGTCATGGAGCATTGTGATGACAGGTGTCATTGAGCACTGTGATGACAAGCGTCACGGAGCATTGTGAATACAGGGGTCATGGAGCATTGGGATGACAAGGGCATGGATCATTGTGATGACAAGGGTCATGGAGAATTGGGCTGAAAATGTTCATGGAGTATTGTGATGACAGGGGTCATGGAGCATTGTGATGACAGAGGTCATATAGAGTATTGATTTCATTGTGCTGACAACAGCCAGAAGCATTATGATGATGGGCATGGTGCATTGTGATGAAAGGGTTCATGGAGCTTTGAGATGAAAAGGGGCATGGAGCATTGTGATTACCGGTGTCTTGGAGCACTGTGATGACAAGGGCATGGAGCATTTTGATGAGAAGGACATGGAACATTCTGATGGCATGTGTCATGGAGCTTTTTGATGACAAGGGCATGGAGCATTGTGATTAAAGGGGTCTTGGAGCATTGTGATGACAAGTGTCATGGAGCATTGTGATGACAAGGCCGTGGAATATTGTGATGGCAGGGGTCATGGAGCATTGTTATGACAGGGGTAATAGAGCATTGTGATGAGAAGGGCATGGAGCATTGTGATTACAAGGTTTATGGAGCATTACCATGACAATTTTGTGGACCGTTGTGATGAAAAGCGCGTAGCACATTGTGATGACAATGGTCAAGGAGCATTTTTCTGACAAAGGCATGGAGCATTGTGATGACAGGTGTCATGGAGCACTGTGATGACAAGCGTCACGGAGCATTGTGAATACAGGGGTCATGGAGCATTGGGATGACAAGGGCACGGATCATTGTGATGACAAGTTTCTTGGAGCATTGGGCAGAAAATGTGCATGGAGTATTGTGATGACAGGGGTCATGGAGCACGGTGATTACAGTGGTGTTTGAGCATTGTGATGACAAGTGTCCCGGATCATTGTGTTGTCAGGTGTCATGGAGTGTTGTGATGACAGTAGTCATTGAGCATTTTGATGATATTGGTCATGGAGCATTGTGATGAGAAAGTCATGGAGCATTGGGGTGAAAATATTCATGGAGTATTGTGATGACATGGGTCATGGAGCATTGTGATGACAAAGAAATGGAGCATGGTGATGACAAGTTCCTGGAGCATTGTGATGAGATGACCATGGAGACTTGAGATGACAAGTCTCATGGAGCATTCTGATGAAAAGGGGCATGGAGCATGGGTCTGACAAGTTTCATAGATTATTGTGATGACAGTGGGCATGGTGCATTGTGATGACAAGGGCATGGAGCATTTTGAAGACAAGGGCATGGAGTATTGTGAAGACATGTGTCAGGGAGCATTGTGATGACATTTGTCATGGTCCATTGCGATGACAATGGCATGGAGCATTGTGATGCCTAATGTAATGGAGGATTGTGATGACAAATATAATGGAGCATTGTGATGACTAGGGCTTGGAGCATTATGATGACAAGGGCCATTGAGAATTTTCATGACAATGTCGTGAAGCATTGTGATGACAAAATCCTGGAGCACTGTGATGAGAAAACCATGGAGCCTTGTGATGACAAATCTCATGGATCATACTGATGAAAAGGGGCATGGAGCATTCTGATCACAAGGGTCTTGGAAGATTGTGATAACAAGGGAATGGAGCATTGTGATGACAAGGGCATGCAGCAGTGGTCTAATAAGTTTCATGGATTATTGTGATGACAGTTGGAATGGCGCATTGTGATGACATGGGCGTGGAGCATTGTGATGACCAGGTCATGCATTATTGTGAAGAGAGGTAACAGGGAGCAATGTGATGACATATGTAATGACCCATTGTGATGACAATGGCATGGAGCATTGTGATGCCTAGTGTCATGGAGGATTCTGATGACAAGTGTAATGGAGCATTGTGATGACAATGGCTTTGAGCATTGTGATAACCAGGTCATGCAGTATTGTGAAGAGAGTTATCAGGGAGCATTGTGATGACATATGTAATGGCCCATTGTGGTGACAATACCATGGATCATTGTGATGCCAAGTGTCATGGAGGATTCTGATGACAAAGGTAATGGAGCATTGTGATGACAATGGCTTGGAGCACTGTGATGACAAGGGTCAGGGAGCATTGTGCTGACAAGTGCTGGGAGAATTGTGATGACAAGGGTCATGGAGCATTCTGATGACAAGCTTGAAGAGTATTTTGATGACAGTGGCATGGAGCATTGTGAAGAAAATGGAATGGGGATTTGTGATGCAAAAGGCATGGAGCCTTTTCGTGACAGGGTTCAAGGAGCATTCTGACGACAAGTGTCAGGGAGCATTTTGATGACAAGTGTATTGAGCATTGTGATGACAAAGGTCATGGAGCATTGTGATGAGAAGACCATTGATAATTGTGATGACGAGCGTCATGGGGCATTGTGATGACAAGTGATAAGGAATATTGTGATCACAAGGTTTTTGAGCATTGTTATGACAGAGGTCAAGGAGCATTTTGATTTCATTGTGATGACAATAGCATGAAGCATTATGATGATGGGCATGGTGCATTGTGATGACAGGGTTCATGGATCATTGAGATGAAAAGGGGCATAGAGCATTGTGATTACAGGGTTCTTGGAGCATTGTGATGAGAAGGGTCATGGAGCTTTGTGATGACAAGGCCATGGAACATCGTAATGGCAGGGGTCATGGAGCATTGTTATGTCAGGTGTAATGGAGCATTCTGATGGCAAGGGCGTGGATCATTGTGATGAGAAGGCCATGGAGCATTCTGATGACATGTGTCATGGAGCTTTGTGAAGACAAGGGCATGGAGCAATGTGATGAGAGCGTTCATGGAGCATTGTGATGACAATGACATGGAGCATTGTGATGCCAAAGGTCATGGAACTTTGTGATGAAAAATGTCATGGAGCATTTTGATAGCAAGGGCGTTGTGCATTGTGATGAGAAGGGCAGGGAGCATTGTGATGACAGTGTCATGGAGCAATTTGGTGAAAAGTGTCATGGAATATTTTGATGACAGTTGTTATGGAACATTGTGATGTCAGGGGTCATCAAACATTGTGATGATAAGTGCATGTATCATTGTGATGAGAGGAGTCATGGAACATTGTGATGACAGGGGTGAGGGAGTATTGTGACAAATAGTGATGTAGCATTGTGATATCAGTTGTGAGAGAGCATTTTGATGAGAAGTGCATGGAGCATTGTGATTACAAATTTTAAGGAGAATGTGATGACAAGATTGTGGAGCACTGTGATGACAAGCGCATGGTGCATTGTGATGACATGTGTCATGGAGCATTGTGCTGACAGGCGCATGGAGCATTGTGATGACAAGGGTCAAAGAGCATTGTGATGAATAGTTCATGGAGCTTTGTGGTTAAAATGGTCAAAGAGACTGTTGATGACGAGGTCATGGACCATTGTGATGACAAAGGTCATGAAGCATTGTGATGACTGGAGTCACGGAGCATTGTGATGACAAGAGTCATGGAGCATTGTGATAACAGGGGCATGGAGCGTTGTGAGGACAATGGCATGGAATATTGGTCTAATAAGTTTCATGAATTATTGCGATGACATTTGGAAAGGCGCATTGTGATGACAAGGGCATGGAACATTGTGATCACCACTTCATGCAGTAATGAGAAGAGAGGTGTCAGGGATCATTGTGATGACATATGTATTGGCCAGTTGTGATGACAATGGCATGGAACATTTTGATGCCAAGTGTCATGGAGGATTCTGAGGACAAATTTAATGGAGCATTGTGATGACAATGGCTTGGAGCATTGTGATGAGAAGGGTCAGGGAGCATTGTGCTGACAAGTGCATGGAGAATTTTGATGACAAGTGTCATGGAGCATTCTGAGGACAAGCTTGTGGAGTATTTTGATGACAATGGCATGGAGCATTGTGATGAAAACGGCATGGGACATCGTGAAGAAAAATGCATGGAGACTTTTCGTGACAGGGTTCAAGGAGCATTCTGACGACAAGTGTCAGGGAGCATTGTGATGACAAGTGTATTGAGAATTGTGATGACAAAGGTCATGGAGCATTGTGATGAAAAGTGCATGGAGTATTGTGATGACAGGCATCATGGAGCGTTGTGGTGACAAGTGTTAATGGAACATTGTGATAAAAAGTGTTTGGAGCATTGTGATAACAGAGGTCATGGATCATTTTGATTTCAAGGAGCATGGAGCATTGTGATGACAAGGTCATGAAGCAATGTGATCCCAATGTTCATCGAGGATTGTGATGACAATGGAAATGGAGTATTGTAATGACAAGCACATAGAGCATTGTAATGACATGGTCATGTAGCATTTTGCTGACAAAGGCATGGAGCATTGTGATGACATGTGTCATGGAGCACTGTGATGACAAGCGTCAAGAGCATTGTGAATACAGGGGTCATGGAGCATTGGGATGACAAGGGCATGGTTCATTGTGATGACAAGGGTCATGGAGCACTGGGCTGAAAATTTTCATGGGATGTTGTGATGACAGGGGTCATGGAGCATTGTGATGAATAGGGAATGGAGCATTGTGATGACAAGAATCCCGGATCATTGTGTTGTCATGTGTCATGGAGTGTTGTGATGACAGTGGTCATGGAACATTGTGATGATATTGGCCATGGAGCATTGTGGTGAGTAGGTCGTGGAGCATTGGTCTGAAAATTTTCATGGATTATTGTGATGATAAGGGTCATGGAGCATAGTGATGACAAGGGAATGGAGCATGGTGATGACAAGGTCCTGGAACATTGTGATGAGAAGACCATGGATAATTGTGTTGATGAGAGTTATGGGTTGTTGTGATGATAAGTGTTATGGAACATTGTGATCACTAGGGTTTGGAGCATTATGATGACAGAGGTCATGGAGAATATTGATTTCATTGTGATGACAATAGCCTGAAGCATTATGATGATAGGCATGGTGCATTGTGATGAAAGGGTTCATTGAGCATTGAGATGAAAATTGGCATAGAGCATTCTGTTTACAAGGGTCTTGGAACATTGTGATGACAAGGGCATGGATCATTGTGATGAGAAGGCCATGGAACATTCTGATGACATGCGTCATGGAGCTTTGTGATGACAAGGGCATGGAGCATTGTGATTTCAGGGGTCTTGAGCATTGTAATGACAAGTGTCATGGAACCTTGTGATGACTAGGCCCTGGAACATTGTGATGGCAGGGGTCATGGTGCATTGTTATGACAGCGGTAATGGAGCATTGTGATGAGATGGGCATGGAACATTGGTCTGAAATGTTTCATGGATTATTGTGATGAGAGTGGGCATGGAGCATTGTGATGACAAGGGTACGGAACACTATGATACATGGGTCATGCAGGATTGTAATGACAAGGGCATGGAGCATTTTGATGAGAAGGGCATCGAACACTGTGATGACAAGTATCAGGGAACTTTGTGATGACAAGGGCATGGAGCAATATGATAAGAGGGTTCATGGAGCATTGTGATGACAATGACATGGAGCATTGTGATGCCAAGGGTCATGGAGCTTTGTGATGACAAGTCATGGAGCATTTTGATGACAAGGGCATGGTGCATTGTGATGAGAAAGGCAGGGAGCATTTTGATGGCCGGGTCATGCAGCAATTTGATGAAAAGTGTAATGGATCATTTTGATGGCAGGGGTTATAGAACATTGTGATGACAGGGTTCTTGGAGCTTTGGGATGAAAAGGGTCATGGAGCATTTTGATGACAGGTGTCATGGAACATTGTGATGATAAGGGCATGTAGCTGTGTGATGACATGGTCATGGAACATTGTGATTACAGGGGTGAGGGAGTATTGTGATGACTAGTGATGGAACACTGTGATATCTCTATTGAAAGAGCATTTTGATGAGAAGTGCATGGAGCATTGTGATTACAAGGTTTATGGAGCATTGCAATGACAAGGTTGTGGACCGTTGTGATGAAATGGGCGTGGCACATTTTGAAGAAAATGGTCATGGAGCATTGTTCTGACAAAGACATGGAGCATTGTGATGACAATCGTCGCAGAGAATTGTGATGAAAAGTTCATGGAGCATTGTGGTTACAAAGGTCACAGAGCCTTCTGATGAGGCTGGCATGGACCATTGTGATGACAAACGTTATGAAGCACTGAGATGACTGTAGTCACAGAGCATTGTGATGACTGGGGTTATGGAGCATTGTGATGACATGTGTTATGGAGCATTGTGCTGAAAAGTGCATGGAGCATTGTGATAAAAAGGGTCATGGAGCACTGTGCTGAAAAAGGCATAGAGCATTGTGATGACAAGGGTCAACAGCATTTTGATGAAAAGTTCATGGAGCATTGTGGTTAAAAATGTCACAGAGACTGTTGATGACGAGGGCATGGACCATTTTGATGACAAAAGTCAGGAAGCATTGTGATGACTGGAGTCACGGAGCATTGAGATGACAAGGGTCATGGAGCTTTGTGATGACATGTGTCATGGAGCACTGTGATGACAAGCATCACGGAGCATTGTGAATACAGGGGTCAAGGAGCATTGTGATGACAATGGTCATGGATCACTGGGCTGAAAATGTTCATGGAGTGTTGTGATGACAGTGGTCATGGAGCATTGTGATGATATTGGCCATGGAGCATTGTGATGAGTAGGTCGTGGAGCATTGGGCTGAAAATATTCATAGATTATTGTGATGATAGTGGTCCTGGAGCATTGCGATGACAAGGGAATGGAGCATGGTGATGACAAGGTCCTGGAGCACTGTGATGAGAAGTCCATGGAGACTTGTGATGACAAGTCTCATGGAGCATTCTGATGAAAAGGTGCATGGAGCATTGTGATTACAGTGGTCATGGAACATTGTGATGAGTAGGGCATGGAGCATTGTGATGAGAAGGCCATGGAGCATTCTGATGACATGCGTCATGGAGTTTTGTGATGACAAGGGCATGGAGCATTGTGATTACAGGGATCTTGGAGCATTGTGATGAAAAGGGCATGGATCATTGTTATGAAAAAGGGATGGAGCCTTGTCATGACAGGGTTCAAGGAGCATACTGACGACAAGTGTCAGGGAGCATTGTGATGACAAAGATCATGGAGCATTGTGATGAGAAGACCATGGATAATTGTGATGATGAGCATCATGGTTTGTTGTGATGATAAGTGTTATGGAACATAGTGATCACAAGGGTTTGGAGCATTATGATGACAGAGGTCATGGAGAATATTGATTTCATTGTGATGACAATAGCCTGAAGCATTATGATGATGGGCATGGTGCATTGTGATGACAGGGTTCATGGAGCATTGAGATGAAAAGGGGCATGGTGCATTGTGATTACAAGGGTCTTGGAACATTGTGATGACAAGGGCATGGAGCATTGTGATGATAAGGGGATGTAGCATTGTGATGACAGGGTCATGGAACATTGTGTTTACAAGGGTGAGGGAGTATTGTGATGACTAGTGATGGAACATTGTGGTATCTCTGCTGAGAGAGCATTTTGATGAGAAGTGCATGGAGCATTGTGATTAAAGTGATCTTGGAGCACTGTGATGAAAGGGGCATGGATCATTGTTATGAAAAAGGCATGGAGCCTTGTCATGACAGAGTTCAAGGAGCATACTGACGACAAGTGTTCAGGGAGCATTGTGAAGACAAGTGTATTGAGCACTGTGATGACAAAGATCATAGAGCATTGTGATGAGAAGACCACGGATAATTGCGATGATGAGCGTCATGGGGTGTTGTGATGATAAGTGTTATGGGACATTGTGATCACAAGGGTATGGAGCATTATTATGACAGAGGTCATGGAGAATATTGATTTCATTGTGATGACAATAGCCTAAAGCATTATGATGATGGACATGGTGCATTGTGATGACAGGCTTCATGGAGCATTGAGATGAAAAGGGGCATGGAGCATTGTGATTACAGGGGTCATGGAGCATTGTGATGACAAGGGCATGGAGCATTGTGATGAAAATGCCATGGAACATTCTGATGACATGCGTCATGGAGCTTTGTGATGACAAGGTCATGGAGCATTGTGATTTCAGTGGTCTTAAGCATTCTGATGACAAGTGTCATGGAACATTGTGATGACAAGGCCGTGGAACATTTTGATGGCAAGGTTCATGGTGCATTGTTATGACAGGGGTAATGGAGCATTTTGATGAGAAGGGCATGGAATATTGGTCTGAAATATTTCATGGATTTTTGTGATGAGAGTGGGCATGGAGCATTGTGATGACAAGGGCACGGAGCACTGTGATACATGGGTCAATCAGGATGGTAATGACAAGGGCATGGAGCATTATGATGAGAAGGGCATCGAGCATTTTGATGAAAAGTATCAGGGATCTTTGTGATGACAAGGGCATGGAGCAATATGATAAGAGGGTTCATGGAGCATTGTGATGACAATGACATGGAGCATTGTGATGCCAAGTGTCATGCAGCTTTGTGATGACAATAATGGAGAATTTTGATGACAAGGGCATGGTGCATTGTGATGAGAAGGGCAGGGAGCATTTTGATGACCGGGTCATGCAGCAATTTGATGAAAAGTGTAATGGAACATTTTGATGGCAGGGGTTATAGAACATTGTGATATCAGGGATCTTGCAACTTTGGGATGAAAAGGGTCATGGAGCATTTTGATGACAGGGGTTATGGAACATTGTGATGTCAGGGGTCATGGAACATTGTGATGATAAGTGGATGTAGCATTGTGATGACAGGATCATGGAACATTGTGATTACAGGGGTGAGGGAATATTGTGATGACTAGTGATGGAACATTATGATATCTCTGGTGAGAGGGCATTTTGATGAGAAGTGCATGGACCATTGTGATTACAAGGTTTAGGGAGCATTGCAATGACAAATTTGTGGACCTTTGTGATGAAATGCACGTGGCACATTGTGATGTCAATGGTCATGGAGGATTGTTCTGAAAAAGACATGGAGCATTATGATGACAAGGATCACAGAGAATTGTGATGAAAATTTCAGGGAGCATTGTGGTTACAAAGGTCACAGAGCCTTGTGATGACGCGGGCATGGACCACTGTGATGACAAACGTTATGAAGTATTGTGATGACTGGAGTCACGAAGCATTGTGAAGACAGGGGTCATGAAACTTTGTGATGACAAGGGCATGGAGCATTGTGATGACAGGGGCATGGAGCTTTGGTCTGACAAGTTTCATAGATTATTGTGATGACAGTGGGCATCGTGCATTGTGATGACCAGGACCTGGAGCATTTTGATGAGAACGTCATGGAGTATTGTGAAGACAGGTGTCAAGTAACATTGTGATGACATATGTCATGGTCCATTGCGATTACAATGTCATGGAGCATTGTGATGCAAAATGTAATGGAGAATTGTGATGACAAATATAATGGAGCATTTTGATGATTAGGGCTTGGAGCATTATGATGACAAGGGCCATTGAAAATTTTCATGACAAGGTCGAGAAGCATTGTGATGAGAAGTTCCTGGAGCATTGTGATGGCAAAACCATGGAGCCTTGTGATGACAATTCTCATGGAGCATACTGATGAAAAGGGGCATGGAGCATTGTGATTAGAGGGGTCTTGGAACATTGTGATGACAACGGCAGGGAGCATTGTGAGGAGAAGACCAAGGAGCATTCTGATGGCATGCGTCATTGAGCTTTGTGATGACAAGGGCATGGAGCATTGTGATTACATGGGTCTTGGAGCATTGTGATGAAAAGGCCATGGATCATTGTGATGAAAAAGGCATGGAGCCTTGTCATGACAGGATCCAAGGAGCATACAGACAACAAGTGTCAGGGAGCATTTTGATGATAAGTGTATTGAGCATTGTGATGAGAAGACCATTGACAATTGTGATGACGAGTGTCATGGGGCATTGTGATGACAAGTTATAGGGAATATTGTGATCACAAGGGTTTGGAGCATTGTTATGACAGAGGTCATGGAGCATTTTGATTTCATTGTGATGACAATAGCATGAAGCATTATGATGATGGGCATGGTGCATTGTGATGACAGGGTTCATGGATCATAGATATGAAAAAGGGCATAGAGAATTGTGATTAAAGGTTTCTTAGAGCATTGTGATGAGAAGGGTCATGGAGCTTTGTGATGACAAGGCCATGGAACATCGTGATGGCAGGGGTCATGGAGCATTTTTATCACAGGGCAATGGAGCATTGTGATGGCAAGCGCATAGAGCATTGTGATGAGAAGGCCATGGAGCATTCTGATGACATGTGTCATGGAGCTTTGTGATGACAAGGGCATGGAGCAATGTGATGAGAGCATTCATGGAGCATTGTGATGACAATGACATGGAGCATTGTGATGCCAAGGGTCATGATTCTTTTTGATGACAAAGGTCATGGAGCATTTAGATGGCAAGGGCGTTGTGCATTGTGATGAGAAGGGCAGGGAGCATTGTGATGACAGGGTCATGGAGCAATTTGATGAAGAGTGTCATGGAACATTTTGATGACAGGTGTTATGGAACACTGTGATATCAGGGGTCATCGAACATTGAGATGATAATTGCATGTAGCATTGTGATGACAGGAGTCATAGAATATTGTGATGACAGTGGTGAGGGGGTATTGTGACATATAGTGATGTAGCATTGTGATATCAGTAGCGAGAGAGCATTTTGATGAGAACTGCATGGAGCATTGTGATGACAAATTTTAAGGAGCATTGTGATGACAAGATTGTCGAGCATTGTGCTGACCAGCGCAAGAAGCATTGTGATGACAAGGGTCAAAGAGCATTGTGATGAAAAGTTCATGGAGCATTGTGGTTAAAAAGGTCACAGAGACTGTTGATGACGAGGGCATGGACCATTGTGATGACAAAGGTCATGAAGCACTGTGATGACTGGAGTCACAGAGCATTGTGATGACAGGGGCCATGGAGCATTATGATAACAAGGGCATGGAGCGTTGTGATGACAAGGGAATGGAGCATGGTGATGAGAATTTCCTGGAGCTTTGTGATGAGAAGACCATGGAGACTTGTGATGACAAGTCTCATGGAGCATTCTGATGAAAAGGGGCATGGAGCATTGTGATTACAGGGGTCTTGGAGCATTGTGATGACTAAGGCACGGAGCATTGTGATGAGAAGGCCATGGAGCATTCTGATGACATGGGTCATGGAGTTTTTTGATGACAAGGGCATGGAGCATTGTGATTACAGGGATCTTGGAGCATTGTGATGAAAAGGGCATGGATCATTGTGATGAAAAAGACATGGAGACTTGTCATGACCGGGTTCAAGGAGCATACAGACAACAAGTGTCAGGGAACATTTTGATGACAAGGGCATGGAGCATTTTGATATCAAGGGCCATTGAGAATTTTAATGTCCTGGTCGTGAAACATTTTGATGAAAACCGCATGGAGCTTCCTATGACAGGGGTCATGGAGCATTGTGATGACAAGTGCATGGAGTATTGTGATGGCAAGAGCATATAACATTGTGATGTGAAGGGCCATGCAGCATTGTAATGACAAGGACGTGGAGAATTGTGAGGACAAAGGACATTGAGTTCTGAGATGACAAGTCATGGAGCATGGTTATGGCAAAACCGTGGAGCATTTTGATGAGAAGACCTTGGGTAATTGTGATGTCGAGCATCATGGAGCACTGTAATGACAAGGGGCATGAAGCATTGTAATGACAGGTGTCAGGGAGCAATGTGATCACAGGGGTCATGGAGCAATGTGATGACAAAGGCATGGAGCATTGTGATGACAAGGGCATGGAGCATTGTGATGACAAGTGCATGGATCATTGCAAAGACAAGAGAATGGAGAAGTGTGATGACAAGAACATGTAACATTTTGCTGAGAAGTGTCATGTAGCATTGTGATGACAAGGACGTGGAGAATTTTGATGACAAGAGACATGGAGCATTTTGATAACCAGGGCATGGATCATTGTGATGACAGGGGTCATGGAGCATTATTATGACAAGGGCCATGGTGCATTCTGACATGAGATATCACTTATGAAGGGAATGTAAACATGGCTACATATGAACTGATTTAGGGAAGAGAACAGAGTCTCAGATTTAGAAAACACTCTAACGCTTACTTAAGGGGAAAGACAGGTGGGGAGATGCACAAAACAAAAGTTTGATATTAGCACAAGTACCGTTCCTTAATCCAAAAACAAAAGAGACAAGCCCTACTCCTTCCTCAGTGAACGGAACTCAACATCCCTATTCCCCGCAGAGAAATATATCTGACTAGTAAGAATTTTAAAACCTATGTATTGATATGTCTCCGTAAGGTAACTAAGTGTGTCAAGAAAGACATAAACATGGCAGTGAGAATCAGCTCAAACCCAATATAAAAATGAATTTCAAAACAAAACATAAAAACAGAAAAATTCTTACACAATACCTTCAGGGTCACTGATGAAACATGGAATGACCCTATCTACAATGACAGCTGGATGTGGCATAAGGCTGGACACTTGGGACTGAGAGGATTGATGAGATTGGGTGAGCAAACGTAGACCCTTTAAAGCAATAATGTGTGGCACCCATTCCATGGGTCCCAACAGGCCAGGTTAAAGGGCATATTACTACAGCTATAATATGTACGGGAAACCTAGATAATGGACACAGTGTGAATACGAAAGTTTTCTAAGACTCAACAAATAGTCCGTCTCCTGGTGCTCCCATTTGACTTTCCAACTGCTTTGATATCTATCTCCCAACTTGGAGAGACAGCACCTTTAACCTCCTGGTTCGCACAGGTTGCCAATATGGCAGAGGATGAAAGGGAAGAGGGAGAACCAGTGAGAGAGTAGCTGTTAGACATTTGGACGGGCACATGTCACTCTTACTTCGCGGGAAGAAGAAGAATTAACCAAAGCTTCAGCCACCCACCGGGAACCAGTATAGGTCCTGAACCAAAATATTGGACTTGCGTTCAGCTAACAAAAAAATGAGTTAAATAATGTAGCTCAGTGGCACAGCAATTCACAAAAAAGCAGAGTAATAAAGAACAACTATCATTCAAAAATCTGTTGAGGGAAGGCAACGAGGCAGACTTGAAAGCGAGGCAGAATAGCAGGAAACATATTTCACGAGGTACGTAGGAATCACATTTAAGGCACAGGAAGAGGGGCACAACTTCGACAATGATGCACTTGGCCAAAAAGGGCGTATGCATTTTCTCCTGAATATATGCAGGAGAAAACGCATACGCCCTTTTTGACCAAGCAAGCAAGCGGGCAATGCAAATCTGCACTACAAAAAAGTATCACTTCCCACCGGTCAAAAGGGACATCCACAAAATGTGTAAATACCAGAGAGGCAAGACAGGCCCTGGAGAACAGGGAGCCTTGTTATGCAGATGGGCGGGATGTAAATTGCAAACTGCCACTCTGGAGGACTGCACTGTGTTCCCTAAAACAAGTAGACAACAGAGCTACAGAGCCAAGGGCACTTCCAGTCTAGGGAATATACCTTGGGAAAACTGAAAATCAATAAGACAGAGCCACCCCCAAATTTAGGGCTGCACTGCGTACAAGAACCTCAACTTGGGTACACCTTAAATATCCCAGGGAAGATAAAAATGGTTCAAAAAATTGTGGTACATACGTACGATGGAATATCCCTCAGCCATGAAATCAATGTCATAAGACCAGTAGCATCAATATGAGTGGATTCAGGTACGGTGATTCTAAGTGAAATAAGTCACAGAGAAATAGAAGCTTATCATAAGATATCACTTATGAAGATCCTGTAAACATGGCTGCACATGAACTGAGTTAGGAAAGAGAACAGAGTCTCACATTTAGAAAACACTCTTATGCCTGCTTAAGGGGGAAGGAGAGGTGGGGTGATGCATAAAACCAGAGTTTGATATAAGCACACGTACCGTTCTAAAAACCAAATATGGAATAGACAAGACCTACCTATACCTTCCTCAGTGAAAGGGACTCAAAACCCCATATTTCCCGCAGAGGAATATATCTTACTAGTAAGAATCTTAAAACCTATGTATTGATATGTCTCCGTAAGGGAATCAAGTGTGTCTAGACTGGCATAAACATGGCAGCGACAATCAGCTCAAACCCACTATAAAAAGGAATTTCAAAAACAAAACAAAAAAACAGGGACATTCTTTACAATTCCTTCAGGGTCTCTGATGAAACCTGGAATGACCCTGTCTAAAATGACAGCTCGATGTTGCCTAAGGCTGGACACATGGGACTGAGAGGATTGGTGAGATTGGGTGAGCAAATGCAGACCCTTGAAAGCAATAATGCATGGCACATATTCCATGGGTCTGAACTCTCCAGGTTAAAGGGAATATTACTACAGCTATAACATGTACGGGGAACCTAGAGAATGGACACACTGTGAATACGAATGGTTTCTAAAACTCAACGAATAGTCCCTCTCCTGGTGCTCCAGTTTGACTTTCCAAGTGCTTTACTATCAATCTCCCAACTTGGAGAGACAGCCCCTTTAACCTCCTGGTTCTCACAGGTTGCCAATTTGGCAGAGGATGAAAGGGAAGAGGGAGAACCAATGAGAGAGTAGATGTTAGGCATTTGGACGGGCATATGTCATTCTAATTTCCCGGCAGGAAGAAGAATTAACCAAAGTTGCAGCCACCCACCAGGAACCAGTATCGGTCCTGAAACAAAATTTTGGACTTGCATTCAGCTCACAAAAAACGAGTGGAAAAATGGAGCTCAGCGGCAGAGCAATTAACAATCTGACAGGTAATAAAAGCCAAGTGTCTTCAAGAAATGTGTTGAGGGAAGGCAACGAAGCAGACTTGAAAGCGAGGCCGAATAGCAGGAACCAGATTTCAAGAGGTATGTTGGAATCGTCTGTAAGGCACAGGAAGAGGAGACCAACTTCGACAATGATGCACTTGGCCAAAAAGGGCATATGCGTTTTCTCCTGAATATATGCAGGAGAAAACGCATACGCCCTTTTTGGCCAAGCAAGCCAGCGGGCAATGCAAATCTGCACTACAAAGAAGTATCACTTCCCACCTGTCAAAAGGGATTTCCACAAAATGTGTAAAAACCAGAAAGGCAAGACAGGCCCTGGAGAAAAGGGAGAATTGTTATGCGGATGGGCGGGATGAAAACTGCCAACTGCCTCACTGGAGGAGTGCATTGTGTTCCCTAAAAGAAGCAAACAACAGAGCTACAGAGCCAAGGGCACTTCCAGTCTAGGGAATATACCTTGGGAAAACTGAAAATCAATAAGACAGAGCCACCCCCAAATTTAGGGCTGCACTGCTTACAAGAAACTCTACTTGGGTACACCTGAAATATCCCAGGAAATAAAAAAAAATGTTTCAAAAAATTGTCGTACTTATGTACGACGGAATATCCCTCAGCCATGAAATCAATGTCATAAGACCAGTAGCAGCAAAATGAGTGGATTCAGGTACGATGATTCTAAATGAAATAAGTCACACAGAAAAAGAAGCTTATCATAAGATATCACTTATGAAGATCCTGTAAACATGGCTACACATGAACTGAGTTAGGAAAGAGAACAGAGTCTCACATTTAGAAAACCCTCTTATGCCTGCTTAAGGGGGAAGGAGAGGTGGGGTGATGCATAAAACCAGAGTTTGATATAAGCACAGGTACCGTACCAAAAACCAACTATGGAATAGACAAGACCTACCTATACCTTCCTCAGTGAAAGGGACACAAAACCCCATATTTCCCGCAGAGGAATATACCTGACTACTAAGAATCTTAAAACCTATGTATTGATATGTCTCCGTAAGGGAATCAAGTGTGTCTAGACTGGCATAAACATGGCAGCGACAATCAGCTCAAACCCACTATAAAAAGGAATTAAAAAAACAAAACAAAAAAACAGGGACATTCTTTCCACTTCCTTCAGGGTCTGTGATGAAACCTGGAATGTCCCTGTCTACAATGACACCTCGATATGGCATAAGGCTGGACACTTGCGACTGAGAGGATTGGTGAGATTGGGTGAGCAAATGCAGACCCTTTAAAGCAATAATGCATGGCACCCATTCCATGGGTCCCAACTCTCCAGGTTGAAGGGAATATTACTACAGCTATAACATGTACGGGAAACCTAGAGAATGAACACAGTGTGAATACGAAAGGTTTCTAAAACTCAACGAATACTCCCTGTCCTGGTGCACGGGTTTGACTTTCCAACTGCTTTACGATCACTCTCCCAACTTGGAGAGACAGCCCCTTTAACCTCTTGGTTCTCACAGTTTGCCAATTTGGCAGAGGATGAAAGGGAAGAGGGAGAACGAATGAGAGAGTAGCTGTTAGGCATTTGGACGGGCATATGTCACTCTAATTTCCCGGCAGGAAGAATAATTAACCAAAGTCTCAACCTCCCACCGGAAACCAGTATAGGTCCTGAACCAAAATATTGGCCAAGCGTTCAGCTCACAAAAAACGAGTTGAAAAATGGAGCTCAAGGGCACATCAATTCACAAAATGGCAGAGTAATAAAGGACAACTATCATCCAAAAATCTGTTGAGGGAAGGCAACGAGGCGGACTTGAAAGCGAGGCAGAATAGCAGGAAACAGATTTCAAGAGGTACGTGGGAATCACCTGTAAAGCACAGGAAGAGGGGCACAACTTCGACAATGATGCACTTGGCAAAAAAGTGCGTATGCATTTTCTCCTGAATATATGCAGGAGAAAACGCATACGCCCATTTTGGCCAAGCAAGCAAGCGGGCAATGTAAATCTGCACTACAAAGAAGTATCCCTGCCCACCGGTAAATGGGATATCAACAAAATGTGTAAATATCAGAAAGGCAAGACAGGCCCTGGAGAACAGGGAGCCTTGTTATGCTGATGGGCGGGATGTAAATTGCCAAAAGCCTCTCTGGAGGAGTGCATTGAGTTCTGTAAAGCAAGAAAACAACAGAGCTACAGAGTAAAGGGCACTTCCAGTCTAGGGAATATACCTTGGGAAAACTGAAAATCAATAAGACAGAGCCACCCCCAAATTTAGGGCTGCACTGCTTACAAGAACCTCAAATTGGGTACACCTTAAATATCCCAGGTAAGATAAAAATTGTTCAAAAAATTGTGGTCCTTACGTACGATGGAATATACCTCAGCCATGAAATCAATGTCATAAGACCAGTAGCAGCAAAATGAGTGCATTCAGGTATGATGATTCTAAGTGCAATAAGTCACACAGAAAAAGAAGCTTATCATAAGATATCACTTATGAAGATCCTGTAAACATGGCTAAACATGAACTGAGTTAGGAAAGAGAACAGAGTCTCACATTTAGAAAACACTCTTATGCCTGCTTAAGGGGGAAGGAGAGGTGGGGTGCTGCATAAAACCAGAATTTGATATAAGCACAGGTACCGTTCCAAAAACCAACTATGGAATAGACAAGACCTACCTATACCTTCCTCAGTGAAAGGAATTCAAAACCGCATATTTCCCGCAGAGGAATATACCTGACTAGTAAGAATCTTAAAACCTATGTATTGATATGTCTCCGTAAGGGAATCAAGTGTGTCTAGACTGGCATAAACATGGCAGCGAGAATCAGCTCAAACCCACTATAAAAAGAAATTTCAAAAACAAAACAAAAAAACAGGGAAATTCTTTACAATTCCTTCAGGGTCTCTGATGAAACCTGGAATGACCCTGTCTACAATGACAGCTGGATGTGGCATAAGGCTGGACACTTGGGACTGAGAGGATTTGTGAGATTGGGTGAGCAAATGCAGACACTTTAAATCAATAATGCATGGCACCCACTCCATGGGTCCCAACTCTCCTGGTTGAAGGGAATATTACTACAGCTATAACATGTACGGGAATCCTAGAGAATGGACACACGGTGAATACGAAAGGTCTCTAAAACTCAACGAATAGACCCTCTCCTGGTGCTCCGATTTGACTTTCCAACTCATTTACTATCAATATCCCAACTTGGAGAGACAGCCCCTTTAACCTCCTGGTTCTCACAGGTTGCCAATTTGGCAGAGGATGAAATGGAAGAGGGAGAACCAATGAGAGAGTAGCTGTTAGGCATTTGGACGGGCATATGGCACTCTAATTTCCCGGCAGGAAGAAGAATTAACCAAAGTCTCAGCCACCCACCGGGAACCACTATAGGTCCTGAACCAAAATTTTGCCCATGCGTTCAGCTCACAAAAAACGAGTTGAAAAATGGAGCTCAAGGGCACAGCAATTCACAAACTGGCAGAGTAATAAAGGACAACTATGATCCAAAAATCTGTTGAGGGAAGGCAATGAGGCGGACTTGAAAGCGAGGCAGAATAGCAGGAAACAGATTTCAAGAGGTACGTTGGAATCACCTGTAAAGCACAGTAAGAGAGGCACAATTTCGACTATGATGCACTTGGCCAAAAAGCGGGTATGCATTTTCTCCTGAATATATACAGGAGAAAACGCATACGCCCTTTATGGCCAAGCAAGCAAGCGGGCAATGCAAATCTGCACTACAAAGAAGTATCCCTTCCCACCGGTCAAAAGGGACATCCACAAAATGTGTAAATATCAGAAAGGCAAGACAGGCCCTGGAGAACAGGGAGCCTTGTTATGCTGATGGGCGGGATGTAAATTGCCAACTGCCTATCTGGAGGAGTGCATTGTGTTCCGTAAAAAAAGTAAACAACCGAGCTACAGAGCCAAGGGCACTTCCAGTCTAGGGAATATACCTTGGGAAAACTGAAAATCAATAAGAGAGAGCCACCCTCAAATTTAGGGCTGTACTGCTTACAAGAACCTCAAATTGGGTACAACTTAAGTATCCCAGGTAAGAAAAAAATGGTTCAAAAATTGTGGTACTTACGTACAATGGAATATCCCTCAGCCATTAAATCAATATCATAAGACCAGTAGCAGCAAAATGAGTGGATTCAGGTACGAAGATTCTAAGTGAAATATATCACACAGAAAAAGAAACTTATCATAAGATATCACTTATGAAGATCCTGTAAACATGGCTACACATGAACTGAGTTAGGAAAGAGAACAGAGTCTCACATTTAGAAAACACTCTTAGGCCTGCTTAAGGGGGAGGAGAGGTGGGGTGATGCATAAAACCAGAGTTTGATATAAGCACAGGTACCGTTCCAAAAATCAACTATGGAATAGACAAGACCTACCTATCCCTTCCTCAGTGAAAGGGACTCAAAACAACATATTTCCCACAGAGGAATATATCTGACTAGTAAGTATCTTAAAACCTATGTATTGATATGTCTCCATAAGGGAATCAAGTGTGTCTAGACTGGCATAAACATGGCAGTGAGAATCAGCTCAAACCAACCATAAAAATGAATTTCTAAAACAAAACAAAAAAACAGGGAAATTCTTTACAATTCTTTCAGGTTCTCTGATGAAACCTGGAATGACCCTGTCTACAATGACAGCTGGATGTGGCATAAGGCTGGACACTTGGGACTCAGAGGATTGGTGTGATTGGGTCAGCAAATGCAGACCCTTTAAAGCAATAATGCATGGCACCCATTCCATGGGTCCCAACTCTCCAGGTTGAAGGGAATATTACTACAGCTATAACATGTACGGGAATCCTAGAGAATGGACACATTGTGAATACGAAAGGTCTCTAAAACTCAACGAATAGTCCCTCTCCTGGTGCTCTGGTTTGACTTTCCAACTGCTTTACTATCAATCTCCCAACTTGGAGAGACAGCCCCTTTAACCTCCTGGTTCTCACAGGTTGCCAATTTGGCAGAGGATGAAAGGGAAGAGGGAGAACCAATGAGAGAGTAGCTGTTAGGCATTTGGACGGGCATATGTCACTCTAAATTCCCGGCAGGAAGAAGAATTAACCAAAGACTCAGCCACCCACCGGGAACCAGTATAGGTCCTGAACCAAAATATTGGCCATGCGTTCAGCTAACAAAAAACGGGTTGAAAAATGGAGCTCAAGGGCACAGCAATTCACAAACTGGCAGAGTAATAAAGGACAACTATGATCCAAAAATCTGTTGAGGGAAGGCAACGAAGCAGACTTGAAAGCGAGGCTGAATAGCAGTAACCAGATTTCAAGAGGTACGTTGGAATCACATGTAAAGCACAGGAAGAGGGGCACAATTTCGACAATGATGCACTTGGCCAAAAAGGGCATATGCATTTTCTCCTGAATATATGCAGGAGAAAACGCATACGCCCTTTTTGGCCAAGCAAGCCAGCGGGTAATGTAAATCTGCACTACAAAGAAGTATCACTTCCAACCGGTCAGAAGGGACATCCACAAAATGTGTAAAAACCAGAAAGGCAAGACAGGCCCTGGAGAACAGGGAGCCTTTATATGCTGATGGGCGGGATGTAAATTGCCAACTGCCTCACTGGAGGAGTGCATTGTGTTCCCTAAAACAAGTAAACAACAGAGCTACAGAGCCAAGGGCACTTTCACTCTAGGAAATATACCTTGGGAAAACTGAAAACTAATAAGACAGAGCCACCCCCAAATTTAGGGCTGCACTGTTTACAAGAACCTCAACTTGGGTTCACCTTAAATATCCCAGGAAAGATAAAAATTGTTCAAAAAATTGTGGTCCTTACGTACGATGGAATATCCGTCAGCCATGAAATCAATGTCATAAGACCAGTAGCAGCAAAATGAGTGGATTCAGGTATGATGATTCTAAGTGCAATAAGTCACCCAGAAGAAGAAGCTTATCATAAGATATCACTTATGAAGATCCTGTAAACATGGCTACACATGAACTGAGTTAGGAAAGAGAACAGAGTCTCACATTTAGAAAACACTCTTATGCCTGCTTAAGGGGGAAGGAGAGGTGGGGTGATGCATAAAACCAGAGTTTGATATAAGCACAGGTACCGTTCCAAAAACCAACTATGGAATAGACAAGACCTACACCTTCCTCAGTGAAAGGGACTCAAAACACCATATTTCCCGCAGAGGAATATATCTGACTAGTAAGAATCTTAAAACCTATGTATTGATATGTCTCTGTAAGGGAATCAACTGTGTCTAGACTGGGATAAACATGGCAGCGAGAATCAGCTCAAACCCACTATAAAAAGGAATTTCAAAAACAAAACAAAAAAACAGGGAAATTCTATACATTTCCTTCAGGGTCTCTGTTGAAACCTGGAATGACCATATCTACAACGACAGCTGGATGTGGCATAAGGCTGGACACATGGGACTGAGAGTATTGGTGAGATTGGGTGAGCAAATGCAGACCCTTTAAAGCAATAATTCATGGCACCCATTCCATGGGTCCCATGTCTCCAGGTTGAAGGGAATATTACTACAGCTATAACATGTACGGGAAACCTAGAGAATGGACACACTGTGAATACGAAAAGTCTCTAAAACTCAAAGAATAGTGCCTCTCCTGGTGCTCCAGTATGACTTTCCAACTGCTTTACTATCAATCTCCCAACTTGGAGAGACAGCACCTTTAACCTCTTGGTGCGCTCAGGTTGCCAATATGGCAATGGATGAAAGGGAAGAGGGAGAACCAATGAGAGAGTAGCTTTTAGGCATTTGGACGGGCACCTGTCACTCTTATTTCCTGGGAGGAAGAATAATTTACCAAAGTCTCAGCCACGCACCAAAACCAGTATAGGTCCTGAACCAAAATATTGGCCAAGCGTTCAGCTCACAAAAAAACGATTTAAAAAATGGAGCTTTGGGGCAGAGCAATTCACAAACTGGCAGAGTAATAAAGGCCAACTATCATCCAAAAATCTGTTGAGGGAAGGCAATGAGGCGAACTTGAAAGTGAGGAAGAATAGCAGGAAACAGATTTCAAGAGGTACGTTGGAATCACCTTTAAAGCACAGGAAGAGGGGCACAACTTCGACAATGATGCACTTGGACAAAAAGGGCGTATGCGTTTTCTCCTGAGTATATTCAGGACAAAACGCATACACACTTTTTGGCCAAGCAAGCAAGTGGGCAATGCAAGTCTGCACTAGAAAGAAGTATCACTTCCCACTGGTGAAAAGGGACATCCACCATATGGGTAAAATTCAGAAAGGCAAGAGAGGCCCTGGAGAACAGGGAGCCTTGTTATGCTGATGGGTGGGTTGTAAATTGCCAACTGCCTCTCTGGAGGAGAGCATTGTGTTCCCTAAACAAGAAAACAACAGAGCTACAGAGCCAATGGCACTTCCAGTCTAGGGAATATACCTTGGGAAAACTGAAAATCAATAAGACAGAGCCACACCAAAATTTAGGCCTGCACTGATTACAAGATCCTCAACTTGGGTTCACCTTGAATATCCCAGGAAATATAAAAATGGTTCAAAAAATTGTGGTACTTACATACGATGGAATATCCCTCAGCCATGAAATCAATGTCATAAGACCAGTAGCAGCAAAATGAGGGGATTCAGGTACGATGATTCTAAGTGAAATAAGTCACACAGAAAAAGAATCTTATCATAAGATATCACTTAAGAAGATCGTGTAAACATGGCTACACATGAACTGAGTTTGGAAAGAGAACAGAGTCTCACATTTATAAAACACTTTTATGCCTGCTTAAGGGGGAAGGAGAGGTGGGGTGATGCATAAAACCAGAGTTTGATATAAGCACGGGTACAGTTCCAATAACCAACTATGGAATAGACAAGAACTACACCTTCCTCAGTGAAAGGGACTCAAACCCCAATATTTCCCGCAGAGGAATGTATCTGACTAGTAAGAATCTTAAAACCTATGTATTGATATGTTTCTGTAAGGGAATCAAGTGTGTCTAGACTGGCATAAACATGGTAGCGAGAATCAGCTCAAACCCACTATAAAAAGGAATTTTAAAAACAAAAAAAAACAGGGAAATTCTTTACAATTCCTCCAGTGTCTCTGATGAAACCTGGAATGACCCTATCTACAAAGAAAGTTGGATGTGGCATAGGGCTGGACACATGGGACTGAGAGGGTTGGTGATATTGGGTGAGGAAACGCAGACACTTTAAAGCAATAATGCATTGCACCCATTCCATTGGTCCCAACTCTCCAGGTTGTAGGGAATATTACTACAGCTATAACATGTATGGGAAGCCTAGAAAATGGACATACAGTGAATACGAAACGTTTCTAAAACTCAACGGATAGTGTCTCTCCTTGTGCTCCAGGTTGACTTTTCAACTGCTTTACTATCAATCTCCCAACTTGGAGAGACAGAACCTTTAACCTCCTGGTTCGCACAGGTTGCCAATTTGGCAAACGATGAAAGGGAATATGGAGAACCAATGAGAGAGTAGCTGTTAGGCATTTGGACGGGCACCTGTCACGCTTATTTCCTGGGAGGAAGAAGAAGTAAACAAAGTCTCAGCCGCCCATCGAAAACCAGTATAGGTCCTGAACCAAAATATTGGACTTGCGGTCAGATCAGAAAAAACGAGTTGAGCAATGGAGCTCAGGGGCACAGCAATTCACAAACTGGCAGAATAATTAAGGACAACTATCTTCCAAAAATCTTTTGAAGGAAGGCCTCGATGCGGACTTGAAAGCGAGGCACAATAGTAGGAAACAGATTTCATGAGGTATGTTGGAAACACCTGTAAAGCAAAGGAAGAGGGGCAAAACTTCGACAATGATGCACTTGGTCAAAAAGAGCATATGCGTTTTCTCCTGAATATATTCAGGAGAAAACGCATACGCCATTATTTGCCAAGCAAGCAACCGTGCAATGCAAATCTGAACTACAAAGAAGTATCACTTCCCACCGGTCAAAATGGACATCCACAAAATGTGTAAAAACCAGAAAGACAAGACATTCCCTGGAGAACATGGATCCTTGTAATGCTGATGGGCGGGAAGTAAATTGCCAACTGCCTATCTGGATGAGTGCATTGTGTTCCCGAAAACAAGTAAACAAGAGAGCTACAGACAAGGGCACTTCCAGTCTAGGGAATATACCTTGGGAAAACTGAAAATAAGTAAGACAGAGCCACCCACAAGCTTAGGGCTGCACTGCTTACAAGAACCTCAACTTGGGTACACCTTAAATATCCCAGGAAAGATAAAAATGGTTCAAAAAATTGTGGTACTTACGTACGATGGAATATCCCTCAGCCATGAAATCAATGTCATAAGACCAGCAGCAGCAAAATGCGTGGATTCAGGTACGATGATTCTAAGGGAAATAAGTCACACAGAAAAAGAAACTTATCATAAGATATCACTTATGAAGATCCGGTAAACATGGCTACACATGAACTGAGTTAGGAAAGAGAACAGAGTCTCACATTTAGAAAACAATCTTATGCCTGCTTAAGGGGGATGGAGAGGTGGGGTGATGCATAAAACCAGAGTTTGATATAAGCACATGTACCATTCCAAAAACCTAATATGGAATAGACAAGACGTACACCTTCCTCAGTGAAAGGGACTCAACACCCCATATTCCCCGCAGAGGAAGATATCTTACTAGTAAGAATCTTAAAACCTATGTATTGATATGTCTCCATAAGGGAAACAAGTGTGTCTAGACTGGCATAAACATGGCAGTGAGAATCATCTCAAACCCACTATAAAAAGGAATTTCAAAAACAAAACAACAAAACAGGGAAATTCTTTTTTTTTTTTTTTTTTTTTTTTTTTTGCGGTATGCGGGCCTCTCACTGTTGTGGCCTCCCTCGTTGCGGAGCACAGGCTCCGGATGCGCAGGCCCAGCGGCCATGGCTCACGGGCTCAGCCGCTCCGCGGCATATGGGATCCTCCCAGACCGGGGCACGAACCCGTATCCCCTGCATCGGCAGGCGGACTCTCAACCACTGCGCCACCAGGGAGGCCCAAAACAGGGAAATTCTTTACAATTCCTTCAGGGTCTCTGATGAAATCTGGAATGACCATATCTACAATGAGAGATGGATGTGGCATAAGGCTGGACACTTGGCTGTGAGAAGATAGGTGAGATTGTGTGAGGAAATGTAGACCCTTTAAAGCAATAATGTGTGGCACCCATTCCATGGGTCCCAACTCTCCAGGTTGAAGGGAATATTACTACAGCTATAACATGTACGGGAAGCCTAGAGAATGGACACATTGTGAATACGAAAGGTTTTTAAACCTCAACTAATAGTCCCTCTCCTGGTGCTCCGGTTTTACTTTCCAACTGCTTTACTATCCATCTCCCAACTTGGAGAGACAGCCCCTTTGACCTGGTGTTTCACACAGGTTGCCAATTTGGCAGAGGATGAAAGGGAAGAGGGAGAACCAATGAGAGAGTAGTTGTTAGGCATTTGGAGGGGCACATGTCACTCTGATTTCTTGGCAGGAAGAATTAACCAAATTCTCAGCCACCCACCAGGAACCAGTATAGTTCCTGAACCAAAATTTTGGACTTGCATTCAGCTCACAAAAATCGAGTTGAAAAATGGACCTCAGGGGCACAGCAATTCACAAACTGGCAGAGTATTAAAGGTCAACTACCATCCAAAAATCTGGTGAAGGAATGCAACGAGGCGGCCTTCAATGCGAGGCAGAATAGCAAGAAACAGATTTCAAGAGGTGCGTTGGAATCATCTTTAAACACAGGAAGAGGGGCACAACTTCTACAATAATGCACTTGGCCAAAAAGGGCGTATGTGTTTTCTCCTGAATATATTCAGGAGAAAACGCATACGCCCTTTTTGGCCAAGCAAGCAAGCAGGCAATGCAAATCTGCACTACTAAGAAGAATCAATCCCCACCTGTGAAAATGGACATCCGCAAAATATTTAAAAATCAGAAAGGCAAGACAGGCCCTGGAGAACAGGGAGCCTTGTTATGCTGATGGGTGGGATGTAAATTGCCAACTGCCTCTCTGGAGGAGTGCATTGTGTTCCCTAAAACAAGTAAACAACAGAGCTACAGAGCCAAGGGCACTTCCAGTCTAGGGAATATACCTTGGGAAAATTGAAAATCAATAAGACAGAGACACCCCAATATTTAGGGCTGCACTGCTTACAAGAAGCTCAACTTGGGTACACCTTAAATATCCCAGGAAATATAAAAATGGTTCAAAAAATTGTGGTACTTACGTACGATGGAATATCCCTCAGCCATGAAATCAGTGTCTTAAGACCAGTAGGAGCAAAATGAGTGGATTCAGGTACGATGATTCTAAGTGAAATAAGTCACACAAAAAAAGAAACTTATCATAAGATATCACTTATGAAGATCCTGTAAACATGGCTACACATGAACTGAGTTAGGAAAGAGAAGAGTCTCCCATTTAGAAAACACTTATGCCTGCTCAAGGGGGAAGGAGAGGTGGGGTGATGCATAAAACCAGAGTTTGATATTAGTACAGGTACCAATCCAAAACCCTAATAGGGAATAGACAAGACCTACACCTTTCTCAGTGAAAGGGACTCAACACCCCATATTCCCCGCCGAGTAATATATGTGACTAGTAAAAATCTTAAAACCTATGTATTGAAATGTGTCCATAAGTGATTGAAGTCTGTCTCGACTGGCATATACATGGCCGTGAGAGTCAGCACAAACCCACTATAAAAAGGAATTTCAAAAACAAAACAAAAAACAGGGAAATTCTTTACAATTCCTTCAGGGGCTCTGATGAAACCTGAAATGACCATATCTACAATGACAGCTGGATGTGTCTTATGGCTGGATACTTGTGATTGAGAGGATTGGTGAGATTGGGTGAGCAAATGAAGACCCTTTAAAGCAATAATGCGTGGCACATATTGCATTGGTCCCAACTCTCCTGGTTGAAGGGATTATTACTAGAGCTATAACATGTACGGGAATCCTAGAGAATGGACACACTGTGGATACGAATGGTATCTAAATCTCACAAACAGTCCCTCTCCTGGTGCTCCGGTTTGACCTTTTAAGTGCTTTACTATCAATATCCCTACTTGGAGAGACATCCCCTTTAACGTCCTGGTTCGCACAGGTTACCAATTAGGCAGAGGATGAAAGGGAAGAGGGAGAACCAATTAGAGAGTAGTTGTTAGGCATTTGGACGGGCACATGTCACTCTAATTTCCCATCAGGAAGAAGAATTAACCAAAGTCTCAGCCTGCCTGTAGGAACGAGTATAAGTCCTGAACCAAAATTGTGGATTTGCGGTCAGATCACAAAAAAGCGAGCTGAAAAATGGAGCTCAGGGGCACAGCAATTCACAAATTGGCAGAGTAATAAAGGACAACTATCGTCCAATAATCTATTGAGGGAAGGCAATGAGGCGGATTTGAAAATGAGGCAGAATAACAGGAAACAGATTTCATGAAGTACATTGGAATCGACTTTGAAGCACAGGAAGAGGGGCACAACTTCGACAGTGATGCACTTGGCCAAAAAGGGCGTATGTGTTTTATCCTGAATATATTCAGGAAAGAACGCATATGCCCTTTTTGGCCAAGCAAGCAAGCGGGCAATGCAAATCTTCACTAAAAGAACGATCACTTCCCACAGGTCAAAAGGGATATCCGAAAAATGTGTAGAAACCATAAAGTCAAGACAAGCCCTGGAGATCAGTGAACCCTGTTAGTCTAAAGGGCAGGATATAAATTGCCAACTACCTCTCTGGAGGAGCACATTGTGTTCCCTATATCAAATAAACAACAGAGCTAAAAATCCAAGGGCAGTTCCCGTCTAGGGAATATACCTTTGGAAAACTGAAAATCGATAAGACACATCCATGCCCAAATTTAGGGCTGCACTGCTTACAAGAACCTCAACTTGGGTACACCTTAAATATCCCAGGAAAGACAAAAATGTTTCAAGAAATTGTGGTACTTATGTAAAATGGAATATCCCTCAGCCATGACATTAATGTCATAAGGCCAGTAGCAGCAAAATGAGTGGACTCAGGTACGATGATTCTAAGTGAAATAAGTCACACAGAAAAAGAAACTTATCATAAGATATCACTTATGAAGGTCCTGAAAACATGGCTACAGATGAACTGATTTAGGAAAGATAACAGAGTAACGAGTCTTATCATAAGATATCACTCATAGTGGGAGTGTACACATGACTACACATGAACTGAATTAGAAACACAACAGAGTCACACATTTAGAAAAGAATCTTCTTCCTGCTTAATGGGAAAGGCGAGGTGAGGTGATGCATAAAACCACAGTTTTAAATTAGCACACATACCGTTACATAAACCAAGTATTTAATAGACCGCACGTACTCCCGGCATAATGAACTGGACTCAACAACCCTTATTCATTTCTGAGAAATATATATGACTCTAAGAATTTTAAAATATATGTATTCTCATGTCTCCATAAAGGAATCATGTGTGTGTATAACAGCACGAACACAGCACTGAAATTCAGCTAAACCCCCTTATAAAAATAAATTGCAAAAGCAAAATACAAAAACAGCGAAACAGAGAGAAAGTCTTACAATTTACGTTCAGGGCCTGTGATGCAACTTGGATTGTACACCTTTACACCCACAGCTGGATGAGACATAAGACTGGACACTTGGGGCTGACAAGATTGCTGAGGTTGTGTGAGCAAAAGAGAACCACTTAGAACAATACTGTGTGCTACCCATTCTAGTGGTCCCAACTCTCCAGGTGTAAGGGAATCCTCCTACAGTTAAATCATGCATGGGAAACCCAGTGGATGGTACACTGTGTAATTGGGAAAGTTTTCTAAAAGGTACCTCATTTTTCCTTTTGTCGTGCTCTTCTTCGCCATTCCATCTGCATTACTAAAAATCTCCCCACTTGGAGTGTCAGTGTCTTTACCCTCCTGTTATGCACAGTTTGCAAATTGTGCAGCGGATGAACAGGAAGAGGGGAAATAAATGAGAGATTAGCTGTAGGTGTTTGGATGGGCACATGTCACTCTAGTTTCCCATCAGGAAGAATAATTAACCAAAGGCTCAGCCTGAAGCCCCGGAACCAGACTAGTGCCTAAAGCCATCCTGCGGTATTGCAGCCAGCTCACAAAGAGGCGAGTTGAAAAATGGAAATCAGGGGCACAGCAATTCACAAACTTGCAGAGTTATAAAGGACAACTATCATCCAGAAATATATTGAGGTAAGGCAGTGAAGAGGATTTGAATGCAAGGCAGAATTGAAGGAAACAGATTTCAAGAGGTAGATTGGAGTCGTCTTTAAAGCACATGAAAAGCGACAGAACTTCGACAATGTTGCTCTTGGCTGAAAAGGGAGTATGTGTATTTTCTTGAATATATTCGGGAAAAAATGCATACACCCTTTTTGGTCAAGCAAGCCCTCAGGCATTGCAAATCCACACTACACAGAAGTGTCTCTTACCTCCAGTCAAAAGGGCCATCCACAAGTATTGTAAAAACCACAAATGCAGGATAGGCCATGGAGAAAAGGGAGCCTGGTTACACCGATGGACAGGATGAAAATTGCCAACAGCCTCTCTGGAGAGCTGTATGTTGTTTTCTAAAACAGAGCTACAGAGCATAGCACACTTGCACTCATGGGCGTGTATTTTGGGAAAACTAAAAATCCACAACACACAAACAGCCCAATCTTTAGGGCTGCTCTGTTTACAAGAACCTCGACTTCGGTACACTTTAAATATCCCAGTAAAAGAAAAAAAAATGGATATAGATGTTGTGGTACTTATATACAATGGAATGTCACTCAGACATAAAATCAATGTCATGAGGCCAATAGCAGCATAATGAGTGGCTTTAGGTACGATGATGCTAAGTGAAATGAGCCACAAAGAAAAAGAAACTTATTGTAATATATCACTTATAGAGGGAATGTAAACATGGCCACACATGAACTGAATTTCAAAAGAGAACAGAGTTACACATTTAGAAAACACACTTATGCCTCCTTAAGTGGAAAGGTGACGTGGGGTGATGTGTAAAAGCAGAGTTTGAAATTAGCACAGATCCCATTCCATATACCAAATATGTAATAGACAAGACCTACTCCTTTCTCAATGAACTGGACACAAAACACCCTATTCACTGAAGAGGAATATATCTGACTGGTAATAACCTTGAAACCTATGTATTTATATGTCTCCATAATGGAATCAAGTGTATGTAGATTGGCATAAACACAGATCAATGGAACAGGACAGAAAGCCCAGAGATAAACCTACATACCTATGGCTATCTCATCTGTGACAAAGGAGCTAAGGATATACAATGGAGAAAAGACAGTCTCTTCAGTAATTGGTGCTGGGAAAACTGGACCCCTACACATAAAAGAATGAAATTAGAACACTCCATAACACCATACACAAATATAAACTCTAAATTGATTAGAGATCTAAATATAAGACCACACACTATAAAACACTTAGAGGAAACCATAGGCAGAACACTCTATGACATAAATCACAGCAAGATCCTTTTTGACCCACCACTTAGAGAAATGGAAATAAAAACAGAAATCAACAAATGGGACCTAATGAAACTTAAAAGCTTTTATGCAGTACAGGAAAACATAAACAAGATGCAAAAACAACCCTCAGAATGGGAGAAAATATTTTCAAATGAAGCAATTGACAAAGGATTCATCTCCAAACTTTACAAGCACCTCATGTAGCTCAATATCACAAAAACAAACAACCCAATCCAAAAACGGGCAGAAGACCTAAATAGACATTTCTCCAAAGAAGATATACAGATTACCAAGAAACACATGAAAGGATGCTGAACATCACTAATCATTAGAGAAATGCAAATCAAAACTACCTTGAGGTATCACCTCACAGCAGCCAGAGTGGCAATCATCAAAAAAATCTACAAAACAATAAATGCTGGAGCGGCCTTTATTGGAGAAAAGGGAACACACTTGCACTGTGGGTGGGAATGTAAATTGATATGGGCACTAGGGAGAACAGTACGGAGGTTCCTTTAAATAACTAACAATAGAAGTACCATACGACACAACAATCCAACTACTGGGCATTTGCCTTGCGAAAACCATAATTCAAAAAGAGTTATGTACAAAAATGTTCATTGCAGCTCTATTTGCAATAGCCAGGACATGGAAGCAACCTAAGTGTCCATCGACAGATGAATGGATAAAGAAGATTTGGCACATATATACAATGGAATATTACTCAGCCATAACAATAAGCAAAACTGAGTTATTTGTACTGAGGTGGATGGACTTAGAATCTGTCCAACACAGTTAAGTAAGTCTGAAAGGGAAAAACAAATACTGTATGTTAACAGAGATATACGGAATCTAATGAAGAAAAAAAAAGATTTTGAAGAACCTAGTGGCAGGACAGGATTAAGGACACAGACATAGAGAAAGGACTTGAGGACACCGGAAGGGGGATGGGTAAGCTGGGACGAAGTGAGAGAGTGGCATGGACATAAATACATTACCAAATGTAACACCGATAGCTACTGGGAAGCAGCCACATAGAACAGGGAGATCAGCTCGGTGCTTTGTGAGCACATAAAGGGGTGGGATATGGAGTGTGAGAGGGAGATGCAAGAGGGAGGGGATCTGGTGATATTTGTATATGTATAGCTGATTCACTTTGTTATACAGCAGAAAGGAACACTCCATTGTAAAGCAATTATACTCCAATAAACGTGTAAAAGGAAAAAAAAAGAAAGCCCAGGGATAAACCTACACACCTATGGTCAACTAATCTATGACAAAGGAGGCAAGACTATACAATGGAGATAATAGAGTCTCTTCAATCATTGGTGCTGGGAAATATGGACAGCTACATGTAAAAGAATGAAATCAGAACACTCCCCAACACCATACATAAAAATATATTCAAAATGGATTAGAGACCTTAATGTAAGACCGGACAGTATAAAACTCTGAGAGGAAAACTTACGAAGGATACACTGACGTAAATCACAGCAAGGTCTTTTTTGATCCACCTTCTATAGTAATGAAATTAAAAAGAAAACTAAACAGATGTGACCTAATGAAACGTAAAAGCTTTTGCAAAGCAAAGGAAACTACAAACAAGACGAAAAGACAACCTTCAGAATGGCAGAAAATATTTGCAAATGAATCAATGGACAAATGATTAATCTCCAATATATATAAACAGCTCATGCAGCTCAATATTAATAAAACAAACAACCCAATACAAAAATGGAAGAAAATCTAAATAAACATTTCTTCCAAGAAGACTTAGAGGTGGCCAGTACGCACATGAAAATCTGCTCAACATCACTAATTATTAGAGAAATGGAAATGGAAACTACAATGAGGTGTCACGTCACACCTGTTAGAATGGGCATCATTAGAAAATCTACAAACAACAAATGCTGTAGAGGGTGTGGAAAAAGGAACCTTATTCCACTACTGTTGGGAATGTAAATTGATACAGTCTCTATGGGGAACAGTATGGAGGTTCCTTAAAAAACTAAACATAGAATTACCATATAATCCAGCAATCCCACTACTGGGCATATACCCAGAGAAAACCATAAATCAAAAAGACACATTCACCACAATGTTCACTGCAGCACTATTTACAATAGCCAGGTAATGAAAGCAACCTAAGTGCCCACAGACAGACGAATGGATTAAGATGTGGTTCATATATACAATGGAATATTACTCAGCCATACATAGGAATGAAATTGGGTCATTTGTAAAGACCTTGATGGATCTAGAGACTGTCATACAGAGTGAAGTAAGTGAGAAAGAGAAAAACAAATATTGTATATTAATGCATATAAGAGGAACCTAGAAAAATGGTACAGATGAACCGGTTTGCAGGGCATAGATAGAGACACAGATGTAGAGAACAAACATATGGACACCAAGGGGGGAACGCCATGTGAGGGTGGTGGTGGGATGAATTGGGAGACTGGGATTCACATGTGAACACTTATATGTATAAAATAGATATTCAATAAGAACCTGCTGTGTAAAAGAAATAAATTTAAAAAAATAAAAATAAATAACATTTAATAAAATAAAACAGAAAAAAAGTTTTTCCCTTCACATAGATGTCTTTATATTAATGCATTATTTCCATGTTTATATCTCCAAATTAAAAAAAAAAGAGGAGTAAATAAAATCTAACTTGAACCAAAAAGAAAAAAAGAAAAAAAAAAACAGAACCCACCAGTTATACATAGGAAAATCGTATCAGGGCACTTGCTCCAGTGGTAAAAAATTCTTAAGTTGGTCAGAGGTGGGAAATCGTCTCCCATGGAGTCAGCAGCGCTCCCCCCGACAAGGAGCATCCACAATGCAAAGCTGGGGGACTGTGTCGAGGTGTCTGTGAGTAAATGTGAGCTGAGCCCCAATCGTGCTGCAGCTGAATTCTTCCCACTCTTTCCAGGTAAAACACCTGAATATGTACAAGTACTTGCAAGCCTAGATGAAGAGCTGTGGAGCCACACCAGCGACAGCATGCAGGCCGACTTGGTGTCTGCAGGCCAGTCAGGATGGTCCTGGCACCGATGCTCTTCTGGAAGATTTCCATTTCCCTGCCTGAGATACCCCTCCTGCCATGGCCCCCACTGCTTTTTTCTTCCTCACCTCTGCCTGGGGAGAAATTCCAGCGGCAGGTATGGGTGACACATCCTCTTCTTTAGCAGGTGGCAGCCTGGCAACTCCTGCAGAAAGTCCAGCAGAGCCCCACTCATACTAGGCCACCCACAAAGCCACGGCCCCTCACTCCCTACCACCACCCCAGCCCCGACACTGATGATGGGGCAGAGAATATGGTGTCAGGCACAGCTACAGGGGCTCTTGTTGACTGGAGAGGTGTTTATATTGACCTCAACCCAGGCACACTTTGGGGGGGGCTGGCAGGCAGTGTCAGGCTGCCCAAATCAGCCAATCCTCACCCCTCAGGGGCTCACAGTTGCAGAAAATGAACCTTGCTAAACGGGCCAGTCCCAATGAACAGGTGTGGGCTCTTCAGAGTCAGGCTAGACAAGGGGCTGCAGCTGCGGCTTGTTTTCTTATCATTTTATCTGGTCCATGAGTGGAAAACAACTTCAAGAAGACCCTATCCTAATGAGAGGAACCCAGGAGTCAGGGAGAGGAGTGATGGTGGGTGGAGACAGAGTCCTGGTGCCCTGGCTGCAGTGGAAGTGTCTGGAAGACCAGGCAGAGAGAGGCTGCACAGAGTGATAGCCAGGGTCACAGACCTGTCAGAGCTGCTGTTTGTTAGTTCAAGTCCTGCTCTGAGGTGTTCTGTGTCAGCTGTGAGCGACAGGTGAGCTGGGGTTTCTCTGCAAGGTGGGCTATGTGCACAGTTCCTGTGTGTCCAGCCCTGCTGGGGTACCTGCCCAGGGGAGCTCCGTATCCTGGGAAGGGCCTGACTATGAGAGCCCCATGGGCTGCTGGGTAGCTGCACAGGTGAGCTCCATACCTTGGGAGGGACTTGACCACGAGAGCCCCGTGGGCTGTGGGGTGGTGGGTGCAGCCCTGGTGAGCTCCATATCCTGGGATTGGCCTGACCACGAGAGCCCCATGGGCTGCTGGAGACCTGGTAAAGGATATCAGGACAGTCAGTGAAGCCACCGAGGATATACATCCAGTAGCTCCTATTTCCTACACTCTGCTGCTCATTCTACCATCCACCAGGCCATGGCATTCTGTATTACACTTCAATGATGCCTTCTTCTGTATTCCATTCATCTCAGAGTCACAAGAATTTTTGGCTTGTGAGTGGCAGGACACAACATGCAACACAAGCAATAATGCTGGGCCGTCCTGCCCCAATGGTACAAAAATCCCCACACCATCATTGGGGAAATGTCCTCTAAAGACCTAAAAGATCTACCTCTGTAAAAGGGAACCCTCCTTCAATATGCAGATGACATTCTGATCCCCAGGCCTACTAAAGACGCCTCTGAACTACCTAGCCAAGAAAGGATAGAAGGTGTCCAAGAAAAAAAGCTCAAATATCCCAGGCTAAGGTGACATGCCTGGGCTTCATTCTCACAGATATTCGGAGAAACGCATCCCAGGATAGGGAAGAAGTCATTTGCAGCCTTACCTCTTCTAAAACTAGAAGACAGCTTAGGGGTTTGTGGGGAGGCCAAGGTTTTCTGCATCTGGATCCCTAACTACAGTCTAATAGCTGGGCCTCTACATGAAACACTGACACAAAAAGATGATGATCCTTTTGAATAGAATCCAGAAGCAGCCTTCAAGAATGGAAAGAGCAGTCAATTCAGACCCTTGCCCAGGAACTCCCTAATTTAGCTAAGCCCTTTGACCTTTACATACCCAGTCAAAGGTTAATCGCCCTTGGAGCCTTAGTGCAAAAACTGGGACCACTTGAAATGGAGCAACACAAGAATGCCCTTCAGGTATGATAAACTATGGTCACCAAGGGCTTTGCCCACTGACTCATCAGGCCAGGATACTGGGGTATCTAAAAAGCTGGAAATCAGCAGCCCACAAGGCCAGCTCCCTCCTAAGGGAAAAGGACCCCACGTGTTGATCCTAACCACCCATCATGCCCTGAAGTTGCAGGGGTCGCTCTGTGGACACACTGACCTCGAGTGAGGAGGCCCTCCAACTCCAACCTCTAGAGAGACAAACGGGGGCAACGGGCCCCCAAGATTACTCATATGACCATCACTTGACCTGGAGTTTCTCTCAGAAAACAACAAGACTGTGCCCTGAAAGAGCAGACTACTGCTTGCAGGACTTACTGCACCCAGAGGGGAGCTAATAAGCTTGGCGGGGGAAACGTATATCACACTTTCACCATAGAAAACGCTACAGACACCGCGGTGATGGTGGCCAATATGACCGGCTGAATTGCTGGCTACTTCTAAAGGCCGTTGACTCAGTGGACGTCATGGTCCTGGATCACCACTCACCCTGGACTGTCTGGGAGTTGCACGGGCAGGGCTCTGACACATGGTGCTGTTTGTACATTAATTCAGGGACATAATTAAAGAAAGCACGCACTACTGGTCAGAGCATCTAGGCTGGCAAAAACCGTCAGCCTAAGGTCGCCAAACAAATGTGGGGTGGGGTGAAACCTGCCACCACAGCATCTTTGTGCATCTCTTTCCTGGACCCTTAAAGGTCATTAAAATCTATAACACTTCCAATGCTGGTGCTCAGGCGGACGAGAAGTGAGGCAGGAGGCCTTGGGATAATCAACCTCACCTGGAGGCTTGTGTGGAGACGTTTTGCCCCTCCCCCAGGTATCATGGCTCCCACCACAGCATGAAGCAGTTACAAAAGAGGGGACTGCACCCTCAACACCCCAAGAATGAGGAACGGAACAAAAAGCAGAGGAGGTGTTCGTCTCCGGCAACGTTCATTAAAAATTCCTGGGAGATAAAAAGAGAATCTGGGCAATGAAATAAAGTCTAACATGTTTTTCCTTTGTGCTTTGTCTAATTCACGTGCTCCTAGGGTTCCGCATGCAGAGGTCCCACACCCGGCACTTCAGACCCGATTTCCTAGTGCAGAATGGCTGGGTCGACACCTCAGCTAGCAGGGTCCCATGCAGACTCCGAGGCTTAGTGCCTGAGCTGCAGCCAAACAAGCCCTCGAGAGCTCCATCGCCTCCCTCCCACTGACGCTGCCGGGATCCCTAAACAGCAGTAGAGCCCACAGCCCATGGGGGCGTGCACGCTTTCACCTCTCCATTCTGTTTTCAAAATAATGTTTCCTTTGCTTCTGAAGCAAACTCAGACTTGATCTGTTGGCTCCAATGACACTGGGCATGGGGACTCCTGTTGGGGTCCACTCTGGAGGATCAGTAACAGAAATTGAGAACATTGTAACCTAATAAACATATGTGTGAGCCAAACTGTAGTTAACATAGAGCAGTGTATAATGCTCGGGTAATATAAGATGTTTCTAAGACTTACCTTTGATATTTCCATCACTTTACTATAAGCAAGTTCAGTGAAGACGTCTGTCTTATTTGTCAGGTCAATATTAGAGAAATGAAGTGATTTATTTCCATGGATGTACATCGAATACTCTTGGCTGAAACTTCAATCTTGTTTTGAATGCTTTTCCATTGAAAAGGATACCTCTCTTTCAGCTCCCCCATTTCTGAGAAGTATAAAATCTTATAATTTATTATTACCAAAGGGGAAAGGTAGGAAAAGGGATAAATAAACAGTTTGGGATTAACACATACACACTGCTATGTATAAAAGAGATCATCAACAAGGAATTACTGTATAGCACAGGGAACTACACTGAATATTTTGCAATAACCTATAAGAGGAAATAATCTGAAAAAGAATCGATATTTTTATTGACATCATCTATCAATGACAGATAAAATGTAACCTAAGCAAGGCCAATGGTGAACGCTTCTGACCCTGAAGATTTCAATCATCTAAAGCTTGGGCTCTGCCTATTTCCCAAGGACCTTAATGGACATACGTGTAGCCGTAGCTTAAAAATTCCCCAGTTTGGGTTTCGGGGAGGCACTGATTTGGAAAAATCCGTGGTGTTCTCCTTCCATGCACGGGACCCTTCCTACAGCTAAAACATGCCTGTCACACCTAGAGGATGGTACACCATTTGATCGGAAAGAGTTTGGAAAAGGCACTTCATCTCCTCATCGCCTGGTGCAGGGGTTCACCCCTCCAGCATCTTTCCTGACAATCTCCTCACTTGGGGATATCAGCACCGTCAACATCCTGTTGCACACAGTTTGGAATTTGTCCAGAGGATGAAGCGGAAGGATGAGAAAAATTTAGAGACAGGTCTTAGGTGTTCGGACAGGCACATGCCACTCTAATTTCCAATCCGTAAGACAATACATCAAAGGCTAGAATTGCCCACGGAAACAGAATAGGGCTAGAGGAAATCCCGCTGTTTTGTGTCCAGTTTCCAAAAACACAAGTTGAAAAATGGAACTCAGGGGCACTAAAATTCATGAAACTGCAGAATTGAAAATATCTATCATCGACAAATGTCTTGAGGTAAGTCACAGAAAAGGACTTGTAAGCAAGGGAGAGTGGCAGGAAACAGATTTGAAGAGGTAGAAAGGACTCCCCATTAAAGCACAAGAAAAGGGGCTGAACATCGCCAATGATGCAGTTGGCCCAAAAGGGCGTATGCATTTTTTCTGAATATATTCAAGTAAAGGCCATACACACTTTTTATCCAACCAAACAGGTGGGCACTGGAAATCAATACTACAAAATGTATCACTTCACATCAGTCAGAAGGGCCATCCACAAAAAGTGTAAACACCAGAAATGCAGGACAGGGTGAGGAAAAAAGGGAGCCCTGTGAGGCTGATAGTGGAAATGTAATGTGCCAACGGCCACTCTGGAGAAGTGTATTGTGTTTGCTAAAACATCTGAAAGATGAGCTACAGAGAATAAGGCACTTGCACTAATGGGCGTATACCTTGGCAAAAACAAAAAATCAACAGAAAACAGGCACCCCAACGTTTACCTCCTCTCTGTTAAAAAGGGCCTCCACTTGGATATAACCTAAATGTCCCTGGAAGGATAAAATGGATAAAATAGATGGGGTGCTTATGTAGAGTGGAATATTACTCATCCAGAAATCAATGAAATAAGGCCAGTTGGAACAACTCTGGAGGAGTTACATACGATCATTCCACTTAAAGGTGGAATCAAAAATGGCTACACATGAAATAAACTACAAAACAGAAACATAGTCAAATATGTAGAAAATAGACATAAGGCTGCTAAATGGGAAAGGTGGGGAATGGTGAGGTATTATCCAGGAGGTTGAAATTAGCAAAGATACCATTCCAAGTACCAAACTGAATAACTGACAAGGCCTACACGGTACCTCAAAGAACTGCACTCAGCCCACTCAAGTCACTGGAAAATAATACATATGACTCGTAAGCATCTGAAAAAGAATGTATTGTTGTCTCACAGTACATGAATCAAGTGGATGTACAGCAGCAAAAAACAGAGCTTTAAAAATCAGCTGTAACCTATATAAAAATAAATTTAAAAATATTTATAAATACAGTGAGACAGACAAAAATTCTTAAAACTTTTGTTGAAGGGCTACGATGTAAAATGGATTGAACACATGTAGACCCACAGCAGGATGATATTTAAGGCTGGAAGCTGTTCAGGCTAAGAGATGTTAGAGAGGCTGGGTGAGGAAATGCAGACCTTTTAAAGTAATTCTGCCTGGTACCCATTCCATGGGTCCCAAATCGGCAGGTTCAAGGGAATCTTCTGACAGCGAAAACATGCCTGCGAAACCGAGATGAATGTACACCGTGTGCTCAGGAGAGGTGTCTAAAATGCACCTCATTTTTGACCTCCTGGTGCTGGGGTTCGCCATTCCAGCCACATTATTAACAACCTCCCCTCTTGGAGAATCAGCACCTTTAACCTCCTGTTTCACACAGTTTGCAATTTGTGCAGAGGATAAATCGGAATAGGGGGAACCAATGAGAGATTAGCTGTAGGAGTTTTGACAGGCACATGTCACTCTAATTTCCCATTAGGAACAAGAATTAACCAAAGGCTCATCCTGCCTCCTCAGAACCAGTATAGGGCCAGAAGCAATCCAATGGTTTGGCGGTGAGCTCACAATAAAAGCGAGTTGCAAAATGGAGCTCAGGAGCAGAAAATTCAAAGACCTGCAAAGATATAAATGATAACCAACGTCCAAAAATATATTCAGGTAAGGCAACGAAGAGGATCTGAATGAGAGGCAGAATTGCAGGAAACATATTTCAAAAGGTAGATTGTACTCACATTTAAAGCATATGAAAAGCAGCAGAATTTCTCAAATGATGCAGTTGGGCAAAAGGGTGTATGCATTTTTTTTGTGAATATCTTCAGGAAAAAAACACATACAGAGTTTTTGGCCAACCAAGCAAGCGGGAAATGCAAATCCACACAACAAAGAAGTCTCAATGTCCAATGCTTAGAAAGGCCATCCAAAAAATGTGTACAAACCAGAAATGCTGGAGAGGCCATGGAGAACAGGGATCCTAGTCACGCTGATGGGTGGGGTATAAATATCCAAGAGCTACTCTGAAGAAGTGTATGCTGTTTCCTAAAACATTTAAATACAAAGCCCCTGAGCAAACGGGACTTCAACTCATGGGTATATAACTTGGGAAGACTAAATATCGACATGACACATGCACCCCAACCTTTAGGGCTGCTCTGCATACAAGAACCTCAACTTCGGTACACCTAAAATATCCCAGGAAAAAGAGAAATGCATAAAGAACTTGTGGTAATTTTGTACAATGGAATATCACTCAGACGTGAAATCAATGTCATAAGGCCAGTAGCAGCATAATGAGAGGATTTAGGTATGATGATTCTAAGGGAAATTAGTCACACAGAAAAAGAATCTTATCATAAGATATAACTTACAGAGGGAATGTCAACATCACAACACATGAACTGAATTAGGAAAGAGAGGAGCGTCTCACATTTAGAAAACACTCTTATGCCTCCTTAAGGGGAAAGGAGAGGTGGGGTGATGCATAAAACCAGAGTTTGATATTATCACAGGTACCATTCCATAAACCAAATACTGAATAGACAAGACCTACACCTTCCTCAGTGAACGGGACTCAAAACCCCTATTCCCCACAGAGGAATATATCTGATTAGTAAGAATCTTAAAACCTATGTATTGATATGCCTCTGTAAGGGAATCAAGTGTGTCTAGACCGGCATAAACACGTCAGTGAAAATCAGCTCAACCCCATTATAAAAATGAATTTCAAAAACAAAACAAAAAAAACAGCGAAATTCTTACACAATTCCTTCAGGGGTTCTGATGAAACCTAGAATGACCCTATCTGCAAAGACAGCTGGATGAGACATAAGGCTGGACACTTGGGACTGAGAGGACTGGTGAGATTGGGAGAGAAAATGCAGACCCTATAAAGTAGCAATGCATGCCACCATTCCATGGGTCCCAAATCTCCAGGAAGAAGGGAATATCACTACAGTTATAACATGTATGGGAAACCTAGAGAATGGACACCCTGTGATGGTGAAAGGTTTCTAAATGTCTCCTAATTTTTCCTCTCCTTGTGCTCAGTTTGGCATTCCAACTGCTTTACTATCAATCTCCCAACTTAGGAGAGCCAGCCCCTATATCCTCCTGATTTGCAATGTTTGCTAATTGTGCAGAGGATGAAAGGGAAGAGGGAGAACCAATCAGAGAGTAGATGTAGGCATTTGGACGGGCACATGTCACTCTAAATTCACGTCAGGAAGAAGAATTTACCAAAGCCTCAGCCACCCACAGGGAACAGTATAGCCACGCCTGGAACAAGTATAGGTCATGAAGCAAAATTGTGGATTTGCGGTCAGCTCCCATAAATGGGATTTGAAAATTGGAGCTCAGGGGCACAGCAATTCACAAACCTGCAGAGTTATAAAGGATAACTCTCTTCCAAAAATCTGTTGAGGGAAGGCAACAAAGCAGAATTGAAAATGAGGCAGAATTGCACAAAACATATTTCAAGAGGTAAATTGGAATCACCTTTAAAGCACAGGAAAAGCATCACAACTTCGACAATGATGCACTTGGCCAAAAGCGGCGTATGCCTTTTCTCCTGAATATATTCAGGAGAAAACGCATACCCCCTTTTTGGCCAATCAAGAAAGCGTGCAAAGCAAATCCACACTACAAATAATTGTCACTTCCCACCGGTCAAATGGGACATCCGAAAATCTGTAAAAACCAGAAAGGCAGGAGAGAGATGAGAAGGGCATGACGCAATGTGATCCCAAGGGTCATGGAGTATTGTGATGACAAGCGCATGGAGCATTGTGATGACAAGCGATCCGGATCATTGTGTTGTCAGGGTTCATGGAGCATTGTGATGACAGGTGTCATGGATCACTGTGATGATAGGGGTCATGAAGCATTGTGATGAGAAGGTCATGGAGCATTGGGATGAAAATATTCATGGAGTATTGTGATTACAGGTGTCATGGAGCATTGTGATGACAAGTCTCATGGAACATTCTGATGAAAAGGGGCATGGAGCATTTTGATTACAGGGGTCTTGGAGCATTGGGATGACAAGGGAATGGAACATTGGGATGATAAGGCCATGGAGCGTTCTGATGACATGCATCATGGAGCTTTGTGATGACAAGGCGATGGAACATTTTTGATGAAAAATGCATGGAGTCTTGTCATGACAGGTTTCAAGGAGCATACTGATGACAAGTGTCAGGGAACATTGTGATGACAACGGTATTGAGCATTGTGATGACAAAGGTCATGGAGCATTGTGATGAGAAGACCATGGATAATTGTGATGACGAGCGTGATGGGGCATTGTGATGATAAGTGTTATGGAACATTTTGATCACAAGGATTTGGAGCATTGTGATGACAGAGGTCATGGAGCATTTTGAATTCATTGTGATGATAATACCATGAAGCATTATGATGATGGGAATGATGCATTGCGATGCCAGGGTTCATGGAGCATTGAGATGAAAAGGCGCATGGAGCATTCTGATTACAGGAGTCTTGGCGCATTGTGATGACAAGGGCATGGAGCATCGTGAATGAGAAGGCCATGGAGCATTCTGATGACATGCGTCCTGGAGCTTTTGATGACAAGGGCATGGAGCATTGTGATTACAGTGGTCTTGGAGCATTGTGATGACAAGGGTCATGGAGCCTTGTGATGACAAGGCTGTGGAACATTGTGATGGCAGCGGTCATGGAGCATTGTTATGACAGGTGTAATGGAGCATTGTGATGACAAGGGCATGGAGAATTGGTCTGAAATGTTTCATGGATTATTGTGATGAGAGGGGGCAAGGAGCATTGTGATTACAAGGGTCATGGAGCCTTGTGATGACAAGGCTGTGGAACATTGTGTTGGCAGCGGTCATGGAGCATTGTTATGACAGGTGTAATGGAGCATTGTGATGACAAGGGCATGGAGAATTGGTCTGAAATATTTCATGGATTATTGTGATGAGAGGGGGCAAGGAGCATTGTGATGACAAGGGCATGGAACACTGTGATACATGGGTCATGGAGGATTGTAATGACAAGCGCAGGGAGCATTGTGAGAAGAATGGCATCGAGCACTGTGATGAAAAGCATCAAGGAACCTTTGATTACAAAGGCATGGAACAATGTGATGAGAGGGTTCATGGAGCATTGTGATGACAATGGCATGCAGCATTGTGATGCCAAGGGTCATGGAGCTTTGTGATGACAAAGGTCATGGAGAATTTTGATGACAAGTGTGTGGTGCATTCTGTTGTGAAGGGCAGGGAGCATTGTGATGACAGGGTCATGGAGCAATTTGATGAAAAGTGTCATGGAACATTTTGATGACAGGGGTTATGGAACATTGTGATGTCAGGGGTCATGGAACATTTTCATGACAGGGGTTATGGACCATTGTGATGACAGGGTAGTGAGTGTATTGTGATGATTAGTGAGGGAACATATTGATATCAGTGGTGAGAGAGCATTTTGATAAGACGTGCATGGAGCATTGTGATGACAAGGTTTATGGAGCATTGTGATGAAAAGCTTGTGGAGCATTGTAATGCCAGGTTTTATGGAGGATTGTGATGACAAATGTAATGGAGTATTGTGATGACAAGGGCTTGGAGCATTGTGATGACTAGGGTCATGAAGCATTGTGATGACAAGGGAATGGAGCATTGTTATGACAACGGCCATTGAGTATTCTGATGAAAAGGTCGTGAAGCATTGTGATGACAAAGGCATGGAGGTTGCTATGACAGGGGTCACGGGTAATTGCAATGACAAGTGCATGGAGAATTGTGATGACAAGACCATGTATCATTGTGATGAGAACTGTCATGGAGCATTGTGATGACAAGGACGTGGAGAATTGTGATGACAAGGAACATGGGGCATTGTGATAACCAGGGCATGGAGCATTGTGATGGAAAGACCGTGGAGCACTGTGATGAGAAGACCATGGATAATCGTGGTGATGAGCATCATGGAGCACTGTAATGACAAGGGACTTGGAGCAGTGTGATGACACGTGTCATGGAGCTTTGTGATGACAGGCGTCACGGATCATTGTGATGACAAGGGTCATGAAGAATTCTGATGACAAGCTTGAGGAGTATTGTGATGACAAAGCATGTAACTCTGTGATGAGCAGTGTCAAGGAACATAGTGATGCCAAGAACGTGGAGAATTGTGATGAGAGGGAACATGGAACATTGTGATGACCAGGACATGGAGCATTGTGATGGCAAGACCGTGGAGCATTGTGATGAGAAGACCATGGATAATTGTGATGAAGAGCGTCATGGATCACTGTAATGGCAAGGGGTAGGGAGCATTGTGATGACATTGGCCATGGAGCATTGCGATGACAAGGGTCATGGAGCATTTTGATGACAAGCTTGTGGAGTATTGTGATGACAGTGGCATGGAGCATTGTGATGAAAACGGCATCAGGCCTTGTGATGAAAAAGGCATGCAGCCTTTTCGTGCAAGGGTTCAAGGAGCATTCTGATGACAAGTGTCAGGGAGCATTGTGATGACAAGTGTATTGAGAATTGTGATAACAAAGGTCATGGAGCATTGTGATGAAAAGGGCATGGAGTATTGTGATGACAGGCATCATGGAGCATTGTGATGACAAGTGTTATGGAACAATGTGATCACAAGTGTTTGGAGCATTGTGATGACAGAGGTCATGATTCATTTTGATTTCAAGGAGCATGGAGCATTGTGATGACAAGGGCATGAAGCAATGTGATCCAAAGTTTCATGGAGGATTGTGATGAAAATGGTAATGGAGTATTGTGATGACAAGTGCATAGAGCATTGTAATGACAAGGTCATGTAGCATTCTGCTGACAAAGGCATGGAGCATTGTGATGAGAGGTGTCTTGGAGCAGTGTGATGACAAGCATCACGGAGCATTGTGAATACAGGGGTCATGGAGCATTGGGATGACAAGGGCAAGGATCACTGTGATGACAAGTGTCAAGGAGCATTGGGCTGAAAATGTTCATGGAGTGTTGTGATAACAGGGGTCATGGAGAATTGTGATGTCAAGGGAATGGAGCATTGTGATGACAAGAGTCCCGGATCATTGTGTTGTCAGGTGTCATGGAGTGTAGTGATGACAGTGGTCATGGAGCACTGTAATGATATTGGTCATGGAGCATTGTGATGAGAAGGTCATGGAGCATTGGGCTGAAAATATTCATGGAGTATTGTGATGACAAGGGTCATGGAGCATTGAGATGACATAGGTCATGGAGCATTTTGATTTCACTGTGATGACAACAGCCTGAAGAATTATGATGATAGGCATGGTTCATTGTGGTGACAGGGTTCATGGAGCATTGAGATGAAAAGGGGCATGGAGCATTGTGATTACAGGGGTCTTGGAGCATTGTGATGACAAGGACATGGAACATTGTGATGAGAGTGCCATGGAACATTTTGATGACATGCGTCATGGAGATTTGTGATGACAAGGGCATGGAGCATTGTGATTACTGGGGTCATAGATCATTGTTATGACAGGGGTAATGGAGCATTGTGATGAGAAGGACATGGAGCATTCAATTAAAAGTTTTATGGAGCACTGCGATGACAAATTTGTGGACTGTTGTGATGAAAAACACGTTTCACACTGTGATGACAAAGGTCATGTGGCATGGTTCTGACAAAGGCATGGAGCATTGTGATGACAAGGTTCACCGAGCATTGTGATGAAAAGTTCATGGAGCACTGTGGTTACAAAGGTCACAGAGCCTTGTGATGACGCGGGCATGGACCATTGTGATGACAAACGTTATGCAGCATTGTGATGACTGGAATCACGGAGGATTGTGATGACAGTGGTCATGGAGCATTGTGATGACAAGGGCATACAGCATTGTGATGAGAAGTTCATGGAGTATTGTGAAGACAGGTGTCAGGGAGCATTGTGATGACATATGTCATGTTCCACTGTGATGGCAATGGCATGGGGCATTGTGATGCCAAATTTAATGGAGGATTGTGATGACAAATATAATGGAGCATTGTGATGACTAGGGATTGGAGCATTATGATAACAAGGGCCATTGAGAATTTTCATGACAATGTCGTGAAGCATTGTGATGACAATGTCCTGGAGCATTGTGATGAGAAAACCATGGAGCTTTGTGATGACAAGTCTCATGGAGCATACTGATGAAAAGTGGCATGGAGCATTGTGATTATAGGTGTCTTGGAACATTGTGATGACACGGGCATGGAGCATTGTGAGGAGAAGGCCAAGGAACATTCTAATGACATGCATCATTGAGCTTTGTGATGACAAGTGCATGGAGCATTGTGATTACATGGGTCTTGGAGCATTGTGATGAAAAGGGCATGGATCATTGTGATGAAGAAGGCATGGAGCCTTGTCATGACAGGGTTCAAGGAGCATACAGACAACAAGTGTCAGGGAGCATTTTGATGACACGTGTATTGAGCATTGTGATGACAAAGGTCATGGAGCATTGTGATGAGAAGACCGTGGATAATTGTGATGACGAGCGTCATGGGGCATTGTGAGGACAAATGTTATGGAATACTGTGATCACAAGGGTTTGGAGCATTGTTATGACAGAGGTCATGGAGCATTTTGATTTCATTGTGATGACAATATCATGAAGCATTATGATAATGGGCATGGTGCATTGTGATGACAGGGTTCATGGAGCATTGAGATGAAAAGGGGCATGGAGAATTGTGATAACAGGGGTTTTGGGGCATTGTGATGAGAAGGGTCATGGAGCCTTGTGATGAAACGGCCATGGAAAATCGTGATGGCAGGGGTCATGGAGCATTGTTATGACAGGTGTAATGGAGCATTGTGATGGCCAGGGCATGGAGCATTTTGATGACAAGGGCGTTGTGCATTGTGATGAGAAGGGCAGGGTGCATTGTGATTACAGGGTCATGGAGCAATTTGATGAAAAGTGTCATGGAATATTTTGATGACAGGGCTTAAGGAACATTGTGATGTCAGGGGTCATGGACATTTTGATGAAAAAGGTCATGGAGCATTTTGATGACAGGGGTTTTGGAACATTGTGATGTCAGGGGTCATCAAACAATGTGATGATAAATGCATGTAGCACTGTGATGACAGGAGTCATGGAACATTGTGATGACAGGGGTGAGGGAGTATTGTGACGAATAGTGATGTAACATTGTGATATCAGTGGTGAGAGAGTATTTTGATGAGAAGTGCATGGAGCATCGTGATGACAAGTTTTATGGAGCATTGAGATGACAAGATTGTGGAGCACTGTGATGACAAGCGCATGGTGCATTGTGATGACATGTGTCATTGAGCATTGAGCTGACAAGTGCAAGGAGCATTGTGATGACAAGGGTCATGGAGCATTGTGCTGAGAAAGGCATAGAGCATTGCGATGACAAGGGTCAAAGAGCATTGTGATGAAATGTTCATGGAGCATTGTGTTTAAAATGTCACAGATACTGTTGATGACGAGGGCATTGACCATTGTGATGACAAAGGTCATGAAGCATTGTGATGACTGGAGTCACGGAACATTGTGATGACAGGGTTCATGGAGCACTGTGATAACAAGGGCATGGAGCATTGTGATGACAAGGACATGGAGCATTGGTCTAATAATTTTCATGGATTATTGCGATGAAAGTTGGAATGGCACATTGTGATGACATGGGCATGGAGCATTGTGATGACCAGGTCATTCAGTATTGTGAAGAGAGGTGTCAGGGAGCATTGTGATGACATATGTAATGTCCCATTGTGATGACAATGGCATGGAGCATTGGGATGCCAAGTGTCATGGAGTATTCTGATGACAAAGTTAATGGAGCATTGTGATGACAATGGCTTGGAGCATTGTGATGACAAGGGTCAGGGAGCATTGTGCCGACAAGTGCATGGAGTATTGTGATGACAAGTGTCATGGAGCATTCTGATGAGAAGCTTGTGGAGTATTTTGATGACCAGAGCATGGAGCTTTGTGATGACAAGATTATGTATCATTTTGCTGACAAAGGCATTGTGATGACAACGTTCATGGAGCACTGTGATGACAAGCGTCATGGAGCATTGTGATTACACGTGTCATGGAGCATTGGGATGACAAAGACATGGAGCATTTTGATGACAAGTGTCCCGGATCATTGTGTTGTCAGGATTCATGGAGTGTTGTGATGACAGTGGTCATGGAGCATTGTGATGACAGGGGTCATGGAGCATTGTGATGAGAAGGTCATGGAGCATTGCGCTGAAAATATTCATGGAGTACTGTGATGACAGAGGTCATCGAGCATTGTGATGACAAGGTCCTGGAGCATTGTGATGAGAAGACCATGGAGCCTTGTGATGACAAGTCTCATTGAGCATTATGATGAAAAGGGGAATGGAGCATTGTGATTACAGGGGTCATGGAGCATTGTGATGACAAGTGCATGGAGCATTTGGATGAGAATGCCATGGAGCTTTCTGATGACATGCATAATGGAGCTTTGTGATGACAAGGGTATGGAGCATTGTGATTACAGATGTCTTGGAGCACTGTGAGGAAAAGGGCATGGAAAACTGTGATGAAAAAGGCATGGAGCCTTGTCATGACAGGGTTCAAGGAGCATACTGATGACAAGTGTCAGGGACCTTTGTGATGACCAGGGTATTGTGCATTGTGATAACAAATGTCATGGAGCATTGTGATGAGAAAACAATGGATAATTGTGATGACGAGCGTCATGGGGATTTGTGATGATAAGTGTTAAGGAATATTTTGATTACAGGGATTTGGATCATTGTGATGACAGAGGTCATGGAGCATTTTGATTTCATTGTGATGACAATAGCATGAAGCATTATGATGATGCTCATGGTGCATTGTGATGATAGGCTTCATTGAGCATTGAGATGAAAAGGGGCATGGAGCATTGTGATTACAGGGGTCCTGGATCATTGTGATGAGAAGGGTCATGGAGTCTTGTGATGACAAGTTCATGGAACATCGTGATGGCAGGGGTCATGGAACATTGTTATGACAGGGGTAATGGAACTTTGTGATGGCAAGGGTATGGAACATTGTGATGAGAAGGCCTTGGAGCATTCTGATGACATGCGTCATGGAGCTTTGTGATGACAAGGACATGGTGCAATGTGATGAGAGCGTTCTTGTAACATTCTGATGACAAGGACATGGAGCATTGTGATGCCAAGGGTTATGGATTTTGAGATGACAAAGGTCATGGAGCATTTTGATGACAAGGGCGTTGTGCATTGTGATGAGAAGATCAGGGTGCATTGTGATGACAGAGTCATGGAGCAATTTCATGAAAAGTGTCATGGAACATTTTGAGGACAGGGGTTAAGGAACATTGTGATGTCAGGGGTCATGGAGCATTTTGATGAAAAGGGTCATGGAGCATTTTGATTACAGGGGTTATGGAACATTGTGATGTCAGGGGTCAACGAACATTGTGATAAGTGCATGTACCATTGTGATGACAGGAGTCATGGAACATTGTGATGACAGGGTTGAGGGAGTATTGTGACGAATAGTGATGTAACATTGTGATATCAGTGGTGAGAGAGCATTTTGATGAGAAGTGCATGGAGCATTGTGATGACAAGTTTTATGGAGCATTGCGATGACAAGACTGTGGAGCACTGTGATGACAAGTGCATGGCGCATTGTGATGACATGTGTCATGGAGCATTGTGCTGACAAGCACATGGAGCGTTGTGATGACAAGGGTCATGGAGCATTGTGCTGAGAAAGGAATAGAGCATTTTGATGACAAGGGTCAAAGAGCATTGTGATGAAAAGTTCATGGAGCATTGGGTTTAAGAAGGTCACAGAGACTGTTGATGATGAGGGCATGGACCATTGTGATGACAAAGGTCATGAAGCATTGTGATGACTGGAGTTACGGAGCTTTGTGATGACAGGGTTCATGGGACATTGTGATAACATGGGCATGGAGCATTGTGATGACAAGGGCATGGAGCTTTGGTCTAATAAGTTTCATGGATTATTGTGATGACAGTTCGAATGGCGCATTGTGATGACAAGGGAATAGAGCATTTTGATGACCAAGTCATGCAGTATTGTGAAGACAGTTATCAGGGAGCATTGTGATGACATATGTAATGACCCATTGTGATGACAATGGCATGGAGCATTGTGATGCCAAGTGTCCTGGAGGATTCTGATGAAAAATGTAATGGATCATTGTGATGAAAAGCTTATGGAGTATTTTGATGACAATGTCATGGAGCATTGTGATGAAAATGGCATGGGGCATTGTGATGGAAAAGACATGGAGCCTTTTCATGACCGGGTTCATGGAGCATTCTGACGACAAGTTTCAGGGAGCATTGTGATGACAAGTGTATTGAGAATTGTGATGACAAATTTCATGGAGCATTGTGATGAAAATGGCATGGAGTACTGTGATGACATGCATCATCGAGCGTAGTGATGACAAGTGTTATGGAACATTGTGATCACAAGTGTTTGGAGCATTGTGATGACAGAGGTCATGGATCATTTTGATTTCAAGGAGCATGGACTCTTGTGATGACAAGGGCATGAAGAAATGTGATCCCAAGGTTCATGGAGTATTGTGATCGCATTGGTAATGGAGTATTGTGATGACAAGCGCATAGAGCATCGTAATGACAATGTCATGTAGCATTTTGCTGACAAAGGCATGGAGCATTTTGATGACAAGTATCATGGAGCACTGTGATGACAAGCGTCATGGAGCATTGTGAATACAGGGGTCATGGCGCATTGGGATGACAAGGGCATGCATCTGTGTGATGAGAAGGGTCATGGAGCATTGGGCTGAAAATGTTCATGGAGTAATGTGATGACAGGGCTCATGGAGCATTGTGATGAGAAGGGAATGGAGCACTGGTATGACAAGGTCCTGGAGCACTGTGATGTGAAGACCATGGAACCTTGTGATGACAAGTTTCATGGAGCATTCTGATGAAAAGGCGCAGGGAACATTGTGATTACAGGGGTCTTGGAGCATTGTGATGAAAAGGGCATGGATCATTGTGATGAAAAAGGCATGGAGCTTTGTCATGAAAGAGTTCAAGGTGCATACTGAGGGCAATAGTTAGGGAGCATTGTGATGAAAAGTGTATTGAGCATTGTGATAACAAATGTCATGGTGCATTGTGATGGAAGACCATGGATAATCGTGATGACCAGCATCATGGGGCATTGTGATGACAAGTGTTATGGAACATTGTGATCACAACGGTTTGCAGCATTGTGATGACAGAGGTCATGGAGCATTTTGATTTCATTGTGATGACAATAGCATGAAACATTATGATGATGGGCATGGTGCATTGTGATGACAGTGTTCATCGTGCATTGTGATGAAATGTGGCATGGGGCATTGTTCTGACATGTTTCATGGATTATTGTGATAAGAGTGGGCATGGCACATTGTGATGACAAAGGCATGGAGCACTGTGATGACAAGGTCATGGATTATTGTGAAGAAAGGTGTCAGGTAGCATTGTGATGAAATATGTCATGTTCCAGTTTGATGACAATATCATGGAGCATTGTCATGCCAAGTGTCATGGAGGATTGTTGTGACAAAGTAAAGGAGCATTGTGATGACAAGGGCATGGAGCATTGTCATATCAAGGGCCATTGAGAATTTTAATGTTCAGGTCGTGCAACATTGTGATGAAAAGGGCATGGAGCTTCCTATGACAGGGGTCATGGAGCATTGTGATGACAAGTGCATGGAGTATTGTGATGACAAGAGCATATAACATTATGATGTGAAGTGCCATGGAGCATTGTAATGACAAGGACGTGGAGAATTGTGAGGACAAGAGACATAGAGCTTTGTGATGACAAGGCATGGAGCATGGTGATGGCAAAACCGTGGAGCATTGTGATGAGAAGACCTTGGGTAATTGTGATGTCGAGCATCATGGAGCACTGTAATGACAAGGGGCATGAAGCATTGTGATGACAGGTGTCAGGGAGAATTGTTATGACAGTGGTCATGGAGCATTGTGATGAAAAGGGCATGGAGCATTGTGATGACAAGTGCATGGAGCATTGTGATGACAAGTGCATGGAGCATTGCAATGTCAAATGCATGGAGAATTGTGATGACAAGAGCATGTAACATTTTGATGAGAAGTGTCATGTAGCATTGTGATGACAAAGACTTGGAGAATTGTGATGACAAAATCATGTAACATTGTGATGAGAAGTGTCATGTAGCACTGTGATGACAAAGACGTGGAGAATTGTGATGACAAGAGACATGGAGCATTGTGATAACCAGGGCATGGAGCATTGTGACGACAGGGGTCATGGAGCATTATTATGACAAGGGCCATGGTGCATTCTGACATAAGATATCACTTATGAAGGGAATATAAACATGGCTACATATGAACTGAATTAGGGAAGAGAACAGAGTCTCAGATTTAGAATACACTCTAACGCTTCCTTAAGGGGAAAGACAGGTGGGGAGATGCACAAAACAAAGGATTGATATTAGCACAGGTACCGTTCCATAATCCAAAAACAAAAGAGACAAGGCCTACTCCTTCCTCAGTGAACAGAACTCAACATCCCTATTCCCCGCAGAGAAATATATCTGACTAGTAAGAATTTTAAAACCTATGTATTCATATGTCTCCGTAAGGGAACCAAGTGTGTCTAGAACGACATAAACATGGCAGTGAGAATCAGCTCAAACCCATTATAAAAATGAATTTCAAAATAAAACATAAAAACAGTAAAATTCTTACACAATACCTTCAGGGGTTCTGATGAAACCTGGAATGACCCTATCTACAATGACAGCTGGATGTGGCATAAGGCTGGTCACTAGGGACTGAAGGGATTGGTGAGATTGGGTGAAAAAATGCAGACCGTTTAAAGCAATAATGCCTTCCACCCAGTCCATGGTTCCAAACTCTCCAGGTAGAAGGGAATATCACTACAGTTATAACATGTATGGGAACCAAGAGAATGGAAACCATCTGATGGTGAAAGATTTCTAAAACACTACCTCTTTTTTTCTCTCCTTGTGCTCCAGTTGGACATTCCAACTGCTTTACTATCAATCTCCCAACTTGGAGAGTCAGCCCCTATAGCCTCCTGGTTTGCATAGTTGGCAAATTGTGCAGAGGATACAAGGGAAGAGAGAGAACCAATGAGAGAGTACCTGTAGGCATTTGGACGGCCACATGTAACTAATTTCCCGTAAGGAAGAGGAATTAACCAAAGTCTCATCCTGCCCCCCCAGAACAAGTATAGGTCTTGAAGCAAAATTGTGGATTTGGGGTCAGCTCACAAAAACGCGATTTGAAAAATGGAGCTCAGGGCCACAGCAATTCACTAACCTGCAGAGATATAAAGGACTACTCTCTTCCAAAAAACTGTTGAGGGAAAGCCACGAGGCGGAATTGAAAATGAGGAAGAATGGCATGAAACAGATTTCAAGAGGTACAATGGAATCGCCTTTAAACACAGGAAAAGCATCACAACTTCGAAAATTATGGAAATGGCCATAAAGGGCATATGGGTTTTCACGTGAATATATTCAGTAGAAAACGCATATGCCCTTTTCAGCCAAGCAAGCAAGTGGGCAATGCAAATCTGCACTACAAAGAAGTAGCACTTCCCACCGGTCAAAAGGCACATCCGCAAAATGTGTAAAAACCAGAAAGACCAGACAAGCCCTGGAGAACAGGGAGCCTTGTTATGCTGATGGGCGGGATATAAATTGCCTACCGCCTCGCTGGAGGAGTGCATTGTGTTCCCTGAAACAAGTAAACAACAGAGCTACAGAGCCAAGGGCACTTCCAGTCTAGGGAATATACCTTGGGAAAACTGAAAATCAATAAGACAGAGCCAACCCAAAATTTAGGGCTGCACTGCTTACAAGAACCTCAATTTGGCTACACATTTAATATACCAGGAAATACAAAAATGGTTTTGAAATTGTGGTACTAACGTACGATGGAATACCCCTCAGCCATGAAATCAATGTCATAAGGCCCGTAGCAACAAAATTAGTGGATTCAGATACGACGATTCTAAGTGAAATAAGTCACACAGAAAAATAAACTTATCATAAGATATCACTTATGAAGATCCTGTAAACATGGCTACACATGAACTGAGTTAGGAAAGAGAACAGAGTCTCACATTTACAAAACACTCTTATGTCTGCTTAAGGTGGAAGGAGTGGTGCGGTGATGCATAAAAGCAGAGTTTGATATAAGAACAGGTACCGTTCCAAAAACCATCTATGGAATAGACAATACGTACACCTTCCTCAGTGAAAGGGACTCAACACCCCATATTCACCGCAGAGTAATATATCTTACTAGTAAGAACCTTACAAAATATGTATTGATATGTCTCCATAAGGGAACCAAGTGTGTCTAGACTGGCATAAACATGGCAGTGAGAATCAGCTCAAACCCACTATACAAAGAATTTCCAAAACAAAACAAAAAAACAGGGAAATTCTTTACAATTCCTTCAGGGTCTCTGATGAAACCTGGAATGACCCTATCTTCAATGACAGCTGGATGTTGCATAAGGCTGGACACTTGGGACAGAGAGGATTGGTGAGATTGGGTGAGCAAATGCAGACCCTTTAAAGCAATAATTCATGGCACCCATTCCATGGGTCCCAACTCCACAGGTTGAACGGAATATTACTACAGCTATAACATGTACGGGAAACCTAGAGAATGGACACACTGTGAATACGAAAGCTCTCTAAAACTCAATGAATAGTCCCTCTCCTGGTGCTCCGGTTTGACTTTCCAACTACTTTACTATCAATCTCCCAACTTGGAGAGACAGCACCTTTAAACTCATGGTTCACACAGGTTGCCAATTTGGCAGGGGATGAAAGGGAAGAGGGACAACCATTGAGAGAGTAGCTGTTAGGCATTTGGAAGGGCACATGTCACTCTTATTTCCCGGGAGGAAGAATAATTAAAGAAAGTCTCAGCCACCCACCGGGAAACAGTATAGTTCTTGAACCAAAATATTGGACTTGCCTTCAGGTCACAAAAAACGAGTTAAATAATAGAGCTCAGGGGCACAGCAATTCACAAACAGGCAGAGTAATAAAGGACAACTATCGTCCAAAAATCTGTTGAGGGAAGGCAATGAGGCGGACTTCAAAGTGAGGCAGAATAGCAGGAAACAGATTTCAAGAGGTACGTTGGAATTTCCTGTAAAGCACAGGAAGAGGGGCACAACTACGACAATGATGCACTTGGCTAAAAAGGGCATATGCGTTTTCTCCTGAATATATTCAGGAGAAAAAGCATATGACCATTTTGGCCAAGCAAGCAAGCAGGCAATGCAAATCTGCACTACAAAGAAGTATCACTTCCCACCAGTGAAAAGGGACATCCACAAAATGGGTAAAATTCAGAAAGGCACCACAGGCCCTGGAGAAAAGGGAGCCTTGTTATGCTGATGGGCGGGATGAAAACTGCCAACTGCCTCTCAGGAGGAGTGCATTGTGTTCCCTAAAACAAGTAAACAACAGAGCTACAGAGCCAAGGGCACTACCAGTGTAGGGAATATACCTTGGGAAAAATGAAAATCAATAAGACAGAGTCACCCCCAAATTTAGGGTTGCACTGCTTACAAGAACCTCAACTTGGGTACACCTTAAGTATCCCAGGAAAGATAAAAATGGTTCAAAAAATTGTGGTACTTACGTACGATGGAATATCCCTCAGCCATGAAATCAATAACTTAAGACAAGTAGCAGCAAAATGAGTGGATTCAGGTACGATGATTCTAAGTGAAATAAGTCACACAGAAAAAGAAACTTATCATAAGATATCACTTATGAAGATCCTGTAAACATGGCTACACATGAACTGAGTTCGGAAAGAGAACAGAGTCTCACATTTAGAAAACACTCTTATGCCTGCTTAAGGGGGAAGGAGAGGTGGGGTGATGCATAAAACCAGAGTTTGATATAAGCACAGGTACCGTTCCAAAAACCAACTGTGCATTAGACAAGACCTACACCTTCCTCAGTGAAAGGGACTCAAAACCCCATATTTCCCTCAGAGGAATATATCTGACTTGTAAGAATCTTAAAACCTATGTATTGATATGTCTCCATAAGGGAATCAAGTGAGTCTAGACTAGCATAAACATGGCAGCGAGAATCAGCTCAAACCCACTATAAAAAGGAATTTCAAAAACAGTACAAAAAAACAGGGAAATTCTTTACAATTCCTTTAGAGTCTATGATGAAACCTGGAATGACCCTATCTACAATGACAGCTGGTTGTGGCATAAGGCTGGACACATGGGACTGAGAGGATTGGTTTGATTGGGTGAGCAAATGCAGACACTTTAGAGCAATAATGCATGGCGCCCATTCCTTGGGTCACATGTCTCCAGGTTGAAGGGAATATTACTACAGCTATAACATTTAAGGGAAACCTAGAGAATGGACACACTGTGAATACGAAAGGTTTCTAAAACTCAACGAATAGTCCCTCTCCTTGTGCACCAGTTTGAGTTTCCAACTGCTTTACTATCAATCTCCCAACTTGGAGAGACAGCACCTTTAACCTCCTGGGTCGCACAGGTTGCCAAATTGGCAAATGATGAAAGGGATGTGGGAGAACCAATGAGAGAGTAGCTGTTAGGCATTTGGACGGGCACATGTCACTCTTCTTTCCCAGTAGGAAGAAGAATTAACCAAAGTCTCAGCCACCCACCGAGAACCGGTATACTTCGTCAACCAAAATTTTGGACTTGGGTTCAGCTCACAAAGAAACAAGTTAAAAAGTGTAGCTCAGGGGCACAGCAATTCACAAACTGGCAGAGTAATAAAGGGCAACTATCGTGCAACAATCTGTTGAGGGAAGGCAAATAGGCGGACTTGAAAGCGAGGCAGAATAGCATGAAACAGATTTCAAGAGGTACGTTGGAATCGCCTTTAAAGCACAGGAAGAGGTGCACAACTTCGACTATGATGCACTTGGCCAAAAAGGGCGTATGCATTTTCTCCTGAATATATTCAGGAGAAAACGCATATGCCCTTTTTGGCCAAGCAAGCAAGTGGGCAATGCAAATCTGCACTAGAAAGAAGTATCAGTTCGCACCGGTCAAAAGGGACATCCACAAAATGGGTAAAAACCAGACAGGCAAGAAAGGCCCTGGAGAACAGGGAGCCTTGTTATGCTGATGGGCGGGATGTAAATTGCCTACTGCATCTCTGGAGGAGTGCATTGTGTTCCCTAAAACAAGTAAACAACAGAGCTACACAGCCAAGGGCACTACCAGTCTGGGGAATATTCCTTGGGAAAACTGAAAATCAATAAGAGAGAGCCACCCCAATATTTAGGTATGCACTGCTTACAAGAACCTTAACTTGAGTACACCTTAAGTATCCAAGGAAATATAAAAATGGTTCAAAAAATTTTAGTACTTAACGTACGATGGAATATCCCTCAGCCATGAAATCAATGTCATAAGACCAGTAGCAGCAAAATGAGATTATTCAGGTATGATGATTCTAAGTGAAAGAAGTCACACAGAAAAAGAAACTTATCATAAGATATCACTTATGAAGATCCTGTAAACATGGCTACACATGAACTGAGTTAGGAAAGAGAACAGAGTCTCACATTTAGAAAACACTCTTATGCCTGCTTAAGGGGGAAGGAGAGGTGGGGTGATGCATAGAACCAGAGTTTGATATAAGCACAGGTACCGTTCCAAAAACCAACTATGGATTAGACAAGACCTACACCTTCCTCAGTGAAAGGGACTCAAAACCCCATATTTCCCGCAGAGGAAAATATCTGACTTGTAAGAATCTTAAAACCTATGTATTGATATGTCTCCATAAGGGAATCAAGTGAGTCTAGACTAGCATAAACATGGCAGCGAGAATCAGCTCAAACCCACTATAAAAAGGAATTTCAAAAACAAAACAAAAAGACAGGGAAATTCTTTACAAATCCGTCAGGGTCTCTGATGATACCTGGAATGACCCTAACTACAATGACAGCTGGATGTGGCATAAGGCTGGACACATGGGACTGAGAGGACTGGTGAGATTGGGTGAGCAAATGCAGACCCTTTAAAGCAATAATGCATGGCACCCATTCCATGGGTCCCAACTCTCCACGTTGAAGGGAATTTTACTAGAGCTATAACATGTATGGGAATCCTACAGAATGGACACACTGTGAATACGAAAGGTTTCTAAAACTCAAAGAATAGTCCCTCTCCTTGTGCGCCAGTTTGACCTTCCAACTCCTTTACAATCAATCTCCCAACTTGGAGAGACAGCACCTTTAACCTCCTTGTTCTCACAGGTTGCCAATTTGGCAAAGGATGAAAGGGAAGAGGGAGAACCAATGAGAGAGTAGCTGTTAGGCATTTGGACGGGCTCATGTCACTCTTATTTCCCGGGAGGAAAAAGAATTAACCAAACTCTCAGCCGCATACCAAAACCAGTATCGTTTCTGAACCAAAATATTGGACTTGCGTTCAGCTCACAAAAAACGAGTTAAAAAATGGAGCTCAGGGGCACAGCAATTCACAAACTGGCAGAGTAATAAAGGGCAACTATCGTCCAAAAATCTGTTGAGGGAAGGCAACGAGGTGGACTTGAAAGCGAGGCAGAATAGCAGGAAACAGATTTCAAGAGTTACGTTGGAATCGCCTTTAAAGCACAGGAATAGGGGCACAACTTCGACAATGATGCACTTGGCCAAAAAGGGCGTATGTGTTTTCTCCTGAATATATTCAGGAGTAAACGCATACGCCCTTTTTGGCCAAGCAAGCAAGCGGGCAGTGCAACTCTGCACTAGAAAGAAGTATCAGTTCCCACCGGTCAAAAGGGACATCCACAAAATGGGTATAACTCAGAAAGGCTAGAGAGGCCCTGGAGAACAGGGAGCCCTGTTATGCTGATGGGCGTGATATAAATTGCCGACTGCCTCTCTGGAGGAGTGCATTTTGTTCCCTAAAGCAAGTAAACAACAGAGCTACAGAGCGAAGGGCACTTCCACTCTAGGGAATATACATTGAGAAAATTGAAAATCAATAAGACAGAGCCACGCCAAAATATAGGTCTTCACTGCTTACAAGAACCTCAACTAGGCTACACCTTAAATATCCCAGGAAAGACAAAAATTGTTCAAGAAATTGTGGTAATTACATACGATGGAATATACCTCTTCCATGAAATCAATGTCATCAGGCCAGTAGCAGCAAAATTAGTGGATTCAGTTACAATGATTCTAAGTGAAATTAGTCACAGAGCAAAAGAAACTTATCATAAGATATCACTTATGAAGGTCCTGTAAACATGGCTACACGTGAACTGAGTGAGGAAAGAGAAGAGAGTCTCACATTTAGAAAACACTCTTACGCCTGCTTAAGGGGGAAGGAGAGTTGGGGTGTTGCATAAAACCAGAGTTTGATATTAATACAGGCACCATTCCAGAAACCAAACACAGAATAGATAAGATCTACACCTTCCTCACTGAAAGGGAATCAACACCCCATACTTCCCTCAGAGGAATATATCTGACAAGTAAGAATCTAAAAACCTATGTACTGATATGTCTCCGTAAGGGAATCAAGAGTGTCTAGACTGGCATAAACATGGCAGCGAGAATCAGTTCAAAACCACTATTAAAATGAATTTGAAAAACAACAAAAAAGGGAAATTCTTTACAATTCCTTCAGGGTCTCTAATGAAACCTGGAATGACCCTGTCTACAATGACAGCTGGATGTGGCATAAGGCTGGACACTTGGGACTGGGAGGATTGGTGAGACTGGGTGAGCAAATGCAGACCCTTTAAAGCAATAATGCATGGCACCCATTCCATGGGTCCCAACTCTCCAGGTTGAAGGCAATATTACTACAGCTATAACATGTACGGGAAACCTAGAGAATGGACACACTGTGAATACGAAAGGTTTCTAAAACTCAACGAATAGTCCCTCTCCTTGTGCACCAGTTTGAGTTTCCAACTGCTTTACTATCAATCTCCCAACTTGGAGAGACAGCACCTTTAACCTCCTGGGTCGCACAGGTTGCCAAATTGGAAAATGATGAAAGGGATGTGGGAGAACCAATGAGAGAGTAGCTGTTAGGCATTTGGATGGGCACATGTCACTCTTCTTTCCAGGTAGGAAGAAGAATTAACCAAAGTCTCAGCCACCCACCGAGAACCGGTATAGTTCGTCAACCAAAATTTTGGACTTGGGTTCAGCTCACAAAGAAACGAGTTAAAAAGTGTAGCTCAGGGGCACAGCAATTCACCAACTGGCAGAGTAATAAAGGGCAACTATCGTGCAACAATCTGTTGAGGGAAGGCAACTAGGCGGACTTGAAAGCGAGGCAGAATAGCATGAAACAGATTTCAAGAGGTACGTAGGTATCGCATTTAAAGCACAGGAAGAGGTGCACAACTTCGAATATGATGCACTTGGCCAAAAAGGGCGTATGCGTTTTCTACTGAATATATTCAGGAGAAAATGCATACGCCCTTTTTGGCCAAGCAAGTAAGTGGGCAATGCAAATCTGCACTAGAAACAAGTATCAGTTACCACCGGTCAAAAGGGACATCCACAAAATGGGTAAAAACCAGACAGGCAAGACAGGCCCTGGAGAACAGGGAGCCTTGTTATGCTGATGGGCGGGATGTAAATTGTCAACTGCCTCTCTGGAGGAGTGCATTGTGTTCCCTAAAACAAGTAAACAACAGAGCTACAGAGCCAAGGGCACTTCCAGTCTAGGGAATATACCTTGGGAAAACTGAAAATCAATAAGACAGAGCCACCCACAAATTTAGGGCTGCACTGCTTACAAGAACCTCAACTTGTGTACACCTTAAATATCCCAGGAAAGATAAAAACGGTTCACAAAATTGTGGTACTTAAGTACGATGGAATATCCCTCAGCCATTAAATCAATGTCATAAGACCAGTAGCAGCAAAATGAGTGGATTCAGGTACGATGATTCTAAGTGAAATAAGTCACACAGAAAAAGAAACTTATCATAAGATATCACTTATGAAGATCCTGTAAACATGGCTATACATGAACTGAGTTAGGAAAGAGAACAGAGTCTCACATTTAGAAAACACTCTTATGCCTGCTTAAGGGGGAAGGAGAGGTGTGGTGATGCATAAACCCAGAGTTTGATACAAGCACACGTACCGTTCCATAAACCAACTATGGAATAGACAAGACCTACACCTTCCTCAGTGAAAGGGACTCAAAACCCCATATTTCCCGCAGAGGAATATATCTGACTAGAAAGAATCTTAAAACCTATGTATTGATATGTCTCCGTAAGGGAATCACGTGTTTCTAGACTGGCATAAACATGGCAGCGAGAATCAGCTCAAACCCAGTATAAAAAGGAATTTCCAAAACAAAACATGAAAACAGGGAAATTCTTTACAATTCCTTCAGGTCTCTGATGCAACCTGGAATGACCCTATCTACAACTACAGCTGGATGTGGCATAAGGCTGCACACATGGGACTGAGAGGATTGGTGAGATTGGGTGAGAAAATGCAGACCCTTTAAAGTAATAATGCGTGGCACCCATTCCATGTGTCCCAACTCTCCCAGTTGAAGAGAACATTACTATAGCTATAACATGTAAGGGAAACCTAAGAATGGACACACTGTGAATACGAAAGGTTTCTAAAACTCAACGAATAGTCCCTCTCCTTGTGCTTCAGTTTGACTTTCCAACCACTTTACTATCAGTCTCCCAACTAGGAGAGACAGCACCTTTAACCTCCTGGTTCGCACAGGTTGCCAATTTGGCAAAGGATGAAAGGGAAGAGGGAGAACCAATGAGAGAGTAGCTGTTACGCATTTGGACGGGCACATGTCAATCTTATTTCCTGGGAGGAAGAAGAATTAACCAAAGCCTCAGCCACCCACCGGGAGCCAGTATAGGTCGTCAACCAAAACTTTGGACTTGCGTTCAGCTCACAAAAACCGAGTTAAAATGTGGAGCTCAGGTGCACAACAATTCCAAACTGGCAGAGTAATAAAGGGCAACTATCGTCCAACAATCTGTTGAGGGAAGGCAACTAGACGGAATTGAAATCGAGGCAGAAGAGCAGGAAACAGATTTCAAGGAGTAAGTTGGAATCGCCTTTAAAGCACAGGAAGAGGGGCACAATTTCGACTATGATGCACTTGGCCAAAAAGGGCGTATGCGTTTTCTCCTGAATATATTGGGAGAAAACGAATACGCCCTTTTTGGCCAAGCAAGCAATTGGGCAATGCAAATCTGCACTACAAAGAAGTATCACTTCCCACCGGTCAAAAGGGACATCCACAAAATGGGTAAAAACCAGAAAGGCAAGACAGGCCCTGGAGAACAGGGAGCCTTGTTATGCTGATGGGATGGATGTAAATTGTCCACTGCCTCTCTGGAGGAGTGCATTGTGTTCCCTAAAACAAGTAAACAACAGAGCTACAGAGCCAAGGGAACTTCCAGTCTAGGGAATATACCTTGGGAAAACTGAAAATCAATAAGACAGAGCCACCCCAAAATTTAGGGCTGCACTGCTTACAAGCACCTCAAATTGTGCACAACTTATATATCTCAGGAAAGATAAAAATGGTTCAAAAAATTGTGGTACTTACGTACGATAGAATATCCCTCAGCCATGAAATCAATGTCATAAGACCAGTAGCAGGAAAATGAGTGGATTCAGGTACGATGATTCTAAGTGAAATAAGTCACACAGGAAAAGAAACTTATCATAAGATATCACTTATGAAGATCCTGTAAACATGGCTACACATGAACTGAGTTTGGAAAGAGAACAGAGTCTCACATTTAGAAAACACTCTTATGCCTGCTTAAGGGGGAAGGAGAGGAGGGGTGATGCATAAAACCAGAGGTTGATATAAGCACAGGTACCGTTCCAAAAACCAGCTATGGAATAGCCAAGACCTACACCTTCCTCAGAGAAAGGGATTCAAAACCCCATATTTCCCGCAGAGGAATATATCTGACTAGTAAGAATCTTAAATCCTATGTATTGATATGTATCCATAAGGGAATCAAGTGTTTCTAGACTGGAATAAACCTGGTAGCGAGAATCAGCTCAAACCCTCTATAAAAAGGAATTTCAAAACAAAACATAAAAACATGGAAATTCTTTACAAATCCTTCAGGGTCTCTGATGAAACCTGGAATGACCCTATCTACAACGATAGCTGGATATGGCATAAGGAAGGACACATGGGACTGAGAGGATTGGTGAGATTGGGTGAGCAAATGCAGTCCCTTTAAAGCAATAATACATGGCACCCATTCCATGTGTCACAACTCTCCCGGTTGAAGGATATATTACTATAGCTATAACATGTAAGGGAAACCTAAGAATGGACACACTGTGAATACGAAAGTTTTCTAAAACTCAACGAATAGTCCCTCTCCTTGTGCTCTAGTTTGACATTCCAACTGCTCTACTATCAATCTCCCAACTTGGAGAGACAGCACCTTTAACCTCCTGGTTCGCACAGGTTGCCAATTTGGCAAAGGATGAAAGTGAAGAGGGAGAACCAATGAGAGAGTATCTGTTAGGCATTTGGACGGGCACATGTCACTCTTATTTCCCGGGAGTAAGAAGAAATAACCAAACTCTCAGCCACCCACCGACAACCAGTATAGGTTCTGAACCAAAATATTGGAATGGCGTTCAGCTCCCAAAAAACGAGTTAAAAGGTGGAGCTCAGGGGCACAGCGATTCACAAACTTGCAGAGTAATAAAGGGCAACTATCATCCAAAAATCTGTTGAGGGAAGGCAACGAGGCGGACTTGAAAGCGAGGCATAATAGCAAGAAACAGATTTCAAGAGGTACGTTGGAATCGCATTTAAAGCACAGAAAGAGGCGCACAACTTCGACAATGATGCACTTGGCCAAAAAGGGCGTATGCATTTTCTCCTGAATATATTCAGGAGAAAATGCATACGCCCTTTTTGGCCAAGCAAGCAAGTGGGAAATGCAAATCTGCACTAGAAAGAAGTATCACTTCCCACCGGTCAAAAGGGACATCCACAATATGGGTAAAATCCAGAAAGGCAAGACAGGCACTGGAGAATAGGGAGCCGTTTTATGCTGATGGGCGGGATTTAAATTGTCAACTGCCTCTCTGGAGGAGTGCATTGTGTTCCCTAAAACAAGTAAACAACAAAGCTACAGAGACAAGGGCACTTCCAGGATAGGGAATGTAACTTGGGAAAACTGAAAATCAATAAGACAGAGCCACCCCAAAATTTAGGGCTGCACTGCTTTCAAGAACCTCAACTTCTCTACACCTTAAATATCCCAGGAAAGATAAAAATGGTGCAAAAAATTGTGGTACTTACGTACGATGGAATATCCCTCAACTATGAAATCAATGTCATAAGACCAGTAGCAGCAAAATGAGTGGATTCAGGTACGATGATTCTAAGTGAAATAAGTCACACAGAAAAAGAAACTTATCATAAGATATCACTTATGAAGATCCTGTAAACATGGCTACACATGAACTGAGTTAGGAAAGAGAACAGAGTCTCACATTTAGAAAACACTCTTATGCCTGCTTAAGGGGGAAGGAGAGGTGGGGTGATGCATAAACCCAGAGTTTGATACAAGCACAGGTACCGTTCCAAAAACCAACTATGGATTAGACAAGACCTACACCTTCCTCAGTGAAAGGGACTCAAAACCCCATATTTTCCGCAGAGGAATATATCTGACTAGCAAGTATCTTAAAACCTATGTATTGATATGTCTCCGTAAGGGAACCAAGTTTGTCTTGAATGACATAAACACGGCAGTGAGAATCAACTCAAACCCACTATAAAAATGAATTTCAAAACAAAACAAAAAAAAACAGTAAAATTCTTACAGAATACCTTCAGGGGTTCTAATGAATCCTGGAATGACCCTATCTACAACAACAGCTGGATGTGGCATAAGGCTGGTCACTTGGGACTGAGAGGATTTGTGAGATTGGGTGAGAAAATGCAGACCCTTTAAAACAATAATGCCTGCCACGCATTCCATGGTTCCCAACTCTCCAGGTAGAAGGGAATATCACAACAGTTATAACATGTTTGGGAAACCTAGAGAATGGACACCCACTGATGGTGAAAGGTTTCTAAAACTCTACTATTTTTTTCTATCTTTGTGTTCCAGTTTGACATTCCAACTGCTTTACTATCAATATCCCAAATTGGAGAGTTAGCCCCTATAACCTCCTGGTTCGCACAGTTGGCAAATTTTTCAGAGGATATAAGGGAAGAGGGAGAACCAATGAGAGAGTAACTGTAGGCATTTGGACGGCCACATGTCACTCTAATTTCCTGTCATGAAGAATAATTAACCAAACTCTCAGCCTACCCCCCCCAGAACCAGTATAAGTCCTGAAGCAAAATTATGGATTTGCGGTCAGCTCACAAAAACGCAAGTTGAAAAAGGGAGCTCAGGGGCACAGCAATTCACTAACTTACAGAATTATAAAGGACTAATCACTTCCAAAAATCTATTGAGGGAAAGCCAGGAGGAGGACTTGAAAATGAGGCAGAATTGCACGAAACAGATTTCAAGAAGTACATTGGAATGGCCTTTAAACATAGGAAAAGCATCAAAATTTCGACAATTATAGAATTGGCCATAGAGGGCATATGCGTTTTCACTTGAATATATTCAGGAGGAAACACATATGCCCTTTTTGTCGAACCAAGCAACCACACAATGCCAATCTGCACTAAAAGAAGTATCACTTCCCACCAGTCAAAAGGGACATCAGTAAAAGGTATAAAATCCAGAAAGGCAAGACAGGATCTGGAGAACAGGGAGGCTTGTTATGCTAAAGGGCGGGATGTAAATTGCCAACTGCCTCTCTGGAGGAGTGCATTGTGTTCCCTAAAACAAGGAAAAAACAGAGCTACAGAGCCAAGGGCACTTCCAGTCTAGGGAATATACCTTGGGAAAAATGAAAATCAATAAGACAGAGCCATCCCAAAATTTAGGGCTGCACTGCTTACAACAACCTCAACTTGGGTACACCTTAAATATCCGAGGAAAGACAAAAATGGTTCAAAAAATTGTGGTACTAACGTACGATGGAATACCCCTCAGCCATGAAATCAATGTCATAAGGCCAGTAGCAGCAAAATGAGTGGATTCAGGTACGATGATTCTAAGTGAAATAAGTCACAGAGTAAAGAAACTTATCATAAGATATCACTTATGAATGTTCAGTAAACATGGCTACACATGAACTGAGTTAGGAAAGAGAACAGAGTCTCACATTTAGAAAACAAACTTATGCCTGCTTATGGGGGAAAGAGAGGTGGGGTGATGCATAAAACACGAGTTTGATATTAGTACAGGTACCGTTCCAAAAACCAAATACGGAATAGACAAGACCTACACCTTCCTCAGTGAAAGGGACACAACACCCCATATTTCCCGCAGAGGAAGATATCTGACTAGAATGAATCTTAAAATCTATTAATTGATATGTCTCCATAAGCGAATCAAGTGTGCCTAGACTGGCATAAACCTGGCAGTGAGAATCATCTCAAACCCACTCTTAAAAGGAATTTCAAAAACAAAACAAAGAAACAGGGAAATTATTCACACTTCCTTCAGGGTCTTTGATGAAACCTGGAATGACCCTATCTACAACGACAGCTGGATGTGGCATAAGGCTGGACACTTGGGACTGAGAGGATTGGTGAGTTTGGGTGAGCAAATGCAGACCCTTTAAAGCAATAATGCGTGGCACCCATTCCATGATTCCCAACTCTCCAGGTTGAACGGAATATTACTACAGGTATAACATGTATGGGAATCCTAGAGAATGGACACACAGTGAATATGAAAGGTTTCTAAAACTCAACGAATAGTCCCTCTCCGGTGCTCCGGTTTCACATTCCAACTGCTTTACTTTCAATATCCCATATTGGAGAGAGAGCCCCTTTAACCTCCTGGTTAGCACAGGATGCCAAATTGTCAGAGGATGAACGGGAAAAGGGAGAACCAATGAGATAGTAGCTGTTAGGCATTTGGACGGGCACATACCGCTCTAATTTCATGGCAGGAAGAAGAATTAACCAAAGGCTCAGCAACCAGCCGGGAACCAGTATAGGTCCTGAACCAAAATTTGGACTTGCGGTCAGCTCACAAAAAACGAGTTGAAAATTGGAGCTCAGGGGCACAACAATTCACAAACAGGCAGAGTAATAAAGGACAACTCTCGGACAAATATCTGTTGAGGGAAGGCAAGGAGGCGGACTTGAAAGCGAGGCAGAATAGCAGGAAACAGATTTAAAGAGGTACGTTGGAATCACCTTTAAAGCACAGGAAGAGGGGCACAACTTCGACAATGATGCACTTGGCCAAAAAGGGCGTATGCATTTTCTCCTGAATATATTCAGGAGAAAACGCATACGCCCTTTTTGGCCAAGCAAGCAAGTGGGCAATGCAAATCTGCACTAGAAAGAAGTATCACTTCCCACTGGTCAAAAGGGACATCTGCAAAATGTGTAAAAAACAGAAAGGCAAGACAGGCCCTGGAGAACAGGGAGCCTTGTTATGCTGATGGGCGGGATTTAAATTGCGAACTGCCTCTTTGGAGGAGTGCATTGTGTTCCCTAAAACAAGTAAACAACAGAGCTACAGAGTCAAGGGCACTTCCAGTCTAGGAAATATACTTTGGGAAAACTGAAAATCAATAAGACAGAGCCACCACAAAATTTAGGGCTTCACTGCTTACAAGAACCTCAACTTGGGTATACCTTAAATATCCCAGGAAAGACAAAAATGTTTTAAGAAATTGTGGTACTTACGTACGATCGTATATCCCTCAGTCATGAAATCAATTTCATAAGGCCAGTAGCAGCAAAATGAGTGGATTCAGGTACGATGATTCTAAGTGTAATAAGTCACACAGAAAAAGAAACTTATCATAAGATATCACTTATGAAGTTCCTGTAAACATGGCCTCACATGAACTGAGTTAGGAAAGATACCAGAGTAACGAATCTTATCATAAGATATCACTCATAGCGGGAATGTACACATGGCTACACATGAACTGATTTACAAACACAACGGAGTCACACATTTAGAAAACAAGCTTCTGCCTGCTTAAGGGGAAATGCGAGGTGGGGTGATGCATAAAATCACAGTTTTAAATTAGCACAGATACCGTTACATAAACCAAGTATGTAATAGACAACCCCTACTCCCGCTACAATGAACTGGACTCAACACCCCCTATTCATTGCAAGGAATATGTCTGTCTCTCAGTATTTTAAAACATATGTATTCTCATGTCTCCATATAGGAATCATGTGTGTGTATAACGGCATGAACAGAGCACTGAAATTCAGTTAAACCCACTTATAAAAATAAATTTCAAAAGCAAAATGCAAAAACAGCGAAACAGTTAGAAAGTCCTAAAAATTTCATTCAGGGCCTGTGATGCAACCTGGATTGACCACCTTTACACCCACAGCTGGATGAGACATAAGACTGGACACTTGGGGCTGACAAGATTGCTGAGGTTGTGTGAGCAAAAGAACACCACTTAGAGCAATACTGTGTGCTACCCATTCTAGTGGTCCCAACTCTCCAGGTTTAAGGGAATCTTCCTACAGTTACAACATACATGGGAAACCCAGTGAATGGTACACTGTGTAATTGGGAAAGTTTTCTAAAAGGTACCTCATTTTTCCTTTTGTAGTGCTCGTCTTCGCCATTCCATCTGCATTACTAAAAATCTCCCCACTTGGAGTGTCAGCGCCTTTACCAACCTGTTATGCACAGTTTGCAAATTGTGCAGAGGATGAACTGGAAGTGGGGGAATAAATGAGAGATTAGCTGTAGGTGTTTGGATGGGCACATGTCACTCTAGTTTCCCACCAGGAAGAAGAATTAACCAAGGCTCAGCCTGAAGCCCCGGAACAAGACTAGGGCCTAAAGCCATCCTGCGGTATTGCAGCCAGCTCACAAAGAGGCGAGTTGAAAAATGGAAATAAGGGGCACAGCAATTCACAAACTTGAAGAGTTATAAAGGGCACCTATCATCCAGAAATATATTGAGGAAAGGCAGTGAAGAGGATTTGAATGCAAGGCAGAATTGAAGGAAACAGATTTCAAGAGGTAGATTGGAGTCGTCTTTAAAGCACATGAAAAGCGACAGAATTTCGACAATGTTGCCCTTGGCTGAAAAGGGATTATGTGTATTTTCTTGAATATATTCGGAAAAAATGCATATGCCCTTTTTGGCCAAGCAAACCATCAGGCATTGCAAATCCACACTACAGAGAAGTGTCCCTTACCTCCAGTCAAAAGGGCCATCCACAAATAGTGTAAAAACCACAAATGCAGGACAGGCCATGGAGAAAAGGGAGCCTGGTTACGCCGATGGACAGGATGTAAATTGCCAACAGCCTCTCTGGAGAACTGTATGTTGTTTTCTAAAACAGAGCTACAGAGCATAGCACACTTCCACTCATGGGCGTGTATTTTGGGAAAACTAAAAATCCACAACACACAGCCAGCCCAAAGTTTAGGGCTGCTCTGTTTACAAGAACCTCGACTTCAGTACACTTTAAATATCCCAGGAAAGGAAAAAAATGGATATAGATGTTCTGGTACTTATATACAATGGAATGTCACTCAGACATAAAATCAATGTCATAAGGCCAATAGCAGCTTAATGAGTGGCTTTAGGTATGATGATGCTAAGTGAAATGAGCCACAAAGTAAAGGAAACTTATTGTAATATATCACTTATAGAGGGAATGTAAACATGGCTACACATGAACTGAATTTCAAAAGAGAACAGAGTTACACATTTAGAAAACACACTTATGCCTCCTTAAGGGGAAAGGTGACGTGGGGTGATGTGTAAAAGCAGAGTGTGAAATTAGCACAGATCCCGTTCCATATACCAAATATGTAATAGACAAGACCTACTCCTTTCTCAATGAACTGGACACAAAACACCCTATTCACTGAAGAGGAATATATCTGACTGGTAATAACCTTGAAACCTATGTATTTATATGTCTGCATAATGGAATCAAGTGTATGTAGATTGGCATAAACACAGATCAATGGAACAGGACAGAAAGCCCAGAGATAAACCTACATACCTATGGCTATCTCATCTATGACAAAGGAGCTAAGGATATACAATGGAGAAAAGACAGTCTCTTCAGTAATTGGTGCTGGGAAAACTGGACCCCTACACATAAAAGAATGAAATTAGAACACTCCATAACACCATACACAAAAATAAACTCTAAATTGATTAGAGATCTAAATATAAGACCAGACACTATAAAACACTTAGAGGGAACCATAGGCAGAACACTCTATGACATAAATCACAGCAAGATCCTTTTGGACCCACCTCCTAGAGAAATGGAAATAAAAACAGAAATCAACAAATGGGACCTAATGAAACTTAAAAGCTTTTACACAGTACAGGAAAACATAAACAAGATGCAAAAACAACCCTCAGAATGGGAGAAAATATTTTCAAATGAAGCAATTGACAAAGGATTAATCTCCTAACTTTACAAGCACCTCATGTAGCTCAATATCACAAAAACAAACAACCCAATCCAAAAACGGGCAGAAGACCTAAATAGACATTTCTCCAAAGAAGATATACAGATTACCAAGAAACACATGAAAGGATGCTGAACATCACTAATCATTAGAGAAATGCAAATCAAAACTACCCTGAGGTATCACCTCACAGCAGTCAGAGTGGCAATCATCAAAAAAATCTACAAAACAATAAATGCTGGAGAGGCCTTTATTGGAGAAAAGGGAACACACTTGCACTGTGGGTGGGAATGTAAATTGATATGGGCACTAGGGAGAACAGTACGGAGGTTCCTTTAAATAACTAACAATAGAAGTACCATACGACACAACAATCCAACTACTGGACATTTGCCTTGTGAAAACCATAATTCAAAAAGAGTTATGTACAAAAATGTTCATTGCAGCTCTATTTGCAATAGCCAGAACATGGAAGCAACCTAAGTGTCCAGCAACAGATGAATGGATAAAGAAGATCTGGCACATATATACAATGTAATATTACTCACCCATACATAGGAATGAAATTGGGTCATTTGTAGAGACCTTGATGGATCTAGAGACTGTCATACAGAGTGAAGTAAGTCAGAAAGAGAAAAACAAATATTGTATATTAATGCATATATGTGGAACCTAGAAAAATGGTACAGATGAACCAGTTTGCAGGGCAGAGATAGAGACACAGATGTAGAGAACAAACATATGGACACCAAGGGGGGAACACCATGTGAGGGTGGTGGTGGGATGAATTGGGAGACTAGGATTCACATGTGCACACTTATATGTATAAAATAGATATCCAATAAGAACCTGCTGTATAAAAGAAATAAATAAATTTAAAAAAAATTAAAAATAAATAAATAACATTTAATAAAATAAAACAGAAAAAAAGTTTTTCCCTTCACATTGATGTCTTTATATTAATGCATTATTTCCATGTGTATATCTCCAAATTAAAAAAAAAAGAGGAATAAATAAAATCTACCTTGAACCAAAAAGAAAAAAAGAAAAAAACAAAACAAAACAGAAGCCACCAGTTATACAGAGGAAAATCGTATCAGGGCACTTGCTCCAGTGGTAAAATATTCTTAAGTTGGTTAGAGGTGGGAAATCGTCTCCCATGCACTCAGCAGCACTCCCCCCCACATGGAGCATCCTCATTGCAAAGCTGGGGAAATGTGTCGAGGCGTCTGTGAGTAAATGTGAGCTGAGCCCCAGTCCTGCTGCAGCTGAACTCTTCCCACCCTTTCCAGGTAAAACACCTGAATATGTACAAGCACTTGCAAGCCTAGAGGAAGGGATGTGGAGCCACACCAGCGACAGCACGCAGGCCGACTTGGTGCCTGCAGGCCAGTCAGGATGGTCCTGGCCCCAGATGCTCTTCTGGAAGCTTTCCATTTCCCTGCCTGAGATACCCCTCCTGCCATGGCCCCCACTGCTTTTGTACTTCCTCACCTCGGCCTGGGGAGAAATTCCAGCAGCAGGTATGGATGACACATCCTCTTCTTTAGCAGGTGGCAGCCTGGCAACTCCTGCAGAAAGTCCAGCAGAGCCCCACTCACACTGGGCCACCCACAAAGCCACGGCCTCTCCCTCCCTACCACCACACCAGGCCCGACACTGCTGACGGGGCAGAGAATATGGCGTCAGGCACAGCTACAGGGGCACTTGCTGACTGGAGAGGTGTTTATATTGACCTCAACCCAGGCACACCTGGGGAGGGCTGGCAGGCAGTGTCAGGCTCCCCAAATCAGCCAATCCTCACCCCTCAGGGGCTCAGAGTTGCAGAAAATGAAACTTGTTAAACGGGCCAGGCTCAAGGAAGAGGTGTGGGCTCTTGAGAGTCAGGCTAGACAAGGGGCTGCAGCTGTGGCTTGTTTTCTTATCATTGTATCTGGTCCATGAGTGGAAAACAACTTCAAGAAGACCCTATCCTAATGAGAGGAACCCAGGAGTCAGGGAGAGGAGTGATGGTGGGTGGAGACAGAGGCCTGGTGCCCTGGCTGCAGTGGAAGTGTCTGGAAGACCAGGCAGAGAGAGGCTGCACAGAGTGATAGCCAGGGTCACAGACCTGTCAGAGCTTCTGTTTGTTAGTTCAAGTCCTGCTCTGAGGTGTTCTGTGTCAGCTGTGAGCGACAGGTGAGCTGGGGGTTCTCTGCAAGGTGGGCTATGTGCACAGTTCCTGTGTGTCCAGCCCTGCTGGGGTACCTGCACAGGGGAGTTCCGTATCCTGGGAAGGGCCTGACTATGAGAGCCCCATGGGTTGCTGGGTAGATGCAGAGGTGAGCTCCATAACCTGGGAGGGACTTGAACACGAGAGCCCCGTGGGCTGTGGGGTGGGGGTTGCAGCCCAGGTGAGCTCCATATCCTGGGATTGGCCTGACCACGAGAGCCCCATGGGCTGCTGGAGACCTGATAAAGGATATCAGGACAGTCAGTGAAGCCACCGAGGATATACATCCAGTAGCTCCTATTTCTTACACCCTGTTGGAAATTCTACCATCCACCAGGCCATGGCATTCTGTATTACACTTCAATGATGTCTTCTTCTGTATTCCATTCATCTCAGAGTCACAAGAATTGTTGGCTTGTGAGTGGCAGGACACAACATGCAACAAAACCAATAATGCTGGGCCGTCCTGCCCCAATGGTTCAAAAATCCCCACACCATCCTTGGGGAAATGTCCTCTAAAGACCTAAACGTTCTACCTCTGTAAAAGGGAACCCTCCTTCAATATGCAGATGACATTCTGATCGCCAGGCCTACTAAAGACGCCTCGGAACTACCTAGCCAAGAAAGGATAGAAGGTGTCCAAGAAAAAGGCTCAAATATCCCAGGCTCAGGTGACATGCCTGGGCTTCATTCTCACAGATATCCGGAGAAACGCATCCCAGGATAGGGAAGAAGCCATTTGCAGCCTTACCTCTTCTAAAACTAGAAGACAGCTTAGGGGTTCCTGGGGAGGCCAAGGTTTTCTGCATCTGGATCCCTAACTACAGTCTAATAGCTGGGCCTCTACATGAAACACTGACATGAAAAGATGATGATCCTTTTGTATAGAATCCAGAAGCAGCCTTTCAAGAATGGAAAGAGCAGTCAATTCAGACCCTTGCCCAGGAACTCGCTAATTTAGCTAAACCCTTTGTCCTTTACATACCCGGTCAAAGGTTAATCGCCCTTGGAGCCTTAGTGAAAAAACTGGGAGCACTTGAAATGGAGCAACACAAGAATGCCCTTCAGGTATGATAAACTATGGTCCCCAAGGGCTTTGCCCACCGACTTATCAGGCCAGGATACTGGGGTATCTAAAATGATAGAAATCAGCAGCCCACATGGCCAGCTCCCTCCTAAGGGAAAAGGACCCCACGTCGTGATCCTAACCACCCATCATGCCCTGAAGTTGCAGGGGTCGCTCTGTGGACACACTGACCTCGAGTGAGGAGGCCCTCCAACTCCAACCTCCAGAGAGACAAATGGGGGCAACGGGCCCCCAAGATGACTCGTGTGACCATCACTTGACCTGGAGTTTCTCTCAGAAAACAACAAGACTGTGCCCCGAAAGAGCAGACTACTGCTTGTAGGACTTACTGCACCCAGAGGGGAGCTAATAAGCTTGGCGGGGGAAACGCATATCACGCTTTCACCTTAGAAAACCCTACAGACACTGCGGTGATGGTGGCCAATATGACCGGCTGGACTGCTGGCTACTTCTAAAGGCCGTTGACTCAGTGGACGTCATGGTCCTGGATCACCACTGACCCTGGACTGTCTGGGAGTTGCGCGGAAAGGGTTCTGACACATGATGCTGTTTGTACATTAGTTCAGCGACCTTATTAAAGAAAGGACAGACTACTGGTCAGAGCATCTAGGCTGACAAAAACCGTCAGCCTAAGGTCGCCGAACAAATGTGGGTTGGGGTGAAACCTGCCACCTCAGCATCTCTGCACATCTCTCTCCTGGACCCTTAAAGGTCATTAGAATCTATAACACTTCCAATGCTGGTGCTCAGGCGGACGAGAAGTGAGGCAGGAGGCCTTGGGACAATCAACCTCACCTGGAGGCTGGTGGGGAGACGTTTTGATCCTCCCCTCAGGTATCAGGGCTCCCACCACAGCATGAAGCAGTTACAAAAGAGGGGTCTGCACCCTCAACACACCAAGAATGAGGAACAGAACAAAAATCAGAGGAGGTGTTCGTCTCTGGCAACGTTCATTAAAAATTCCTAGGAGATAAAAAGATAATCTGGGCAATAAAATAAAGTCTTACCTGTTTTTCCTTTGTGCTTTGTCTAATTTCACGTGCTGCTAGGGTTCTGCATGCAGAGGTCCCACACTCGGCACTTCGGACCCGATTTCGTAGTGCAGAATGGCTGGGTCCACACCTCAGCTAGCGGGGTCCCATGCAGACTCCACGGCATAGAGCCTGAGCTTCAGCCAACCCAGCCCTCGAGAGCTCCATCCCCTTCCTCCCACTGACGCTCCTTGGATCCCTACACAGCATCCCAGCCCACAGCCCGTGGGGGAGTGCATGCTCTCACCTCTCCATTCTGTTTTCAAAATAATTTTTCCTTTGCTTCTGAACCAAACTCAGTCTTGATCTGTTGGCTCCAATGACACTGGGCACGGGGACTTCTGTTGGGGTCCACTCTGGAGGATCAGTAACAGAAATTGAGAACATTGTAACTTCAATGAACAGATGTGTGAGCCAAACTGTAGTTAACATAGAGCAGTGTATAATGTTCGGGTAAAATAAGATGTTTCTAAGACTTACCTTTGATATTTCCATCACTTTACTATAAGCAAGTTCAGTGAAGACCTCTGTTTTATTTGTCAGGTCAACATTAGAGAAATTAAGTGATTTATTTCCATGGATATACATCGAATACTCATGGCTGAAGCTTCAATCTTGTTTTGAATGCTTTTCCATTGAAACTGATACCTCTATTTCAGCTCCGCCATTCCTGAGATGTATAAAATCTTATAATTTATTATTACCAAAGGGGAAAGGTAGGAGAAGGGATAAATTAACAGTGTGGGATTAACACATACACACTGCTATGTATAAAATAGATCATCAACAAGGAACTACTGTATAGTATAGGGAACTACACTGAATATTTTGCAATAACCTATAAGGGGAAATAATATGAAAAAGAATAGATATTTTTATTGACATCGTCTATCACAGACAGATAAAAAGTAACCTAAGCAAGGCCAATGGTGAACGCTTCTGAACCTGAAGATTTCAATCATCTATAGTTTGGGCTCTGCCTATTTCCCAAGGCGCTTAATGGACATACGTGTAGCCGTAGCTTAAAAATTCCCCAGTTTGGGGTACGGGGAGGCACTGATTTGGAAAAATCCCTGGTGTTCTCCTTCCATGCACTGGAACCTTCCTACAGCTAAAACATGCCTGTCACACCTAGAGGATGGTACACCATTTGATCGGAAAGAGTTTGGAAAAGGCACCTCATCTCCTCATCGTCTGGTGCTCGGGTTCACCCCTCCAGCATCTTTCCTAACAATCTCCTCACTTGGGGATATCAGCACCGTCAACATCCTGTTGCACACAGTTTGGAATTTGTCCAGACGATGAAGCGGAAGGATGAGAAAAATTTAGAGACAAGTCTTAGTTGTTCGGACAGGCACATGCCACTCTAATTTCCAATCTGGAAGACAAATTCATCAAAGGCTAGAATTGCCCACGGAAACAGAATATGTCTAGAGGAAATCCCGCTGTTTTGTGTCCAGTTTCCAAAAACACAAGTTGAAAAATGGAACTCAGGGGCACTAAAATTCATGAAACTGCAGAGTTGAAAATATCTATCGTCGAAAAATGTCTTGAGGTAAGTCACAGAAAAGGAGTTGTAAGCAAGGGAGAGTGGCAGGAAACAGATTTGAAGAGGTAGAAAGGACTCCCCATTAAAACACAAGAAAAGGGGCTGAACATCGCCAATGATGCAGTTGGCCCAAAAGGGCGTATGCAATTTTTTCCGAATATATTCAAATAAAGGCCATACACACTTTTTATCCAACCAAACAGGTGGGCACTGGAAATCAATACTACAAAATGTATCACTTCACATCAGTCAGAAGGGCCATCCACATAAAGTGTAAACACCAGAAATGCAGGATAGGGTTAGGAGAAAAGGGAGCCCTGTGAGGCTGATAGTGGAATTGTAATTTGCCAATGGCCACTATGGCGAAGTGTATTGTGTTTGCTAAAACATCTAAAAGATGAGCTACAGAGCATAGGGCACTTGCACTCATGGACGTATCTGCACTCTGATGAAAATATCATGGAGCATTGTGGTGACAAATTTCACAGAGCATTGTGATGATGAGGGCATTGACCATTGTGATGACACAGGTCATGAAGCCTTGTGATGAAGGGACACACGGAGCATTGTGATGACTGGGGTAATGTAGCATTGTGATGACAGGGTCATGGAGCATTTGTCTGACAAGTTTCATGGATAATTGTGTTGACAGTGGGCATGGCACATTGTGATGACAAGGGCATGGAGCATGTTGATGACAAGGTCATGGAGTATGGTGAAGACAGGTGTCAGGGAGCATTGTGACGGCATATTTCATGTACCATTGTGATGACAATGGCATGGAGCATTGTGATGCCAAGTGTTATGGAGGATTGTGATGACAAAGGTAATGGAGCATTGTGATGACAAAGGCTTGGAGCATTGTGATGACAAGGGTCATGGAGCATTGTGATGACAAGGGCATGGAGCATTGTGATGACAACGGCCATTGAGAATTTTGAGGAAAATGTCGTGAAGCATTGTGATGACAAAGGCATGGGGCTTGCTATGACAGGGGTCATGGGGCATTGCGATGACAAGTGCATGGAGAATTGTGATGACAAGAGCATGTAACATTGTGATGAGAACTGTCATGGAGCATTGTGATGACAAGGACATGGAGAATTGTGATGACCAGGGCATGGAGCATTGTGATGGCAAGACCGTGGAGCACTGTGATGAGAAGACCGTGGATAATTCTGGTGACGAGCATTATGGAGCACTGTAATGACAAGGGACATGGAGTATTGTGATGATACGTCTCATTGAGCATTGTGATGACAGGGGTCATGGATCATTGTGATGACAAGGGTCATGGAGTATTGTGATGAGAAGCTTGTGGAGTATTGTGATGACAAAGCATTTAACACTGTGATGGGAAGTGTCATGGAACATAGTGTTGCCAAGAACGTGGAGAATTGTGATGACAGGGATCATGGAGCATTGTGACGACCAGGGCATGGAGCATTGTGATGGCAAGACCGTGGAGCATTGTGATGAGAAGTCCATGGATAATTGTGAATGACGAGCGTCATGGAGCACTGTAATGACACGGGGTATGGAGCATTGTGATGACAGTGCTCATGGAGCATTGTAATGACAAGTGTCATGGAGCATTCAGATGACAAGCTTGTGCAGTATTGTGATGACAATGGCATGGAGCATTGTGATGAAAAGGGCATGGAGCATTGTGATGAAAAATGCATGGAGCCTTTTCATGACAGGTTTCAAGGAGCATTCTGACGACAAGTGTCAGAGAGCATTGTGATGACAAGTGTATTGAGAATTGTGATGACAAATATCATGGAGCATTGTGACGACAAGGGCATGGAGTATTGTGATGATAGGCATCATGGAGCGTTGTGATGACAAGGGTTATGGAACATTGTGATCACATGGGTTTGGAGCATTTTGAAGACAGAGGTCATGGATCATTTCGATTTCAAGGAGCATGGAGCATTGTGATGACAGGGGTCATGGAGAATTGTGATGTCAGGGGACATGGAACATTTTGATGAAAAGGGTCATGGAGCATTTTGGTGTCAGGGGTTATGGAACATTGTGATGGTGATGTCAGGGGTCATCGAACATTTTGATGATAAGTGCATGTAGCATTGTGATGACAAGGTTTATGGAGCATTGTGATGACAAGATTATGGAGCACTGTGATGACAAGCGCATGGCAAATTGTGATGACATGTGTCAAGGAGCATTGTGCTGTCAAGCGCATGGAGCATTGTAATGACAACGGTCATGGAGCATTGTGCTGAGAAAGGCATAGAGTATTGTGATGACAAGGGTCAAAGAACATTGTGATGAAAAGTTCATGGAGCATTGTGGTTAAAAAGGTCACAGAGACTGTTGATGATGAGGGCATGGACCATTGTGATGACAAAGGTCATGAAGCATTGTGATGACTGGAGTCACGGAGCATTGTGATGACAGGGGTCATGGAGCTTTGTGATATCAAGGGCATGGAACATTGTGAAGACCAGATCATACAGCATTTTGAAGACAGGTGTCAGGGAGCATTGTGATGACATATGTAATGGCCCATTGTGATGACAATGGCATGGAGCATTGTGATGCAAGTGTCATGGAGGATTCTGATGACAAAGGTAATGGAACAGTGTGAGGACAATGGCTTGGAGCATTGTGATGACAAGGGTCAGGGAGCATTGTGCTGACAAGTGCATGGAGAATTGTGATGACAAGGGTCATGGAGCATTTTGATGACAAGCTTGTGGAGTATTTTGATAACAATGGCAAGGAGCATTGTGATGAAAACTGCATGGGGCATTGTGAGGAAAAAGGCACGGAGCCTTTTCGTGACAGGGTTCATGGAGCATTCTGAAGACAAGTGTCAGGGAGCATTGTGATGACAAGTGTATTGAGAATTGTGATGACAAAGGTCATGGAGCACTGTGATGAAAAAGGCATGGAGTATTGTGATGACAGGCATCATGGAGATTTTTGATGACAAGTGTTAAGGAACTTGGTGACAAGAAGTGTTTGGAGCATTGTGATGACACAGGTCATGGATCATGTTGATTTCAAGAAGCATGGAGAATTGTGATGACAAGGGCAAGAAACAATGTGATACCAAGGTTCATGGAGGATTTTGATGACAATGGTAAAGGAGTATTGTGATGACAAGCGCATAGAACATTGTAATGACAAGTTCATGTAGCATTTTGCTAACAAAGGCATGGAGAATTGTGATGACAGGTGTCATGGAACACTGTGATGACATGCGTCACAGAGCATTGTGAATACAGGGGTCATGGAGCATCGGGATGAAAGCGGCATGGATCATTGTGATGACAAGAATCCCGGATCACTCTGTTGTCAGGGGTAATGGAGTGTTGTGATGACAGTGGTCATGGAGCATTGTGATGATATTTGTCATGGAGCATTGTGATGAGAGTCTCATGGAGAATTGGGCTGAAAATGTTCATGGAATACCCTGATGACAGGGGTCATGGAACATTGTGATGACAAGGAAATGGAGCATGGTGATGACAAGGTCCTGGAGCATTGTGATGAGAAGACCATGGAGACATGTGAGGACAAGTCTCATGGAGTATTCTGATGAAAAGGGGCATGGAGCATTGTGATTACAGTGTTCTTGGAGCACTGATATGACAGGGGCATGGAGCATTGTGAAGAGAAGTACATGGAGCATTCTGATGAATGCGTCATGGAGCACTGTGATGACAAGTGCATGGAACATTGTGATTACAGGTGTCTTGGAGCACTGTGATGAAAAGGGCATGGATCATTGTGATGAAGAAGGCATGGAGCCTTGTCATGACACTGTTCAAGGAGCATACTGACGACAAGTGTCAGGGAGCATTGTGATGACCAGTGTATTGAGCATTGTGATGACAAAGTTTATGGAGCATAGTGATGAGAAGACCATGGATAACTGTGATTATGAGCGTCATGGGGTGTTGTGATGATAAGTGTTATGGAATATTGTGATCACAACGGTTTGGAGCATTGTGATGACAGAGGTCATGGAGCATTTTGATTTCATTATGATGACAATAGCCTGAAGCATTATGATGATGGGCATGGTGCATTGTGATGATAGGATTCATGGAGCTTTGAGATGAAAAGGGGCATCGAGCATTTTGATAACAAGGGTCTTGGAGCATTGTGATGACAAGGGCATGGAGCATTGTGATGAGAAGTCCATGGAACATTCTGATGACATGTGTCATGGGGCTTTCTGATGACAAGGGCATGGAGCATTGTGATTACAGGGGTCTTGGAACATTGTGATGACAAGTGTCATGGAGCCTTGTGAATGACAAGGCCGTGGAACATTGTGATGGCAGGGGTCATGAAACATTGTTATGACAGGTGTAATGGAGCATTGTGATGAGAAGGGCAGGAAGCATTGTTGTGAAATATTTCATGGATTATTGTGATGAGAGTGGGCATGGAGCATTGTGATGACAAGAGCACGGAACGCTGTGATACATGGGTCATGGAGGATTGTAATGACAAGGGCATGGAGCATTGTGATGAGAAGGGCATCGAGCACTGTGATGACAAGTGTCATGGAGCTCTGTGATGACAAAGACATGGAGCAATGTGATGAGAGGGTTCATGGAGCATTGTGATGACAATGACATGGAGCATTGTGATATCAAGGGTCATGGAGCTTTGTGATGACAAAAGTCATGGAGCATTTTGATGACAAGGGCGTGGTGCATTGTGATGAGAAGGGCAGGGAGCAGTTTGAGGACAGGGTCATGCAGCAATTTGATGAAAATTGTAATGGAACAATTTGATGACAGGGGTTTTAGAACATTGTGATATCAGGGGTCATGGAGCTTTGGGATGAAAAGGGTCATGGAGCATTTTGATGACAGGGGTTGTGGAACATTGTGATGCCAGGGGTCATGGAACATTGTGATGATAAGGGGAGGTAGCATTGTGATGACAGGGGTCATGGAACATTGTGATTACAGGGGTGAGAGAGTAATGTGATGACTAGTGATGGAACATAATATTATCTCATGTGAGAGACCATTTTGATGAGAAGTGCATGAAGCTTTGGGATTATAAAGTTTATGGAGCATATCGATGAAAACGTTGTGGACCGTTGTGATGAAAAGCGCGTGGCACATTGTGATGACAAGGGTCATGGAGCATTGTTCTGACAGAGGCATGGAGCACTGTGATGAAATTTTCATGGAACATTTTGGTAAAAAATATCACAGAGACTTTTGATGACTCGGTAATGGACCATTGTGATGACAAAGGTCATGGAGCATTGTGATGAATGGAGTCAGGGAGCATTGTGATGACAGGGGTCATGGAGCAGTGTGATGACAAGGGCATGGAGCATTGTGATGAGAAGACCATGGAGCCTTGTGATGACAACTGTCATGGAGCATACTGATGAAAAAGGGCATGAAGCATTGTGATTACACGGGTCTTGGAGCATTGTGATGAAGTGGGCATTTAGCATTGTGATGAGAAAGACATGGAATATTATGATGACATACGACATGGAGATTTGTGATGACAAGGGCATAGATAATTGTGATTACAGGGGTCTTGGAGCATTGTGATGACAAGGGTCAGGGAGCCTTGTGATGACAAGGCCGTGGAAAATTGTGATGGCAGGCGTTATGGAGCATTGTTATGACAGAGGTAATGGAGCATTGTGATGAGAAGAGCACTGAACATTGGTCTGAAATATTTCATGAATTATTGTGTAGAGAGTGGGCATGAAGCATTGTGATGACATGGCCACGGAACACTGTTACATGGGTCATGGAGGATTGTAAAGACAACGGCATGGAGCATTGTGATGAGAAGGGCATCGAGCATTGTGATGACAAGTGTCATGGAGCTTTCTGATGACAAGGGCATTGAGCAATGTGATGAGAGGGTTCATGGAGCATTGTTATGACAATGACATGGAGCATACTGATGTTAAGGATCATGGAGCTTTGTGATGACAAATGTCATGGAGCCTTTTGATGACAAGGGCGTGGTGCATTGTGATGAGAAGGGCAGGGAGCATTTTGATGACAGTGACATGCAGCAGTTTGAGGAAGAGTGTAATGGAATATTTTGATGAGAGGGTTTATAGAATATTGTGATGTCATTGGTCATGGATCTTTGGGTTGAAAAGGGTCATGGAGCATTTTGATGACAGCGGTTGTGGAACATTGTGATGTCAGGTGTCATGGAACATTGTGATGATAAGTGGATGTAGAATTGAGATGACAGGGGTCATGGAACATTGTGATTACAGGGATGAGGGAGTATGGTGATGACTAGTGATGGAACATTGTGATATCTCTGGTGAGAGAGCATTTTGATGAGAAGTGCATGGATCACTGTGATTACAAGGTTTATGGAGCATAGCGATGACAAGGTTGTGAACCTTTGTAATGAAAATTGCGTAGCACAATGTGATGACAAGGGTCATGGAGCATTGTTCTGACAAAGGCATGGAACATTGTGATGACAAGTGTCACGGAGCATTGTGAGGAAAATTTCATGGAGCATTGTGGTTACAATGGTCACAGAGCCTTGTGGTGACCGGGGCATGGAGCATTGTGATGACAAACGTTATGAAGCATTGTGATGACTGGAGTCACAGAGCAATGTGATGACAGGGGTCATGGAGCATTGTGATGACAAGGACATTGAGCATTGTGATGACAGGTGCATGGAGCATTGGTCTGAAAAGTTTCATAGATTATTGTGATGACAGTTGGCATGGTGCATTGTGATGACAAGGGCATGCAGCATTGTGATGTGAAGGTCATGGATTATTGTGAAGACAGGTGTCAGGGAGCATTGTGATGACCTATGTCATGATCGACTGCGATGACAAGGACATGCAGCATTGTGATGAGAATGTCATGGAGTATTGTGTAGACAGGTGTCAGCGAGCATTGGGATGATATGTGTCATGGTCCATTGCGATGACAATGGCATGGAGCATTTTGATGCCAAATGTAATGGAGGATTGTGATGACAAATATAATGGAGCATTGTGATGACTAATGCTTGGAACATTATGATGACAAGGGCCATTGAGAATTTTCATGACAAGGTCGTGAAGCATTGTGATGACAATGTCCTGGAGGATTGTGATGAGAAAACCATGGAGCCTTGTGATAACGAGTCTCATGGAGCATACTGATGAAAAGGGGCATGGAGCATTGTGAATACAGGGGTCTTGGAACATTGTGATGACAAGGGCATGGAGCATTTTGAGGAGAAGGACAAGGAGCATTCTGATGACATGCGTCATTGAGCTTTGTGATGACAAGGGCATGGAGCATTGTGATTAGAGGGGTCTTGGAGCACTGTGAAGAAAAGGGCATGGATCATTGTAATGAAAGAGGCATGGAGCCTCGTCATGACAGGGTTCAAGGAGCATACAGACAACAAGTGTCAGGGAGCATTTTGATGACAATGTCGTTGTGCATTGTGATGAGAAGGGCAAGGAGCATTGTGATCACAGTGTCATGGAGCAATTTGATGAAAAGGGTCATGGAATATTTTGATGACAGGGTTTATGGAACATTGTGATGTCAGGGGTCATGGAGCATTTTGATAAAAAGTGTCATGGAGCATTTTGATGACAGGGGTTATGGAACATTGTGATGTCAGGGGTCATCGAACATTGTGATGATTAGTGCATGTAGCACTGTGATGACAGGAGTCATGGAAAATTGTGATGACAGGGGTGATGAAGTATTGTGACGAATAGTGATGTATCATTGTGATATCAGTGGTGAGAGAGCATTTTGATGAGAATTGCATGGACCATTTTGATGACAACGTTTATGGAGCATTGTGTTGACAAGATTGTGGAGCACTGTGATGACAAGTGCATGGAGCGTTGTGATGACAAGGGTCATGGAGCATTGTGGTGAGAAAGGCATAGAGCATTGTCATGACAGGGGTCAAAGAGCATAGTGATAAAAAGTTCATGGAGCATTGTGGTTAAAAAGGTCACAGAGACAGTTGATGATGAGGGCATGGACCATTGTGATGACAAAGGTCATGAATCATTATGATGACTGGAGTCACGGAGCATTGTGATGGCAGGGGTCATGGAGCATTGTGCTGACAAGGGCATGGAGCATTTTGATGACAAACGTCATGGAGCATTCTGATGACAAGCTTGTGGAGTATTTTGATGACAATGGCATGGAGCATTGTGATGAAAATGGCATGGGGCATTGTGATGAAAAAGGCATGGAGCCTTTTCGTGACAAGGTTCAAGGAGCATTCTGGCGACAAGTGTCAGGGAGCATTGTGATGACAAGTGTAATGAGAATTGTTATGACAAAGGTCATGGAGCATTGTGATCAAAATGGCATGGAGTATTGTGATGATAGGCATCATGGAGCGTTGTTTTGACAAGTGTTATGGAACATTGTGATCAAAAGGGTTTGGAGCATTGTGAAGACAGAGGTCATGGATCATTTTGATTTCAAGGAGCATGGAGCATTGTGATGACAAGGACATGAAGCAATGTGATCCCAAAGTTCATGGAGGATTGTGATGACAATGGTAATGGAGAATAGTGATGACAAGCGCATAGAGCATTGTAATGACAAGGTCATGTAGCATTTTGCTGACATAGGCATGGAGGATTGTGATGACAGGTGTCATGGAGCACTGTGATGACAAGCGTCACGGATCATTGTGAATACACGGGTCATGGAGCATTGGGATGACAAGGGCATGGATCATTGTGATGACAAGTGTCATGGAGCATTGGGCTGAAAATGTTCATGGAGTGTTGTGATGACAGGGGCATGGAGCATTGTGATTACATGGGTCTTGGAGCATTGTGATTACAAGTGTCATGGAGCCTTGTGATGACAAGGCCGTGGAACATTGTGATGGCAGGGGTCATGGAGCACTGTTATGACAGGGGTAATGGAGCATTGTGATGAGAAGGGCATGGAGCATTGTGATTAAATGGTTTATGGAGCATTGACATGACAAATTTGTGGAACGTTGTGATGAAAAGCACGTGGCACATTGTGATGACAAGCGTCATGGAAAATTTTTCTGACAAAGGCATGGAGCATTGTGATGACAAGGGTCATGGAGCATTGTGATGAAAAGTTCAATGAGCATTTTGGTTACAAAGGTCACAGAGCCTTGTGATGACGTGGGCATGGACCATTGTGATGACAAATGTTATGAAGCATTGTGATGACTGGAGTCAGGGAGCATTGTGATGACAGGGTTCATGGAGCGTTGTGATGACAAGGGCAGGGAGCATTTTGATGACAATGGCATGGAGCATTGGTCTGACAAGATTCATAGATTATTGTGATGACAGTCGACATGGTGCATTGTGATGACAAGGGCTTGGAGCATTGTGATGAGAAGATCATGGATTATTTTGAAGATATGTGTCAGGGAGCATTGTGATGACATATATCATGGTCCATTGCGATGACAATGGCATGGAGCATTGTGATGCCAAATGAAATGGAGGATTGTAATGACAAATATAATGGAGCATTTTGATGACAAGGGCCATTGAGAATTTTCATGACAAGGTCGTGAAGCATTGTGATGACAATGTCCTGGAGCATTGTGATGAGAAAACCATGGAGACTTGTGATGACAAATCTCATGGAGCATACTGTTGAAAAGGGGCATGGACCATTGTGATTACAGGGGTCTTGGAACATTGTGATGAAAAGGGCATGGATCATTGTGATGAAAATGGCATGGAACCTTGTCTTGAAAGGGTTCAAGGAGAGTACAGACAACAAGTGTCAGGGAGCATTTTGATGACAAGTGTATTGAGCATTGTGATGACAAAGGTCATGGAGCATTGTGATGAGAAGACCATGGATTATTGTGATGATGAGTGTCATAGGGCATTGTGAAGACAAGTGTTATGGAATATTGTGATCACAAGGGTTTGGAGCATTTTGATCACAGAGGTCATGGAGCATTTTGATTTCATTGTGATGACAATAGCATGAAGCATTATGATGATGGGCATGGTGCATTGTGATGACAGGGTTCATGGATCATTGAGATGAAAAGGAGCATGGAGCATTGTGATGACATGGGTCTTGGAGCATTGTGATGAGAAGGGTCATGGAGCCCTGTGATGACAAGGCCATGGAACATCGTTATGGCAGGTATCATGGAGCATTGTTATGACAGGGGTAATGGAGCATTGTGATGGCAAGGGCATGGAACATTGTGATGAGAAGGCCATGGAGCATTCTGATGACATGTGCCATGGAGCATTGTGATGACAAGGGACACGGAGCATTGTGATGAAAATTTCATGGAGCATTGTGGTTACAAAAGTCAAAGAGCCTTGTGATGACGCGGGCATGCAACATTGTGATGATAAACGTTATGAAGCATTGTGATGACTGGTGTCATGGAGCATTGTGATGACAGGGGTCATGGAGCATTGTGATGACTAGGGAATGGAGCATTGTGATGATAAGAGTCACGGATCATTGTTTTGTCACGTCTCATGGAGTGTTGTGATGACAGTTGTCATGGTGCATTGTGATGATATTGGTCATGGAGCACTGTGATGAGAAGGGCATGGATCATTGGGCTGATAATATTCATGGATTATTGTGATGACAGGTGTCATGGAGCATTGTGATGAAAAGGGAATGGAGCATTGTGATGAGAAGACCATGGAGACTTGTGATGACAAATCTCATGGAGCATTCTGATGAAAATGCGTATGGGACACTGTGATTACAGTGGTCTTGGAGCATTGTGATGACAAGGGCATGGAGCTTTGTCATGAGACGGCCATGCAGCATTCTGATGACATGCGTCATGGAGCTTTGTGATGACAATTCTCATGCAGCATTCTGATGAAAAGGGGCATGGAGCATTGTGCTTACAGTGGTCTTGGAGCATTGTGATGACAAGGGCATGGAGCATTGTCATGAGACGGCCATGCAGCATTCTGATGACATGCGTAATGGAGCTTTGTGATGACAAGGTCATGGAGTATTGTGATGACTGGGGCATGGACCATTGGTCTGGCATGTTTCATAGATTATTGTGATGACAGTGGACATGGTGCATTGTGATGGCCAGGGCATGGAGCACTGTGATGAGAAGGCCATGGAGCATTCTGATTACATGTGTCATGGAGCTTTGTCATGAAAAGTGCATGAAGCAATGTGATGAGAGCTTTCATGGAGCATTGTGATGACAATGACATGGAACATTGTGATGCCAAGTGTCATGCATCTTTGTGATGACAAATGTCATGGAGCATTTTGATGAGAAGGGCATCGAGCATTGTGATTACAGGGGTCTTGGAGCATTGTGATGAAAAGGGCATGGATCATTGTGATGAAAAATGCATGGAGCCTTGTCATGAGAGGGTTCAAGGAGCATACAGACAACAATTGTCAGGGAGCATATTGATGACAAGTGTATTGAGCATTGTGATGACAAAGGTCATTGAGCATTGTGATGAGAAGACCATGGATAATGTGATGACGAGAGTCATGGGGCATTGGGATGACAAATGTTATGGAATATTGTGATCACAAGGGTTTGGAGCATTGTGATGACAGGGTCTTGGAGCAATTTGATGAAAAGGGTAATGGAACATTTTGATAAAAGGGGTTATGGAACATTGTGATGTCACGGGTCATGGAGCACTTTGATGAAAAGGGTCATGGAGCATTTTCATGATAGTGGTATAGAACATTGGGATGTCAGGGGTCATCGAACATTGTGATGATAATGCCTGTAGCATTGTGGTGACAGGAGTCATGGAGCAATTTGATGAAAAGGGTCATGGAACATTTTGATGACAAGGGTTATGGAACATCGTGATGTCATGGGTCATGGAGCTTTTTGATGAAAAGGATCATGGAGCATTTTGATGACAGGGGTTATATAACATTGTGATGACAGGAGTTATGGAACATTGTGATGACAGGGGTGACGGAGTATGGTGACGAATAGTGATTTAAAATTGTGATATCTGTGGTGAGAGAGCATTTTGATGAGAAGTGCATGGAGCATTCTGATGACAATGTTTATGGAGTATTGTGATGACAAGATTGTGGAGCACTGTGATGTCAAGCACATGGTGCATTATGATGACATCTGTCAAGGAGCATTGTGCTGACAAGCGCATGGAGCATTGTGATGACAAGGGTCATGGAGCATTGTGCTGATAAAGGCATAGAGCATTGTGATGACAAGGGTCAAAGAGCATTGTGATGACAAGTTCATAGAGCATTGTGCTTAAAAATGTCACAGAGACTGTTGATGACGGGCGCATGGACAATTGTGATGACAAAGGTCATGAAGCATTGTGATGACTGGAGTCACGGAGCATTGTAATGATAGGGGTCACGGAGCATTGTGATAACAAGGGCATGGAGCATTGTGATGACAAGGGCATGGATCATTGGACAAATAAGTTTCATGGATTATTGTGATGACAGTTCAATGGCGCACTGTGATGACAAGGGCATGGAGCATTGTGATGACAAGGGTCATGGATCATTGTGCTGAGAAAGGCATAGAGGATTGTGATGACAACGGTCAAAGAGCATTGTGATGAAAAGTTCATGGAGCATTGTGGTTAAAAAGGTCACAGAGACTCTTGATGACGAAGGCATGGACCATTGTGATGACAAAGGTCATGAAGCATTGTGATGACTGGAGTCACGGAACATTGTGATGACAGGGGTCATGGAGCATTGTGATAACAAGGGCATGGAGCATTGTGATGACAAGGGCATGGAGCATTGGCCTAATAAGTTTCATGGATTATTGTGATGACAGTTGGAATGGCACACTGTGATGACAAGGGCATGGAGCACTGTGATGACCAGGTCATGCAGTATTGTGAAGACAGGTGTCAGGGAGCATTGTGATGACATATGTAATGGCCCATTGTAATGACAATGGCATGGAGCATTGTGATGCGAAGTGTCATGGAGGATTCTGATGACAAAGGTAATGGAGCATTGTGATGGCAATGGCTTGGAACATACGGAAGACAAGGGTCAGGGAGCATTGTGCTGACAAGTGCATGGAGCATTGTGATGACAATGGTCATGGAACATTCTGATGACAAGCTTGTGGAGTATATTGATGACAGTGGCATGGAGCATTGTGATGAAAACGACATGGGGCATTGTGATGAAAAATGCATGGAGCTTTTTCGTGACAGGGTTCAAGGAGCATTCTCATGACAAGTGTCAGGGAGCATTTTGATGACAAGTGTATTGAGAATTGTGATGACAAAGGTCATGGAGCATTGTGATGACTGGAGTCACGGAGCATTGTGATGATAGGGGTCACGGAGCATTGTGATAACAAGGGCATGGAGCATTGTGATGACAAGGGCATGGATCATTGGACAAATAAGTTTCATGGATTATTATGATGACAGTTCAATGGCGCACTGTAATGACAAGGGCATGGAGCATTGTGATGACAAGGGTCATGGATCATTGTGCTGAGAAAGGCATAGAGGATTGTCATGACAACGGTCAAAGAGCATTGTGATGAAAAGTTCATGGAGCATTGTGGTTAAAAAGGTCACAGAGACTCTTGATGACGAAGGCATGGACCATTGTGATGACAAAGGTCATGAAGCATTGTGATGACTGGAGTCACGGAACATTGTGATGACAGGGGTCATGGAGCATTGTGATAACAAGGGCATGGAGCATTGTGATGACAAGGGCATGGAGCATTGGCCTAATAAGTTTCATGGATTATTGTGATGACAGTTTGAATGGCACATTGTGATGACAAGGGCATGGAGCACTGTGATGACCAGGTCATGCAGTATTGTGAAGACAGGTGTCAGGGAGCATTGTGATGACATATGTAATGGCCCATTGTAATGACAATGGCATGGAGCATTGTGATGCGAAGTGTCATGGAGGATTCTGATGACAAAGGTAATGGAGCATTGTGATGGCAATGGCTTGGAACATACGGAAGACAAGGGTCAGGGAGCATTGTGCTGACAAGTGCATGGAGCATTGTGATGACAATGGTCATGGAGCATTTTGATGACAAGCTTGTGGAGTATATTGATGACAGTGGCATGGAGCATTGTGATGAAAACGACATGGGGCATTGTGATGAAAAATGCATGGAGCTTTTTCGTGACAGGGTTCAAGGAGCATTCTCATGACAAGTGTCAGGGAGCATTTTGATGACAAGTGTATTGAGAATTGCGATGATAAAGGTCATGGAGCATTGTGATGACAGGAGTCACGGAGTATTGTGATGATAGGGGTCACGGAGCATTGTGATAACAAGGGCATGGAGCATTGTGATGACAAGGGCATGGATCATTGGACAAATAAGTTTCATGGATTATTGTGATGACAGTTCAATGGCACATTGTGATGACAAGGGCATGGAGCATTGTGATGACAAGGGTCATGGATCATTGTGCTGAGAAAGGCATAGAGGATTGTCATGACAACGGTCAAAGAGCATTGTGATGAAAAGTTCATGGAGCATTGTGGTTAAAAAGGTCACAGAGACTCTTGATGACGAGGGCATGGACCATTGTGATGACAAAGGTCATGAAGTATTGTGATGACTGGAGTCACGGAACATTGTGATGACAGGGGTCATGGAGCATTGTGATAACAAGGGCATGGAGCATTGTGATGACAAGGGCATGGAGCATTGGCCTAATAAGTTTCATGGATTATTGTGATGACAGTTGGAATGGCACATTGTGATGACAAGGGCATGGAGCACTGTGATGACCATGTCATGCAGTTTTGTGAAGACAGGTGTCAGGGAGCATTGTGATGACATATGTAATTGCCCATTGTAATGACAATGGCATGGAGCATTGTGATGCGAAGTGTCATGGAGGATTCTGATGACAAAGGTAATGGAGCATTGTGATGGCAATGGCTGGGAACATTCGGAAGACAAGGGTCAGGGAGCATTGTGCTGACAAGTGCATGGAGCATTGTGATGACAATGGTCATGGAGCATTCTGATGACAAGCTTGTGGAGTGTATTGATGACAGTGGCATGGAGCATTGTGATGAAAACGGCATGGGGCATTGTGATGAAAAATGCATGGATCCTTTTCGTGACAGGGTTCAAGGAGCATTCTCATGACAAGTGTCAGGGAGCATTTTGCTGACAAGTGTATTGAGAATTGTGATGACAAAGGTCATGGAGCATTGTGATGAAAAGGGCATGTAGTATTGTGATGACAGTCATCATGGAGTGTTGTGATGACAAGTGTTATGGAACATTGTGATCACAAGTGTTTGGAGCATTGTGATGACAGAGGTCATGGAACATTTTGATTTCAAGGAGCATGGAGCATTGCGATGACAATGGCATGAAGCAATGTGATCCCAAGTTTCATGGAGGATTGTGATGACAATGGTAATGGATTATTGTGATGACAAGGGAGTAGAGCATTGTAATGACAAGGTCATGTAGCATTTTGCTGACAAAGGCATGTAGCATTGTGATGACACGTGTCATGGAGCACTGTGATGACAAGCGTCACGGAGCATTGTAAATACAGGGGTCATGGAGCATTGGGATGAAAAGCACATGGATCATTGTGATGACAAGGGTCATGTAGCATTGGGCTGAAAATGTTCATGGAGCACTGTGATGACAGAGGTCATGGAGAATTTTGATTTCATTGTGCTGACAATATCCGGAAGCATTATGATGATGGGCATGATGCATTGTGATGACAGGGTTCATGGAGCATTGTTATGACAGGTGTAATGGAGCATTGTGATGAGAAGGGCATGGAGCATTGTGATTACAAGATTTTTGGAGCATTGCCATGACAAATTTTGGACCGTTGTGATGAAAAGTGCGTGGCACATTGTGATGACAAGGGTCATGGAAAATTTTTCTGACAAAGGCATGGAGCATTGGGCGCAAAATGTTCATGGATAATTGTGATGACAGGGGTCACGGAGCATTGTGATGAGTAGGGAATGGAGCATTGTGATGACAAGAGTCCCGGATCATTGTGTTGTCAGGTGTGATGGTGTGTTGTGATGACAGTGGTAATGGAGCATTTTGATGACAAGGGAATGGAGCATGGTGATGACAAGGTCCTGGAGCATTGTGATGAGAAAACCATGGAGACTTGTGATGACAAGTCTCATGGAGTATTCTGATGAAAAGGGGCATGGAGCATTGTGATTACAGTGGTCTTGGAGCATTATGATTGCAAGGGCATGGAGCATTGGGAGGAGAAGGCCATGGAGCATTCTGATGACAGGCGTCATGGAGATTTGTGATGACAAGGGCATGGAACAATGTGATTACAGGGGTCTTGGAGCATTGTGATGAAAAGGGTATGGATCATTGTGTTGGAAAGTACATGGAGTATTGTGATGACAGGCATCATGGAGCGTTGTGATGACAAGTGTTATGGAACATTGTGATCATAAGGGTTTGCAACATTGTGATGACAGAGGTCATGTATCATATTGATTTCAAGGAGCATGGAGCATTGTGATGACAAGGACATGAAGCAATGTGATCCCAAGGTTCATGGAGGATTGTGATGACAATGGAAATGGAGTATTGTGATGTCAAGCGCAGAGAGCATTGTAATGGCAAAGTCATGTAGCATTTTGCTGACAAAGGCATCGAGCATTGTGATGACAGGTGTCATGGAGCACTGTGATGACAAGCGTCACAGATCATTGTGAATACCGGGGTAATGGAGCATTGGGATGACAAGGGCCTGGATCATTGTGATGACAAGGGTCATGGAGCATTGGGCTGAAAATGTTCATGGAGTATTGTGATGACAGGGGTCATGGAGCATTGTGATTACAGGGGTGTTTGAGCATTGTGATGACAAGTGTCCCGGAACATTGTGTTGTCAGCTGTCATGGAGTGTATGATGACAGTTGTCATGGAGCATTGTGATGATATTCGTCATGGAGCATTGTGATGAGAAGGTCATGGAGCATTGGGCTGAAAATATTCATGGATTATTGTAATGACAGGGGTCATGGAGCATTGTGATGACAAGGGAATGGAGCATGGTGATGACAAGCTCCTAGAGCATAGTGATGAGATGACCATGGAGACTTGTGATGACAAGTCTCTTGGAGCATTCTGTTGAAAAGGGGCATGGAGCATTGTGATTACGGGTGTCTTGGAGCATTTTGATGACAAGGGCATGGAGTATTGTGAGGAGAAGGCCATGGAATATCCTGATGACATGCATCATGGAGCTTTGTGATGACAACGGCATGGAGCATTGTGATTACAGGGGTCTTGGAGCATTGTGATGACAAGGGTCTTGGAGCCTTGTGATGACAAGGCAGTGGAACTTTGTGATGGCAGAGGTCATTGAGCATTGTTATGACAGAGGTAATGGAGCATTGTGATGAGAAGGGCATTGAGCATTGGTCTGAAATATTTCATAGATTATTGTGATGAGAGTGGGCATGGAGCATTGTGATGACAAGGGCACGGTACACTGTGATACATGGGTCATGGAGGATTTTAATCACAAGGGCATGGAGCATTGTGATGAGAAGGTCATCGAGCATTGTGATGACAGGTGTCATGGAGCTTTGTGATGACAAGTGCATGGAGCAATGTGATGAGAGGGTTCATGGAGCATTGTGATGACAATGGCATGGACCATTGTGATGCCAAGGGTCATGGAGCTTTGTGATGACAAAGGTCATGGAGCATTTTGATGACAAGGGTGTGGTGCATTGTGATGAGAAGGGCAGGGAACATTTTGATGACCGGGTCATGCAGCAATTTCATGAAAAATTTAATGGAACATTTTGATGGCAGTGGTTATAGAACATTGTGATGCCAGGGGTCATGTAGCTTTGGAATGAAAATGGCCATGGAACATTTTGATGACAGGGATTATGGAACATTGTGATGTCATGGGTCATGGAACATTGTGCTGATAAGGGGATGTAGCATTGTGATGACAGTGGTCATGGAACATTTTGATAACAAGGGTGAGGGAGGATTGTGGTGATTAGTGATGGAACATTGTGATATCTCATGTGAGAGAGCATTTGGATGAGAAATGCATGGAGCATTGTGATTACAAGGTTTATGGGGCATAGCAATGACAAGGTTGTGGATCATTGTGATGAAAAATGCATGGCACAATGTGATGACAAGGGTCATGGAGCATTGTTCTGACAAAGGTATGGAGCATTGTGATGACAAGTGTCACGGAGCATTGTGGTGAAAAGTTCATGGAGCACTGTGGTTACAAAGGTCACAGAGACTTGTGATGATGCGGGCATGGACCGCTGTGATGACAAACGTTATGAAGCATTGTGATGACTGGAGTCACGGAGCATTGTGTTGACACGGGACATGGAGCATTTGTCTGACAAGTTTCATAGATTATTGTGATGACAGTGGACCTGGTGCATTGTGATGACAAGGGCGTGGAGTATTGTGAAGACAGGTGTCAGGGAGCATTGTGATGACATATGTCATGGTCCATTGCGATGACAATGGCATGGAATATTTTGATGCCAAAAGTAATGGAGGATTGTGATGACAAATATAATGGAGCATTGTGATGACTAGGGCTTGGAGCATTATGATGACAAGGGCCATTGAGAATTTTCATGACAATGTCGTGAAGCATTGTGATGACAAGATCCTAGAACATGGTGATGAGAAAATCATGGAGCCTTGTGATGACAAGTCTCATGGAGCATACTGATGAAAAGGGGCATGGAGCATTCTGATTACAGGGGTTTTGGAACTTTGTGATAAAAAGGGTATGGAACATTGTGATGACAAAGGCATGGAACATTGGTCTAATAAGTTTCATGGATTATTGTGATGACAGTTGGAATGACACATTGTGATGACAAGGGCATGGAGCATTGTGAAGACCAGGTCAGGCAGTAATGTGAAGAGAGGTATCAGTGAGCATTGTGATGACATATGTAATGGCCCATTGTGATGACAATGGCATGGAGCATTGTGATGCCAAGTGTAATGGAGGATTTTGATGACAAAAGTAATGGAGCATTGTGATGACAATGGCTTGGATCACTTGGATGACAAGGGTCAGGGAGAATTGTGCTGACAAGTGCATGGAGAATTGTGATGACAGGTGTCATGGAGCATTCTGAGGACAAGCTTGTGGAGTATTTTGATGACAATGGCATGGAACATTGTGATGAAAGTGACATGGGGCTTTGTGATAAAAATGGCATGGAGCCTTTTTGTGACAGGGTTCAAGGAGCATTCTGATGACAAGTGTCAGGGAGCATTGTGATGACAAGTGTATTGAGAATTGTGATGACAAAAGTCATGGAGCATTGTGATGAAAAGGGCATGGAGTATTGTGATGACAGGCATCATGGAGCGTTGTGATGACAAGTGTTATGGAACATTGTGATCACAAGGGTTTGGAGCATTGTGATGACAGAGGTCATGGATCATTATGATTTCAAAGAGCATGGAACATTGTGATGACAAGGGCATGAAGCAATGTGATCCTAAGGTTCATGAAGGATTGTGATGACAATGGTAATGGAGTATTGTGATGACAAGCGCATAGAACATTTTAATCACAAGGTCATGTAGCATTTTGCTGACAAAGGCATGGAGCATTGTGATGACAGGTGTCATGGAGCACTGTGATGAGAAGCGTCACGGAGCATTGTGAATACAGGGGTCATGGAGCATTGGGATGACAAGGGCATGGATGATTGTGATGACAAGGGTCATGGAGGATTGGGCTGAAAATGTTCATGGAGTATTGTGATGACAGGGGTCATGAAGCATTGTGCTGATTAGGGGATGTAGCATTGTGATGACAGGGGTCATGGAACACAGTGATAACAGGGTTGATGAAGGATTGTGATGACTAGTGATGGAACATTGTGATATCTCATGTGAGAGAGCATTTGGATGAACAGTGCATGGAGAATTGTGATTACAAGGTTTATGGAGCATAGCGATGACAAGGTTGTGTATCATTGTGATGAAAAGTGCATGGCACAATGTGATGCCAATGGTCATGGAGCATTGTTCTGAAAAAGGCATGGAGCATTTTGATGACAAGGGTCACGGAGCATTGTGATGAAATGTTCATGGAGCACTGTGGTTACAAAGGAAACTGAGCCTTGTGATGACGCTGGTATCAACCACTGTGATGACAAATATTATGAAGAATTGTGATGACTGCAGTCACGGAGCATTGTGATAACAGGGGTCATGGAGGATTGTGATGAAAAGTGCATGGAGCATTGTGCTGAGAAAGGCATAGAGCATTGTGATGACAAGGGTCAAAGGGCATTGTGATGAAATATTCATGGAGCATTGTGATTAAAAATGTCACAGTGACTGATAATGAGGGCATGGAACATTGTGATGACAAAGGTCATGGAGCATTGTGATGAAAAGGGCATGGAATACTGTGATGACAGGCATCATGGAGCGTTGTGATGACAAGTGTTATGGAACATTGTGATCACAACTGTTTGGAGCATTGCGATGACAGAGGTCATGGATCATTTTGATTTCAAGGAGCATGGTGCATTGTGATGACAAGGGCATGAAGCAATGTGATCCCAAGGTTCATGGAGGATTGTGATGAAAATGGTAATGGAGTATTGTGATGAGAAGCGGATAGAGCATTGTAATGACAAGGTCATGTAGCATTTTGTTGACAAAGGCATGGAGCATTGTGATGACAGGTGTCATGGAGCACTGTGATGACAAGCGTCACAGATCATTGTGAATACAAGGGTCATGGAGCATTGGGATGACATGGACATGGATCCTTGTGATGACAAGAATCATGGAGCATTGGGCTGAAAATGTTCATGGAGTATTGTGATGACAGGGGTCATGGAGCATTGTGATGTCTAGGGAATGGAGCATTGTGATGACAAGAGTCCCGGATCATTGTGTTGTCAGTTGTCATGGAGTGTTGTGATGACAGTGGTCTTGGAGCATTGTGATGATATTGATCGTGGAGCATTGTGATGAGAAGGTCATGGATCATTGGGCTGAAAATGTTCATGGAATATTGTGATGACAGGGGTCATGGAGTATTGTGATGACTGGGGAATGGAGCATGGTTATGACAAGGTCCTGGAGCATTGTGTTGAGATGACCATGGAGACTTGTGGTGACAAGTCTCATGGAGCCTTCTGATGAAAAAGGGCATGGAGCATTGTAATTACAGGGGTATTGGAGCATTGTCATTACAAGGGCATGGAGCATTGTGAGGAGAAGGCCATGGAACATTCTGATGACATGCGTCATGGAGCTTTGTGATGATAAGGGCATGGAGCTTTGTGATTACAGGGGTCTTGGAGCATTGTGATGACAAGGGTCATGGAGCCTTGTGATGACAAGGCCGTGGAACATTGTGATGGCAGGGGTCATGGAGCATTGTTATGACAGAGGTAATGGAGCATTGTGATGATAAGGGCAAGGAGCATTGTGATGACCAGGTCATGCAGTATTGTGAAAAGAGGTGTCAGGGAGCATTCTGATGACATATGTATTGGCCCATTGTGATGACAATGGCATGGAGTATTGTGATGCAAAGTGTCAAGGAGGATTCTGATGACAAAGGTAATGGAGCATTTTGATGACAAGGGCTTGGAGCATAGTGATGACAATGGTAAGGGAGCATTGTGCTGACAAGTGCATGGAGAATTGTGATGACAAGTGTCATGGAGCATTCTGATGAAAAGCTTGTGGAGTATTTTGAAAACAATGGCATGGAGCATTGTGATGAAAACGGCATGGTGCTTTGTGATGAAAAATGCATGGAGCTTTTTCGTGACAGGGTTCAAGGTGCATTCTGACGACAACTGTCAGGGAGCATTGTGATGACAAGTGTATTGAGAATTGTGATGACAAGGGTCATGGAGCATTGTGATGAAAAGGGCATGGAGTATTGTGATGACAGGCACCATGGAGCATTTTGATGACAAGAGTTATGGAACATTGTGATCACAAGTGTTTGGAGCATTGTGGTGACAGAGTGCATGGATCATTTTGATTTCAAGGAGCATGGAGCACTGTGATGACAAGGGCATGAAGCAATGTGATCCCAAGGTTCATGGAGGATAGTGATGACAATGGTAATGGAGTATTTTGATGACAAGTGCATAGAGCATTGTAATGACAAGGTCATGTAGCATTTTGCTGACAAAGGCATGCAACATTGTGATGACAGGTGTCATGGAGCACTGTGATGACAAGCGTCATGGAGCATTGTGAATGCAAGGGTCATGGAGCATTGGGATGACAAGGGCATGGATCATTGTGATGACAAGGGTCATGGAACATTAGGCTGAAAAATTTCATGGAGTATTGTGATGACAGGGGTCATAAAGCATTGTGATTACATGGGTCTTGGAGCATTGTAATGACAAGAGTCCCGGATCATTGTGTTTTCAGGTGTCATAGAGTGTTGTGATGACTGCGGTCATTCAGCATTGTGATGATATTTGTCATGGAGCATTGTGATGAGAAGGTCATGGACAATTGGGCTGAAATATTCATGGATTTTTGTGATGACAGGGGTCATGGAGCATTGTGATGACAAGGGAATGGAGCATGGTGACGACAAGGTCCAGGAGCATTTTGATTAGAGGACCATGTAAACTTGTGATGACAATCTCATGGTGCATTCTGATGAAAAGGGGCATGGAGCATTGTGATTACATGGGTCTTGGAGCATTGTGATGACAAGGGCATGGAGCATTGTGAGGAGAAGACCATGGAACATTCTAATGACATGCGTCATGGAGCTTTGTGATGACAAGGGCATGGAGCATTGTGATTACAGGGGTCTTGGAGCATTGTGATGACAAGGGTCATGGAGCCTTGTGATGACAAGCCCGTGGAACATTGTGATGGCAGGGGACATTGAGCATTGTTATGACAGAGGTAATGGAGCATTGTGATGAGAAGGGCATTGAGCATTGGTCTGAAATGTTTCATGGATTATTGTGATGAGTGTGGGCATGGAGCATTGTGATGACAAGGGCACGGTACACTGTGATACATGAGTCATGGAGGATTGTAATGACAAGGGCATGGAACTATGTGATGAGAGGGTTCATGGAGCAATGTGATGTCAATGACATGGCGCAATGTGATGACAACGGTCATGGAGCATTGTGATGACAATGACATGGAGCATTGTGATGCCAAGGGTCATGGAGCTTTGTGATGACAATGACATGTAGCATTGTGATGCCAAGGGTCATGGCGCTTTGTGATGACAAAGGTCATGGAGCATTTTGATGACATGTGTGTGGTGCATTGTGATGAGAAGGGCAGGGAGCATTTTGATGACAGGGTCATGCAGCAATTTGATGAAAAGTGTAATGGAACATTTTGATGACAGGGGTTATAGAACATTGTGATGCCAGGGGTCATGGATCTTTGGGATGAAAAGGGTCATGGAGCATTTTGATGACAGTGGTTATGGAACATTGTGATGTCAGGGGTCATGGAATATTGTGCTGATAAGGGGATGTAGCATTGTGATGACAGGGGTCATGGAACATTGTGATAACAGGGGTGAGAGAAGATTGTGATGACTAGTGATGGAACATTGAGATATCTCTGGTGAGAGAGCATTTTGATGAGAAGTGCATGGAGCATTGTGATTACAATGTTTATGGAGCATAGCGATGACAAGTTTGTGGATCATTGTGATGAATAGCACATGGCACTTTGTGATGACAAGGGTCATGGAGCATTGTTCTGACAAAGACATGGAGCATTGTGATGACAAGAGTCACGGAGCATTGTGATGAAAAGTTCATGGAGCATTGTGGTTACAAAGGTCACAAAGCCTTGTGATGATGCGGGCATGGACCGTTGTGATGACAAACGTTATGAAGCATTGTAATGACTGGAGTCATGGAGAATAGTGATGACAGGGGTCATGGAGCATTGTGATGACAAGGGCATGGAGCATTGTGATGACAGGGGCATGGAGAATTGGTCTGAAATGTTTCATAGATTATTGTGATGACAGTGGGCATGGTGCATTGTGATGACAGGGGCATGGAGCATTGTGATGACCAGGTCATGCAGTATTGTGAAGAAAGTTTTCAGGGAGCATTGTGATGATATATGTAATGGCCCAATGTGATGACAATGGCATGGAACATTGTGATGTCAAGTGTCATGGAGGATTCTGATGCCAAATATAATGGAGCATTGTGATGACAAAGGCTTGGAGCATTGTGATGACAAGTGTCAGGGAGCATTGTGCTGACAAGTGCATGGAGAATTGTGATGACCAGGGTCATGGAGCATTCTGATGACAAGCTTGTTGAGTATTTTGATGACAATGGCATGGAACATTGTGATGAAAACGGCATGGGGCTTTGTGATGAAAAAGGCGTGGAGCTTTTTCGTGACAGGGTTCAAGGAGCATTCTGACGAGAAGTGTCATGGAGCATTGTGATGACAAGTGTATTGAGAATTGTGATGACAAAGGTCATGGAGCATTGTGATGAAAAGGGCATGGAGTACTGTGATGACAGGCATCATGGAGCATTGTGATGACAAGAGTTATGGAATATTGTGATCACAAGTGTTTGGAGCATTGTGATGACAGAGGGCATGGTTCATTTTGATTTCAAGGAGCATGGAGCATTGTGATGACAAGGGCATGAAGCAATGTGATCCCAAGGTTCATGGAGGATAGTGATGACAATGGTAATGGAGTATTGTGAGGACAAGCGCATAGAGCATTGTAATGACAAGGCCATGTAGCATTTTGCTGACAAAGGCATGAAGCATTGTGATGACAGGTGTCATGGAGCACTGTGATGACAAGCGTCACAGAGCATTGTGAATGAAGTGGTCATGGAGCATTGGGATGACAAGTGCATGGATCATTGTAATGACAAGGGTCATGGAGCATTAGGCTGAAAAAGTTCATGGAGTATTGTGATGACAGGGGTCATGGAGCATTGTGATTACATGCGTCTTGGAGCATTGTGATGACAGGAGTCCCGGATCATTGTGTTGTCAGGTGTCATGGAGTGTTGTGATGACAGCGGTCATTCAGCATTGTGATGATATTGGTCATGGAGCATTGTGATGAGAAGGTCATGGACAATTGGGCTGAAAATATTCATGGATTATTGTGATGACAGCGGTCATGGAGCATTGTGATGACAAGGGAATGGAGCATGGTGACGACAAGGTCCTGGAGCATTTTGATTAGAGGACCATGTAAACTTGTGATGACAATTCTCATGGTGCATTCTGAAGAAAAGTGGCATGGATCATTGTGATTACAGGGGTCTTGGAACATTGTGATGACAAGGGCATGGAGCATTGTGAGGAGAAGACCATGGAACATTCTAATGACATACGTCATGGAGCTTTGTGATGACAAGGGCATGGAGCATTGTGATTACAGGGGTCTGGGAGAATTGTGATGACAAGGTCATGGAGCCTTGTGATGACATGGCCGTGGAACATTGTGATGGCAGGGGACATTGAGCACTGTTATGACAGAGGTAATGGAGCATTGTGATGAGAAGGGCATTGAGCATTGGTCTGAAATGTTTCATGGATTATTGTGATGAGTGTGGGCATGGAGCATTGTGATGACAAGGGCACGGTACACTGTGATACATGAGTCATGGAGGATTGTAATGACAAGGGCATGGAGCAATGTGATGAGAGGGTTCATGGAGCATTGTGATGACAATGACATGGAGCAATGTGATGCCAAGTGTCATGGAGATTTGTGATGACAATGACATGGAGCATTGTGATGCCAAGGGTCATGGAGGTTTGTGATGACAAAGGTCCTGGAGCATTTTGATGACAAGTGTGTGGTGCATTGTGATGAGAAGGTCAGGGAGCATTTTGATGACAGGGTCATGCAGCAATTTGATGAAAAGTGTAATGGAACATTTTGATGACAGGTTTTATAGAACATTGTGATGCCAGGTGTAATGGAGCTTTGGGATGAAAATGGTCATGGAGCATTTTGATGACAGTGGTTATGGAACATTGTGATGTCAGGGGTCATGGAATATTGTGCTGATAAGGGAATGTAGCATTGTGATAACAGGGTTCATGGGACATTGTGATAACAGGGGTGAGAGAGGATTGTGATGACTAGTGATGGACAATTGTGATATCTCTGGTGAGAGAGCATTTGGATGAGAAGTGCATGGAACATTGTGATTACAAGGCTAATGGAGCAAAACAATGACAAGGTTGTGGATCATTGTGATGAAAAGCGCATGGCACATTGTGATGACAAGTGTCATGGAGCATTGTTCTGACAAAGGCATGGAGCATGGTGATGACAAGGGTCACGGAGCATTGTGATGAAAAGTTCATGGAGCATTGTGGTTACAAAGGTCACAGAGACTTGTGATGACGTGGGCATGGACCGTTGTGATGACAAACGTTATGAAGCATTGTGATGACTGGAGTCATGGAGCATTGTGACGACAGGGGTCATGGAGCATTGTGATGACAAGGGCATGGAGAATTGTGATGACAGGGGCATGGAGCACGGTGATGACATGTGTCACGGAGCATTGTGAATACAGGGGTCATGGATCATTGTGATGACAAGGGTCATGGAGCATTGGGCTGAAAATGTTCATGGACTATTGTGAAGACAGGGGTCATGGAGCATTGTGATGACAGAGGTCATGGATAATTTTGATTTCATTGTGCTGACAATAGCCAGAAGCATTTTGATGATGGGCATGATGCATTGTGATGACAGGGTTCATGGATCATTGAGATGAAAAGGGGCATGGAGCATTGTGATTACAGGGGTCTTGTAGCATTGTGATGAGAAGGGCATGGAGCATTGTGATGAGATGGCCATGGAACATTCTGATGACATGCGTCATGGAGCATAGGGCTGAAAATGTTCATGGACTATTGTGATGACAGGGGTTATGGAGCATTGTGATGAGAAGGGCATGGAGCATTGTGATTACAAGTTTTATGGAGATTGCGATGACAAATTTGTGGACCGTTGGGATAAAAAGCCCATGGCACATTGTGATGACAAGGGTCATGGAGCATTTTTCTGACAAAGGCATGGAGCACTGTGATTACCATTGTCACGGAGCATTGTGATGAAAAATTCATGAAGCATTGGGGTTAAAAAGGTCACAAAGCGTTGTGATGACGCGGTCATGGACCATTGTGATGACAAATGTTATGAAGCATTGTGATGACAGGGTCATGGAGCATTGTGATGATAAGGGCATGGAGCATTGTGCTGAGAAAGGCATAGAGCATTTTGATGACAAGGGTCAAAGAGCATTGTTATGAAAATTTCATGGAGCATTGTGGTTAAAAATGTCACAGAGACTGTTGATGATGAGGGAATGGACCATTGTGATGACAAACGTCATGAAGCATTGTGATGACTGGAGTCAAGGAGCATTGTGATGACAGGGGTCATGGAGCATTGTGATAACAAGGGCATGGAGCATTGTGATGACAAGGGCATGGAGCATTGATTTAATATGTTTCATGGATTATTGCGATGACATTTGGAATGACGCCTTGTGATGACATGGGCATGGAGCATTGTGCTGAACAGGTCATGCAGTATTGTGAAGAGAAGAGTCAGGGAGCATTGTGATGACAAATTTTTGAACCGTTGGGATGAAAAGCACGTGGCACATCGTCATGACAATGGTCATGGAGCATTTTACTGACAAAGGCATGGAGCATTGTGATGACAAGGGTCAAGGGGCATTGTGATGAAATGATCATGGATCATTGTGGATACAAAGGAAAGAGAGCCTTGTGATGACGGAGGCATGAACCACTGTGATGACAAATATTATGAAGCACTGTGATGACTGGAGTCACAGAGCATTGTGATGACAGGAGTCATGGAGCAGTGTGATGACAGGGTCCTGGAGCATTGTGATGAGATGACCATGGAGACTTGTGATGACAAGTCTCATGGAGCATTCTGATGAAAAGGGGCATGGAGCATTGTGATTACAGGGGTCTTGGGGCATTGTGATGACAAGGACATGGAGCATTGTGAGGAGAAGTCCATGGAGCATTCTGATGACATGCGTCATGGAGCATTGTGCTGAGAAAGGCATAGAGCATTGTGATGACAGGGGATAAAGAGCATTGTGAAGAAAAGTTCATGGAGCATTGTGGTTAAAAAGGTCACAGAGACTGTTGATGATGAGGGCATGGACCATTGTGATGACAAAGGTCATGAAGCATTGTGATGACTGGAGTCACGGGGCATTTTGATGACAGGGGTCATGGAGCATTGTGATAATAAGGGCATGGAGCATTGTGATGACAAGGGCATGGAGCATTGTGATGACCAGGTCATGCAGTATTGTGAAGACAGTTGTCAGGGAGCATTGTGATGACATATATAATGGCCCATTGTGATGACAATGGCAAGGAGCATTGTGATGCCAAGTGTCATGGAGGATTCTGATGACAAAGGTAATGGAGCATTGTGATGACAATGGCTTGGAGCATTGTGATGACAAGGGTCAGGGAGCATTGTGCTGACAAGTGCATGGAGAATTGTGATGACAAGGGTCATGGAGCATTCTGATGACAATCTTGTGGAGTATTTTGATGACAATTGCATGGAGCATTGTGATGAAAATGGCATGGGGCATTGTGATAAAAAAGGCATGTAGCCTTTTCGTGACAGGGTTCAAGGAGCATTCTGACGACAATTGGCAGGGAGCATTGTGATGACAATGTATTGAGAATTGTGATGACAAAGGTCATGGAGCATTGTGATGAAAAGTGCATGGAGTATTGTGATGACAGGCATCATGGAGCGTTGTGATGACAAATGCTATGGAACATTGTGATCACAAGGGTTTGGAGCATTGTGATGACAGAGGTCATGGATCATTTTGATTTCAAGGAACATGGAGCATTGTGATGCCAAGGGCATGAAGCAATGTGATCCCAAGGTTCATGGAGGATTGTGATGACAATGGAAATGGAGTATTTTGATGACAAGCGCATACAGCATTGTAATGAGAAGGTCATGTAGCATTTTGCTGACAAAGACATGGAGCATTGTGAAGCCAGGTGACATGGAGCACTGTGATGACAAGCATCACGGAACATTGTGAATACAGGGGTCATGGAGCATTGGGATAACAAGGGCATGGATCATTTTGATGACAAGTGTCATGCAGCATTGGGCTGAAAATATTCATGGAGTATTGTGATGACAGGGTTCATGGAGCATTGTGATGACTAGGAACTGGAGCATTGTAATGACAAGAGTCACGGATCATTGTCTTGTCAGGTGTCATGGAGTGTTGTGATGACAGTGGTCATGGAGCACTGTGATGATATTTGTCATGGAGCATTGTGATGAGAATGTCATGGAGTATTTGGCTGAAAATGTTCATGGAGTATTGTGATGACAGGGTTCATGGAGCATTGTAATGACAAGGGAATGGAACATGGTGATGACAGGGGTCATGGAACATTTTGATTAAAGGGGTGAGGGAGGATTGTGATGACTAGTGAGGGAACATTGTGATATCCCAGGTGAGAGAGCATTTGGATGAGAAGAACCTGGAACATTGTGATTACAAGGTTTATGGAGCACAACGATGACAAGGTTGTGGATCATTGTGATGGAAAGCCCGTGGCACATTTTGATGACAAGGGTCATGGAGCATTGTTCTGACAAAGACATGGAGCATTGTGATGACAAGGGTCACGGAGCATTGTGATGTAAATTTCATGGAGCATTGTGGTTACAAAGGTCACAGAGCCTTGTGATGACGCGGGCATGGACCGTTGTGATGACAAACGTTATGAAGCATTGTGATGACTGGAGTCACGGAGCATTGTGTTGACAGGGGTCATGGAGAATTGTGATGACAAGGGCATGGAGCATTGTGATGAGAAAGTCATGGAGTATTGTGAAGACAAGTGTCAGGGATCATTGTAATGACATATGTCATTGTCCATTTCGATGACAATGGCATGGTGCATTGTGATGCCAAAAGTAATGGAGGATTGTTATGACAAATATAATGGAGCATTGTGATGACTAGGGCTTGGAGCATTATGATGACAAGGGCCATTGAGAATTTTCATGACAATGTCGTGAAGCATTGTGATGACAAAGTCCTGGAGCATTGTGATGAGAAAACCATGGAGCCTTGTGATGACAGGTCTCATGGAGCATACTGATTAAAAGGGGCATGGAGCATTCTGATTACAGGAGTCTTGGAACATTGTGATAGCAAGGGCATGGAGCATTGTGATGACAATGGCATGGAGCTTTGTTCTAATAAATTTCATGGATTATTGTGATGACAGTTGGAATGGCGCTTTGTGATGACAGTAGTCATGGATCTTTGTGATGATACTGGTCATGGAGCATTGTGATGAGAAGGTCATGGAGTATTGGGTTGAAAATGTTCATGGAGTATTGTAATGACAGGGGTCATGGAGCATTGTGATGACAAGGGAATGTAGCATGGTGATGAAAAGTTCCTGGAGCATTGTGATGAGATGACGATGGAGACTTTTGTTGACAAATCTCATGGAGCATTCTGATGAATAGGGGCATGGAGCATTCTGATTACAGGAGTCTTGGAACATTGTGATAGCAAGCGCATGGAGCATTGTGATGACAAGGGCAAGGAGCATTGTGAGGAGAAGGCAATGGAACGTTCTGATGACATGAGTCATGGAGCTTTGTGATGACAAGGGCATGGAGCATTGTGATTACAGGGGTCTTGGAGCATTGTGATGAAAAGGTTCATGGAGCCTTGTGATGACAAGGCCGTGGAACATTGTGATGGCAGGGGTCATGGAGCATTGTTATGACAGAGTTAATGGAGCATTGTGATGAGAAGGGCATTGAGCATTGTGATGAGAAGAGCATCGAGCATTGTGATGACAATGTTATGGAGCTTTGTGATGACAATCGCATGGAGCAATGTGATGAGATGGTTTATGGGGCATTGTGATGACAATGACATGGAGCATTGTGATGCCAAGGGTCATGGAGCTTTGTGATGACAAAGGTCATGGAGCATTTTGATGACAACTGTGTGGTGCATTGTGATGAGAAGGGCAGGGAACATTTTGATGACAGGGTCATGCAGCATTTTGATGAAAAGTGTAATGGAACATTTTGATGACAGGGGTTATAGACCATTTTGATTCCAGGGATCATGGATCTTTGGGATGCAAAGGGTCATGGAGCATTTTGATGACAGGGGTTATGGAACATTGTGATGTCATGGGTCAAGGAACATTGTGCTGATACGGGGATGTAGCATTGTGATGACAGGGGTCATGGAACATTGTGATAACAGGGGTGAGGTAGGATTCAGATGACTAGTGATGGAACATTGTGATATCTCATGTGAGAGAGCATTTGGATGAGAAGTGCATGGAGTATTGTGATTACAAGTTTTATGGAGCATAGCGATGACAAGGTTGTGGATCATTGTGATGAAAAGCGCATGGCACATTGTGATGACAAGCGTCATGGAGCATGGTTCTGACAAAGGCATGGAGCATTGTGATGACAAGGGTCACGGAGCATTGTGATAAAAAGTTCATGGAGCATTGTGGTTACAAAGGTCACAGAGCCTTGTGATGACGTGGGCATAGACCGTTGTGATGACAACCGTTTTGAAGCATAGTGATGACTGGAGTCACGGAGCATTGTGATGACAGGGGTCATGGAGCATTGTGATGACAAGTGCATGGAGCATTGTGATGACAGGGGCATGGAGCATTGGTCTGAGAAGTTTCATAGATTATTGTGATGACAGTGGACATGGTGCATTCTGATGACAAGGGCATGGAGCATTGTGAAGAAAAGAGCATGGAGTATTGTGAAGACTGGTGTCAGGGAGCATTGTGATGACCTATGTCATGGTCCATTGTGATGACAATAGAATGGAGCATTGTGATGCCAAATGTAATGGAGGATTGTGATAACAAATATAATGGAGCATTGTGATGACTAGGGCTTGGAGCATTATGATGACAAGGGCCATTGAGAATTTTCATGACAATGTCGTGAAGCATTTTGATGACAAGGTCCTGGAGCATTGTGAAGAGAAAACCATGGAAGCTTGTGATGACAAGTCTCAAGAAGCATACTGAATAAAAGCAGCATGGAGCATTCTGATTACAGGGGACTTGGAAGATTGTGATAACACTAGCCTGGAGCATTGTGATGAAAAGGGCATGCAGTATTGTGAAGAGAGGTGTCAGGGAGCATTGTGATGACATATGTAATGGCCCATTGTGATGACAATGGCATGGAGCATTGTGATGCCAAGGGTCATGGAGGATTCTGATGACAAAGGTAATGGAGCATTGTGATAAAAATGGCATGGGGCATTGTGATTAGAAAGGCATGGAACATTGGTCTGTAATGTTTCATGGATTAATGTGATGAGAGTGGGCATAGAGCATTGTGATGACAAGGGTACGGAACACTATGATACATGGGTAAATCAGGATTGTAATGACAATGGCATGGAGCATTGTGATGAGAAGGGCATCGAGCATTGTGATGACAAGTGTCATGGAGCTTTGTGATGACCAGGGTATGGGGCAATGTGATGAGAGGGTTCATGGAGCATTGTGATGACAATGACATGGAGCATTGTGATTCCAAGGTTCATGGAGTTTTGAGATGACAAACGTCATGGAGCATTTTGATGACAAGTGTGTGGTGCATTGTGATGAGAAGGGCAGGGAGCATTTTGATGACACGGTATTGCAGCATTTTTATGAAAAGTGTAATGGAACATTTTGTTGACAGGTGTTATGGAACATTGTGATGCCAGGGGTCATGGAGCTTTGGGATGAAAAGGGTCATGTAGCATTTTGATGACAGGGGTTATGGAACATTGTGATTACATGGGTCTTGGAGCATTGTGAGGACAAGCGCATGGAACATTGTGAGGAGAAGGCCATGGAGAATTCGGATGACATGCGTCATGGAGCTTTTTGATGACAAGGGCATGGATCATTGTGATTTCAGGGATCTTGGAGCATTGTGATGAAAAGGGCATGGATCATTGTGATGAAAAAGGCATGGAGCCTTGTCATGACAGTTTTAAAGGAGCATACAGACAACAAGTGTCAGGGAGCATTTTGATGACAAGTGTATAGAGCATTGTGATGACAAAGGTCATGGAGCATTGTGATGAGAAGAACATTGATAATTGTGATGACGAGCGTCTTGGGGCATTGTGATGACAAGTGTTATGGAATATTGTGATCACAATGGTTTGGAGCATCGTTATGACAGAGGTCATGGAATATTTTGATTTCATTGTGATGACAATAGCATGAAGCATTATGATGATGGGCATTGTGCATTGTGATGACAGGGTTCATGGATCATTGAGATGCAAAGGGGCATAAAGCATTGTGATTACAGGGTTCTTGGAGCATTGTGATGAGAATTGTCATGGAGCTTTGTGATGACCAGGCCATGGAACATTGTGATGGCAGGGCTCATGGATCATTGTTATGACAATTGTAGTGGAGCATTGGGATGGCAAGGGCATGGAGCATTCTGATGAGAAGGCCATGGAGCATTCTGATGACATGTGTCATGGAGCTTTGTGAAGACAAGGGCATGGAGCAATGTGATGAGAGCGTTCATGGAGCATTGTGATGCCAAGGGTCATGGATCCTTGTGATGACAAAGGTCATGGAGCATTTTGATGGCAAGGGCTTTGTGCATTGTGATGAGAAAGGCAGGGAGCTTTCTGATGACAGGGTCATGGAGCAATATGATGAAAAGTGTCATGGAACATTTTGATGACAGGTGTTATGGAACATTGTGATGTCAGGGGTCTTCGAACATTGTGATGATAAGTGCATGTTGCATTGTGATGACAGGAGTCATGGAACATTGTGATGACAGGGGTGAGGGTGTATTGTGACAAATATTGATGTAGCATTGAGATATCAGTGGTGAGAGAGCATTTTGATGAGAAGTGCATGGAGCATTGTGATGACAAATTTTAAGAAGCATTTTCATGAGAAGATTGTGGAGCACTGTGATGACAAGCACATGGTGCATTGTGATGACATGTGTCATAGAGATTTTTGATGACAAGCGCATGGAGCATTGTGATGACATGGGTCAAAGAGCATTGTGATGAAAAGTTCATGGAGCACTGTGGTTAAAAAGGTCACAGAGACTACTGATGACGAGGGCATGGACCATTGTGATGACAAAGGTCATGAAGCTTTGTGATGACTGTAGTCACGGAGGATTGTGATGACAGGGGTCATGGAGAATTGTGATAACAAGAGCATGGAGCATTGTGATGACAAGGGCATGGAATATTGGTCTAATATGTTTCATGGATTATTGCGATGACAGTTGGAATGGCGCATTGTGATGACAAGGGCATGGAGCATTGTGATGACCAGGTCATGAAATATTGTGAAGAGAGGTGTCAGGGAGCATTGTGATGACTAGGGAATGGAGCATTGTGATGAAAAGAGTCCCGGATCATTGTGTTGTCAGGTGTCATGGAGTGTTGTGATGACAGTGGTCATGGAGCATTGTGATGATATCGGCCATGGAGCATTGTGATGAGTATGTCGTGGAGCATTGGGCTGAAAATATTCATGGATTATTGTGATGACAGGGGTCATGGAGCATTGTGATGACAAGGGAATGGGCATGGTGATGACAAGGTCCTGGGGTATTGTGATGACAAGACCATGGAGACTTGTGATGACAAGTCTCATGGAGCTTTCTGATGAAAAGGGGCATGGAGCATTGTGATTACAGGGGTCTTGGAGCATTGTGATGACAAGGGCATGGATCATTGTGATTAGAAGGCCATGAAGCATTCTGCTGATAAGTGTCATGGAGCTTTTTGATGACAAGGTCATAGAGAATTCTGATTACAGGGATCTTGGAGCATTGTGATGAAAAGGGCATGGATTATTCTGATGAAAAATGCATGGAGACTTGTCACGACAGGTTTCAAGGAGCATACTGAGGACAAGTGTCAGGGAGCCTTGTGATGACAAGTTTATTGAGCATTGTGATGATAGTGATCATGGAGCATTGTGATGAGAAGACCATGGATAATAGTGATGATGAGCGTCATGGGGTGTTTTGATGATAAGTGTTATGGAACATTGTGATCACAAGGGTTTGGAGCATTATGATGACAGAGGTCATGGAGAATATTGATTTCATTGTGATGACAGTAGCCTGAAGCATTATGATGATGGGCATGGTGTATTGTGATGACAGGGTTCATGGAGCATTGAGATGAAAAGGGGCATGGAGCATTGTGATTACAAGGGTCTTGGAGCATTGTGATGACAAGGGCATGGAGCATTGTGATGTGAAGGCCATGGAACATTCTGATGACATGCGTCATGGAGCTTTGTGATGACAAGGGCATGGAGCATTGTGATTTCAGGGGTCTTGAGCATTGTGATGACAAGTGTCATGGAAACTTGTGATGACTAGGCCGTGGAACATTGTTATGGCAAGGGTCATGGTGCATTGTTATGAGAGGGGTTATGGAGCATTTTGATGAGAAGGGTATGGAACATTGGTCTGAAATGTTTCATGGATTATTGTGATTAGAGTGGGCATGGAGCATTGTGATGACAAGGGTACGGAACACTGTCATGCATGGGTCATGCAGGGTTGTAATGACAATTGCATGGAGCATTGTGATGACAAGGGCATGGAGCAATGTGATGAGAGTGTTCATGGAGCATTGTGATGACAATGACATGGAGCACTGTGATGCCATGTGTCATGGAGCTTTGTGATGACAATTCATGGAGCATTTTGATGACAAGTGCATGGTGCATTGTGATGAGAAAGGCAGGGAGCATTTTGATGAATGCGTCATGTAGCAATTTTATAAAAAGTGTAATGGAATATTTTGATGGCAGGGGTTATAGAACTTTGAGATGTCAGGGGTCTTGGAGCTTTGGGATGAAAAGGGTCATGGAGCATTTTGATGACAGGGGTTATGTAACATTGTGATGTCAGGGGTCATGGAACATTGTGATGATAAGGGGATGTAGCATTGTGATGACAGGTTCATGGAACATTGTGATTACAAGGTGAGGGAGTATTGTGATGACTAGTGATGGAACATTGTGATATCTCTGGTGAGAGAGCATTTTGATGAGAAGTGCATGGACCATTGTGATTACAAGGTTTATGGAGCATTGCAATGACAAGGTTGTGGACCGTTGTGATTAAATGCGCATGGCACATTGTGATGACAATAGTCATGGAGCATTGTTCTGACAAAGACATGGAGCATTGTGATGACAAGTGTCACAGAGAATTGTGATGAAAATTTCATGGTGCATTGTGGTTACAAATGTCACAGAGCCTTGTGATGACGCGGGCATGGACCACTGTGATGACAAATGTTATGAAACTTTGTGATGACTGGAGTCACAGAGCATTGTGATGACAGAGGTCATGGAGCATTGTGATGACAATGGCATGGAGCATTGTGATGAAAGTGGCATGGAGCATTGGTTTGACAAGTTTCATAGATTATTGTGATGACAGTGGGCATGAGCATTGTGTTGACAAGGGCATAGAGCTTTGTGATGATTAGGTCATGGAGTATTGTGAAGACAGGTGTCAGGGAGAATTGTGATGCCAAATATAATGGAGAATTGTGATGACAAATATAATGGAGCACTGTGATGACAATAACATGGAGCATTGTGATGCCAAGGGTCATGGATCTTTGTGATGACAAAAGTCATGGAGCATTTTGATGGCAAGGGCGTTGTGCATTGTGATGAGAAGGGCAGGGAGCATTCTGATGACAGGGTCATGGAGCAATTAGATGAAAAGTGTCATGGAACACTTTGATGACAGGTGTTATTGAACATTGTGATGTCATGGGTCATCGAACATTGTGATGATAAGTGCATGTAGCTCTCTGATGACAGGAGTCATGGAACATTGTGATGACATGGGTGAGGGAGTATTGTGACAAAGAGTGATGTAGCATTGTGATATCAGTGGTGAGAGAGCATTTTGATGAGAAGTGCATGGAGCATTGTGATGACAAATTTTAAGGAGCATTGTGATGACAAGATTGTGGAGCAGTGTGATGACAAGCGCATGGTGCATTGTGATGACATGTGTCATGGAGCATTGTGCTGACAGGCGCATGGAGCATTGTGATGACAAGGGTCAAAGAGCATTGTGATGAAATGTTCATGGAGCATTGTGGTTAAAAAGGTCACATAGACTGTTGATGATGAGGGCATGGACCATTGTGATGACAAAGGTCATGAAGCATTGTGATTACTGGAATCACGGAACATTGTGATGACAGGGGTCATGGAGCATTGTGATAACAAGGGCATGGAGCATTGTGATGACAAGGGCATGGAACATTGGTCTAATAAGTTTCATGGATTATTGTGATGACAGTTGGAATGGCGCATTGTGATGACAATGGCATGGAGCATTGTGATGACCAGGTCATGCAGTATTGTGAAGACAGGTGTCAGGGAGCATAGTGATGACATATGTAATGGCCCATTGTGATGACAATGGCATGGAGCATTGTGATGCGAAGTGCCATGGAGGATTCTGATGACAAAGGTAATGGAGCATTGTGATGACATTGGCTTGGAGCATTGTGATGACAAGGGTCAGGGAGCATTGTGCTGACAAGTGCATGGAGCATTGTGATGACAAGGGTCATGGAGCATTCTGAGGACAAGCTTGTGGAGTATTTTGATTACAATGGCATGTAGCATTGTGATGAAAATGGCATGGGGCATTGTGATGAAAAAGGCATGGAGCCTTTTCGTGACAGGGTTCAAGGAGCATTCTGATGACAAGTGTCAGGGAGCATTGTGATGACAAGTGTATTGAGAATTGTGATAACAAAGGTCATGGAGCATTGTGATGAAAAGGGCATGGAGTATTGTGAGGACAGGCATCATGGAGCGTTGTGATGACAAGTGTTATGGAACACTGTGATCACAAGTGTTTGGAGCATTGTGATGACAAAGGTCATGGATCATTTTGATTTCAAGGAGCATGGAGCATTGTGATGACAAGGGCATGAAGCAATGTGATCCCAAGTTTCATGGAGGATTGTGATGACAATGGAAATGGAGTATTGTTATGACAAGCGCATGGAGCATTGTAATGACAAGCTCATGTAGCATTTTGCAGACAAAGGCATGGAGCATTGTGATGACATGTGTCATGGAGAACTGTGATGAGAAGCGTCATGTAGCATTGTGAAAACATGGTTCATGGAGCATAGGGATGACAAGGACATGGATCATTGTGATGACAAGGGTCATGGAACATTGGGCTGAAAATGTTCATGGAGTATTGTGATGACAGGTGTCATGGAGCATTGTGATGACTAGGGAATGGAACACTGTGATGACAATAGTCCCGAATCATTGTTTTCTCAGTTGTCATGGAGTGTTTTGATGACAGTGGTCATGGAGTATTGCGATGATATTGGCCATGGAGCATTGTGATGAGAAGAACTTGGGTAATTGTGATGTCGAGCATCATGGAGCACTGTAATGACAAGGGGCATGAAGCACTGTGATGACAGGTGTCAGGGAGCATTGTGATGACAAGGGCATGGAGCATTGTGAGGAGAAGACCATGGAACATTCTGATGACATGAGTCATGGATTTTTGTGATGACAAGGGCATGGAGCATTGTGATTACCGGGGTCTTGGAGCATTGTGAGGAGAAGGGTCATGGAGCCTTGTGATGACAAGGCCATGGAACATCGTGATGGCAGGGGTGAGGGAGGATTCTGATGACTAGTGATGGAACATGGTGATATCTCATGTGAGAGAGCATTTGAATGAGAAGTGCATGGAGCATTTTGATTACAAGATTTATGGAGCATAGCGATGACAAGGTTGTGGATCATTGTGATCAAAATCGCATGACACATTTTGATGACAAGGGTCACGGAGCATTGTGATGAAAAGTTCATAGAGCATTGTGGTTACAAAGGTCACAGAGTCTTGTGATGATGCGGGCATGGACCGTTGTGATGACAAACGTTATGAAGCATTGTGATGACTGGAGTCACGGAGCATTGTGATGACAGGTGTCATGGAGCATTGTGATGACAAGGGCATGGAGCATTGGTCTGACAAGTTTCATAGATTATTGTGATGACAGTGGACATGGTGCATTGTGATGACAAGGGCATGGAGCATTGTGATGACAAGGGCATGGAGTATTGTGAAGACAGGTGTCAGGGAGCATTGTGATGACATATGTCATGGTCCATTGCGATGACAATGGCATGGAGCTTTGTGATGCCAAATGATATGGAGGATTGTGATGACAAATATAATGGAGCATTGTGATGACTTGGGCTTGGAGCATTATGATGACAAGGGCCATTGAGAATTTTCATGACAATGTCGTGAAGCATTGTGATGACAAGGTCCTGGAGCATCGTGATGAGAAAACCATGGAGCCTTGTGATGACAGGTCTCATGGAGCATACTGATGAAAAGGGGCATGGAGCATTCTGATTACAGGGGTCTTGGAACATTGTGATTACAAGGGCATGGAGCATTGTGATGACAAGGGCATGGAATATTGTGATGACAGGCATCATGGAGCGTTGTGCTGACAAGTGTTATGGAACATTGTGATCACAAGGGCTTGGAGCATTGCGATGATAGAGGTCATGGATCATTTTGATTTCAAGGAGCAGGGAGCATTGTGACGACTAGGGCATGAAGCAATGTGATCCCAAGTTTCATGGAGGATTGTGATGACAATGGTAATGGAGTATTGTGATGACAAGCGCATAGAGCATTGCAATGACAATGTCATGTAGCATTTTGCTGACAAACGCATGGAGCATTGTCATGACAGGTGTCATGGAGCAATGTGATGACAAGCGTCCCGGAGCATTGTGAATACAGGGGTCATGGAGCATTGGGATGACAAGGGCATGGATCATTGTGATGACAAGTGTCATGGAGCATTGGGCTGAAAATGTTCATGGACTATTGTGATGACAGGGTTCATGGAGCATTGTGATTACAGGTGTCTTGGAGCACTGTGATGACAAGAGTCCCGGATCATTGTGTTGTCAGGTGTCATGGAGTGTTTTGGTGACAGTGGTCATGGAGCATTGTGATGATATTGGTCATAGAGCATTGTGATGAGAAGGTCATGGACCATTGGGCTGGAAATGTTCATGGAGTATTGTGATGACAGGTGTCATGGAGCATTGTGATGACAATGGAATGGAGCATGGTGATGACAAGGTCCTGGATCATTGTGATGAGGTGATCATGGAGACTTGTGATGACAATCTCATGGAGAATTCTGATGAAAAGGGGCATGGAGCATTGTGATTACAGGGGTATTGGAGCATTATGATGACAAGGGCATGGAGCATTGTGAGGAGGCCATGGAACATTCTGATGACATGCGTCATGGAGCTTTGTGATGACAAGGGCATGGAGCATTGTGATTACAGGGGTCTTGGAGCATTGTGATGACAAGGGTCATGGAGCCTTTTGATGACAATGCTGTGGAACATTGTGATGGGTGGGATCATGGAGCATTGTTATGACAGAAGTAATGGAGCATTGTGATGTGAAGGGCATTGAGCATTGGTCTGAAATATTTCAATGATTATTGTGATGAGAGTGGGAATGGAGCATTGTGATGAGAAGGGCACGGTACAGTGTGATACATGGGTCATGGAGGATTTTAATGACAAGAGCATGGAGCATTGTGATGAGAAGGGCATTGAGCATTGTGATGACAAGTGTCATGGATCTTCGTGATGACAAGGGCATGGAGCAATGTGATGAGACGGTTCATGAAGCATTGTGATGACAATGACATTGAGCATTGTGATGCCAAGGGTCGTGCACCTTTGTGATGACAAAGATCATGGAGCATTTTGATGACAAGTTTGTGGTGCATTGTGATGAGAAGGGCAGGGAGCATTTTGATGACAGGGTCATGCAGCAATTTGATGAAAATTGTAATGGAACATTTTGTTGACAGGTGTTATAAAATACTGTGATGCCAGGGGTCATGGAGCTTTGGGATGAAAAGGGTCATGGAGCATCTTGATGACAGCGGTTATGGAACATTGTGATGTCAGGGGTCAAGGAACATTGTGCTGATAAGGGGATGTAGCATTGTGATGACAGGGGTCATGGAATATTGTGATAACAGGTGTGAGGGAGGATTGTGATGAAAAGGGCATGGATCATTGTGATGAAAAAGGCATGGAGGCTTGTCATGACAGGTTTCAAGGAGCATACAGACAACAAGTGTCAGGGAGCATTTTGATGACAAGTGTATTGATCATTGTGATGACAAATGTCATCTAGCATTGTGATGAGAAGACCATGGATAATTGTGATGACAAGCGTCATGGGGCAGTGTGATGACAATTGTTATGGAATATTGTGATCACAAGGGTTTGGAGCATTGTTATGACAGAGGTCATGGAGTATTTTGATTTCATTGTGATGACAATAGCATGAAACATTAGGATGATGGGCATGGTGCATTGAGATGACAGCATTCATGGATCACTGAGATGAAAAGGGGCAAGGAGCATTGTGATTACAGGGTTCATGGAGCATTGTGATGACAAGGGCATGGAACATTGTGAAGATAAGGCCATGGAACCTTCTGATGACATGCGTCATGGAGCTTTGTTATGACAAGGTCTTGGAGCATTTTGATTAGAGGTGTCTTGGGGCATTGCGATGACATGGGTAATGGAGCCTTGTGATGACAAGGCCGTGGAACAGTGTGATGGCAGTGGGCATGGAACACTGTTATGACAGAGGTAATGTAGAATTGTGATGAGAAGGGAATTGAGCATTGGTCTGAAATATTTCATGGATTACTGTGATGAGATTGGGCATGGAGCATTGTGATGACAAGGGCACAGAACACTGTGATACATGGGTCATGGAGGATTGTAATGACAAGGGCAAGGAGCAATGTGATGAGAGGGTTCATGGAGCATTGTGATGACAATGACCTGGAGCGTTGTGAGGAGAAGGCCATGGAGCATTCTGATGACATGCTTCATGGAGCTTTGTGATGCCAAGGGCATAAAGCATTTTGATTACAGGGGTCTTGGAACATTTTGATGAAAAGGGCATGGACCATAGAGATGAAAACGGCATGGAGCTTTGTCATGACAGGGTTCGAGTAGCATAGTGATGACAAGTGTCAGGGAGCATTGTGATGACAAGTGTTTTGAGCATTGTGATGACAAGTGTACTGAGCATTTTGATGACAAAGATCATGGAGAATTGTGATAAGAAGACCATGGATAATTGTGATGATGATCATCATGCGGTGTTGTGATGATAAGTGTTATGGAACATTGTGATCACAAGGGTTTGGAGCATTATGATGACAGAGGTCATGGAGAATTTTGATTTCATTTTAATGACAATAGCCTGAAGCATTATGATGATGGGCATGGTGCATTGTGATGACAGGGTTCATGGGGCATGGAGATGAGAAAGGGGATGGAGCACTGTGATTACAGGTGTCTTGGAGCATTGTAATGACAAACGCATAGAGCTTTGTAATGACAAGGTCATGTAGAATTTTGCTGACAAAGGCATGGAGCTTTGTGATGACAGGTGTTATGGAGAACTGTGATGACAAGTGTCACGGAGCATTGTAAATAGAGGGTTCAGGGAGCAATGTGCTGACAAGTGCATGGAGAACTGTGATGACAAGGGTCATGGAGCATTTTGATGACAAGTTTGTGGAGTATTTTGATGACAATGGCATTGTGCATTGTGATGAAAACGGCATGGGCCATTGTGATAAAAAAGGCATAAAGCCTTTTCGTGACAGGGTTCAAGGAGCATTCTGACGACAAGTGTCAGGGAGCATTGTTATGACAAGTTTATTGAGAATTGTGACGACAAATGTCATGGAGCCTTGTGATGAGAAGACCATGTATAATTGAGATGATGAGCGTCATGGGGTGTTGTGATGATAAGAGTTAGGGAACATTGTGATCACCAGGGTTTGGAGAATTATGATGACAGAGGTCATGGAGAATATTGATTTCATTGTGATGACAATAGCCTGAAGCATTATGATGATGGGCATGGTGCATTGTGATGACAGGGTTCATGGATCATTCAGATGAAAAGGGGCATAGAGCATTGTGATTACAGTGTTCTTGGAGCATTGTGATGAGAAGGGCATGAAGCATTGTGATGAAAAGTTCTTGGAGCAATGTGGTTACAAATGTAACAGAGCCTTGTGATGATGCGGGCATGGACCATTTTGATGACAAATATTATGAAGCATTGTGATGATTGGAGTCAGGGAGCATTGTGATGACAGGGACCATGGAGCATTGTGATGACGAGGGCATGAAGCATTGTGCTGAGAAAGGCATAGAGCATTGTGATGACAAGGGTCAAAGAGCATTGTGATGAAAAGTTCATGGAGCATTGTGGTTAAAATGTCACAGAGACTGTTGATGGTGAGGGCATGGATCATTTTGATGACAAAGGTCATGAAGCATTGAGATGACTGGAGTCATGGAGCATTGTGATGACAGGGGTCATGGAGCATTGTGATAACAAGGGCATGGAACATTGTGATGACAAGGGCATGTAGCATTGTGATGACCAGGTGATGCAGTATTGTGAAGACAGGTGTCAGGGAGCTTTGTGATGACATATGTAATGACCCATTGTGATGACAATGGCATGGAGCATTGTGATGCCAAGTGTCATAGAGGAATCTGATGACAAAGGTAATGGAGAATTATGATGACAATGGCTTGGAGCACTGTGATGACAAGGGTCAGGGAGCATTGTGCTAACAAGTGCATGGAGAATTGTGATGACAAGGGTCATGGAGCATTCTGATGGCAAGCTTCTGGAGTATTTTGATGACAATGGCATGGAGCATTGTGATGAAAATGGCATGGGGCATTGTGATGAGAAATGCTTGGAGCCTTTTCGTGACAGGGTTCAAGGAGCATTCTGATGACAAGTGTCAGGGTGCATTGTGATGAAAAGTGTATTGAGAATTATGATGACAAAGGTCGTGGAGCACTGTGATGAAAAAGGCTTGGATAATTGTGATGACAGGCATCATGGTGCGTTCTGATGACAAGTGCTATGGAACACTGTGTTCACAATTGTTTGGAGCATTGTGATGACAGAGGTCATGGATCATTTTGATTTCAAGGAGCATGGAGCATTGTGATGACAAGGGCAAGAAGCAATGTGATCCCAAGGTTCATGGAGGATTTTGATGACAATGGAAATGCAGTATTGTGATGACAAGCACATAGAGCATTGTAATGACAAGGTCATGTAGCATTTTGCTGACAAAGGCATGGAGCATTGTGATGACAGGTGTCATGGAGCACTGTGATGACAAGCATCATGGAGCATTGTGAATACAGGGGTCATGGAGCATTGGGATGACAAAGGCATGGATCATTGTGATGACAAGTGTCATGGAGCATTGGGCTGAAAATGTTCATGGAGTATTGTGATGACAGGGGTCATGGTGCATTGTGATGACAAGAGTCCCGGATCATTGTGTTGTCAGGTGTCAAGAAGTGTTGTGATGAGAGTGATCATGGAGCATTGTGATGATATTGGTCATGGAGCATTGTGATGAGAAGGTCATGTAGCATGGGGCTGAAAATGTCCATGGAGCATTGGGCTGAATATGTTCATGGAGTATTGTGTTGACATGGGTCATGGTCCATGCTGATGACAAGGGAATGGAGCATTGTGATGAGATGACCATGGAGACTTGTGATGACAAGTCTCATGGAGTATTCTGATGAAAAGGGTCATGGAGCATTGTGATTACAGGGTTCTTGGAACATTGTGATGACAAGAGCATGGAGCATTGTGAGGAGAAGGCCATGGAGCATTCTGATGACATGCATCATGGAGGTTTTTGATGACAAGGACATGGAACACTGTGATTACATGGGTCTTGGAGCATTGTGATGAAAAGGTCATGGATCATTGTGATGAAAACGGCATGGAGCCTTGTCATGACAGTGTTCAAGAGCATACTGACGACAAGTGTCAGGGAGCATTTGTGATGACAAGTGTATTGAGCATAGAGATGACCAAGATCAAGGAGCATAGTGATGAGAAGACCATGGATAATTGTGATGATGAGCGTCATGGGGTGTTGTGATGATAAGTGTTATGGAACATTGTGATCACAAGGGTTTGGAGCATTATGATGACAGAGGTCATAGAGAATTTTGATTTCATTTTAATGACAATAACCTGAAGCATTATGATGATGGGCATGGTGCATTTTGATGACAGGGTTCATGGAGCATTGAGATGAAAAGGGGCATGTAGCATTGTGATTACAGGGGTCTTGGAGCATTGTGATGACAAGGGCATGGAGCATTGTGATAAGAAGGCTATGGAGCATTCTGATGACATGCGTCATGGAGCTTTGTTATGACAAGGGCATGGAGCATTTTGGTTACAAGTGTCCTGGAGCATTGTGATGACAAGGGTCATGGAGCCTTGTGATGACAAGGCCGTGGAACATTGTGATGGCAGGGGTCATGGAGCATTGTTATGACAGAAGTAATGGAGCATTGTGATGAGAAGGGCATTGAACATTGGTTTGAAATATTTCATGCATTATTGTGATGAGAGTGGGCTGGAGCATTGTGATGAACACGGCACGGAACACTGTGATACATGGGTCATTGACAATTTTAATGACAATGGCATGGAGCAATGTGATAAGAGGGTACAAGGAGCATTGTGATGACAATGACACGGAGCATTGTGAGGAGAAGGCCATGGAGCATTCTGATGACAGGTGTCATGGAGCTCTGTGATGACAAGGGCAAGGAGCATAGTGATTACAGGGGTCTGGAGCATTGTGATGAAAATGGCATGGATCATTGTGATGAAAAAGGCCTGGAGCCTTGTCATGACAGTTTTCAAGGAGCATACAGAAGACAAGTTTCTGGGAGCATTGTGAAGACAAGTGTATTGAGCATTGTGATGACAAAGATCATGGAGCACTGTGATGAGAAGACCATGATTAATTGTGATGATGAGCGTCATGGGGTGTTGTGATGATAAATGTTATGGAACATTGTGATCACAAGGGTTTGGAGCATTATGATGACAGAGGTCATGGAGAATATTGATTTCACTGTGGTAACAATAGCCTGAATCATTATGATGATGGGCATGGTGCATTGTGATGACAGGGTTCATGGAACATTGAGATGAAAATGGGCATGGAGCATTGTGATAACAGGGATCTTGGAGCAGTGTGATGACAAGCGCATAGAGCATTGTAATGACAAGGTCATGGAGAATTTTACTGACAAAGGCATGGAGCATTGTGATGACAAGTGTCATGGAGCATTTTGCATACAAGGGTCATGGATAATTGTGATGACAAGGGTCATGGAGCATTGGGCTGAAAATGTTCATGGAGTATTTTCATGACAGGTGTCATGGAGAATTGTGATGACAGAGGTCATGGAGAATTTTGATTTATTGTGCTGACAATAGCCGGAAGCTTTATGATGATGGGCATGATACATTGTGATGACAGGGTTCATGGAGCATTGAGATGAAAAGGGGCATGGAGCATTGTGATTACAGGGGTGTTGGAGCATTATGATGACAAGGGCATGGAGCATTTTGATGAGAAGGACATGGAACATTCTGATGACATGTGTCATGGAGTTTTGTGATGACAAGGGCATGGAACATTGTGATTACAGGGCACTTGGATCATTGTAATGACAAGTGTCATGGAGCCTTGTGATGACAAGGCCGTGAAACATTGAGATGACAGGGGTCATGGAGCATTGTTATGACAGGGGTAATGGAGCATTGTGATGAGAAGGGCATGGAGCATTGTGATTACAAGTTTTATGGATCATTGCGATGACAATATGTGGAACGTTGGGATAAAAAGCGCATGACACATTGTGATGACATGGGTCATGGAGCATTTTTCTGACAAAGGCATGGAGCACTGTGATGACAAGTGTCACGGAGCATTGAGATGAAAAGTTCATGGAGCATTGTGGTTAAAAAGGTCACAGAGCCATGTGATGATGCAGACATGGACCTCTGTGATGACAAATGTTATGAAGCATTGTGATGACTGGAGTCACCGAGCTTCGTGATGACAGGGGTCATGGAGCATTGTGATGACAAGGGTTGGAGCATTGTGCTGAGAAAGGCGTAGAGCATTTTGATGACATGGGTCAAAGAGCATTGAGATGAAAAGTTCATGGAGGATTGTGTTTAAAAATGTCACAGAGACTGTTGATGACGTGGGCATTGACCATTGTGATGACAAAGGTCATGAATCATTGTGATGACTGGAGTCATGGAGCATTGTGATGACAAGCGTCACGGAGCATTGTGAATACATGGTTCATGGAGCACTGGGATGACAAGGTCATGGATCATTGTGATGACAAGGGTCATGGAGATTTGGGCTGAAAATATTCATGGAGCATTGTGATGACAGGGGTCATGGAGCATTGTGATGACAAGAGTCCCGGATCATTGTGTTGTCAGGTGTCATGGAGTGTTTTGATGACAGTGGTCATGGAGCATTGTGATGATATTGGTCATGGAGCATTGTGATGAGAAGGTTATGGAGCATTGGGCTGAAAATATTCATGGAGTATTGTGATGACAGGTGTCATGGAGCTTTGTGATGACAAGGGAATGGAGCGTGGTGATGACAAGGTCCTGGATCATTGTGATGAGAAGACCATGGAGACTTGTAATGACAAGTCTCATGGAGCATTCTGTTGAAAAGGGGCATGGAGCATTGTGATTACAGGGGTCTTGGAGCATTGTGATGACAAGGCCGTGGAACATTGTGATGGCAGGGGTCATGGAGCATTGTTATGATAGAGGTAATGGAGCATTGTGATGAGAAGTGCATTGAGCATTGGTCTGAAATGTTTCATGGATTATTGTGATGAGAGTGGGCATGGAACATTGCGATGACAAGAGCACGGTACACTGTGATACATGGGTTATGTGGGATTGTAATGAAAAGGGCATGGAGCATTGTGATGAGAAGGGCATCGAGCATTGTGATGACAAGTGTCATGGTGCTTTGTGATGACAAGGGCATGGAGCAATGTGATGAGAGGGTTCATGGAGCATTGTGATGCCAAGGGTCATTGAGCTTTGTGATGACAATGTCATGGAGCATTTTGATGTCAAGCATGTGGTGCATTGTGATGAGAAGGGCAGGGAACATTTTGATGACAGGGTCATGCAGCAATTTGATGAAAAGAGTAATGGAACATTTTGATGACAGGGGTTATAGCACATTGTGATGCCAGGGGTCATGGAGCTTTGCGATGAAAAGGGTGATGGAGCATTTTGATGACAGTGGTTATGGAACATTGTGATGTCATAGGTCATGTAACATTGTGCTGGTAAGGGGATATAGCATTGTGATGACACGGGTCATGGAACATTGTGATAAGAGGTGTGAGGGAAGATTGTGATGACTAGTGATGGAACATTGTGATATCTCATGTGAGAGAGCATTTGGATGAAATGTGCATGGAGCATTGTGATTACAACGTTTATGGAGCATAGCGATGACAAGGTTGTGGATCATTGTGATGAAAAGCGCATGGCACATTGTGATGACAAATGTCATGGAGCATTGTTCTGACAAAGACATGGAGCATTGTGAAGACAAGGGTCACGGAGCATTGTGATGAAAAGTTCATAGAGCATTGTGGTTACAAAGGTCACAGAGCCTTGTGATGATGCGGGCATGGACCGTTGTGATGACAAACGTTATGAAGCATTATGATGACTGGAGTCACGGAGCATTGTGATGACAGCGGTCATGGAGAATTGTGATGACAAGGGCATGGAGCATTGTGCTGACAGGGGCATGGAACATTGGTCTGACAAGCTTCATAGATTATTGTGATGACAATGGACATGGTGCATTGTGATGACAAGGTCATGGAGCATTGTGATGACAAGGGAATGGAGTATTGTGAAGACAGGTGTCAGGGAGCATTGTGATGACATATGTCATAGTCCATTGTGATGACAATGGCATGGAGCATTGTGATGCCAAATGTAATGGAGGATTGTGATGACAAATATAATGGAGCATTGTGATGACTAGGGCTTGGAGCATTATGATGACAAGGGCCATTGAGAATTTTCATTACAATGTCATGAAGCATTGTGATGACAAAGTCCTGGAGCATTGTGATGAGAAAACCATGGAGCCTTGTGATGACAGGTCTCATGGAGCATACTGAGGAAAAAGGGCATGGAGCATTCTGATTACAGGGGTCTTGGAACATTGTGATAACAAGGGCATGGAGCATTGTGATGACAAGGGCATGGAGTATTGTGATGACAGGCATCATGGAGTGTTGTGATGACAAGGGCATGGAGGATTGGTCTAATATGTTTCATGGATTATTGTGATGACATTGGGAATAGCGCCTTGTGATGACAAGGTTATGGAGCATTGTGATGACCAGGTCATGCAGTATTGTGAAGAGAGGTGTCAGGGAGCATTGTGATGACATATGTAATGGCCCATTGTGATGACAATGGCATGGAGCATTGTGATACCAAATGTCATGGAGAATTCTGATGACAAAGGTAATGGAGCATTGTGATGACAATGGCTTGAAGCATTGTGATGAGAAGGGTCAGGGAGCATTGTGCTGACAAGTGCATGGAGAATTGTGATGACAAGGGTCATGGAGCATTCTGATGACAAGCTTGTGGAGTATTTTGATGACAATGGCATGGAGCATTGTTATAAAAACGGCATGGGGCATTGTGAAGAAAAAGGCATGGATCCTTTTCGTGACAGTGTTCAAGGAGAATTCTGATGATAAATGTCAGGGAGCATTGTGATGACAAGTGTATTGAGAATTGTGATGACAAACGTCATGGAGCATTGTCATGAAAAGTTCATGGAGTATTGTGATGGCAAGTGTTATGGAACATTGTGATCACAAGGGTTTGGAGCATTGTGATGACAGAGGTCATGGATCATTTTTATTTCAAGGAGCATGGAGCATTGTGATGACAAGGTAATGAAGCAATGTGATCCCAAATTTCATAGAGGATTGTGATGACAATGGAAATGGAGTATTGTGATGACAAGCACATAGAGCATTGTAATGACAAGGTCATGTAGCATTTTGCTGACAAAGGCATGGAGCATTGTGATGACAGGTGTCATGGAGCACTGTGATGACAAGTGTCACGGAGCATTGTGAATACAGGGGTCATGGAGCATTGGGATGACAAGGGCATGGATCATTGTGATGACAAGTGTCATGGAGCATTGGGCTGAAAGTGTTCATGGAGTATTGTGATGACAGGGGTCATGGAGCATTGTGATTACAGGGGTCGTGGAGCATTTTGATGACAAGACTCCCGGATCATTGTGTTTTCAGGTGTCATGGAGTGTTGTGATGACAGTGGTCATGGAGCATTGTGATGATATTGGTCATGGTGCATTTTGAGGATGAGGTCATTGAGCATATGACTGAAAATTTTCATGGAGTATTGTGATGACATGGGTCATGGAGAATTGTGATGACAAGGGAATGGAGCATGGTGATGACAAGGTCCTGGAGCATTGTGATGAGATGACCATGGAGACTTGTGATGACAAGTCTCATGGAGCATTCTGTTGAAAAGGGGCAGGGAGTATTGTGATTACAGGTGTCTTGGAGCATTGTGATGACAAGGGCATGGAGCACTGTGAGGAGAAGATCAGGGAGCATTCTGATGACATGCGTCATGGAGCTTTGTTATGACAAGGGCATGGATCATTGTGATTACAAGGGTCTTGGAGCATTGTGATGACAAGGGTCATGGAGCCTTGTGATGACAAGGCCGTGGAACATTGTGATGGCAGGGTTCATGGAGCATTTTTATGACAGAGGTAATGGAACATTGTGATGAGAAGGGCATTGAGCATTGGTCTGAAATGTTTCATGGATTATTGTGATGAGAGTGGGCATGGAGCATTGTGATGACAAGGGCACGGTAAAATGTGATACATTGGTCATGGGGGATTGTAATGACAAGGGCATGGAGCATTGTGATGAGAAGGGCATCGAGCAATGTGATGACAAGTGTCATAGAGCTTTGTGATGACAAGGGCATGGATCAATGTGATGAGACGGTTCATGGAGCATTGTGATGACAATGATATGGAGCATTGTGATGCCAAGGGTTATGGAGCTTTGTGATGACAAGTCATGGAGCATTTTGATGAAAAGGGCATGGTGCATTGTGATGAGAAGGGCAGGGAGCATTTGATGACCAGGTCATGCAGCAATTTGATAAAAATTGTAATGGAACATTTTGATGGCAGGGGTTATAGAACATTGTGATGCCAGGGGTCATGGAGCTGTGGGATGAAACGGGTCATGGAGCATTTTGATGACAGGTGTTATGGAACATTGTGATGTTAGGGGTCATGGAACATTGTGCTGATAAGGGGATGTAGCATTTTTATGACTGGGTTCATGGATTATTGTGATAACAAGGGTGAGGGAGGATTGTGATGACAAGTGATGGAACATTGTGATATCTCATGTGAGAGAGCATTTGGATGAGAAGTGCATGGAGCATTGTGATTACAAGGTTTATGGAGCATAGCGATGACAAGGTTGTGGATCATTTTGATGAAAAGTGCATGGCATATTTTGGTGACAAGGGTCATGGAGTATTTTTCTGACAAAGGCATTGACCATTGTGATGACAAGGGTTACGGAGCATTGTGATGAAAAGTTCATGTAGCATTGTGGTAACAAAGGTAACAGAGCCTTGTGATGATGCGGGCATGGACCATTGTGATGAAAAATGTTATGAAGCATTGTGATGACTGGAGTCACAAAGCATTGTGATGACAGGGGTCACGGAGCACTGTGATGACAAGGGCAAGGAGCATTGTGCTGAGAATGGCATAGAGCATTGTGATGACAAGGGTCAAAGAGCATTGTGATAAAATGTTAATGGAGCATGGTGGTTAAAAAGGTCACAGAGACTGTTGATGATGAGGGCATGGACCATTGTGATGACAAAATTCATGAAGAATTGTGATGACTGGAGTCATGGAGCATTGTGATAACAAGGGCATGGAGCATTGTGATGACAAGGGCATGGAGCATTGGTCTAATAAGTTTCATGGATTATTGCGATGACAGTCGGCATGGCACATTCTGATGACATGGGCATGGAGCATTGTGATGACCAGGTCATGCAGTATTGTGAGAAGAGGTGTCAGTGCGCATTGTGAATACATATGTAATGGCCCATTGTGATGACAATGGCATGGAGCATTGTGATGCCAAGTGTTATGGAGGATTCTGATGACAAAGTTAATGGAGCAATGTGATGACAATGGCTTGGAGCATTGTGATGAGAAGGGTCAGGGAGCATTGTGCTGACAAGTGCATGGAGAATTGTGATAACAAGGGTCATGGAGCATTCTGATGACAAGCTTGTGGAGTATTTTGATGAAAATGGCATGGAGCATTGTGATGAAAACACATGGGGTTTGTGATGAAAAAGGCATGGAGCCTTTTCGTGACAGGGTTCAAGGAGCATTCTGACGACAAGTGTCAGGGAGCATTGTGATGACAAGTGTATTGAGAATTGTGATGACAAGGGTCATGGAGAATTGTGATGAAAAGGGCATGGAGTAATGTGATGACAGGTGTTGGAGCATTGGGGTGACATATTTCATGGTCCATTACGATGACAATGGCAGGGAGCATTGGATGCCAAATGTAATGGAGGATTGTGATGACAAATAAAATGGAGCATTTTGATGACTGGGGCTTGGAGCATTATGTTGACAAGGGCCATTGAGAATTTTCAGGACAAGTCGTGAAGCATTGTGATGACAATGTCCTGGAGCATTGTGATGAGAATACCATGGAGCACTGTGATGACAAATCTCATGGAGCATACTGATGAAAAAGGGCATGGACCATTGTGATTACAGGGGTCTTTGAACATTTTGATGACATGGGCTTGGAGCATTGTGAGGAGAAGTCCAAGGAGCATTCTAAAGACATGTGTCATTGAGCTTTGTGATGACAAGGGCATGGAGCATTGTGATTACAGGGGTCTTGGAGCATTGTGATGAAAAGTGCATGGATCATTGTGATGAAGAAGGCATGGAGCCTTGTCATGACAGGGTTCAAGGAGAATACAGACAAAAAGTGTCAGGGAGCATACTGATGACAAGTGTATTGATCATTGTGATGACAAAGGTCATGGAGCGTTGTTATTACATGGGCCTGGAGCATTGTGATGACAGGGGAATGGAGCATTCGTCAGACAAATTTCATAGAGTATTGTAATGACAGTGGGCATGGTGCATTGTGATGACAAGGGCATGGAGCATTGTGATGAGAAGGTCATGGAGTATTGTGAAGACAGGTGTCAGGGAGCATTGTGATGACATATGTCATGGTCCATTGCGATGACAATGGCATGGAGCATTCTGATGCCAAATGTAATGGAGGATTGTGATGACAAATATAATGGAGCATTGTGATGATTAGGGCTTGGGGCATTATGATGACAAGGGCCATTGAGAATTTTCATGACAAGGTCGTGAAGCATTGTGCTGACAAGCTCCTGGAGCATTGTGATGACAAAACTATGGAGGCTTGTAATGACAAGTCTCATGGAGCATACTGATGAAAAGGGGCATGGAGAATTGTGATTACAGGGGTCTTGGAACATTGTGATGAAAAGGGCATGGAACATTGTGAGGAGAAGACCAAGGAGCATTCTGATGGCATGCGTCATTGAGCTTTGTGATGAGAAGTGCATGGAGCATTGTGATGACAAGATTGTGGAGCACTGTGATGACAAGCGCATGGTTCAGTGTGATGACATGTGTCATGGACCATTGTGCTGACAAGCGCATGGAGCATTGTGATGACAAGGGTCATGGAGCATTGTGCTGAGAAAGGCATAGAGCATTTTGATGACAAGGGTCAAAGAGCATTGTGATGAAAATTCATGGAGCATTGTGGTTAAAAAGGTCACAGAGACAGTTGATGACGAGGACATGGATCATTGTGACGACAAATGTCATGAAGCATTGTGATGACTGGAATCACGGAGCATTGTGATCACAGGGGTCATGGAGCATTGTGATGACAAGTGCATGGAACATTGGTCTAATAAGTTTCATGAATTATTGCGATGAGAGTTGGAATGGCGCATTGTGATGACAAGGGCATTGATCATTGTGATGACCAGGTCATGCAGTATTGTGAAGAGAGGTGTCAGGGAGCATTGTGATGACATATGTCATGGCCCATTGTGATGACAATGGCATGGAGCATTGTGATGCCAAGTGTCATGGAAGATTCTGATGACAAAGGTAATGGAGCATGGTGATGATAATGGCTTGGAGCATTGTGATGAGAAGGCTCAGGGAGCATTGTGCTGACAAGTGCATGGAGATTTGTGATGACAAGGGTCATGGAACATTCTGATGACAAGCTTGTGGAGTATTTTGATGACAATGTCATGGAGCATTGTGATGTAAACGGCATGGGGCATTGTGATGAAAAAGGCATGGAGCCTTTTCGTGACAGGGATCAAGGAGCATTCTGACGACAACTGTAAGGGAGCATTGTGATGACAAGTGTATTGAGAATTGTGATGACAAAGGTCATGGAGCATTGTGATGAAAAGTGCATGGAGTATTGTGATGACAGGCATCATGGACCGTTGTGAGGACAAGTGTTATGGAACATTGTGATCACAAGGGCTTGGAGCATTGTGATGACAGAGGTCATTGATCATTTTGATTTCAAGGAGCATGGGGCATTGTGATGTCAAGGGAATGAAGCAATGTGATCCCAAGGTTCATGGAGTGTTGTGATGACAATGGTAATGGAGTATTGTGATGACAAGCACATAGAGCATTGTAATGACAAGGTCATGTAGCATTTTGCTGACAAAGGCATGGAGCATTGTGATGACAGGTGTCATGGAGCACTGTGATGACAAGCATCATGGAGGATTCTGATGACAAAGGTAATGGAGCATTGTGATGACAATGGCTTGGAACATTGTGATTACAATTGTCAGGGAGCATTGTGCTGGCAAGTGCATGGAGAATTGTGTTGACAATCGTTATGGAGCATTTTGATGACTGGGGTTATGGAACATTGTGATGTCAGGGGTCATGGAACATTGTGATGATAAGGGGATGTAGCATTGTGATGAGAGGGTCATGAATCCTTGTTATTACATGGGTGAGGGAGTATTGTGATGAATAGTGATGGAACATTGTGATATCTCTGGTGAGAGAGCATTTTGATGAGAAGTGCATGGACCATTGTGATTACAACGTTTATGGAGCCTTGCAATGACAAGGTTGTGGACCGTTGTGATGAAATGCGCGTGGCACATTGTGATGACAATGGTCATGGAGCATAGTTCTGACAAAGACATGGAGCATTGTGATGACAAGTGTCACAGAGAATTGTGATGAAATATTCATGGAGCATTGTGGCTACATAGGTTACAGAGCCTTGTGATGACGCTGGCATGGATCATTGTGATGACAAACGTTATGAAGCATCGTGATGACTGGAGTCACGGAGCATTGTGATGACAGCGGTTATGGAGCATTGTAATGACAAGGGCATGGAACATTGTTATGATAGGAGAATGGAGCATTCGTCTAACAAATTTCATAGATTATTGTGATGACAGTGGGCATGGTGCACTGTGATGACAAGGGCATGGAGCATTGTGATGAGAAGGTCATGGAGTTTTGTGAAGACAGGTGTCAGGGAGCATTGTGATGACACATGTCATGGTCCATTGCGATGACAATGGCATGGAACATTGTGATGCCGAATGTAATGGAGGATTGTGATGACAAATATAATGGAGAATTGTGATGACTAGTGCTTGGAGCATTATGATGACAAGGGCCATTGAGAATTTTCATGACAAGGTCGTGAAGCATTGTGATGACAAAGTCCTGGAGCATTGTGATAACAAATCTATGGAGCCTTGTGATGACAAGTCTCATGGAGCATACTGATGAAAAGGGGCATGGAGCATTGTGATTACAGGGGTCTTGGAACATTGTGATGACAAGGGCATGGAAAATTGTGAGGAGAATCCCAAGGAGCATTCTGATGGCATGCGTCATTGAGCTTTGTGATGACAAGGGCATGGAGCATTGTGATTACATGGGTCTTGGAGCATTGTGATGAAAAGCGCATGGATCATTGTGATGACAAAGGTCATGGAGCATTGTGATGAGAAGACCATAGATAACTGTGATGACGAGCGTCATGGGGCATTGTGATGACAAGTGTTATGGAATATTGTGGTCACAAGGGTTTGGAGCATTGTTATGACATAGGTCATGGAGCATTTGATTTCATTGTGATGACCATAGCATGAAGCATTATGGTGATGGGCATGGTTCATTGTGATGACAGGGTTCGTGGATCATTGAGATGAAAAGTGGCATGGAGCATTGTGATTACACGGTTCCTGGAGTGTTGTGATGAGAATGGTCATGGAGCCTTGTGATGAGAAGGCCATGGAACATCGTGATGGCAGGGGTCATGGAGCATTGTTATGACAGGTGTAATGGATCTTTGTGATGGCAAGGGCATGGAGCATTGTGATGAGAAGGCCATGGAGCATTCTGATGACATGTGTCATGGAGCTTTGTGAAGACAAGTTCAAGGAGCAATGTGATGAGAGCGTTCATGGAGCATTGTGATGACAATGACATGGAACACTGTGATGCCAAGGGTCATGGATCTTTGTGATGACAAAAGTCATGGAGCATTTTGATGGCAAGGGCGTTGTGCATTGTGATGAGAAGGGCAGGGAGAATTGTGATGACAGGGTCATGGAGCAATTGGATGAAAAGTGTCATGGAACATTTAGATGACAGGTGTTATGGAACATTCTGATGTCAGGGGTCATCGAACATTGTGATGATAAGTGCATGTAGCATTGTGATGAAAGGAGTCATGGAACATTGTGATGACAGGGGTGAGGGAGTATTGTGACAAATAGTGATGTAGCATTGTGATATCAGTGGTGAGAGAGCATTTTGATGAGAAGTGCATGGAGCATTATGATGACAATATTTATGGAGCACTGTGATGACAAGTTTGTGGAGCACTGTGATGACAAGCACATGGTGCTTTGTGATGACATGTGTCGTGAAGCATTGTGCTGACAAGCGCATGGAGCATTGTGATGCCAAGGGTCATGTAGCATTGTGCTGAGAAAGGCATAGAGCATTGTGATGACAAGGGTCAAAGACCATTTTGATGAAAAGTTCACGGAACATTGTGGTTAAAATGGTCACAGAGACTGTTGATGAAGAGGGCATGGACCATTGTGATGACAAAGGACATGAAGCATTGTGATGACTGGAGTCACGGAGCATACTGATGACAGGGGTCCTGGAGCATTGTGATAACAAGGGCATGGAGCATTGTGATGACAAGGGCATGGAACATTGGTCTAATAAATTTCATGGATTGTTGCAATGACAGTTGGAATGGCGCATTGTGATGACAAGGGCATGGAGCATTGTGATGACCAGGTCATGCAGTATTGTGAAGAGAGGTGTCAGGGATCATTGTGATGACATATGTATTGGCCAGTTGTGATGACAATGGCATGGAACATTTTGATGCCAAGTGTCATGGAGGATTCTGATGACAAAGTTAATGGAGCATTGTGATGACAATGGCTTGGAGCATTGTGATGAGAAGGGTCAGGGAGCATTGTGCTGACAAGTGCATGGAGAATTTTGATGACAAGGGTCATGGAGCATTCTGATGACAAGCTTGTGGAGTATTTTGATGACAATGGCATGGAGCATTGTGATGAAAACGGCATGGGACATTGTGAAGAAAAATGCATGGAGCCTTTTCGTGACAGGGTTCAAGGAGCATTCTGATGACAAGTGTCAGGGAGCATTGTGATGACAAGTGTATTGAGAATTGTGATGACAAAGTTCATGGAGTATTGTGATGAAAAGTGCATGGAGTATTGTGATGACAGGCATCATGGAGCATTGTGATGACAAGTGTTATGGAACATTGTGATCACATGTGTTTGGAGCATTGTGATGACAGTGGTCATGGATCATTTTGATTTCAAGGAGCATGTAGCATTGTAATGACAAGGGCATGAGTCAATGTGATCCCAAGATTCATGGAGGATTGTGATGACAATGGAAGTGGAGTATTGTGATGACAAGCGCATAGCACATTGTAATGACAAGGTCATGTAGCATTTTGCTGACAAAGGCATGGAGCATTGTGATGACAGGTGTCATGGAGCAATATGATGACAAGCATCACGGAGCACTGTGAATACAGGGATCATGGAGCATTGGGATGACAAGGGCATGGATCATTGTGATGACAAGTGTCATGGAGCACTGGGCTGAAAATGTTCATGGAGTGTTGAGATGACAGGGGTCATGGAGCATTGTGATGAGGAGACCATGGAGACTTGTGATGACAAGTCTAATGGAGCATTCTGATTAAAAGGGGCATGGAGCATTCTGATTACAGGGGCCTTGGAGCATTGTGATGACTAGGGCATGGAGCATTGTGATGAGAAAACCATGGCGCATTCTGATGTCATGCGTCATGGAGTTTTGTGATGACAAGCGCATGGAGCATTGTGATGACAAGGGTCATGGAGCATTGTGCTGAGAAATACAAAGAGCATTGTGATGACAAGGGTCAAAGAGCATTGTGATGAAAAGTTCATGGAGCATTGTGGTTAAAAATGTCACAGAGACTGTTGATGACGAGGGCATGGACCATTGTGATGACAAAGGTCATGAAGCATTGTGATAACTGTAGTCACGGAGCATTGTGATGACAGGGGTCATGGAGCATTTTGATAATAAGGGAATGGAGCATTGTGATGACAAGGGCATGGAACATTGGTCTAATAAATTTCATGGATTATTGCGATGAGAGTTAGAATGGCACATTGTGATGACAAGGGCATGGATCATTGTGATGACCAGGTCATGCATTATTGTGAAGACAGGTGTCAGGGAGCATTGTGATGACATATGCAATGGCCCATAGTGATGACAATGGCATGGAGCATTGTGATGCGAAGTGTCATGGAGGATTTTGATGACAAAGGTAATGGATCATTGTGATGACAATGGCTTGGAGCATTGTGATGACAAGGGTCAGGGAGCATTGTGGTGACAAATGCATGGAGAATTGTGATGACAAAGATCATGGAGCATTGTGATGACAAGGGCATGAAGCAATGTGATCCCAAGTTTCATGGAGGATTGTGATAACAATGGTAATGGAGTATTTTGATGACAAGCACATAGAGCATTGTAATGACAAGGTCATGTAGCATTTTGCTGACAAAGGCATGGAGCATTGTGATGACAGGTGTCATGGAGCACTGTGAAGACAAGTGTCAAGGAGCATTGTGAATACAGGGGTCATGGAGCATTGGGATGAAAAGGGCATGGATCATTGTGATGACAAGTGTCATGGAGCATTGGGCTGAAAATGTACATGAAGTATTGTGATGACAGGGGTCATGGAGCATTGTGATGACAGAGGTCAGAGAGAATTATTTTTTCATTGTGCTGACAATAGCCAGAAGCTTTATGATGATGGGCATGATGCATTGTGATGACAGGGTTCATGGAGCATTGAGATGAAAAGGGGCATTGAGCATTGTGATTACAGGGGTGTGGTAGCATTGTGATGACAAGGGCATGGAGCATTTTGATGAGAAGGCCATGGAACTTTCTGTTGACATGAGTCATGGAGCTTTGTGATGAAAAGGGCATGGAGCATTGTGATTACAGGGGTCTTGGAGAATTGTGATGACAAGGGTCATGGAGCCTTGTGATGACAAGGCCGTGGAACATTGTGATGGCAAGGGTCATGGAGCATTGTTATGACAGGGGTAATGGAGCATTGTGATTACATGGTTTAGGGAGCATGGCGATGACAAATTTGTGGACCGTTGGGATGAAAAGCGTGTGGCACATTGTGATGACAAGGGTCATGGAGCACTTTTCTGACAAAGGCAAGGAGCATTTTGATGACAAGAGTCACGGAGCATTGTGATGAAAAGTTCATGGAGCACTGTGGTTACAAAGGTAACAGAGCCTTGTGATGATGCGGGCATCGACCATTGTGATGACAAATGTTATGAAGAATTGTGATGACTGGAGTCAAGGAGCATTGTGATGACAGGGGTCATGGAGCATTGTGATGACAAGGGCATGGAGCATTGTGCTGAGAAAGGCATAGAGCTTTGTGATGACAAGTGTTACAGAGCATTGTGATGAAATGTTCATGGAGCATTGTGGTTAAAAAGGTCACAGAGACTGTTGATGATGAGGGCATGGACCATTGTGATGACAAAGGTCATGAAGCATTGTGATGACTGGAGTCAAGGAGCATTGTGATGACAGGGTTCATGGAGCATTGTGATAACAAGGGCATGGAGCATTGTGATGACATGGGCATGTATCATTGGTCTAATACGTTTCATGGATTATTGTGATGACAGTTGGAATGGCGCATTGTGATGACATGGGCATGGAGCATTGTGATGACCAGTTCATGCAGTATTGTGAAGAGAGGTGTCAGGGAGCATTGTGATGACATATGTAATGGCCCATTGTGATGACAATGGCATGGAGCATTGTGATGCCAAGTGTCATGGAGGATTCTGATGACAAAGGTAATGGAGCATTGTGATGACAATGGCTTGGAGCATTGTGAAGACAAGGGTCAGGGAGCATTGTGCTGACAAGTGCATGGAGAATTATGATGACAAGGGTCATGGAGCATTCTGAAGACAAGCCTGTGGAGTACTTTGATGACAATGGCATGGAGCATTGTGATGAAAACGGCATGGGACATTGTGAGGAAAAAGGCATGGAGCCTTTTCGTGACAGGGTCCAAGGAGCATTCTGATGACAAGTGTCAGGGAGCATTGTGATGAAAACTGTATTGAAAATTGTGATGACAATGGTCATGGCATTGTGATGAATAGGGCATGGAGTATCGTGATGATAGGCATCATGGAGCGTTGTGATGAAAAGTGTTATGGAACATTGTGATCACAAGGTTTTGGTTCATTTCAATGAGAGAGGTCATGGATCATTTTGATTTCAAGGAGCATGGAGCATTGTGATGACAAGGGCATGAAGCAATGTGATCCCAAGGTTCATGGAGGATTGTGATGACAATGGTAATGGAATATTGTGATGACAAACGCATAGAGCATGGTAATGACAAGGTCATGTAGCATTTTGCTGACAAAGGCATGGAGCATTGTGTTGACATGTGTCACGGAGCACTGTGATGATAAGCGTCACGGAGCATTGTGAATACAGGGGTCATGGAGCATTGGGATGACATGGCATGGATCATTGTGATGACAAGGGTCATGGAGCATTGTGATGAGTAGGGAATGGATCATTGTGATGACAAGAGTCCCGGATCATTGTGTTGTCAGTTGTCATGGAGTGTTGTGATGACAGTGGTCATGGAGCATTTTGATGATATTTGTCATGGAGCATTGTGATGAGAATATCATGGAGCATTGGGCTGAAAATATTCATGGATTATTGTGATGACAGGGGTCATGGAGCATTGTGATGACAAGGGAATGGAGCAAGGTGATGACAAGCTCCTGGAGCATTGTGATGATAAGACCATGGAGACTTGTGATAATAAGTCTCATGGAGCATTATGATGAAAAGGGGCCTGGAGCATTGTGAATACAGGGGTCTTGGAGCATTGTTATGACAAGGGCATTGAGCATTGTGAGGAGAAGGCCATGGAGCATTTTGATGACATGTGTCATGGAGCTTTGTGATGACAAGGGCATGGAGCATTGTGATTACAGGGGTCTTGAAGCATTGTGATGAAAAGGGCATGGATCATTGTGATGAAAAGGCATGGAGCCTTGTCATGACAGGTTTCAAGGAGCATACTGACGACAAGTGTCAGGGAGCATTGTGATGACAACTGTATTGAGAATTTTGATGACAAAGGTCATGGAGCATTGTGATGAGAAGACCATGGATAATTGATATGATGAGCGTCACAGGGTGTTGTGATGACATGTGTTATGGAACATTGTGATCACAAGGGTTTGGAGCATTATGATGACAGCGGTCATGGATAATTTTGATTTCATTGTGATGACAATAGCCTGAAGCCTTATGATGATGGGCAAGGTGCACTGTGATGACACGGTTCATGGATCACTGAGATGAAAAGGGGCATAGAGCATTGTGATTACAGGGTTCTTAGAGCATTGTGATGAGAAGGGTCTTGGAGCTTTGTGATGACAAGGCCATGGAACATCTTGATGCCAGGGTTCATGGAGAATTGTTATGACTGGTGTAATGGAGCATTGTGATGGCAAGGGCATGGAGCATTGTGATGAGAAGGCCATGGAGCATTCTAATGACATGTGTCATAGAGCTTTGTGAAGACAAGGGCATGGAGCAATGTGATGAGAGCGTTCATGGAGCATTGTGATGACAATAACATGGAGCACTGTGATGCCAAGCGTCATGGATCTTTGTGATGACAAAGGTTATGGAACATTTTGATGGCAAGGGCATTGTGCATTGTGATGAGAAGTGCAGGGAGCATTCTGATTACAGGGTCATGGAGCTATTTGATGAAAAGTGTCATGGATCATTTTGATGACAGGTGTTATGGAACATGGTGATGTCAGCGTTCTTGGAACATTTTGATGAGAAGGGTCATGGAGCTTTGTGATGACAAGGCCATGGAACATCGTGATGGCAGGGGTCATGGAGCATTTTGATGAAAAATGTCATGGAGCATTTTGATGACAGGGGTTATGGAACATTGTGATGTCAGTGGTCATGGAGCATTTTGATGAAAAGTGTCATGGAGTATTTTGATGACATGAGTTATGGAACATTGTGATGTCAGTGGTCATTGAACATTGTGATGATAATTGTATGTAGCATTGTATTGACAGGAGTCATGGAATATTGTGATGACAGGGGTGAGGTAGTATTGTAACGAATAGTGATATATCATTGTGATATCAGTGGTGAGAGAGCGTTTTGATGAGAAGTGCATGGAGCATTGTGATGTCAAGTTTTATGGAGCATTGTGATGACAAGTTTGTGGAGCACTGTGATGACAGGTGCATGGCGCATTGTGATGACATTTGTCATGGGGCATTGTGCTGACAAGCCCATGGAGCATTGTGATGACAAGTGTTATGGAGCATTGTGTTGAGAAAGGCATAGAGCACATTGATGACAAGGGTCAAAGAACATTGTGATGAAAAGTTCATGGAGCATTGTGGTTATTATGTCACAGAGACTGTTGATGATGAGGTCATGGATCATTGTGATGACAAACGTCATGAAACATTGTGATGACTGGAGTCATGGAACATTGTGATGACAGGGGTCATGGAGAATTGTTATGACAAGGGAATGGAGCACTGTGATGACAAGGTCATGGATTATTGTGAAGAAAGGTGTCAGGGAGCATTGTGATGAAATATGTCATGTTCCAGTTTGATGACAATATCATGGAGCATTGTGATGCCAAGTGTCATGGAGGATTGCTGTGACAAATTAAAGGAGCACTGTGATGACAAGGGCATGGAGCATTGTGATATCAAGGGCCATTGATCATTTTAATATCCAGGTCGTGAAACATTGTGATGAACAGCGCATGGAGCTTCCTATGACAGGGGTCATGGAGCATTGCGATGACAAGTGCATGGAGTATTGTGATGACAAGAGCATATAATATTTTGATGTGAAGTGCCATGGAGCATTGTAATGACAAGGTCATGGAGAATTCTGAGGACAAGGGACATTGAGCTTTGAGATGACAAGGCATGGAGCATGGTGATGGCAAAACCGTGGAGCATTGTGATGAGAAGACCTAGGTAATTGTGGTGTCGAGCATCATGGAGCACTGTAATGACAAGGGGCATGAAGCATTGTGATGACAGGTGTCATGGAGCAATCTGATGACAAGGGCATGGAACATTGTGATGACAAGTGCATGGAGCATTGTGATGACAAGTGCATGGAGCATTGCAATTTCAAGTGCATGGAGAATTGTGATGACAAGAGCATGTAATATTTTGAGGAGAAGTGTCATGTAGCATTGTGATGACAAGGACGTGGAGAATTGTGATGACAAGGGTCATGGAGCATTGTGATAACCAGGGCATGGAGCATTGTGATGACAGGGGTCATGGAGCATTATTATGAGAAGGCCATGGTGCATTTTGACATAAGTTATCACTTGTGAAGGGAATGTAAACATGGCTACATATGAACTGAATTAGGGAAGAGAACAGAGTCTCAGATTTAGAAAACACTCTAACGCTTGCTTAAGGGGAAAGACAGGTGGGGAGATGCACAAAACAAAAGTTTGATATTAGCACAGGTACCGTTCCATAATCCAAAAACAGAAGAGACAAGCCCTACTCCTTCCTCAGTGAACGGAACTCAACATCCTTATTCACTGCAGAGAAATATATCTGACTAGTAAGAATTTTAAAACCTATGTATTGATGTGTCTCCGTAAGGGAACTAAGTGTGTCTAGAACGACATAAACATGGCAGTGAGAATCAGCTCAAACCCAATATAAAAATGAATTTCAAAACAAAACATAAAAACTGTAAAATTCTTACACAATACCTTCAGGGGTTCTGATGAAACCTGGAATGACCCTATCTACAATGACAGCTGGATGTGTCATAACGCTGGTCACTTGGGACTGAGAGGATTGGTGAGATTGGGTGAAAAAATGCAGACCCTTTAAAGCAATAATGCCTGCCACGCATTCCATGGTTCCCAACTCTCCAAGTAGAAGGGAATATCACTACAGTTATAACATGTATGGGAACCTAGAGAATGGAAACCATCTGATGGTGAAAGGTTTCTAAAACTCTACTACTTTTTTTCTCTCCTTGTGCTCCAATTTGACATTCCATCTTCTTTACTATCAATCTCCCAACTTGGAGAGTCAGGCCCTATAACCTCCTGGTTCGCACAGCTGGCAAATTGTGCAGAGGATATAAGGGAAGAGAGAGAACCAATGAGAGAGTAGCTGTGGCATTTGGACGGCCACATTTCACTCTAATTTCCCGTCACAAAGAGGAATTAACCAAAGACTCAGCCTGCCCCCCCCAGAACCAGTATAGGTCCAGAAGCAAAACAGTGGATTTGCGGTCAGCTCACAAAAACGCGAGTTGAAAAATGGAACTCAGGGCCACAGCAATTCACTAACCTGCAGAGTTATAAAGGACTACTCTCTTCCAAAAATCTGTTGAGGGAAAGCCACGAGGCAGAAGTGAAAATGAGGCAGAGTGGCATGAAACAGATTTCAAGAGGAACATTGGAATCGCCTTTAAACACAGGAAAAGCATCACAACTTCGAAAATAATGGAAATGGTCATAAAGGGCATGTGGGTTTTCACGTGAATATATTCAGGAGAAAACGCATATGCCCTTTTCGGCCAAGCAAGCAAGCGGGCAATGCAAATCTGCATTACAAAGAACTATCACTTTCCACCAGCCAAAAGGGATATCAGCAAAATATGTAAAAACCAGACAGGCAAGACAGGCACTGGAGAACAGGGATCTTTGTTATCCTGATGGGCGGGATGTAAATTGCCAACTGCCTCTCTGGAGGAGGGCATTGTGTTCCCTAAAACAAGTAAACAACAGAGCTACAGAGCCAAGGGCACTTCCAGTCTAGGGAATATAGCTTGGGAAAACTGAAAATCAATAAGACAGAGCCATTCCAAAATTTAGGGCTGCACTGCTTACAAGAAACTCAACTTGGGTACACCTTAAATATCCAAGGAAAGATAAAAACGTTTCAAAAAATTATGTTATTTACATACAATGGAATATCCCTCAGCCATGAAATCAATGTCATAAGACCAGTAGCACCAAAATGAGTGGATTCATGTACGATGATTCTAAGTGAAATAAGTCACACAGAAAAAGAAACTTATCATAAGATATCACTTATGAAGATCCTGTAAACATGGCTACACATGAACTGAGTTAGGAAAGAGAACAGAGCCTCACATTTAGAAAACACTCTTATGCCTGCTTAAGGGGAAAGGAGAGGTGGGGTGATGCATAAATCCAGAGTTTGATATAAGCACAGGTACCGTTCCAAAAACCAATTATGGAATAGACAATACCTACACCTTCCTCAGTGAAAGGAACTCAAAACACCATATTACCCGCAGAGCAATATATCTGACTACTAAGAATCTTAAAACCTATGTATTGATATGTCTCCATAAGGGAATCAAGTGTGTCTAGACTGGCATAAATATGGCAGCGAGAATCAGCTGAAACCCACTATAAAAAGGAATTTGAAAAACAAACGAAAAAAAGGTAAATTTTTTACAATTCCTTCAGGGTCTCTGACGAAACCTGCAATGACCCTGGCTGCAGTGACAGCTGGATGTGGCATAAGGATGGACACATGGGACTGAGAGGATTGGTCAGATTGGTGAGCAAATGCAGACCCTTTAAAGCAATAATGCATGGCACCCATTCCATGGGTCCCAACTCTCCAGGTTGAATGGAATATTACTCCAGCTATAACATGTACGGGAAACCTAGAGAATGGACACACTGTGAATACGAAAGGTCTCTAAAACTCAACGAATAGTCCCTCTCATGGTGCTCCGGATTGACTTTCCAACTGCTTTACTATCAATCTGCCAACTTGGAGAGACAGCCTCTTTAACCTCCTGTTTCACACAGGTTGCCAATTTGGCAGAGGATGAAAGGGAAGAGGGAGAACCAACGAGAGAGTAGCTGTTAGGCATTTGGACGGGCACTTGTCACTCTTCTTTCCCGGGAGGAAGAAGAATTAACCAAAGTCTCAGCCACCCACCGGGTACCAGTATAGGTCCTGAACCAAAATATTGGACTTGCGTTCAGCTCACAAAAAGCGAGTTAAATAATTGATCTCAAGGGCACAGCAATTTACTAACAGGCAGAGTAATAAAGGACAACTATCGTCCAAAAATCTGTTGAGGGAAGGCAACGAGGTGGACTTGAAAGCGAGGCAGAATAGCAGGAAACAGATTTCAAGTGGTACATTGGAATCACATTTAAAGCACAGGAAGAGGGGCACAACTTCGACAATGATGCACTTGGCCAAAAAGGGCATATGCGTTTTCTCCTGAGTATATTCAGGAGAAAACACATATGCCCTTTTTGGCCAAGCAAGCAAGCGGGCAATGCAAATCTGCACTACAAAGAAGTATCACTATCCACTAGTCAAAAGGGACATCCACAAAATGGGTAAAATCCAGAAAGGCAAGACTGGCCCTGGAGAGCAGGGAGCCTTGTTATACTGAGGAGTGGGATGTAAATTGCCTAGTGCCTCTCTGGAGGAGGGCATTGTGTTCTATAAACAAGTAAACAACCGAGCTACAGAGCCAATGGCACTTCCAGTCTAGGGAATATACCTTGGGAAAACTGAAAATCAATAAGACAGATGAACCCCAAAATTTAGGGCTGCACTGCTTACAAGAACCTCAACTTGGGTACACCATAAATATCCCAGGAAAGATAAAAATGGTTTAAAAAATTTGTGTTACTTACATATGATGGAATATCCCTCAGCCATGAAATCAATGTCATAAGACCAGTAGCAGCAAAATGTGTGGACTCAGGTACGATGATGCTAAGTGAAATAAATCACACAGAAAAAGAAACTTATCATAAGATATCACTTATGAAGATCCTGTAAACATGGCTACACATGAACTGATTTAGGAAAGAGAACACACTCTCACATTTAGAAAACATTCTTATGCCTGCTAAAGGGGGAAGGAGAGGTGGGGTGATGCATAAAACCAGAGTTTGATATAAGCACAGGTACCGTTCCAAAAACGAACTATAGAATAGACAAGACCTACAGCTTCCTCAGTGAAAGGGACTCAAAACCCCATATTTCCCGCAGAGGATTATATCTGACTAGGAAAAATCTTAAAACCTGTGTATTGATATGTCTCCATAAGGGAATCAAGTGTGTCTACACTGGCATAAACATGGCAGTGAGAATCAGCTCAAACCCACTATAAAAAGGTATTTGAAAAATAACAAAAAAGGGAAATTCTTTACAATTCCTTCAGGGTCTCTGATGAAACCTGGAATGACCATATCTACAATGACAGCTGGATGTGGCATAAGGCTGGACACATGGGACTGAGAGGATTGGTGAGATTGGGTGAGCAAATGCAGACCCTTTAAAGCAATAATGCATGGCACCCATTCCAAGGGTCCCAACTCTCCAGGTTAAAGGGAATATTACTACAGGTATAACATGTGCGGGAAACATAGAGAATGGACACACTGTGAATACGAAAGGTTTCTACAACTCAACGAATAATCCCCCTCCTGGTTCTCTGGTTTGACTTTCCAACTGCTTTACTATCAATCTCCCAAATTGGAGAGACAGCACATTTAACCTGGTGGTTCGCACAGGTTGCCAATTTGGCAGAGGATGAAAGGGAAGAGGGAGGACCAATGAGAGAGTAGCTGTTAGGCATTTGGACGGGCACATGTCACTCTTATATCCTGGGAGGAAGAAGAATTAACCAAATTCTCAGGCACCCACTGGGAACCAGTATAGGTCCTGAGCCAAAATTTTGGACTTGCGTTCAGCTGATAAAAAACGAGTTAAAAAGTGGAGCTCAGGGGCACAGCAATTCAGAAACTGGCAGAGTAATAAAGGACAACTATCGTCCAAAAATCTGTTGAGGGAAGGCAACGAGGTGGACTTGAAAGCGAGGCAGAATAGCAGGAAACAGATTTCAAGAGGTACGTTGGAATTGCCTTTAAAGCACAGGAAGAGGGGCACAACTTCGACAATGATGCACTTGGCCAAAAAGGGCGTATGCATTTTGTCTTGAATATATTCAAGAGAAAACGCATACGCCCTTTTTGGCAAAGCAAGCAAGCAGGCAATTCAAATCTGCACTACAAAGAAGTATCACTTCCCACCGGTCAAAAATGTCATCCACAAAATATGTAAAAACCAGAAAGGCCAGACAGGCCCTGGAGAACAGGGAGCCTTGTTATGCTGATGGGCAGGATGTAAACTGCCAACTGCCTCTCTGGAGGAGTGCATTGTGTCCCCTAAAACAAGGAAACAACAGAGGTACAGAGCCAAGGGCACTTCCAGTCTAGGGAATATATCTTGGGAAAAAAGAAAATCAATAAGACAGAGCCACCCCAAAATTTAGGGCTGCACTGCTTACAAGAACCTCAACTTGGGTACAACTTAAATATCCCAGGAAACATAAAAATGGTTCAAAAAATTGTGTTATTTTCATACGATCGAATATCCCTCAGCCATGAAATCAATGTCATAAGACCAGTAGCAGCAAAATGAGTGGATTCAGGTACGAAGATTCTAAGTGAAATAAGTCACACAGAAAAAGAAACTTATCATAAGATATCACTTATGAAGATCCTGTAAACATGGCTACACATGAACTGAGTTAGGAAAGAGAACAGTGTCTCACATTTAGAAAACACACTTATGCCTGCTTAAATGGGAGGGAAAGGTGGGGTGATGCACAAAACCAGAGTTTGATATAAGCACAGGTATCGTTACAAAAACCAAGTATGGAATAGACAAGACCTACACCTTCCTCAATGAAAGGGACTCAAAACCCCATATTTCACACAGAGGAATATATCTGACTAGTAAGAAGGTTAAAACCTATGTACTGATATGTCTCTGTAAGGGAATCAAGGGTGTTTAGACGGGCATAAACATGGCAGTGAGAATCAGCTCAAACCCACTATAAAAAGGAATATGAAAAACAAAAACATACGGAAATTCTTTACAATTCCTTCAGGGTCTCTGATGAAACCTGGAATGACCCTATCTACATGACAGCTGGATGTGGCATAAGGCTGGACACATGAGACTGAGAGGGTTGGTGAGTTTGGGTGAGCAAATGCAGACCCTGTAAATCAATAATGCATGGCACCCATTCCATGGGTCCCATGTCTCCAGGTTGAAGGGAATATTACTACAGCTATAACATGTACGGGAATCCTAGAGAATGGACACACTGTGAATACGAAAGGTCTATAAAACTCAACGAATAGTCCACCTCCTAGTGCTCCTGTTTGACATTCCAATTGCTTTACTATCAATCTCCCATCTTGAAGAGACAGCACCCTTAACCTCCTGGTTCGCACAGGATGCCAATTTGGCAGAGGATGAAAGGGAAGAGGGAAAACCAATGAAAATTAGCTGTTAGGCATATGGATGGGCACATGCCACTCTTATTTCCCTGGAGGAAGAAGAATTAACTAAAGTCTCAGCCACCCACCTGGAACCAGTATACGTCCTGAACCAAAATATTGGACTTGCGTTCAGCTCACAAAAAACGAGTTAAATAATTGAGCTCAGGGGCACAGCAATTCACAAACAGGCAGAGTAATAAAGGACAACTATCGTCCAAAAATCTGTTCAGGGAAGGCAACGAGGCAGACTTGAAAGCGAGGCAGAATAGCAGGAAACAGATTTCAAGAGGTACGTTGGAATTGCCTTTAAAGCACAGGAAGAGGGGCACAACTTCAACAATGATGCACTTGGCCAACAAGGGCGTATGCGTTTTGTCCTGAATATATTCAGGAGAAAAGGCATACGCCCTTTTTGGCCAAGCAAGCAAGCGGACAATGTAAGCCTGCACTACAAAGAAGTATCACTTCCCACAGGTCCAAAGGGACATCCACAAAAAGGGTAAAAACCAGAAAGGCAAGACAGTCCCTGGAGAAAAGGGAGCCTTGTTATGCTAAGGGGCGGGATGTAAATTGCCAACTGCCTCTCTGGAGGAGTGCACTGTGTTCCCTAAACCAAGTAAACAACAGAGCTACAGAGCCAAGGGCACATCCAGTCTAGGGAATATACCTTGGGAAAACTGAAAATCAGTAAGACAGAGCTACCCCCAAATTTAGGGCTGCACTGCTTACAAGAACCTCAACTTGGGTGCAGCTTAAATATCCCAAGAAAGAGAAAACTTATTCAAAAAATTGTGGTACTTATGTACGATGGAATATCCCTCAGCCATGAAATCAATGTCATAAGACCAGTAGCGGGGCCTCCCTGGTGGCGCAGTGGTTGAGAGTCCGCCTGCCGATGCAGGGGATACGGGTTCGTGCCCCGGTCTGGGAGGATCCCATATGCCGCGGAGCAGCTGGGCCCGTGAGCCATGGCCGCTGGGCCTGCGCATCCGGAGCCTGTGCTCCGCAACGGGAGAGGCCACAACAGTGAGAGGCCCGCATACCGCAAAAAGAAAAACAAAAAAAAAAAACAAAAACAAAAAAAAAAAAGACCAGTAGCAGCAAAATGAGTGGATTCAGGTACGATGATTCTAAGTGAAATAAGTCACACAGAAAAAGAAACTTATCATAAGATATCACTTATGAAGTTCCTGTAAACATGGCTACCCATGAACTGAGTTAGGAAAGAGAACAGAGTCTCACATTTAGAAAACACTCTTATGCCTGCTTAAGGGAGAAGGAGAGGTGGGGTGATGCATAAAACCACAGTTTGATATAAGCACTGTTACCGTTCCAAAAACCAACTATGGAATAGACAAGACCTACACCTTCCTCAGTGAAAGGGACTCAAAACCCCATATTTCCCGCAGAGGAATATATATGACTAGTAATAATCTTAAAACCTGTGTGTTGATATGTCTCCGTAAGGGAATCAAGTGTGTCTAGACTGGCATAAACAAGGCAGCTAGAATCAGCTCAAACCCACTATAAAAAGGAATTTAACAAACAAAAAAAAATAAAGGTAAATTATTTACAATTCCTTCAGGGTATCTGATGAAACCTGTAATGACCCTATCTACATGACAGCTGGATGTGGCATAAGGCTGGACACTTGGGACTGAGAGGATTGGTGAGATTAGGTGAGCAAATGCAGACCCTTTAAAGCAATGATGCATGACACCCATTCCATGGTCCCAACTCTCCAGGATGAAGGGAATATTACTACAGCTCTAACATGTACGGAAAATCTAGAGAATGGACACACAGTGAATAAGAAAGGTCTCTAAAACTCAAGGAATAGACACTCTCTTGGTGCTACGCTTTGACTTTCCAACTGCTTTACTATCAATCTCCCAGCTTGAAGACACAGCCCCTTTAACCACCTGGTTCGCACAGGTTGCCAATTTGGCAGAGGATGAAAGGGAAGAGGGAGAACCAATGAAAGAGTAGCTGTTAGGCATTTGGACGGGCACATGTCACTCTTATCTCCCGGGAGGAAGAAAAATTAACTAAAGTCTCAGCCACCTAACGGGAGCCAGTATAGGCCCTGAACCAAAATATTGTACTTGTGTTCAGGTCACAAAAACGAGTTAAATAATTGAGCTCAGGGGCACAGCAAATAACAAACAAGCAGCATAATAAAGACAACTATCGTCCAAAAATCTGCTGAGGGAAGACAACGAGGAGGACTTGAAAGCGAGGCAGAATAGCAGGAAACAGATTTCAAGAGGTACGTTGGAATCGCCTTTAAAGCACAGGAAGAGGGGCACAACTTCGACAATGATGCACTTGGCCAAAAAGGGCGTATGAGTTTTCTCCTGAATATATACAGGAGAAAACACATACGCCCTTTTTGGCCAAGCAGGCAAGCGGGCAATGCAAATCTGCACTACAAAGAAGTTTCACTTCCCACCGGTCAAAAGTGACATCTACAAAATATGTAAAAACCAGAAAGGCAAGGAAGGCCCTGGAGAACAGGGAGTCTTGTTATGCTGATGGGCAGGATGTAAATTGCCAACTGCCTCAATGGAGGAGTGCATTGTGTTCCATAAAAAAGTAAACAACTGAGCTACACAGCCAAGGGCACTTCCAGTCTAGGGAATATACCTTGGGAAAACTGAAAATCAATAAGACAGAGCCACCCCAAAATTTAGGGCTGCACTGCTTACAAGAACCTCAACTTGGGTACACCTTAAATATCCCAGGAAATATAAAAATGATTCAAAAAATTGTGGTAATTACGTACCATGGATTATCCCTCAGCCATGAAATCAATGTCATAAGACCAGTAGCAGCAAAATGAGTGGATTCAGGTACGATGATTCTAAGTGAAATAAGTCACACAGAAAAAGAAACTTATCATAAGATATCACTTATGAAGATCCTGTAAACATGGCTACACATGAACTGAGTTAGGAAAGAGAAGAGAGTCTCACATTTAGAAAGCACTCTTATGCCTGCTTAAGGGGGAAGGAGAGGTGGGGTGATGCATAAAACCGGAGGTTGATAAAAGCACAGGTACCGTTCCAAAAACCATCTATGGAATAGACAAGACCTACACCATCCTCAGTGAAAGGGACTCAAAATCCCATATTTTCCGCCAAGGAATATATCTGACTAGTAAGAATCTTAAAATCTATGTACTGTTATGTCTCCGTAAGGGAATCAAGTGGGTCTAGACTGGCATAAACATGGCAGTGAGAATCAGCTCAAACCCACTATAAAAAGGAATTTCAAAAACAAAACAGAAAAACAGGGAAATTCTTTAAAATTCCTTCAGGGTCTCTGATGAAACCTGGAATGACCCTATCTACAACGCCAGCTGGAGTTGGCAGAAGGCAGGACACATGGGACTTGGAGGATTGGTGAGATTTGGTGAGCAAATGCAGACCCTTTAAAGCAATAATGCGTGGCACCCATTCCATGGGTCTAAACTCTCCAGTTTGAAGGGAAAACTACTACAGCTATAACATGTACGGGAAACCCAGAGAATGGACACACCTTGAATATGAAAGGTTTCTAAAACTCAACTAATAGTCCCTCTCCTTGTGCTCAGGGTTGACTTTACAACTGCTTTACTATCAATTTCCCAAACTGGAGAGACAATATCTTTAATCTCCTGTTTCGCACATGTTGCCAATTTGCATAGGGTGGAAGGGAAGAGGGAGAACCAATGAGAGAGTGGCTGTTAGTTATGTGGATGGGTACATATCACTCTAAATTCCGGGCAGGAAGAAGAATTATCCAAAGTCTCAGGTACCCACTGGGAACCAGTATAGCTCCTGGACCAAAACATGGGACTTGCGTTTCACCTCACAAAAAACGAGTTGAAAAATGTAGCTCAGGGACACAGCAATTCGCAAACTGGCAGACAATAAAGACAACTATCGTCCAAAATTCTTTTGAGGGAAGGCAACGAGGCGAACTTAAATGCGAGGCAGAATAGCAGGAAACAGATTTCAAAATGTACGTTGGAATCACCTGTAAAGCACAGGAATAGGGGCACAAATTCGACAATGATGCACTTGTCCAAAAAGGGCATATGGGTTTTCTCCTGAATATATTCAGAAGAAAACATATATGCCCTTTTTGGCCAAACCAGCAAGCGGGCAATGCAAATCTGCACTACAAAGAAGTATCACTTCCCACCGGTCAAAAGGGACATCTGCAGAATGTGTAAAAACCAGAAAGGCAAGACAGGCCCTGGAGGACAGGGAGCCTTGTTATGATGATGGGCGGGATGTAAATTTCCAACTGTCTCTCTGGAGGAGTGCATTGTGTTCCCTAAAACAAGTAAACAACAGAGCTACAGAGCCAAGGGCTCTACCAGTCTAGGGAATATACCGTGGGAAAACTGAAAATCCATAAGACAGAGCAACCCCAAAATTTAAGGCTGCACTGCTTACAAGAACCTCAACTTGGATACACCTTAAATATCCCAGGAAAAATAAAAATGGTTCAAAAAATATTAGTACTTATGTACGATGGAATATCGCTCAGCCATGAAATCAATGTAATAAGAGCAGTAGCAGCAAAATGATTGGATTCAGGTATGATTGTAAGTGAAATAAATCACAGAGAAAAAGAAACTTATCATAAGATATCACTTATGAAGATCCTGTAAATATGGCTACACATGAACTGAGTTAGGATAGAGAAGAGAGTCTCACATTTAGAAAACACTCTTATACCTGCTTAAGGGGGAATGAGAGGTGGGGTGATGCATAAAACCAGAGTTTTATATAAGCACAGGTACCGTACCAAAAACCATCTATGGAATAGAGAAGACCTACACCATCCTCGGTGAAAGGGACTCAAAACCCCATATTTTCCACCGAGGTATATATCTGACTAGTAAGAATCTTAAAATCTATGTATTGATATGTCTCCGTTAGGGAATCAAGTGTGTCTAGACTGGCATAAACATTGCAGTGAGCATCAGCTCAAACCCACTATAAAAAGGAATTTCATAAACAAAACAAAGACACAGGGAAATTCTTTACAATTCCTTCAGGGTCTCTGATGAAACCTGGAATGACCCTATCTACAAGGCCAGCTGTATGTGGCATAAGGCTGGACACATGGGACTGAGAGGATTGGTGAGATTTGGTGAGCAAATGCAGACCCTTTAAAGCAATAATATGTGGCACCCATTCCATGGGTCCGAACTCTCCAGGTTGAAGGGAATACTACTACAGCTATAACATGTACGGGAAACCTAGAGAATGGACACACCTTGAATATGAAAGGTTTCTAAAACTCAACTAATAGTCCCTCTCCTTGTGCTGCGGTTTGACTTTCCAACTGCTTTACTATCAATCTGCCAACTTGGAGAGACAACCCCTTTAAACTCCTGGTTCGCACAGGTTTCCAGTTTGGCAGAGGATGAAAGGGAAGAGGGAGAACCAATGAGACAGTAGCTGTTAGGCATTTGGACGGGCACATGTCACTCTAATTGCCAGGCAGGAAGAAGAATTAACCAAAGACTCAGCCACCCGCCGGGAACAATTATAGGTCCTGAACCAAAATTTCTGACTTGTGGTCAGCTCACAAAAGACAAGTTGAAAATTGGAGCTCAAGGGAACACAATTCACAAACTGGCAGAGTAATAAAGGACAACTATCGTCCAAAAATATGTTGATGGTAGGCAAAGAGGCGAACTTGAAAACGAGGCAGAATATCAGGAAACAGATTTCTAGATGTACGTTGGAATCGCCTTTAAAGCACAGGAAGAGGGGCACAACTTCGACAATGATGCACTTGGCCAAAAGAGGCGTATGCATTTTCTACTGAATATATTCAGGAGAAAACGAGTACATCCTTTTTGGCCAGGCAAGCAAGAGGGCAATGAAAATCTGCACTACAAGGAAGTATCACTTCTCACCGGTGAAAAGGGACATCAGCAAAATGTGTAAAAACCAGAAAGGCAAGACAGGCCCTGGAGAACAGGGAGCCTTGTTATGCTGATGGACGGGATGTAAATTGCCAACTGCCTCTCTGGAGGAGTGCATTGTGTTCCCTAAAACAAGTAAACAACAGAGGTACAGAGCCAAGGGCACTTCCAGTCTAGGGAATATACCTTGGGAAAACTGAATATCAGTAAGACTGATCCACCCAAATATTTAGGGCTGCACTGCTTACAAGAACCTCAACTTGGGTACACCTTAAATATCCCAGGAAAAACAAAAATGGTACAAGAATTTGTTGTACTTACGTACGATGGAATATCCCTCAGCCATGAAATCAATGTCATAAGGCCAGTAGCAGCAAAATGAGTGGATTCAGGTACGATGATTCTAAGTGAAATAAGTCACACAGAAAAAGAAACATATCATAAGATATCACTTATGAAGGTCCTGTAAACATGGGTACATATGAACTGAGTTAGGAAAGATAACAGAGTACCAAATCTTATCATAAGATATCCCTCATAGTGGGAATGTACACTTGGCTACGAATGAACTGAATTACAAACACAACAGAGTCACACACTTAGAAAACAATATTCTGCCTGCTTAAGGGGAAAGGAGAGGTGGGTTGATGCATAAAACCACAGTTTTAAATTAGCACAGATACCGTTACATAAACCAAGTATGTAATAGACCTCACCTACTCCCTGCACAATGAACTGGACTCAACACCCCCTATTCATTGCAGAGGAATATATCTGACTCCAATAATTTTAAATCATATGTATTATCATGTCTCCATAAAGGAATCATGTGTGTGTATAACAGAATGAACACAGCACTGAAATTCATCTAAACACCCTTATAAAAATAAATTTGAAAAGCAAAATGCAAAAACAGCAAAACAGTGAGAAACGGAAATAAAGACAAAAATAAACACATGTTAGCTAATGAAACTTAAAAGCTTTTGCACAGCAAAGGAAACCATAAACAAGACCAAAAGGCAACCCTCAGAATGGGAGAAAATATTTGTAAATGAAGCAACTGACAAAGGATTAATCTCCAAAATTTATAAGCAGCTCATGCAGCTCAATAACAAAAAAACAAACAACCCAATCCAAAAATGGGCAGAAGACCTAAATAGACATTTCTCCACAAAAGATATACAGACTGCCAACAAACACATGTAAGGATGCTCAACATCTTTGCTCATTAGAGAAATGCAAATCAAAACCACAATGAGATATCATCTCACACCAGTCAGAATGGCCATCATCAAAAAATCTAGAAACAATAAATGCTGGAGAGGGTGTGGAAAAAAAGGAACACTCTTGCACTGCTGGTGGGAATGTGAATTGGTACAGCTGCTATGGAGAATGGTATGGAGGTTCCTTAAAAAACTACAAATAGAACTACCATATAACCCAGCAATCCCACTACTGGGCATATACCCTGGGAAAACCATAATTCAAAAAGAGACATGTACCAAAATGTTCATAGCAGCCCTATTTACAATAGCCCAGAGATTGAAACAACCTAAGTGTCCATCATCAGATGAATGGGTAAAGAAGATGTGGCACATATATACAATGGAATATTACTCAGCCATAAAAAGAAATGAAATTGAGCTATTTGTAAAGAGGTGGATGGACCTAGAGTCGGTCATACAGAGTGAAGTAAGTCAGAAAGAGAAAGACAAATACTGTATGCTGACACATATATATGGAATTTAAGAAAAAAAATTGTCATGAAGAACATAGGAGTAAGACAGTAATAAAGACACAGACCTACTAGAGAATGGACTTGAGGATATGGGGAGGGGGAAGGGTAAGCTGTGACAAAGTGAAAGAGTGGCATGGACATATATACACTACCAAACGTAAGGTAGATAGCTAGTGGGAAGCAGCCGCATAGCACAGGGAGATCAGATCGGTGCTTTGTGACCGCATGGATGGGTGGGATAGGGAGGGTGGGAGGGAGACGCAAAAGGGAGGGGATATGGGAACATATGTATATGTATAACTGATTAAATTTGTTATAAAGCAAAAAAAATAAAAAATAAATAAATAAAAAATAAATAAAAAGAAAAACAAAACAAAACAAAACTAAAAACAGCGAAACAGAGAGAAAGCCTTAAGAATTACGTTCAGGGCTTGTGGTGCAACCTGGATTGTCCACCTTTACACCCACAGCTGGATGAGACATAAACCTGGACACTTGAGGCTGACAAGACTGTTGAGGTTGTGTGAGCAAAAGAACACGACTTAGAGCAATACTGTGTACTACCCATTCTAGTGGTCCCAACTCTCCAGGTTTAAGGGAATCTTCCTACCGTTAAAGCATGCATGGGAAACCCAGTGGATGGTACACTGTGTAATTGGGAAAGTTTTCTAAAAGGTACCTCACTTTTCCTTTTGTCGTTCTCGGCTTCATCATTCCATCTGCATTACTAAACATCTCCCCACTTGGAGTGTCAGCACCTTTACCCTCCTGTTATGCACTGTTTGCAAATTGTGCAGAGGATGAACAGGAAGAGGGGAAACAAATGAGAGATTAGCTGTAGGTGTTTGGATGAGCACATGTCACTCTAGTTTCCCATCAGGAGGAAGAATTAACCAAAGGCTCAGCCTGACGCCCCAGAACCAGACTAGGGCCTAAAGCCATCCTGCGGTATTGCAGCCAGCTCACAAAGAGGCGAGTTGAAAAATGGAAATCAGGGGCACAGCAATTCACAAACTTGCAGAGTTATAAAGGACAACTATCATCCAGAAATATATTGAGGTAAGGCAGTGAAGAGAATTTGAATGCAAGGCAGAATTGAAGGAAACAGATTTCAAGACGTAGATTGGAGTCGTCTTTAAAGCACATGAAAACCGACAGAACTTCGACAATGTTGTCCTTGGCCGAAAAGGGAGTATGTGTATTTCCTTGAATATATTCGGGAAAAAATGCATACGCACTTTTTGGCCAAGCAAGCCATCAGGCATGGCAAATCCACACTACAGAGAAGTGTCCCTTACCTCCAGTCAAAAGGGCCATCTGCAAATAGTGTAAAAACCACAAATGCAGGACAGGCCATGGAGAAACGGGAGCCTGGTTACGCCGATGGACAGGATGTAAATTGCCAACAGCCTCTCTGGAGAACTGTATGTTGTTTTCTAAAACAGAGCTACAGAGCATAGCATACTTCCACTCATGGGCGTGTATTTTGGGAAAACTAAAAAACCACAACACACAGCCAGCCCAAACTTTAGGGCTGCTCTGTTTACAAGAACCTCGACTTCGGTACACTTTAAATATCCCAGGAAAGGAAAAAAATGGATATAGATGTTGTGGTACTTATATACAATGGAATGTCACTCAGACATAAAATCAATGTCATAAGGCCAATAGCAGCATAATGAGTGGCTTTAGGTACGATGATGCTAAGTGAAATGAGCCACAAAGAAAAAAGAAACTTATTGTAATATATCACTTATAGAGGGAATGTAAACATGGCTACACATGAACTGAATTTCAAATGTGAACAGAGTTACACATGTAGAAAACACACATATTCCTCCTTAAGGGGAAAGGTGACGTGGGGTGATGTGTAAAAGCAGAGTTTGAAATTAGCACAGATCGCATTCCATATACCAAATATGTAATAGACAAGACCTACTCCTTTCTCAATGAACTGGACACAAAACAACCTATTCACTGAAGAGGAATATATCTGACTGGTAATAACCTTGAAACCTATGTATTTATATGTCTCCATAATGGAATCAAGTGTATGTAGATTGGCATAAACACAGATCAATGGAACAGGACAGAAAGCCCAGAGATAAACCTACATACCTATGGCTATCTCATCTATGACAAAGGAGCTAAGGATATACAATGGAGAAAAGACAGTCTCTTCAGTAATTGGTGCTGGGAAAACTGGACCCCTACACATAAAGGAATGAAATTAGAACACTCCATAACACCATACACAAAAATAAACTCTAAATTGATTAGAGATCTAAATATAAGACCAGGCACTATAAAACACTTAGAGGAAACCATAGGCAGAACACTCTATGACATAAATCACAGCAAGATCCTTTTGGACCCACCTTCTAGAGAAATGGAAATAAAAACAGAAATCAACAAATGGGACCTAATGAAACTTAAAAGCTTTTACACAGTACAGGAAAACATAAACAAGATGCAAAAACAACCCTCAGAATGGGAGAAAATATTTTCAAATGAAGCAATTGACAAAGGATTAATCTCAAAACTTTACAAGCACCTCATGTAGCTCAATATCACAAAAACAAACAACCCAATCCAAAAAGGGGCAGAATACCTAAATAGACATTTCTCCAAAGAAGATATACAGATTACCAAGAAACTCATGAAAGGATGCTGAACATCACTAATCATTAGAGAAATGCAAATCAAAACTACCCTGAAGTATCACCTCACAGCAGTCAGAGTGGCAATCATCAAAAAAATCTACAAAACAATAAATGCTGGAGAGGCCTTTATTGGAGAAAAGGGAACACACTTGCACTGTGGGTGGCAATGTAAATTGATATGAGCACTAGGGAGAACAGTACGGAGGTTCCTTTAAATAACTAACAATAGAAGTACCATACGACACAACAATCCAACTACTGGGCATTTGCCTTGCGAAAACCATAATTCAAAAAGAGTTATGTACAAAAATGTTCATTGCAGCTCTATTTGCATTAGCCAGGACATGGAAGCAACCTAAGTGTCCATCGACAGATGAATGGATAAAGAAGATCTGGCACATATATACAAACAAATATTACTCAACCATGAAAAGAAGCAAAACTGAGTTATTTGTACTGAGGTGGATGGACTTAGAATCTGTCCTACACAGTGAAGTAAGTCAGAAAGGGAAAAACAAATACTGTATGTTAACAGAGATATATGGAATCTAATCAAGAAAAAAAAAGATTTTGAAGAACCTAGTGGCAGGACAGGATTAAGGACACAGACATAGAGAAAGGACTTGAGGACACTGGAAGGGGGATGGGTAAGCTGGGACGAAGTGAGAGAGTGGCATGGACATAAATACATTACCAAATGTAACACCAATAGTCACTGGGAAGCAGCCACATAGAACAGGGAGATCAGCTCGGTGCTTTGTGACCACATAAATGGGTGGGATATGGAGTGTGGGACAGAGATGCAAGAGGGAGGGGATCTGGTGATATTTGTATATGTATAGCTGATTCACTTTGTTATACAGCAGAAACGAACACTCCATTGTAAATCAATTATACTCCAATAAACGTGTAAAAGGAAAAAAAAAAAAAGAAACCCCAGGGATAAACCTACACACCTATGGTCAACTAATCTATGACAAAGGAAGCAAGACTATACAATGGAGATAAGACAGTCTCTTCAATCATTGGTTCTGGGAAATATGGAGAGCTACATGTAAAAGAATGAAATTAGAACACTCCCCAACACCATACATAAAAATATATTCAAAATGGATTAGAGACCTTAATGTAAGACCGGACAGTATAAAACTCTGAGAGGAAAACATACGAAGGATGCTCTGACGTAAATCACAGCAAGATGTTTTTTGATCCACCTCCTATAGTAATGAAATAAAAAAGAAAACTAAACAGATGGGACCTAATGAAACTTAAAAGCTTTTGCAAAGCAAAGGAAACTACAAACAAGACGAAAAGACAACCCTCAGAATGGAAGAAAATATTTGCAAACGAATCAGTGGACAAATGATTAATCTCCAATATATATAAACAGCTCATACAGCTCAATATTAATAAAACAAACAACGCAATACAAAAATGGAAGAAGATCTAAATAGACATTTCTTCCAAGAAGACATAGAGATGGCCAGTACACACATGAAAATCTGCTCAACATCACTAATTATTAGAGAAATGGAAATGGAAACTACAATGAGGTGTCACGTCACACCTGTTAGAATGGGCATCAACAGAGAATCTACAAACAACAAATGCTGGAGAGGGTGTGCAGAAAAGGAAACTTCTTCCACTATTTTTGGGAATGTAAATTGATACAGTCTCTATGGGGAACAGTATGGAGGTTCCTTAAAAAACTAAAAATAGAATTACCATATAATCCAGCAATCCCACTACTGGGCATATACCCAGAGAAAACCATAAATCAAAAAGACACATTCACCACAATGTTCATTGCAGCACTCTTTACAATAGCCAGGTAATGAAAGCAACCTAAGTGCCCACAGACAGACGAATGGATAAAGATGTGGTACATATATACAATGGAATATTACTCAGCCATACATAGGAATGAAATTGGGTCATTTGTAGAGACCTTGATGGATCTAGAGACTGTCATACAGAGTGAAGTAAGTCAGAAAGAGAAAAACAAATATTGTATATTAATGCATATATGCGGAACCTAGAAAAATGGTACAGATGAACCGGTTTGCAGGGCAGAGATAGAGACACAGATGTAGAGAACAAACATATGGACACCAAGGGGGGAACGCCATGTGAGGGTGGTGATGGGATGAATTGGGAGACTGGGATTCACATGTGCACACTTATAGGTATAAAATAGATATCCAATAAGAACCTGCTGTATAAAAGAAATAAATTTTAAAAAATAAAAATAAATAACATTTAATAAAAGAAAACAGAAAAAAAGTTTTTCCCTTCACATAGACGTCTTAATATTAATGCATTATTTCCATGTTTATATCTCCAAATTAAAAAAAAAGAGGAATAAATAAAATCTACCTTGAATCAAAAAGAAAAAAAGAAAAAAAAAAAACAGAACCCACCAGTTATACAGAGGAAAATCATATCAGGGCACTTGCTCTAGTGGTAAAAAAATCTTAAGTTGGTCAGAGGTGGGAAATCGTCTCCCATGCACTCAGCAGCGCTCCCCCCGTCAAGGAGCATCCTCATTGCAAAGCTGGGGGACTGTGTCGAGGCGTCTGTTAGTAAATGTGAGCTGAGCCCCAGTCCTGCTGCAGCTGAACTCTTCCCACCCTTTCCAGATAAAACACCTGAATATGTACAAGCACTTGCAAGCCTAGAGGAAGGGCTGTGGAGCCACACCAGCGAAAGAACGCAGGCCGACTTGGTGCCTGAAGGCCAGCCAGGATGGTCCTGACCCCAGATGCTCTTCTGGAAGCTTTAAATTTCCCTGCCTGAGATACCCCTCCTGCCACGGCCCCCACTGCTTTTTTACTTCCTCACCTCTGCCTGGGGAGAAATTCCAGTGGCAGGTATGGGTGACACATCCTCTTCTTTAGCAGGTGGCAGACTGGCAACTCCTGCAGAAAGTCCAGCAGAGCCCCACTCACACTGGGCCACCCACAAAGCCACGGCCCCTCACTCCCTCCCACTACCCCAGCCCCAACACTGCTGACGGGGCAGAGAATATGGTGTCAGGCAGAGCTACAGGGGCTCTTGTTGACTGGAGAGGTGTTTATATTGACCTCAACCCAGGCACACATTGGTGGGGGGCTGGCAGGCAGTGTCAGGCTGCTCAAATTAGCCAATCCTCACCCCTCAGGGGCTCACAGTTGCAGTAAATGAAACTTGCTAAGCGGGCCAGTCCCAAGGAACAGGTGTGGGCTCTTGAGAGTCAAGCTAGACAAGGGGCTGCAGCTGCGGCTTGTTTTCTTATCATTTTATCTGGTCCATGAGTGGAAAACAACTTCAAGAAGACCCTATCCTAATGAGAGGAACCCAGGAGTCAGAGAGAGGAGTGTTGGTGGGTGGAGACAGAGGCCTGGTGCCCTGGCTGCAGTGGAAGTGTCTGGAAGACCAGGCAGAGAGAGGCTGCACAGAGTGATAGCCAGGGTCATAGACCTGTCAGAGCTGCTGTTTGTTAGTTCAAGTCCTGTTCTGAGGTGTTCTGTGTCAGCTGTGAGCGACAGGTGAGCAGGGGGTTCTCTGCAAGTTGGGTTATGTGCACAGTTCCTGTGTGTCCAGGCCTGCTGGGGTACCTGCCCAGGGGAGCTCCGTATCCTGGGAAGGGCCTGACTATGAGAGCCCCATGGGCTGCTGGGTAGCTGCACAGGTGAGCTCCATACCCTGGGAGGGACTTGACCACAAGAGCCCCGTGGGCTGTGGGGTGGGGGGTGCAGCCCAGGTGAGCTCCATATCCTGGGATTGGCCTGACCACGAGAGCCCCATGGGCTGCTGGAGACCTGGTAAAGGATATCAGGACAGTCAGTGAAGCCAGCGAGGATATACATCCAGTAGCTCCTATTTCCTACACCCTGCTGCTCATTCTACCATCCATCAGGCCATGGCATTCTGTATTAGACTTCAATGATGCCTTCTTCTGTATTCCATTCATCTCAGAGTCACAAGAATTTTTGGCTTGTGAGTGGCAGGACACAACATGCAACACAAGCAATAATGCTGGGCCGTCCTGCCCCAACGGTACAAAAATCCCCACACCATCATTGGAGAAATGTCCTCTAAAGACCTAAAAGTTCTACCTCTGTAAAAGGGAACCCTCCTTCAATATGCAGATGACATTCTGATTGTCAGGCCTACTAAAGACGCCTCTGAACTACCTAGCCAAGAAAGAATAGAAGGTGTCCAAGAAAAAGGCTCAAATATCCCAGGCTCAGGTGACATGCCTGGGCTTCATTCTCACAGATATCCGGAGAAACGCATCCCAGGATAGGGAAGAAGCCATTTGCAGCCTTACCTCTTCTAAAACTAGAAGACAGCTTAGGGTTTCCTGGGGAGGCCAAGGTTTTCTGCATCTGGATCCCTAACTACAGTCTAATAGCTGGGCCTCTACATGAAACACTGACACGAAAAGATGATGATCCTTTTGAATAGAATCCAGAAGCAGCCTTCAAGAATGGAAAGAGCAGTCAATTCAGACCCTTGCCCAGGAACTCCCTAATTTAGCTAAGCCCTTTGACCTTTACATACCCGGTCAAATGTTAATCGCCCTTGGAGCCTTAGTGCAAAAACTGGGACCACTTGAAATGGAGCAACACAAGAATGCCCTTCAGGTATGATAAACTATGGTCACCAAGAGCTTTGCCCACCGACACATCAGGCCAGGATACTGGGGTATCTAAGAAGCTAGAAATCAGCAGCCCACAAGGCCAGCTCCCTCCTAAGGGAAAAGGAACCCACGTGGTGATCCTAACCACCCATCATGCCCTGAAGTTGCAGGGCTCGCTCTGTGGACACACTGACCTCGAGTGAGGAGGCCCTCCAACTCCAACCTCTAGAGAGACAAACGGGGGCAATGGGCCCCGAAGATTACTCATGTGACCATCAATTGACCTGGAGTTTCTCTCAGAAAACAAGAAGACTGTGCCCCGAAAGAGCAGACTACTGCTTGCAGGACTTACTGCACCCAGAGGGGAGCTAATAAGCTTGGCTGGGGAAACGTATATCACGCTTTCACAATAGAAAACCCTACAGACACTGCGGTGATGGTGGCCAATATGACCGGCTGGACTGCTGGCTACTTCTAAAAGCCGTTGACTCAGTGGACGTCATGGTCCTGGATCACCACTGACCCTGGACTGTCTGGGAGTTGCGCGGGCAGGGCTCTGACACATGGTGCTGTTTGTACATTACTTCAGGGACCTAATTAAAGAAAGCACAGACTACTGGTCAGAGCATCTAGGCTGGCAAAAACCGTCAGCCTAAGGTCGCCGAACAAATGTGGGGTGTGGTGAAATCTGCCACCTCAGCATCTATGCGCATCTGTTTCCTGGACACTTAAAGGTCATTAGAATCTATAACACTTCCAATGCTGGTGCTCAGGCAGACGAGAAGTGAGGCAGGAGACCTTGGGGCAATCAACCTCACCTGGAGGCTGGTGGGGAGACGTTTTGCCCCTCCCCCCAGGTATCAGGGCTGCCACCACAGCATGAAGCAGTTACAAAAGAGGTGTCTGGGGCTTCCCTGGTGGCGCAGTGGTTGAGAGTCCGCCTGCCGATGCAGGGGACACGGGTTCGTGCCCCGATCCCGGAAGATCCCACATGCCGCGGAGCGGCTGGGCCCGCGAGCCATGGCCGCGGAGCCTGTGTGTCCGGAGCCTGTGCTCCGCAACGGGAGAGGCCACAGCAGTGAGAGGCCCGCGTACAGCAAAAAAAAAAAAAAAAAAAAAAAAAAAAGAGGTGTCTGCACCCTCAACACCCCAAGAATGAGGAACGGAACAAAAAGCAGAGGAGGTGTTCGTCTCTGGCAACGTTCATTAAAAATTCCTGGGAGATAAAAAGAGAATCTGAGCAATACAATAAAGTCTAACATGTTTTTCCTTTGTGCTTTGTCTAATTCACGTGCGTCTAGGGTTCCGTATGCAGAGGTCCCACACCCGGCACTTCATACCTGATTTCTTAGTGCAGAATGGCTGGGTCGACATCACAGCTAGCGGGGTCCCATGCAGACTCCGTGGCTCTGTACCTGAGCTGCAGCCAACCCAGCCCTCGAGAGATCCATCCCCTCCCTCCCACTGACGCTGCTGGGATCCCTACACAGCAATCCAGCCCAGAGCCCATGGGGGCGTGCACGCTCTCACCTCTCCATTCTGTTTTCAAAATAATGTTTCCTTTGCTTCTGAACCAAACTCAGTCTTGATCTGTTGGCTCCAATTACACTGGGCATGGGGACTCCTGTAGGGGTCCACTCTGGAGGATCAGTAACAGAAATTTAGAACCTTGTAACTTCAATGAACAGATGTGTGAGCCAAACTGTAGTTAACATAGAGCAGTGTATAATGCTCGGGTAAAATAAGATGTTTCTAAGACTTACATTTGATATTTCCTTCTCTTTACTATAAGCAAGTTCAGTGAAGATGTCTGTCTTATTTGTCAGGTCAACATTAGAGAAATGAAGTGATTTATTTCCATGGATGTACATCGAATACTCTTGGCTGAAGCTTCAATCTTGTTTTGAATGCTTTTCCATTGAAAAGGATACCTCTCTTTCAGCTCCCCCATTTCTGAGAATTATAAAATCTTATAATTTATTATTACCAAAGGGGAAAGGTAGGAGAAGGGATAAAATAACAGTTTGGGATTAACACATACACACTGCTATGTATAAAATAGATCATCAACAAGGAACTACTGTATAGCACAGGGAACTACAATGAATATTTTGCAATAACCTATAAGGGGAAATAATCTGAAAAAGAATTGATATTTTTATTGACATCATCTATCAATGACAGATAAAATGTAACCTAAGCAAGGCCGATGGTGAATGCTTCTGAACCTGAAGATTTCAGTCATCTAAAATTTGGGCTCTGCCTATTTCCCAAGGCCCTTAATGGACATACGTGTAGCCGTAGCTTAAAAATTCCCCAGTTTGGGGTACGGGGAGGCACTGATTTGGAAAAATCCCTGGTGTTCTCCTTCCATGCACAGGACCCTTCCTACAGCTAAAACATGCCTGTCACACCTAGAGGATGGTACACCGTTTGATCGGAAAGAGTTTGGAAAAGGCACCTCATCTCATCGCCTGGTGCTCGGGTTCACCCATCCAGCATCTTTCCTAACAATCTCCTCACTTGGGGATATCAGCACCGTCAACATCCTGTTGCACACAGTTTGGAATTTGTCCAGACGATGAAGCGGAAGGATGAGAAAAAATTAGAGACAAGTCTTAGTTGTTCGGACTGGCACATGCCACTCTAATTTCCAATCCGGAAGACAAATTCATCAAAGGCTAGAATTGCCCACGGAAACAGAATAGGTCTAGAGGAAATCCCGCTGTTTTGTGTCCAGTTTCCAAAAACACAAGTTGAAAAATGGAACTCAGGGGCACTAAAATTCATGAAACTGCAGAGTTGAAAATATTTATCATCAAAAAATGTCTTGAGGTAAGTCAGAGAAAAGGAGTTGTAAGCAAGTGTGAGTGACAGGAAACAGATTTGAAGAGGTAGAAATGACTCCCTATTAAAGCACAAGAAAAGGGGCTGAACATCGCCAATGATGCAGTTGGCCAAAAAGGGCATATGCATGTTTTCTGAATATCTTCAAGTAAAGGCCATACACACTTTTTATCCAACCAAAGAGATGGGCATTGGAAATCAATACTACAAAATGTATCACTTCACATCAGTCAGAAGGGCCATCCACATAAATTGTAAACACCAGAAATGCAGGACAGGATGAGGAGAAAAAGGAGCCCTGTGAGGCTGATAGTGGAAATGTAATTTGCCAATGGTCACTCTGGAGAAGTGTATTGTGTTTGCTAAAACATCTAAAAGATGAGCTACAGAGCATAGGGCACTTGCACTCATGGGCGTATACCTTGGGGAAAACAGAAATGGACAGAAAACAGGCACGTCAACGTTTACCACCTCTCTGTTAAAAAGGGTCTCCTCTTGGATATAACCTAAATGTCCCTGGAAGGATAAAATGGATAAAAGAGATGGGGTGCTTATGTAGAGTGGAATATTACTCATCCAGAAATCAATGAAATAAGGCCAGTTGGAACAACTCTGGAGGAGTTACATACGATCATTCTAGGTGACATATGTCAGAAAGAAAGAGACACATATCATAAGATGTCACTTAAAGGTGGAATCAAAAATGGCTACACATGAAATAAACTACAAAACAGAAACATAGTCAAATATGTAGAAAATAGACATAAGGCTGCTAAATGGGAAAGGTGGGGAATGGTGAGGTATTATCCAGGAGGTTGAATTTAGCAAAGATACCATTCCAAGTACCAAATTGAATAACTGACAAGGCCTACACGGTACCTCAAAGAACTGCACTCAGCCCACTCAAGTCACTGGACAATAATACATATGACTCGTAAGCATCTGAAAAATAATTTATTGTTGTCTCACAGTACATGAATCAAGTGGATGTACAGCAGCAAAAAACAGAGCTTTGAAAATCAGCTGTAACCAATATAAAAATAAATTTAAAAATATTTATAAAAACAGTGAGACAGACAAAAATTCTTACAACTTTTGTTGAAGGGCTACGATGTAACATGGATTGAACACATGTAGACCCACAGCAGGATGATATATAAGGCTGGAAGCTATGCACGCTAAGAGATGTTAGAGAGGCTGGGTGAGGAAATGCAGACCTTTTAAAGTAATACTGCCTGGTACCCATTCCATGGGTCCCAAATCGGCAGGTTCAAGGGAATCTTCTGACAGCGAAAACATGCCTGCGAAACCGAGATGAATGTACACCGTGTGCTCAGGAGAGGTGTCTAAAATGCACCTCATTTTTGATCTCCTGGTGCTGGGGTTCTCCATTCCAGCCACATTACTAAAAATCTCCCCACTTGGAGAATCAGCACCTTTAACCTCCTGTTTCACACAGTTTGCAATTTGTGCAGAGGATAAATGGGAAGGGGGGAACCAATGAGAGATTAGCTGTAGGAGTTTTGACAGGCACATGTCACTCTAATTTCCCATTAGGAACAAGAATTAACCAAAGGCGCAGCCTGCCTCCTCAGAACCAGAATAGGGCCAGAAGCAATCCAAAGGTTTGTCGACCAGCTCACAATAAAAGTGAGTTGCAAAATGGAGCTCAGGAACAGACAATTCAAACACTTGCAAAGATATAAATGATAACCAACGTCCAAAAATATATTCAGGTAAGGCAACAAAGAGGATCTGAATGAGAGGCAGAATTGCAAGAAACATATTACAAAAGGTAGATTGTACTCACATTTAAAGCATATGAAAAGCAGCAGAATTTCTCAAATGATGCAGTTGGGCAAAAGGGTGTATGCCTTTTTTTCATGAATATCTTCAGGAAAAAAACACATACAGAGTTTTTGGCCAATCAAGCAAGCGGGAAATGCAAATCCGCACAACAAAGAAGTCTCAATTTCCACTGCTGAGAAAGGCCATCCAAAAAATGTGTACAAACCAGAAATGCAGGAGAGGCCATGGAGAACAGGGAGCCTAGTCACGCTGATGGGTGGGGTATAAATATCCAAGAGCCACTCTGAAGAAGCGTATGCTGTTTCCTAAAACATTTAAATACAAAGTCCCCGAGCAAAGGGGACTTCAACTCATGGACATATAACTTGGGAAGACTAAATATCGACAAGACACAGGCTCCCCAATGTTTAGGGCTGCTCTGCATACAAGAACCTCAACTTCGGTACACCTAAAATATCCCAGGAAAAAGAGGAAAGCATAAATAACTTGTGGTAATTTTGTACAACGGAATATCACTCAGACGTGAAATCAATGTCATAAGGCCAGTAGCAGCATAAAGAGTTGATTTAGGTATGATGATTCTAAGTGAAATTAGTCACACAGAAAAAGAATCTATTCATAAGATATCACTTACAGAGGGAATGTCAACATCACAACACATGAACTGAATTAAGAAAGAGAACAGAGTCTCACATTTAGAAAACACTCTTATGCCTGTTTAATGGGAAAGGAGAGGTGGGATGATGCATAAAACCAGAGTTTGATATTAGCACAGGTACCATTCCATAAACCAAATACAGCATAGAAAAGACCTACAACTTCCTCAGTGAACGGGACTCAAACCCCCTATTCCCCGCAGAGGAATATATCTGACTAGTGAGAATCTTAAAACCTATGTACTTATATGTCTCCGTAAGGGAATCAAGTATGTCTAGACCGGCATAAACAGGTCAGTGAAAATCAGCTCAACCTCATTATAAAAATGAATTTCAAAAACAAAACAAAAAAAACAGCGGAATTCTTACACAATTCCTTCAGGGGTTCTGATGAAACCTGGAATGACCCTATCTGCAAAACAGCTGGATGAGACATAAGGCTGGACACTTGGGACTGAGAGGACTGGTGAGATTGGGAGAGAAAATGCAGACCCTATAAAGTATCAATGCATGCCACCATTCCATGGGTCCCAAATCTCCAGGTAGAAGGGAATATCACTACAGTTATAACATGTATGGGAAACCTAGAGCATGGACACCCTGTGATGGTGAAAGGTTTCTAAATGTCTCCTAATTTTTCCTCTCCTTGTGCTCCAGTTTGGCATTCAAACTGCTTTACTATCAATCTCCCAACTTAGGAGAGCCAGCCCCTATAACCTCCTGGTTCGCACAGTTTGCTAATTGTGCAGAGGATGAAAGGGAAGAGGGAGAACCAATCAGAGAGTAGATGTAGGCATTTGGACGGGCACATGTCACTCTAAATTCACGTCAGCAGGAAGAATTATTAACCAAAGCCTCAGCCACCCACAGGGAACCAGTATAGCCACCCCTGGAACCAGTATAGGTCCTCAAGCAAAATTTTGGATTTGCGGTCAGCTCCCAAAAATGGGATTTGAAAATTGGAGCTCAGGGGCACAGCAATTCACAAAACTGCAGAGTTATAAAGGATAACTCTCTTCCAAAAATCTGTTGAGGGAAGGTAACAAATCAGACTTGAAAATGAGGCAGAATTGCACAAAACATATTTCAAGAGGTAAAGTGGAATCGCCTTTAAAGCACAGGAAAAGCATCACAACTTCGACAATGATGCACTTGGCCAAAAACGGTGTATGCCTTTTCTCCTGAATATATTCAGGAGAAAACGCATACCCCCTTTTTGGCCAATCAAGCAAGCGTGCAATGCAAATCCACACTACAAAGAATTGTCACTTCCCACCGGTCAAAAGGGACATCCGAAAATCTGTAAAAACCAGAAAGGCAAGAGAGAGATGAGAAAGGCATGAAGCAATGTGATCCCAAGGGTCATGGTGTATTGTGATGACAAGCGCATGGAGCATTTTGATGACAAGAGTTCCGGATCATTGTGTTGTCAGGGTTCATGGAGCATTGTGACGACAGGTGTCATGGATCATTGTGGTGACAGGGGTCATGAAGCATTGTGATGAGAAGGTCATGGAGCATTGGGATGAAAATGTTCATGGAGTATTGTGATGAGAGACGACAGGGAGCATTGTGATGACAACGTACTGGATCATTGTAATGAGAAGACCATGGAGCCTTGTGATGACAAGTCTCATGGAACATTCTGATGAAAAGGGGCATGGAGCATTGTGATTACAGGGGTCTTGGAGCATTGTGATGACAAGGGCATTGAGGATTGGGATGAGAAGGCCATGGAGCATTCTGATGACATGCATCATGGAGCTCTGTGATGACAAGGGCATGGGACATTGTGATGAAAAATGCATGGAGCCTTGTCATGACGGGGTTCAAGGATCATACTGATGACAAGTGTCAGGGAACATTGTGATGACAAGGGTATTGAGCATTGTGATGACAAAGGTCATGGAGCATTGTGATGAGAAGACCATGGATAATTGTGATGACGAGCATCATGGGGCATTGTGATGATCAGGGATATGGAACATTTTGATCACAAGGATTTGGAGCATTGTGATGACAGAGGTCATGGAGCATTTTGATTTCATTGTGATGACAATAGCATGAAGCATTATGATGATGGGCATGGTGCATTGTGATGCCAGGATTCATAGATCATTGAGATGAAAAGGGGCATGGAGCATTGTGATTACAGGAGTCTTGGCGCATTGTGATGACAATGTCATGGAGCATCGTGAATGAGAAGGCCAAGGAGCATTCTGATGACATGCGTCCTGGAGCGTTGTGATGACAAGGGCATGGAGCATTGTGATTACAGGGGTCTTGGATCATTGTGATGACAAGGGTCATGGAGACTTGTGATGACAAGGCTGTGGAACATTGTGATGGCAGCGGTCATGGAGCATTGTTATGACAGGGGTAATGGAGCATTGTGATGACAAGGGCATGGAGAATTGGTCTGAAATGTTTCATGGATTATTGTGATGAGAGGGGGCAAGGAGCATTGTGATGACAAGGGCATGGAACACTGTGATACATGGGTCATGGAGGATTGTAATGACAAGCGCAGGGAGCATTGTGAGAAGAATGGCATCGAGCATTGTGATGAAAAGCGTCATGGAGCCTGTGATAACAAGGGCATGGAACAATGTGATGAGAGGGTTCATGGAGCATTGTGATGACAATGGCATGCAGCATTGTGATGCCAAGGGTCATGGAGTTTTGTGATGACAAAGGTCATGGAGAATTTTGATGACAAGGGTGTGGTGCATTCTGTTGTGAAGGGCAGGGAGCATTGAGATGACAGGGTCATGGAGCAATTTGATGAAAAGTGTCATGGAACATTTGGATGACAGGGCTTATGGAACATTGTGATGTCAGGGGTCATGGAACATTTTCATGACAGGGGTTATGGACCATTGTGATGACAGGGGAGTGGGTGTATTGTGATGACTAGTGAGGGAACATTTTGATATCAGTGGTGAGAGAGCATTTTTATAAGACGTGCATGGAGCATTGTGATGACAATCTTTATGGAGCATTGTGATGAAATGGTTGTGGAGCATTCTGATGCCAAGTTTTATGGAGGATTTTGATGACAAAGGTAATGAAGTATTGTGATGACAAGGGCTTGGAGCATTGTGATGGCAAGGGTCATGGAGCATTGCGATGACAAGGGAATGGATCATTGTGGTGACAACGGCCATTGAGAATTTTGATGAAAATTTCGTGAAGCATTGTGATGACAAAGGAATGGAACTTGCTATGAAAGGGTTCATGGGTCATTGCAATGAAAAGTGCATGGAGAATTGTGATGACAAGAGCATGTAACATTGTGATGAGAACTGTCTTGGAGCATTGTGATGACAAGGACGTGGAGAATTGTGATGACAAGGGACATGGGGCATTGTGATAACCAGGGCATGGAGCATTGTGATGGCAAGACCGTGGAGCAATGTGATGAGAAGACCATGAATAATTTTGGTGACGAGCATCATAGAGCACTGTAATGACAAGGGGCTTGGAGCAGTTTGATGACACGTGTCATGGAGCATTGTGATGACAGGCGTCATGGATCTTTGTGATGACAAGGGTCATGGAGCATTCTGATGACAAGATTGTGGAGTATTGTGATGACAAAGCATGTAACTCTGTGATGAGAAGTGTCATGGAACAGAGTAATGCCAAGAAAGTGGAGAATTGTGATGACAGGGAACATGGAGCATTGTGATGACTAGGGCATGGAGCATTGTGATGGCAAGACCGTGGAGCATTGTGATGAGAAGACTATGGATAATTGTGATGACAAGCGTCATGGAGCACTGTAATGACAAGGGGTATGGAGCATTGTGATGACAGTGGACATGGAGCATTGCGATGGCAAGGGTCATGGATCATTCTGATGACAAGCTTGTGGAGTATTGTGATGACAGTGGCATGGAGCATTGTGATGAAAACGGCATCGGGCATTGTGATGAAAAAGGCATGGAGCCTTTTCGTGACAGGGTTCAAGGAGCATTCTGACGACAAGGGTCAGGGAGCATTGTGAGACAAGTGTATTGAGAATTGTGATGCCAATGGTCATGGAGCATTGTGATGAAAAGGGCATGGAGTATTGTGATGACAGGCATCATGGAGCGTTGTGATGACAAGTGTTATGGAACATTGTGATCACAAGGGTTTGGAGCATTGTGATGACAGAGGTCATGGATCATTTTGATTTCAAGGAGCATGGAGCATTGTGATGACAAGGGCAAGAAGCAATGTGATCCCAAGGTTCATGGAGGATTGTGATGACAATAGTAATGGGGTATTGTGATGACAAGCACATAGAGCATTGTAATGACAAGGTCATGTAGCATTTTGCTGACAAAGGTATGGAGCATTGTGATGACAGGTGTCATGGAGCACTGTGATGACAAGCGTCACGGAGCATTGTGAATACAGGGGTCATGGAGCATTGGGATGACAAGGGCATGGATGATTTTGATGACAAGGGTCATGGAGCACTGGGCTGAAAATGTTCATGGAGTGTTGTGATGACAGGGTCATGGAGCATTGTGATGGCTAGGGAATGGAGCATTGTGATGACAAGAGTCCCGGATCATTGTGTTGTCAGGTGTCATGGAGTGTTGTGATGACAGTGGTCATGGAGCATTGTAATGATATTGGTCATGGAGCATTGTGATGAGAAAGTCATGGAGCATTGGGCTGAAAATATTCATGGAGTATTGTGATGACAGTGGTCATGGAGCATTGTGATGATCGAGGTCATGGAACATTTTGATTTCATTGTGATGACAATAGCCTGAAGCATTATGATGATGGGCATGGTGCATTGTGATGACAGGGTTCATGGAGCATGGAGATGAAAAGGGACATGGAGCATTGTGATTACAGGGGTCTTGGAGCATTGTGATGAAAAGGGCATGGAACATTGTGATGAGAAGGCCATAGAACATTCTGATGACATGCCTCATTGAGATTTGTGATGACAAGGGCTTGGAGCATTGTGATTACAGGGGTTTTAGAGCATTGTGATGACAAGTGTCATGGAGCCTTGTGATGACAAGGCCGTGGAACATTTTGATGGCAGGGTTCATGGAGCATTGTTATGACAGAGGTAATGGAGCATTGTGATGAGAAGAGCATGGAGCATTCAATTAAAAGTTTTATGGAGCAGAGCGATGACAAATTTGTGGACTGTTGTGATGAAAAGCACGTTTCACACTGTGATGACAAGGATCATGAGGCATGGTTCTGACAAAGGCATGGAGCATTGTGATGACAAGGGTCACCGAGCATTGTGATGAAAAGTTCATGGAGCATTGTTGTTACAATGGTCACAGAGACTTGTGATGACACGGGCATGGACCATTGTGATGACAAACGTTATGCAGCATTGTGATGACTGGAGACATGGAGGATTATGATGACAGGGGTCATGGAGCATTGTGATGACAAAGGCATGCAGCATTGTGATGAGAAGTTCATGGAGTATTTTGAAGAAAGGTGTCAGGGAGCATTGTGATGACATATGTCATGTTCCACTGTGATGACAATGGCATGGGGCATTGTGATGCCAAATTTAATGGAGGATTGTGATGACAAATATAATGGAGCATTGTGATGACTAGGGATTGGAGCATTATGATAACAAGGGCCATTGAGAATTTTCATGACAATGTCATGAAGCATTGTGATGACAAGGTCCTGGAGCATTGTGATGAGAAAACTATGGAGCCTTGTGATGACAAGTCTCATGGAGCATACTGATGAAAAAGGGCATAGAGCATTGAGATTATAGGGGTCTAGGAACATTGTGATGACAAGGGCATGGAGCATTGTGAGGAGAAGGCCAAGGAGCATTCTGATGACATGGGTCATTGAGATTTGTGATGACAAGTGCATGGAGCATTGCGATGAGAAGGCTATGGAACCTTCTGATGACATGCGTCATTGAGCTTTGTGATGACAAGGGCATGCATCAATGTGATGAGAGCGTTCATAGAGCACTGTGATGACAATGACATGGATCTTTGTGATGACATAAGTAATGGAGCATTTTTATGACTGAAGTCATGGAGCATTGTGATGACAGGTGTCATGGAACATTGTAAAGACTGGGGTGAGGGATTATTGTGATGAATAGTGATGTAACATTGTGATATCAGTGGTGAGAGAGCATTTTGATGAGAAGTGCATGGAGCCTTGTGATGACAAGTTTTAAGGAGCATTGTGTTGACAAGATTGTGGAGCATTTTGATGACAAGCGCATCGCGCATTGTGATGACAAGGGTCATGGAGCATTGTGCTGAGAAAGGCATAGAGCTTTGTAATGACAAGTGTCAAAGAACATTGTGATGAAAAGTTCATGGAGGATTGTGGTTAAAATGGTCACAAAGACTGTTGAGGACCAGGGCATGGATCTTTGTGATTACAAAGTTCATGAAGCATGGTGATGACTGGAGTCATGGAGCATTGTGATGACAGGGGTCATGAAGAATTGAGATAACAAGGGCATGTAGCATTGTGATGACAAGGACATGGATCATTGGTCTAGTAAGTTTCATGGATTATTGTGATGACAGTTGGAATGGCGCATTGTGATGACAAGGGCATGGAGCATTGTGATGACCAGGTCATGCAGTATTGTGAAGACAGGTGTCAGGGAGCATTGTGATGACATATGCAATGGCCCATTGTGATTACAATGGCTTGGAGCATTGTGATGACAAGGGTCAGGGAGCATTATGCTGACAAGTGCCTGGATAATTGTGATGCCAATTCTCATAGAGCATTCAGATGACAAGCTTATGGAGTATTTTGATGACAATGGCATGGAGCATTGTAATGAAAACGGCATGGGGCATTGTGATGAAAAAGTCATGGAGCCTTTTCGTGACAGGTTTCAAGGAGCATTCTGACGACAAGTGTCAAGGAGGATTGTGATGACAGGTGTATTGAGAATTGTGATGACAAAGTTCATGGAGCATTGTGAGGAAAAGGGCATGGAGTATTGTGATGACAGGCATCATGGAGCGTTGTGATGACAAGTGTTATGGAACATTGTGATCACAAGTGTTTGGAGCATTGTGATGACGGAGGTCATGGATCATTTTGATTTCAAGGAGCATGGAGCATTTTGATGACAAGGGCATGAAGCAATGTGATCCCAAGGTTCAAGGAGGATTGTGAAGACAATGGTAATGGAGGATTGTGATGACAAGTGCATAGAGCACTCTAATGACAAGGTAATGTAGCATTTTGCTGACAAAGGCATGGAGCATTGTGATGATGGGCATGGTGCACTGTGATGACAGTGTTCATGGAGCATTGAGATGAAAAGGGGCATGGAGCATTTTGATTACAGGGGTCTTGGAGCATTGTGATGACAAGGGCATGAATCATTGTGATGAAAAGGCCATGGAACATTCTGATGACATGCGTCATGGAGCTTTGTGATGACAAGGGCATGGAGCATTGTGATGAGAAGGCCATGGAGCATTCTGATGACATGTGTCATGGAGCTTTGTGAAGATAAGTGCATGGAGCAATGTGATGAGAGCGTTCATGGAGCACTGTGTTGACAATGACATGGAGCATTTTGATGAGAAGGCCATGAAGCATTCTGATGACATGCGTCATGGAGTTTTTGATGACAAGGGCACGGAGCATTGTGATTACAGGGATCTTGGAGCATTGTGATGAAAAGGGCATGGATTATTGTGATGAAAAAGGCATGGAGCATTGTCATGACAGGGTTCAAGGAGCATTCTGACGACAAGTGTCAGGGAGCATTGTGATGACAAGTGTATTGAGCATTGTGATGACAAAGATCATGGAGCATTGTGATGAGAAAGCCATGGACAATTGTGATGATGAGCGTCTTGGGGTGTTGTGATGATAAGTGTTATGGAACATTGTGATCACAAGGGTTTGCAGCATTATGATGACAGAGGTCATGGAGAATATTGATTTCATTGTGATGACAATAGCCTGAAGCATTATGATGATGGGCATGGTGCATTGTGATGACAGGGTTCATGGAGCATTGAGATGAAAAGTGGCATGGAGCATTGTGTTTACAGGGGTCTTGGAGCATTGTGATGACAAGGGCATGGACCATTGTGATGAGAAGGCCATGGAACATTCTGATGACATGCGTCATGGAGCTTTGTGATGACAAGGGCATGGAGCATTGTGATTACAGGGGCTTCAGCATTGTGATAACAAGTGTCATGGAGCCTTGCGATGACAAGGCCGTGGAACATTGTGATGACAGGGGTCATGGTGCATTGTCATGACAGAGGTAATGGAGCATTGTGATGAGAAGGGCATGGAACATTGGTCTGAAATGTTTCATGGATTATTGTGATGAGAGTGGGCATGGAGCATTGTGATGACAAGGGTACGGAACACTATGATACATGGGTCATGCAGTTTTGTAATGACAAGGGCATGGAGCATAGTGATGAGAAGGGCATCGAGCATTGTGATGACAAATGTCATGGAGCTTTGTGATGACAAGGGCATTGAGCAATGTTATGAGAGGGTTTATGGAGCATTGTGATGACAATGACATGGAGCATTGTGATGCCAAGGGTCATGGAGTTTTGTGATGACAAGTCATGGAGCATTTTGATGAGAAGGGCATGTTGCATTGTGATGAGAAGGGCAGGGAGCATTTTGATGACCGGGTCATGCAGCAATTTGATGAAAAGTGTAATGGAACATTTTGATGACAGGGGTTATAGAACATTGTGATGTCAGGGGTCTTGGAGCTTTGGGATGAAAAGTGTCATGGAGCATTTTGATGACAGGGATTATGGAACATTGTGATGTCAGGGGTCATGGAACATTGTGATGATAAGGGGATGTAGCAGTGTGATGACAGGGTCATGGAATATTGTGATTACAGGGGTGAGGGAGTATTGTGATGACTAGTGATGGAACACTGTGATATCTCTGGTGAGAGAGCATTTTGATGAGAAGTGCATGGAGCATTGTGATTAAAATGTTTATGGAGCTTTGCAATGACAAGGTTGTGGATCGTTGTGATGAAATGCGCGTGGCACATTGTGATGACAGTTGTCATGGAGCATTGTGATGACAAAGGCATGCAGCATTGTGATGATAAGGTCATGGAGTATTGTGAAGACAGGTGTCAGGGAGCATTGTGATGACATATGTCATGGGCCATTGCGATGACAATGGCATGGAGCATTGTGAAGCCAAATGTAATGGAGGACTGTGATGACAAATATAATGGAGCATTGTGATGATTAGGGCTTGGAGCATTATGAGGACAAGGGCCATTGAAAATTTTCATGACAAAGTCATGAAGCATTGTGATGACAAGGTTCTGGAGCATTGTGATGACAAAACCATGGAGCCTTGTGATGACAAGTCTCATGGAGCATACTGATGAAAAGGGGCATGGAACATTGTGATTACAGGGGTCTTGGATCATTGTGATGACAAGGGCATGGAGCATTGTGAGGAGAAGACCAAGGAGCATTCTGATGGCATGCGTCATTGAGCTTTGTGATGACAAGGGCATGGAGCATTGAGATTACATGGATCTTGGAGCATTGTGATGAAAAGGGCATGGATCATTGTGATGAAAAAGGCATGGAGCCTTGTCATGACAGGGTTCAAGGAGCATACAGACAACAAGTGTCAGGGAGCATTGTGATGACAAGTGTATTGAGCATTGTGATGACAAAGCTCATGGAGCATTGTGTTGAGAAAGCCACTGATAATTGTAATGACGAGCGTCATGGGGCATTGTGATGACAAGTGTAATGGAATAATGTGATCACAAGGGTTTGGAGCATTGTTATGACAGAGGTCATGGAGCATTTTGATTTCATTGTGATGACAATAGCATAAACCATTATGATGATGGGCATGGTGCATTGTGATGACAGGGTTCATGGATCATTGAGATGGGAAGGGGCATAGAGCATTGTGATTACAGGGTTCTTGGAGCATTGTGATGAGAAGGGTCATGGAGCTTTGTGATGACAAGGCCATGGAACATCGTGATGGCAGGGGTCTTGGAGCATTGTTATGACTGGCATAATGGAGCATTGTGATGGCAACGGCATGGAGCATTGTGATGAGAAGGCCAGGGAGCATTCTGATGACATGTGTCATGGAGCTTTGTGAAGACAAGGGCATGGAGCAATGTGATGAGAGCATTCATGGAGCATTGTGATGACAATGACATGGAGCATTGTGATGCCAAGGGTCATGGATCTTTGTGATGACAAAGGTCATGGAGCATTTTGATGGCAAGTACGTTGTGCTTTGTGATGAGAAGGGCAGGGAGCATTCTGATGACAGGGTCATGGAGCAATTTGATGAAAAGTGTCATGGAACATTTTGATGACAGGAGTTATGGAACATTGTGATGTCAGGGGTCATCGAACATTGTGATGATAAGTGCATGTAGCATTGTGATGACAGGAGTCATGGAACATTGTGATGACAGGGGTGAGGGAGTATTGTGACAAATAGTGATGTAGCACTGTGATATCAGTGGTGAGAGAGCATTTCGATGAGAAGTGCATGGAGCATTGTGATGACAAGTTTTATGGAGCACTGTGATGACAAGATGGTGGAGCACTGTGATGTCAAGCGCATGGTGCATTGTGATGGCATGTGTCATGGAGCATTGTGCTGACAAGTGCATGGAGCATTGTGATGACAAGGGTCATGGAGCATTGTGCTGAGAAAGTCATAGAGCATTATGATGACAAGGGTCAAAGAGCACTGTGATGAAAAGTTCATGGAGCATTGTGGTTAAAAAGGTCACAGAGATTGCTGATGACGATGACATGGACCATTGTGATGACAAAGGTCATGAAGCATTGTGATGACTCTATTCACGGAGCATTGTGATGACAGGGGTCATGGAGCATTGTGATAACAAGGGCATGGAGCATTGTGATGACAAGGGCATGGAACATTGGTCTCACAAGTTTCATGAATTATTGCGATGACATTTGGAATGACACATTGTGATGACAAGGGCATGGAGCATTGTGATGACCAGGTCATGCCGTATTGTGAAGACAGGTGTCAGGGAGCATTGTGATGACATATGTAATGGCCCATTGTGATGACAATGGCATGGAGCATTGTGATGCCAAGTGTCATGGAGGATTCTGATGACAAAGGTAATGGAGCATTGTGATGACTATGTCTTGGAGCATTGTGATGACAAGGGTCAGGGTGCATTGTGCTGACAAGTGCATGGAGATTTGTGATGACAAGGGTCATGGAACATTCTGATGAGAAGCTTGTGGAGTATTTTGATGACAATGGCATGGAGCATTGTGATGTAAACGGCATGGGGCATTGTGATGAAAAAACATGGAGGCTTTTCGTGACAGGGATCAAGGAGCATACTGACGACAAGTGTCAGGGAGCACTGTGATGACAAGTGTATTGAGAATTGTGATGACAAAAATCATGGAGCATTGTGATGAAAAGGGCATGGAGTATTGTGATGACAGGCATCATGGTGCGGTGTGAGGACAAGTGTTATGGAACATTGTGATCACAAGGGCTTGGAGCATTGTGATGACAGTGGTCATAGATCATTTTGATTTCAAGGAGCATGGAGCATTGTGATGACAAGGTAATGAAGCAATGTGATCCCAAAGTTCATAGAGGATTGTGATGACAATGGTAATGGAGTATTGTGATGACAAGCACATAGAGCATTGTAATGACAAGGTCATGTAGCATTTTGCTGACAAAGGCATGCAAAATTGTGATGACAGGTGTCCTGGAGCACTGTGATGACAAGCGTCATGGAGCATTGTGAATACAGGGTTTATGGAGCATTGGGATGTCAAGGGCATGGATCATTGTGATGACAAGTGTCCTGGAGAAATGTGATGACTAGGGAATGGAGCATTGTGATGACAAGAGTCCCGGATCATTGTGTTGTCAGGTGTCATGGATTGTTGTGATGACATTTGTCATGGAGCATTGCGATGACAAGGGAATGGAGCATGGTGATGACAATGTCCTGGAGCATTGTGATGAGAAGACCATGGAGACTTTTGATGAGAAGACTCATGGAGCATTCTGTTGAAAAGGGGCATGGATCATTGTGATTACAGGGGTCTTGGAGCATTGTGATGACAAGGGCATGGATCATGGTGATGAGAAGGCCATGGAGCATTCTGATGACATGCCTCATGGAGCTTTGTGATGACAAGGGCATGGAGCATTGTGATTACAGGGGTCTTGGAGCATTGTTATGAAAAGGGCATGGAACATTGTGATGAAAAAGGCATGCAGCCTTGTTATGACAGGTTTCAGGAGCATACTGACGACAAGTGTCAGGGATCATTGTGATGACAAGTGTATTGAGCATTGTGATGACAAAGATCATGGAATATTGTGATGAGAAGACCATGGATAATTGTGATGACGAGCGTCATGGGGCACTGTGATGACAACTGTCATGAGGCCATGTGATGACAAGGCCGTGGAACATTGTGATGGCAGGGGTCATGGAGCATTGTTATGACAGGGGTAATGGAGCATTTTGATAAGAAGGGCATGGAGCATTGGTCTGAAATATTTCATGGATTATTGTAATGAAAGTGGCATGGTGCATTGTGAAGACAAGGGCACGGAACACTGTGATACATGGGTCATGGGTCATGGAGCTTTGTGAGGACAAGTCATGGAGCATTGTGATGACAAGGGCATGGAGCATTGTGATGACAGGGACATGGAGCTTTGTTATGACAGGGGCATGGAACATTGGTCTGACAAGTTTCAAAGATTATTGTCATGACAGTGGACATAGTGCATTGTGATGACAATGGCATGGAGCATTGTGAAGAGAAGGTCATGGATTATTGTGAAGACAGGTGTCAGGGAGCATTGTGATGACATATGTCATGGTCCATTGCGATGACAATGGCAGGGAGTATTGTGATGCCAAATATAATGGAGGATTGTGATGACAAATATAATGGAGCATTGTGATGACTAGGGCTTGGAGCATTGTGATTACAGGGGTCTTGAAGCATTGTGATGAAAAGGGCATGGATCATTGTGATGAAAAAGGCATGGAGCCTTGTCATGACAGATTTCAAGGAGCATACAGAAAACAAGTGTCAGGGAGAATTTTGATGACAAGTGTATTGAGCATTGTGATGACAAAGTTCATGGGACACTGTGATGAGAAGACCATGGATAATTGTGATGAGGAGCGTCATGGTTCATTGTGATGACATGTGTTATGGAATATTGTGATCACAAGGGTTTTGAGCATTGTTATGACAGAGGTCATGGAGCATTTTGATTTCATTTTGATGACAATAGCATGAAGCATTATGATGATGGGCATGGTGCATTGTGACGACAGAGTTCATGGATCATTGAAATGAAAATGGGCATAGAGCATTGTGATTACAGGGTTCTTGGAGCATTGTGATGAGAAGGGTGATGGGCCCTTGTGATGACAAGGCCATGGAATATCGTGATGGCTGGGGTCATGGAGCATTGTTATGACAGGGGTAATGGAGCATCTTGATGGCAAGGGCATGGAGCATTGTGATGAGAAGGCCATGGAGCATTCTGATGACATGTGTCATGGAGCTTTGTGAAGATAAGTGCATGGAGCAATGTGATGAGAGCGTTCATGGAGCACTGTGTTGACAATGACATGGAGCATTTTGATGAGAAGGCCATGAAGCATTCTGATGACATGCGTCATGGAGTTTTTGATGACAAGGGCATGGAGCATTGTGATTACAGGGATCTTGGAGCATTGTGATGAAAAGGGCATGGATTATTGTGATGAAAAAGGCATGGAGCCTTGTCATGACAGGGTTCAAGGAGCATTCTGACGACAACTGTCAGGGAGCATTGTGATGACAAGTGTATTGAGCATTGTGATGACAAAGATCATGGAGCATTGTGATGAGAAAGCCATGGACAATTGTGATGATGAGCGTCTTGGGGTGTTGTGATGATAAGTGTTATGGAACATTGTGATCACAAGGGTTTGCAGCATTATGATGACAGAGGTCATGGAGAATATTGATTTCATTGTGATGACAATAGCCTGAAGCATTATGATGATGGGCATGGTGCATTGTGATGACAGGGTTCATGGAGCATTGAGATGAAAAGGGGCATGGAGCATTGTGTTTACAGGGGTCTTGGAGCATTGTGATGACAAGGGCATGGACCATTGTGATGAGAAGGCCATGGAACATTCTGATGACATGCGTCATGGAGCTTTGTGATGACAAGGGCATGGAGCATTGTGATTACAGGGGCTTCAGCATTGTGATAACAAGTGTCATGGAGCCTTGCGATGACAAGGCCGTGGAACATTGTGATGACAGGTGTCATGGTGCATTGTCATGACAGAGGTAATGGAGCATTGTGATGAGAAGGGCATGGAACATTGGTCTGAAATGTTTCATGGATTATTGTGATGAGAGTGGGCATGGAGCATTGTGATGACAAGGGTACGGAACACTATGATACATGGGTCATGCAGTTTTGTAATGACAAGGGCATGGAGCATAGTGATGAGAAGGGCATCGAGCATTGTGATGACAAATGTCATGGAGCTTTGTGATGACAAGGGCATTGAGCAATGTTATGAGAGGGTTTATGGAGCATTGTGATGACAATGACATGGAGCATTGTGATGCCAAGGGTCATGGAGTTTTGTGATGACAAGTCATGGAGCATTTTGATGAGAAGGGCATGTTGCATTGTGATGAGAAGGGCAGGGAGCATTTTGATGACCGGGTCATGCAGCAATTTGATGAAAAGTGTAATGGAACATTTTGATGACAGGGGTTATAGAACATTGTGATGTCAGGGGTCTTGGAGCTTTGGGATGAAAAGTGTCATGGAGCATTTTGATGACAGGGATTATGGAACATTGTGATGTCAGGGGTCATGGAACATTGTGATGATAAGGGGATGTAGCAGTGTGATGACAGGGTCATGGAATATTGTGATTACAGGGGTGAGGGAATATTGTGATGACTAGTGATGGAACACTGTGATATCTCTGGTGAGAGAGCATTTTGATGAGAAGTGCATGGAGCATTGTGATTAAAATGTTTATGGAGCTTTGCAATGACAAGGTTGTGGATCGTTGTGATGAAATGCACGTGGCACATTGTGATGACAGTTGTCATGGAGCATTGTGATGACAAAGGCATGCAGCATTGTGATGATAAGGTCATGGAGTATTGTGAAGACAGGTGTCAGGGAGCATTGTGATGACATATGTCATGGGCCATTGCGATGACAATGGCATGGAGCATTGTGAAGCCAAATGTAATGGAGGACTGTGATGACAAATATAATGGAGCATTGTGATGATTAGGGCTTGGAGCATTATGAGGACAAGGGCCATTGAAAATTTTCATGACAAAGTCATGAAGCATTGTGATGACAAGGTCCTGGAGCATTGTGATGACAAAACCATGGAGCCTTGTGATGACAAGTCTCATGGAGCATACTGATGAAAAGGGGCATGGAGCATTGTGATTACAGGGGTCTTGGATCATTGTGATGACAAGGGCATGGAGCATTGTGAGGAGAAGACCAAGGAGCATTCTGATGGCATGCGTCATTGAGCTTTGTGATGACAAGGGCATGGAGCATTGAGATTACATGGATCTTGGAGCATTGTGATGAAAAGGGCATGGATCATTGTGATGAAAAAGGCATGGAGCTTTGTCATGACAGGGTTCAAGGAGCATACAGACAACAAGTGTCAGGGAGCATTGTGATGACAAGTGTATTGAGCATTGTGATGACAAAGCTCATGGAGCATTGTGTTGAGAAAGCCACTGATAATTGTAATGACGAGCGTCATGGGGCATTGTGATGACAAGTGTAATGGAATAATGTGATCACAAGGGTTTGGAGCATTGTTATGACAGAGGTCATGGAGCATTTTGATTTCATTGTGATGACAATAGCTTAAAGCATTATGATGATGGGCATGGTGCATTGTGATGACAGGGTTCATGGATCATTGAGATGGAAAGGGGCATAGAGCATTGTGATTACAGGGTTCTTGGAGCATTGTGATGAGAAGGGTCATGGAGCTTTGTGATGACAAGGCCATGGAACATCGTGATGGCAGGGGTCTTGGAGCATTGTTATGACTGGCGTAATGGAGCATTGTGATGGCAAGGGCATGGAGCATTGTGATGAGAAGGCCAGGGAGCATTCTGATGACATGTGTCATGGAGCTTTGTGAAGACAATGGCATGGAGCAATGTGATGAGAGCATTCATGGAGCATTGTGATGACAATGACATGGAGCATTGTGATGCCAAGGGTCATGGATCTTTGTGATGACAAAGGTCATGGAGCATTTTGATGGCAAGTACGTTGTGCTTTGTGATGAGAAGGGCAGGGAGCATTCTGATGACAGGGTCATGGAGCAATTTGATGAAAAGTGTCATGGAACATTTTGATGACAGGAGTTATGGAACATTGTGATGTCAGGGGTCATCGAACATTGTGATGATAAGTGCATGTAGCATTGTGATGACAGGAGTCATGGAACATTGTGATGACAGGGGTGAGGGAGTATTGTGACAAATAGTGATGTAGCACTGTGATATCAGTGGTGAGAGAGCATTTCGATGAGAAGTGCATGGAGCATTGTGATGACAAGTTTTATGGAGCACTGTGATGACAAGATGGTGGAGCACTGTGATGTCAAGCGCATGGTGCATTGTGATGGCATGTGTCATGGAGCATTGTGCTGACAAGTGCATGGAGCATTGTGATGACAAGGGTCATGGAGCATTGTGCTGAGAAAGTCATAGAGCATTATGCTGACAAGGGTCAAAGAGCACTGTGATGAAAAGTTCATGGAGCATTGTGGTTAAAAAGGTCACAGAGATTGCTGATGATGATGACATGGACCATTGTGATGACAAAGGTCATGAAGCATTGTGATGACTGTATTCACGGAGCATTGTGATGACAGGGGTCATGGAGCATTGTGATAACAAGGGCATGGAGCATTGTGATGACAAGGGCATGGAACATTGGTCTCACAAGTTTCATGAATTATTGCGATGACATTTGGAATGACACATTGTGATGACAAGGGCATGGAGCATTGTGATGACCAGGTCATGCCGTATTGTGAAGACAGGTGTCAGGGAGCATTGTGATGACATATGTAATGGCCCATTGTGATGACAATGGCATGGAGCATTGTGATGCCAAGTGTCATGGAGGATTCTGATGACAAAGGTAATGGAGCATTGTGATGACTATGTCTTGGAGCATTGTGATGACAAGGGTCAGGGTGCATTGTGCTGACAAGTGCATGGAGATTTGTGATGACAAGGGTCATGGAACATTCTGATGAGAAGCTTGTGGAGTATTTTGATGACAATGGCATGGAGCATTGTGATGTAAACGGCATGGGGCATTGTGATGAAAATACATGGAGGCTTTTCGTGACAGGGATCAAGGAGCATACTGACGACAAGTGTCAGGGAGCATTGTGATGACAAGTGTATTGAGAATTGTGATGACAAAAATCATGGAGCATTGTGATGAAAAGGGCATGGAGTATTGTGATGACAGGCATCATGGTGCGGTGTGAGGACAAGTGTTATGGAACATTGTGATCACAAGGGCTTGGAGCATTGTGATGACAGTGGTCATAGATCATTTTGATTTCAAGGAGCATGGAGCATTGTGATGACAAGGTAATGAAGCAATGTGATCCCAAAGTTCATAGAGGATTGTGATGACAATGGTAATGGAGTATTGTGATGACAAGCACATAGAGCATTGTAATGACAAGGTCATGTAGCATTTTGCTGACAAAGGCATGCAACATTGTGATGACAGGTGTCCTGGAGCACTGTGATGACAAGCGTCATGGAGCATTGTGAATACAGGGTTTATGGAGCATTGGGATATCAAGGGCATGGATCATTGTGATGACAAGTGTCCTGGAGAAATGTGATGACTAGGGAATGGAGCATTGTGATGACAAGAGTCCCGGATCATTGTGTTGTCAGGTGTCATGGATTGTTGTGATGACATTGGTCATGGAGCATTGCGATGACAAGGGAATGGAGCATGGTGATGACAATGTCCTGGAGCATTGTGATGAGAAGACCATGGAGACTTTTGATGAGAAGACTCATGGAGCATTCTGTTGAAAAGGGGCATGGATCATTGTGATTACAGGGGTCTTGGAGCATTGTGATGACAAGTGCATGGATCATGGTGATGAGAAGGCCATGGAGCATTCTGATGACATGCCTCATGGAGCTTTGTGATGACAAGGGCATGGAGCATTGTGATTACAGGGGTCTTGGAGCATTGTTATGAAAAGGGCATGGAACATTGTGATGAAAAAGGCATGCAGCCTTGTCATGACAGGTTTCAGGAGCATACTGACGACAAGTGTCAGGGATCATTGTGATGACAAGTGTATTGAGCATTGTGATGACAAAGATCATGGAATATTGTGATGAGAAGACCATGGATAATTGTGATGACGAGCGTCATGGGGCACTGTGATGACAACTGTCATGAGGCCATGTGATGACAAGGCCGTGGAACATTGTGATGGCAGGGGTCATGGAGCATTGTTATGACAGGGGTAATGGAGCATTTTGATAAGAAGGGCATGGAGCATTGGTCTGAAATATTTCATGGATTATTGTAATGAATGTGGCATGGTGCATTGTGAAGACAAGGGCACGGAACACTGTGATACATGGGTCATGGGTCATGGAGCTTTGTGAGGACAAGTCATGGAGCATTGTGATGACAAGGGCATGGAGCATTGTGATGACAGGGACATGGAGCTTTGTTATGACAGGGGCATGGAGCATTGGTCTGACAAGTTTCATAGATTATTGTCATGACAGTGGACATAGTGCATTGTGATGACAATGGCATGGAGCATTGTGAAGAGAAGGTCATGGATTATTGTGAAGACAGGTGTCAGGGAGCATTGTGATGACATATGTCATGGTCCATTGCGATGACAATGGCAGGGAGTATTGTGATGCCAAATATAATGGAGGATTGTGATGACAAATATAATGGAGCATTGTGATGACTAGGGCTTGGAGCATTGTGATTACAGGGGTCTTGAAGCATTGTGATGAAAAGGGCATGGATCATTGTGATGAAAAAGGCATGGAGCCTTGTCATGACAGATTTCAAGGAGCATACAGAAAACAAGTGTCAGGGAGAATTTTGATGACAAGTGTATTGAGCATTGTGATGACAAAGTTCATGGGACACTGTGATGAGAAGACCATGGATAATTGTGATGAGGAGCGTCATGGTTCATTGTGATGACATGTGTTATGGAATATTGTGATCACAAGGGTTTTGAGCATTGTTATGACAGAGGTCATGGAGCATTTTGATTTCATTTTGATGACAATAGCATGAAGCATTATGATGATGGGCATGGTGCATTGTGACGACAGAGTTCATGGATCATTGAAATGAAAATGGGCATAGAGCATTTTGATTACAGGGTTCTTGGAGCATTGTGATGAGAAGGGTGATGGGCCCTTGTGATGACAAGGCCATGGAATATCGTGATGGCTGGGGTCATGGAGCATTGTTATGACAGGGGTAATGGAGCATTGTGATGGCAAGGGCATGGAGCATTGTGATGAGAAGGCCATGGAGCATTCTGATGATATGTGTCATGGAGCTTTGTGAAGATAAGTGCATGGAGCAATGTGATGAGAGCGTTCATGGAGCACTGTGTTGACAATGACATGGAGCATTTTGATGAGAAGGGCATGAAGCATTCTGATGACATGCGTCATGGAGTTTTTGATGACAAGGGCACGGAACATTGTGATTACAGGGATCTTGGAGCATTGTGATGAAAAGGGCATGGATTATTGTGATGAAAAAGGCATGGAGCCTTGTCATGACAGGGTTCAAGGAGCATTCTGACGACAAGTGTCAGGGAGCATTGTGATGACAAGTGTATTGAGCATTGTGATGACAAAGATCATGGAGCACTGTGATGAGAAAGCCATGGACAATTGTGATGATGAGCGTCTTGGGGTGTTGTGATGATAAGTGTTATGGAACATTGTGATCACAAGGGTTTGCAGCATTATGATGACAGAGGTCATGGAGAATATTGATTTCATTGTGATGACAATAGCCTGAAGCATTATGATGATGGGCATGGTGCATTGTGATGACAGGGTTCATGGAGCATTGAGATGAAAAGGGGCATGGAGCATTCTGTTTACAGGGGTCTTGGAGCATTGTGATGACAAGGACATGGAGCATTGTGATGAGAAGGCCATGGAACATTCTGATGACATGCGTCATGGAGCTTTGTGATGAGAAAGGCATGGAGCATTGTGATTACAGGGGCTTCAGCATTGTGATAACAAGTGTCATGGAGCCTTGCGATGACAAGGCCGTGGAACATTGTGATGACAGGTGTCATGGTGCATTGTCATGACAGAGGTAATGGAGCATTGTGATGAGAAGGGCATGGAACATTGGTCTGAAATGTTTCATGGATTATTGTGATGAGAGTGGGCATGGAGCATTGTGATGACAAGGGTACGGAACACTATGATACATGGGTCATGCAGTTTTGTAATGACAAGGGCATGAAGCATAGTGATGAGAAGGGCATCGAGCATTGTGATGACAAATGTCATGGAGCTTTGTGATGACAAGGACATTGAGCAATGTTATGAGAGGGTTTATGGAGCATTGTGATGACAATGACATGGAGCATTGTGATGCCAAGGGTCATGGAGTTTTGTGATGACAAGTCATGGAGCATTTTGATGAGAAGGGCATGTTGCATTGTGATGAGAAGGGCAGGGAGCATTTTGATGACCGGGTCATGCAGCAATTTGATGAAAAGTGTAATGGAATATTTTGATGACAGGGGTTATAGAACATTGTGATGTCAGGGGTCTTGGAGCTTTGGGATGAAAAGTGTCATGGAGCATTTTGATGACAGGGATTATGGAACATTGTGATGTCAGGGGTCATGGAACATTGTGATGATAAGGGGATGTAGCAGTGTGATGACAGGGTCATGGAATATTGTGATTACAGGGGTGAGGGAGTATTGTGATGACTAGTGATGGAACACTGTGATATCTCTGGTGAGAGAGCATTTTGATGAGAAGTGCATGGAGCATTGTGATTAAAATGTGTATGGAGCTTTGCAATGACAATGTTGTGGATCGTTGTGATGAAATGCGCGTGGCACATTGTGATGACAGTTGTCATGGAGCATTGTGATGACAAAGGCATGCAGCATTGTGATGATAAGGTCATGGAGTATTGTGAAGACAGGTGTCAGGGAGCATTGTGATGACATATGTCATGGGCCATTGCGATGACAATGGCATGGAGCATTGTGAAGCCAAATGTAATGGAGGATCGTGATGACAAATATAATGTAGCATTGTGATGACTAGGGCTTGGAGCATTGTCATTACAAAACCATGGAGCCTTGTGATGACAAGTCTCATGGAGCATACTGATGAAAAGGGGCATGGAGGATTTTGATTACAGGGGTATTGGAACATTGTGATGACAAGGGCATGGAGCATTGTGCGAAGAAGACCAAGGAGCATTCTGATGGCATGCGTCATTGAGCTTTGTGATGACAAGGGCATGGAACATTATGATTACATGGGGCTTGGAGCACTGTGATGAAAAGTGCATGGATCATTGTGATGAAAAAGGCATGGAGCCTTGTCATGACAGGGTTCAAGAAGCATACAGACAACAAGAGTCAGGGAGCATTTTGATGACAAGTGTATTGAGCATTGGGATGACAAAGTTCATGGAGCATTGTGATGAGAAGACCATGGATAATTGTGATGACGAGCGTCATGTGGCATTGTGATGACAAGTGTTATGGAATATTTTGATCACAATGGTTTGGAGCATTGTTATGACAGAGGTCATGGAGCATTTTGATTTCATTGTGATGAAAATAGCATGAAGCATTATGATGATGGGCATGGTTCATTGTGATGACAGGGTTCATGGATCATTGAGATGAAAAGGAGCATAGAGCATTGTGATTACAGGGTTCTTGGAGCATTGTGATGAGAAGGGTCATGGAGAGTTGTGATGACAAGGCCATGGAATATCGTCATGGCAGGGGTCATGGAGGATTGTTATGACAGGGGTAATGGAGCATTGTGATGAGAAGGCCATGGAGCATTCTGATGACATGTGTCATGGAGCTTTGTGGTGACAAGCACATGGAGCAATGTGATGAGAGCGTTCATGGAGCATTGTGATGACAAAGACATGGAGCATTGTAATGCCAAAGGTCATGGATCTTTGTGATGACAAAGGTCATGGAGCATTTTGATGGCAACGGCGTTGTGCATTGTGATATGAACGGCAGGGAGCATTGTGATGACTGGGTCATGGAGCAATTGGATGAAATGTGTCATGGAACATTTTGATGACAGGTGTTATGGAACATTGTGATGTCAGGGGTCTTGGAGCATTTTGATGAATAGGGTCATGGAGCATTTTGATGACAGGTGTTATGGAATATTGTGATGTCAAGGGTCATCAAACATTGTGATGATAAGTGCATGGAGCATTGTGATGACAAGATTGTGGATCACTGTGATGACAAGCGCATGGTGCATTGTGATGACCTGTGTCATGGAGCATTGTGCTGACAAGCGCATGGAGCATTGTGATGACAAGTGTCATTGAGCATTGTGCTGAGAAGGCATAGATCATTTTGATGACAATGGTCAAAAGCATTGTGATGAAAATTCATGGAGCACTGTGTTTAAAAATGTCACAGAGACAGTTGATGATGTGGACATGGACCATTGTGATGACAAAGGTCATGAAGCATTGTTATGACTGGAGTCACGGAGCATTGTGATGACAGGGGTCATGGAGCATTTTGATAACAAGGGCATGGAGCAGTGTGATGACAAGGGCATGGAACATTGGTCTAATAAGTTACATGAATTATTGTGATGACAGCTGGAATGGTGCATTGTGATGACAAGGGCAGGGAGCATCGTGATGACCAGTTCATGCAGTATTGTGAAGACAGGTGTCAGGGAGCATTGTGATGACATATGTAATGGCCCATTGTGATGACAATGGCATGGAGCATTGTGATGCCAAGTGTCATGGAGGATTCTGATGACAAAGGTAATGGAGCATTGTGATGACAATGGCTTGGAGCATTTTGATGACAAGGGTCAGGGAGTATTGTGCTGATAAGTGCATGGAGATTTGTGATGACAAGGGTCATGGAACATTTTGATGACAAGATTGTGGAGTATTTTGATGACAATGGCATGGAGCATTGTGATGTGAAGGGCATGGAACATTGGTCTGAAATGTTTCATGCATGATTGTGATGAGAGTGGGCATGGAGCATTGTGATGACAAGGGCACGGAACACTGTGATACATGGGTCATGGGTCATGCAGTTTTATGATGAAAATTCATGGAGCATTGTGATGACAGGGGCATGGAGCATTGCTCTGACAATTTTCAGAGATAATTGTGATGACATTGGACATGGTCCATTATGATGGCAAGGGCATTGATCATTGTGAAGAGAAGGTCATGGAGTATTGTGAAGACAGGTGTCAGGGAGCATTGTGATGACATATGTCATGGTCCATTGCGATGACAATGGCAGGGAGTATTGTGATGCCAAATGTAATGGAGGATTGTGATGACAAATATAATGGAGCATTGTGATGACTAGGGCTTGGAGCATTATAATGACAAGGGCCATTGAGAATTTTCATGACAAGGTCGTGAAGCATTGTGATGACAAGATGCTGGAGCATTGTGATGAGAAAACCATGGAGCTTTGTGATGACAAGTCTCATGGAGCATACTGATGAAAAGGGGCAGGGAGCATTGTGATTACAGGGGTCTTGCCACATTGTGATGACAAGGACATGGAGCATTTTGAGCAGAAGGCCAAGGAGCATTCTGATGACATGTGTCATTGAGCTTTGTGATGACAAGGGCATGGAGCATTGTGATTACAGGGACCTTGGAGCATTGTGATGAAAAGGGCATGGATTATTGTGATGAAAAAGGCATGGAGCCTTTTCATGACAGTGTACAAGGAGCATTCTGACGACAAGTGTCAGGGAGCATTGTGATGACAAGTGTATTGAGCATTGTGATGACAAAGATCATGGAGCATTGTGATGAGAAGGCCATGGATAATTGTGATGATGAGCGTCATGGGTTGTTGTGATGATAAGTGTTATGGAACATTGTGGTCACAAGGGTTTGGAGCATTATGATGACAGAGGTCATGGAGAATATTGATTTCATTGTGATGACAATAGCCTGAAGCATTATGATGATGGGCATGGTGCATTGTGATGACAGGGTTCATGGAACACTGAGATGAAAAGGGGCATGGAGCATTGTGTTTACAGGGGTCTTGGAGCATTGTGATGACAAGGGCATGGAGCATTGTGATGTGAAATCCATGGAACATTCTGATGACATGTGTAATGGAGCTTTGTGATGACAAGGGCATGGAACATTGTGATTAAAGTGGTCTTCAGCCTTGTGATGACAAGTTTCATGGAGCCTGGTGATGACTAGGCCGTGGAACATTGAGATGGCAGGGGTCATGGTGCATTGTTGTGACAGAGGTAATGGATCATTGTGATGAGAAGGGCATGGAACATTGGTCTGAAATGTTTCATGGATTATTGTGATGAGAGTGGCCATGGAGCATTGTGATGACAAGGGTACGGAACACTATGATACATGGGTCATGCAGGATTGTAATGGCAAGGCATGGAGCATTGTGATGAGAAGGGCATCGAGCATTGTGATGACAAGTGTCATGGAGCTTTGTGATGACAAGGGCATTGAGCAATGTTATGAGAGGGTTCATGGAGCATTGTGATGACAATGACATGGAGCATTGTGATGACAATGACATGGAGCATTGTGATGCCAAGGGTCATGGAGCTTTGTGATAACAAGCCATGGAGCATTTTGATGACAAGGGCATGGTGCATTGTGATGAGAAGGGCAGGGATCATGTTGATGACCGGTCATGCAGCAATTTGATGAAAAGTATAATGGAACATTTTGATGACAGGTTTTATAGAACATTGTGATGTCAGGGGTCTTCGAGCTTTGGGATGAAAAGGGTCATGGAGCATTTTGATGACAGGGGTTATGGAACATTGTGATGTCAGGGGTCATGGAACATTGTGATGATAAGGGGATGTAGCAGTGTGATGACAGGGTCCTGGAGCATTGTGATTACAGGGGAGAGGGAATATTGTGATGACTAGTGATGGAACACTGAGATATCTCTGGTGAGAGAGCCTTTTGATGAGAAGTGCATGGAGCATTGTGATTATAATGTTTATGGAGCTTTGCAATGACAATGTTGTGGACCGTTGTGATGAAATTCGCGTGGCACATTGTGATGACAATGGTCATGGAGCATTGTTCTGACAAAGACATGGAGCATTGTGATGACAAGGGTCACAGAAAATTGTGATGAAAAGTTCATGGAGCATTGTGGTTACAAAGGTCACAGAGCCTTGTGATGATGCGGGCATGGACCATTGTGATGACAAACGTTATGAAGCATTGTGATGTTGGGGTCATGGAGCATTGTGATGACAGGGGTCATGGAGCATTGTGAGGACAAGGGCATGGAGCATTGTGATGACAGGGGCATGGAGCATTGGTCTGACAAGTTTCATAGATTATTGTGATGACAGTGGGCATGGTGCATTGTGAAGACAAGGGCATGGAGCACTGTGATGAGAAGGTCATGGGGTATTGTGAAGACAGGTGTCAGGGAGCATTGTGATGACATATGTCATGGTCCATTGCGATGACAATGGCATGGAGCATTCTGATGCCAAATGTAATGGAGAATTGTGATGACAAATATAATGGAGCATTGTGATGACTAGGGCTTGGAGCATTATGATGACAAGGGCCATTGAAAATTTTCATGACAAGGTCGTGAAGCATTGTGATGACAAGGTCCTGGAGCACTGTGATGACAAAACCATGGAGCCTTGTGATGACAAGTCTCATGGAGCATACTGAAGAAAAAGGTCATGGAGCACTGTGATTACAGCGGTCTTGGAACATTGTGATGATAAGGGCATGGAGCATTGTTAGGAGAAGAAAAACGAGCATTCTGATGGCATGCGTCATTGAGCTTTGTGATGACAAGTGCATGGACCTTTGTGATTACATGGGTCTTGGAGCATTGTGATGAAAAAGGCATGGAGCCTTGTCATAACAGAGTTCAAGGAGCATACAGACAGCAAGTGTCAGGGACCATTTTGATGACAAATGTATTGAGCATTGTGATGAAAAAGGTCATGGAGCATTGTGATGAGAAGACCATGGATAACTGTGATGACGAGTGTCATGTTTCATTGTGATGACAAGTGTTATGGATCATCGGGCTGAAAATGTTCATGGAGTATTGTGATGACAGGGGACATGGAGCCTTGTGATGACAAGGCCGTGGAACACTGTGATTGCAGGGGTCATGGAGCATTGTTATGACAGGTGTAATGGAGCATTGTGATGAGAAGGGCATGGAATATTGGTCTGAAATGTTTCATGGATTATTGTGATGAGAGTGAGCATGGAGCATTGTGATGACAAGGGCACGGAACACTGTGATACATGGGTCATGCAGGATTTTAATGACTAGGGCATGGAGCATTGTGATGAGAAGGATATCGATCATTGTGATGACAAGTGTCATGGAGCTTTGTGATGACAAGGGCATGGAGCAATGTGATGAGAGGGTTCATGGAGCATTGTGATGACAATGACATGGAGCATTGTGATGCCAAGTGTCATGGAGCTTTGTGATGACAAGTCATGGAGTATTTTGATGACAAGGGAATGGTGCAATGTGATGACAAATCTATGGAGCCTTGTGATGACAAGTCTCATGTAGCATACTGATGAAAATGGGCATGGAGCATTGTGATTACAGGGGTCATGGAACATTGTGATGACAAGGGCTTGGAACATTGTGAGGAGAAGACCAAGGAGCATTCTGATGGCATGCGTCATTGAGCTTTGTGATGACAAGGGCATGGAGCATTGTGATTACATGGGTCTTGGAGCATTGTGATGAAAATGGCATGGATCATTGTGATGAAAAAGGCATGGAGCCTTGTCATGACAGGGTTCATGGAGCATACAGACAACAAGTGTCAGGGAGTATTCTGATGACAAGTGTATTGAGCATTGTGATGACAAAGGTCATGGAGCATTGTGATGAGAAGACCATGGATAATTGTGATAATGAGAGTCATGGGGCATTGTGATGACAAGTGATATGGAATATGGTGATCACAAGGGTTTGGAACATTGTTATGACAGAGGTCATGGTGCATTTTGATTTCATTGTGATGACAATAGCATGAAGCATTATGATGATGGGCATGGTGCCTTGTGATAACAGGGTTCATGGATCATTGAGATGAAAAGGGGCATGGAGCATTGTGATTACAGGGTTCGTGGATTGTTGTGATAAGAATGATCATGGAGCCTTGTGATGACAAGGCCATGGAACATCGTGAGGGCTGGGGTCATGGAGCATTGTTATGACAGAGGTAATTGTGCATTGTGATGGCAGGGGCATGGACCATTGTGATGAGAAGGCCATGGAGCATTCTGATGACATGTGTCATGGAGCTTTGTGAAGACAAGGGCATGGAGCAATGTGATGAGAGTGTTCATGGAGCATTGTGATGAGAATTATATGGAGCACTGTGATACAAAGGGTCATGGATCATTGTGATGACAAAGGTCATGGAGCATTTTGATGACAAGGGCGTTGTGCATTTTGATGAGAAGGTCAGGGAGAATTGTGATGACCGGGTCATGGAGCAATTGGATGAAAAGTGTCATGGAACATTTTGATGACAGGTGTTATGGAACATTGTGATGTCAGGGTTCATCGAACATTGTGATGATAATTGAATGTAGCAATGTAATGACAGGAGTCATGGGAAACTGTGATGCCAGGGGTGAGGGAGTATTGTGACAAATAGTGATGTAGCACTGTGATATCATTGGTTAGAGAGCATTTTGATAAGAAGTGCATGGACCATTGTGAAGACAAGATTGTAGAGCACTGTGATGACAAGCGCATGGTGCCTTGTGATGACATGTGTCATGGAGCATTGTGCTGACAAGCGCATGGAGCATTTTGATGACAAGGTTCATGGAGCATTGTGCTGAGAAAGGCATAGAGCATTGTGATGACAAGGGTCAAAGAGCATTGTGATGAAAAGTTCATGGAGCATTGTGGTTAAAATGGTCACAGAGACTGTTGATGACGAGGGCATGGACCATTGTGATGACAAAGGTCATGAATCACTGTGTTGACTGGAGTCACGGAGCATTGTGATGACAGGGGTCAGGGAGCATTTTGATAACAAGGGCGTGGAGCATTGTGATGACAAGGGCATGGAACATTAGTCTAATAAATTTCATGGATTGTTGTGATGACAGTTGGAATGGCGCATTGTGATGAAAAGGGCATGGAGCATTGTGTTGACCAGATCATGCAGTATTGTGAAGAGAGGTGTCAGGGAGCATTGTGATGACATATGTAATGGCCCATTGTGATGGCAATGGCATGGAACATTGTGATGCCAAGTGTCATGGAGGATTGTGATGACAAATGTAATGGAATATTGTGATGACAATGGCTTGGAGCATTGTGATGAAATGGGTGAGTGAGCATTGTGCTGACAAGTGCATGGAGAATTGTGATGACAAGGGTCATGGAGCATTCTGATGAAAAGCTTGTGGAGTATTTTGATGACAATGGCATGGAGCATTGTGATGAAAACGGCATGGGGCATTGTGATGAAAATGGCATGGAGCCTTTTCGTGACAGGGTTCAAGGAGCATCCAGATGATAAGTGTCAGGGAGCATTGTGATGACATGTATATTGAGAATTGTGATGACAAAGGTCATGGACCATTGTGATGAAAAGAGTATGGAGTATTGTGATGACAGGCTTCATGGAGCGTTGTGATGACAAGTGTTATGGAACATGGTGATCACAATGTTTTGGAGCATTGTGATGACAGAGGTCATGGATCATTTTGATTTCAAGGAGCATGGAGCATTGTGATGACAAGGGCATGAAGCAATGTGATCCCAAGGTTCATGGAGGATTGTGATGACAATGGAAATGGAGTATTGTGATGACAAGCACATAGAGCATTGTAATGACAAGGCCATGTAGCATTTTGCTGACAAAGGCATGGAGCATTGTGATGACAGGTGTCATGGTGCACTGTGAAGACAAGCGTCACGGAGCATTGTGAATACAGGGGTCATGGAGCATTGAGATGACAAGGGCATGGATCATTGTGATGAAAAGTGTCATGGCACATTGGGCTGAAAATGTTCATGGAGTGTTGTGATGACAGGGGTCATGGAACATAGTGATGAGTAGGGAATGGAGCATTGTGATGACAAGAGTCCAGGATCATTGTGTTGTCAGGAGTCATGGAGTGTTGTGATGACATTGGTCATGGAGCATTGTGATGATATTGGCCATGGAGAATTGTGATGTGTAGGTCGTGGAGCGTTGGGCTGAATATGTTAATGGATTATTGTGATGACAGGGGTCATGGAGCATTGTGATGCCAAGGGAATGGAGAATGGTGATGACAAGTTCCTGGAACATTGTGTTGAGATGATCATGGAGACTTGTGATGACAAGTCTCACGGAGCATTCTGATGAAAAGGGGCATGGAGCATTGTGCTTACAGGGGTCTTGGAGCATTGTGATTACTAGGGCATGGAGCATTGTGATGAGAAGGACATGGAGCATTCTGATGACATGCTTCATGGAGTTTTGTGATGACAAGAACATGGAGCATTGTGATTACAGTGATCTTGGAGCATTGTGATGAATAGGGCAGGGATCATTGTGATGAAAAAGGCATGGAGCCTTGTCATGACAGGGTTCAAGGAGCATACTTACGACAAGTTTCAGGGAGCATTGTGATGACACATGTATTGAGCATTGTGATGACAAAGGTCATGGAGCATTGTGATGAGAAGACCATGGATAATTGTGATGATGAGCGTCATGGGGTGTTGTGATGATAAGTGTTATGCAACATTGTGATCACAAGGGTTTGGAGCATTATGATGACAAAGGTCATGGAGAATTTTGACTTCATTGTGATGACAATAGCCTGAAGCATTACGATGATGGGCATGGTGCATTGTGATGACAGGGTTCATGGAGCATTGAAATGCAAAGGGGCATGGAGCATTGTGATTACTGTGGTCTTGGAGCATTGTGATGACAAGGGCATGGAACATTGTGATGAGAAAGCCATGGAACATTCTGATGACATGTGTCATGGAGATTTGTGATGAAATGGGCATGGAACATTGTGATTACAGTGGTCTGGGAGCATTGTGATGACAAGGTTCATGGAGCCTTGTGATGACAAGGCCGTGGAACACTGTGATGGCAGGGATCATGGAGCATTGTTATGACAGATGTAATGGAGGATTGTGATGAGAAGGGCATTGAGCATTGGCCTGAAATATTTCATGGATTATTGTGATGAGAGTGGGCATGGAGCATTCTGATGACAAGGGCATGGAAACCTTTGATACATGGGTCATGCAGGATTGTGATGAAAAGGGCATGGAGCATTTTGATGAGAAGGGCATCGAGCATTTTGATGACAACTGTCATGGAGCATTGTGATGACAAGGACATGGAGCAATGGGATGAGATGGTTCATGGAGCATTGTGTTGACAATGACATGGAGCATTGTGATGCCAAGGGTCATGGAGCTTTGTGATGACAACGGTCATGGAGCATTTTGATGGCAAGCGCGTTGTGCATTTTGATGAGAAGGTCAGGGAGAATTGTGGTGACAGGGTCATGGAGCAATTTGATGAAAAGTGTCATGGAACATTTTGATGACAGGGTTTGCAGAACATTCTGATGTCATGGGTCATGGAGCTTTGGGATGAAATGTGTCATGGAGCATTTTGATGACAGTGGTTATGGAATATTGTGGTGTCAAGGGACATGGAACATTGTGATTACAGGGTTGAGGGAGGATTGTGATGACTAATGTTGGAACATTGTGATATCTCAGGTGAGAGAGCATTTGGATGAGAAGTGCATGGAGCATTGTGATTACAAGTTTTATGGAGCATAGCGATGACAAGGTTGTGGATCATTGTGATGAAAAGCGTGTGGCACATTGTGATGACAAGGGTCATGGAACATTGTTCTGACAAAGGCATGGAGCATTGTGATGACAAGGGTCACGGACCATTGTGATGAAAAGTTCATGGAGCATTTGGGTTAAAAATGTCACAGAGCCTTGTGATGACGCGGGCATGGACCGTTTTGATGACAAACCTTATGAAGCATTGTGATGACTGGACTCACGGAGCATTGTGATGACAGGTGTCATGGCGCATTGTCATGACAAGGGCATGGAGCATTGTGATGACAGGGAAATGCAGCATTGTGATGACAAGTTTCATAGATTATTGTGATGACAGTGGAGATGGTGCATTGTGATGACAAGGGCATGGAGCATTGTGATGACAAGGGCATGGAGTATTGTGAAGAGAGTTGTCCGAGATCATTTTGATGACATATGTCATGGTCCATTGCGATGACAATGGCAGGGAGCATTGTGATGCCAACTGTAATGGAGGATTGTGATGACAAATATAATGGAGTATTGTGATGACTATTGCTTGGAGCATTATGATGACAAGGGCAATTGAGAATTTTCATGACAAGCTCGTGAAGCATTGTGATGACAAGGTCCTGGAGCATTGTGATGAGAAAACCATGGAGCCTTGTGATGACAAGTCTTATGGGGCATACTGATGAAAAGGGGCAAGGAGCATTCAGATTACAGGGTTCTTGGAACATTGTGATAACAAGGGCATGGAGCATTGTGATGACAAGGGCATGGAACATTGGTCTAATAAGTTTCATGGATTATGGCGATGACAGTTGGAATGGCGCATTGTGATGACAAGGGCATGGAGCACTGTGATGACCAGGTCATGCAGTATTGTGATGACAGGTGTCAGGGAGCATTGTGATGACATATGTAATATTCCATTGTGATGACAATGGCATGGAGCATTGTGATGCCAAGTGTCATGGAGGATTCTGATGACAAAGGTAATGGAGCATTTTGATGACAATGGCTTGGAGCATTGTGATGACAAAAGTCATGGAGCATTGTGATGAAAAGGGCATGGAATATTGTGATGAAAGGCAACATGGAGCGTTGTGGTGACATGTGTTACGGAACATTGTGATCACAAGGGTTTGGAGCATTGTGATGACAGAGGTCATGGATCATATTCATTTCAAGGAGCATGGAGAATTGTGACGACAAGGGCATGAAGCAATGTGATCCCAAGGTTAATGGAGGATTGTGATGACAATGGAAATGGAGTATTGTGATGACAAGCGCATAGAGCGTTTTAATGACAAGATCATGTAGCATTTTGCTGACAAAGGCATGGAACATTGTGATGACATGTGTCATGGAGCACTGTGATGACAAGCGTCACGGAGCATTGTGAATACAGGGGTCATGGAGCATTGGGATGAAAAGGGCATGGATCATTGTGATAACAAGGGTCATGGAGCACTGGGCTGAAAATATTCATGGACTGTTGTGATGCCAGGGGTCATGGAGCATTGTGATGACAAGGGAATGGAGCATGGTGATGACAATGTCCTGGAACATTGTGATGAGAAGACCATGGAGACTTGTGATGACAAATCTCATGGAGCATTCTGATGAAAGGTCGCAAGGAGCATTGTGATTACAGGGGTCTTGGAGCATTGTGATGACTAGGGCATGGAGCATTGTGATGAGAAGGCCATGGAGCATTCTGATGACATGTGTCATGGAGTTTTTTGATGACAAGTCATGGAGCATTTTGATGACAAGGGCATGGTGCATTCTGATGAGAAGGGCAGGGATCATATTGATGACCGGTCATGCAGCAATTTGATGAAAAGTATAATGGAACATTTTGATGACAGGGGTTATAGAACATTGTGATGTCAGGTGTCTTGGAGCTTTGGGATGAAAAGCGTCATGGAGCATTTTGATGACAGGGGTTATGGAACATTGTGATGTCAGGGGTCATGGAACATTGTGATGATAAGGGGATGTAGCAGTGTGATGACAGGGTCCTGGAACATTGTGATTACAGGGGAGAGGGAATATTGTGATGACTAGTGATGGAACACTCTGATATCTCTGGTGAGAGAGCATTTTGATGAGAAGTGCATGGAGCATTGTGATTACAATGTTTATGGAGCATTGCAATGACAATGTTGTGGACCGTTGTGATGAAATGCGCGTGGCACATTGTGATGACAATGGTCATGGAGCATTGTTCTGACAATGACATGGAGCATTCTGATGACAAGGGTCACAGCGAATTGTGATGAAAAGTTCATGGAGCATTGTGGTTACAAAGGTCACAGAGCCTTGTGATGATGCGGGCATGGACCATTGTGATGACAAACGTTATGAAGCATTGTGATGTTGGGGTCATGGAGCATTGTAATGACAGGGGTCATGGAGCATTGTGAGGACAGGGGCATGGAGCATTGGTCTGACAAGTTTCATAGATTATTGTGATGACAGTGGGCATGGTGCATTGTGAAGACAAGGGCATGGAGCACTGTGATGAGAAGGTCATGGATTATTGTGAAGACAGGTGTCAGGGAGCATTGTGATGACATATGTCACGGTCCATTGCGATGACAATGGCATGGAGCATTGTGATACCAAAAGTAATGGAGAATTGTGATGACAAATATAATGGAGCATTATGATGACTAGGGCTTGGAGCATTATGATGACAAGGGCCATTGAAAATTTTCATGACAAGGTCGTGAAGCATTGTGATGACAAGGTCCTGGAGCACTGTGATGACAAATCCATGGAGCCTTGTGATGACAAGTCTCATGGAGCATACTGAAGAAAAGGGACATGGAGCATTTTGAGTACAGGGGTCTGGGAACATTGTGATGACAAGGGCATGGAGCATTGTTAAGAGAAGACCAAGGAGCATTCTGATGGCATGTGTCATTGAGCTTTTTGATGACAAGGGCATGGAGCATTGTGATTACATGGGTCTTGGAGCATTGTGATGAAAAGGGCATGGATCATTGTGATGAAAAAGGCATGGAGCCTTGTCATGACAGGGTTCAAGGAGCATACAGACAACAAGTGTCATGGACCATTTTGATGACAAGTGTATTGAGCATTGTGATGAAAAAGGTCATGGAGCATTGTGATGAGAAGACCATGGATAATTGTGATGACGAGCGTCATGTTGCATTGTGATGACAAGTGATAGGGAATATTGTGATCACAAGGGTTTGGAGCATTGTTATGACAGAGGTCATGGAGCATTTTGATTTCATTGTGATGACAATAGCCTGAATCATTATGATGATGGGCATGGTGCATTGTGATGACAGGGTTCATGTATCAGTGAGTTGAAAAGGGGCATAGAGCATTGAGATTACAAGGTCCTTGGAGCATTGTGATGAGAAGGGTCATGGAGCCTTGTGATGAAAAGGCCATGGAACATCGTGATAGCAGGGGTCATGGAGCTTAGTTATGACAGTGGTAATGGAGCATTGTGATGGCAAGGGAATGGAACATTGTGATGAGAAGGCCATGGAGCATTCTGATGACATGTGTCATGGAGCTTTGTGATGACAAGCACATGGAGCAATTTGATGAGAACGTTCATGGAGCATTGTGATGACAATGTCATGGAGCATTGTGATGCCAAGGGTCATGGATCTTTGTGATGACAAAGGTCACGGAGCATTTTGAAGGCAAGGGCTTTGTGCATTGTGATGAGAAGGACAGGGAGCATTGTGATGACAGGGTCATGGAGCAATTTGATGAAATGAGTCATGGAACATTTTGATGACAGGTGTTATGGAACATTGTGATGTCAGGGGTCATCGAACATTGTGATGATAAGTGCATGTAGCATTGTGATGAGAGGAGTCATGGAAAATTGTGATGACAGGGATGAGGGAGTACTGTGACAAATAGTGATGTAGCTTTGTGATATCAGTGGTGAGAGAGCATTTTGATGAGAAGTGCATGGAGCATTGTGATGACAAGATTGTGGAGCATTGTGATGACAAGCGCATGGTCCATTGTGATGACCTGTGTCATGGAGCATTGTGCTGAAAAGTGCATGGAGCATTGTGATGACAAGGGTCATGGAGCATTGTGCTGAGAAAGGCATAGAGCATTTTGATGATAAGGGTCAAAGAGCATTGTGATGAAAATTCATGGAGCATTGTGGTTAAAAAGGTCACAGAGACAGTTGATGATGTGGACATGGACCATTGTGATGACAAATGTCATGAAGCATTGTGATGACTGGAGTCACGGAGCATTGTGATGACAGGGGTCATGGAGCATAGTGATAACAAGGGCATGGAGCATTGTGATGACAAGGGCATGAACATTGGTCTAATAAGTTACATGAATTATTGTGATGACAGTTGGAATGGCGCATTGTGATGACAAGAGCATGGAGCATTGTGATGACCAGTTCATGCAGTACTGTGAAGACAGGTGTCAGGGAGCATTGTGATGACATATGTAATGACCCATTGTGATGGCAATGGCATGGAGCATTGTGATGCCAAGTGTCATGGAGGATTCTGATGACAAAGGTAATGGAGCATTGTGATGACAATGTCTTGTAGCATTGTGATTACAAGTGTCAGGGAGCATTGTGCTGACAAATGCATGGAGATTTGTGATGACAAGGGTCATGGAACATTCTGATTAGAAGCTTGTGGAGTATTTTGATGACAATGGCATGGAGCATTGTGATGAGAAGGACATGGAACTTTGGCCTGAAATGTTTCATGGATGATTGTGATGAGATTGGCATGGAGCACTGTGATGACAAGGGCACGGAACACTGTGATACATGGGTCATGGGCCATGCAGCTTTGTGATGAAAATTCATGGAGCATTGTGATGACAAGGGCATGGAGCATTGTGGTGACAGGGGCATGGAGCATTGGTCTGACAAGTTTCATAGATTATTGTGATGACAGTGGGCATGGTGCATTGTGATGACAGGGGCATGGATCATTGCGAAGAGAAAGTCATATAGTATTGTTAAGACAGGTGTCAGGGAGCATTGTGATGACATATGTCATTGTCCATTGCAATGACTATGGCAGGGAGCATTGTGATGCCAAATGTAATGGAGGATTTTGATGAGAAATATAATGGAGCATTGTGATGACTAGGGCTTGGATCATTATGATGACAAGGGCCATTGAGAATTTTCAGAACAAGGTCGTGAAGCATTGTGATGACAAGGTCCTGGAGCATTGTGATGAGAAATGCATAGAGACTTGTGATGACAAATCTCAGGGAGCATACTGATGAAGAGGGGCATGGAGCATTGTGATTACAGGTGTCTTGGAACATTGTGATGACATGGGCATTGAGCATTGTGAGGAGAAGTCCAAGGAGCATACTGAAGACATGTTTCATTGAGCTTTGTGATGACAAGGGCATGGAGCACTCTGGTTAAAGGGGTATTGGAGCATTGTGAGGAAAAGCGCATGGATCATTTTGATGAAAAAGGCATGGAGCCTTGTCATGACAGGTTTAAAGGAGCATACAGACAACAAGTGTCAGGGAGCATTTTGATGACAAGTGTATTGAGCATTGTGATGACAAAGGTCATGGAGCTTTGTGATGAGAAGACCATGGATAATTGTGATGACAGGTGTCACGGGGCACTGTGATGACAAGTGTTATGGAATATTGTGATCACAAGGGTTTGGAGCATTGTTATGACAGATGTCATGGAGCATTTTGATTTCATTGTGATGACAATAGCATGAAGCATTATGATAATGGGCATGGTGCATTGTGATGACAGGGTTCATGGAGCATTGAGATGAAAAGGGGCATGGAGCATTTTGATTAAAGGGGTCTTGGAGCATTGTGATGAGAAGGGTCATGGAGCCTTGTGATGACAAGGCCACGGAACATCGTGCTGGCAGGGGTCATGGAGCATGGTTATGAGAGGGGTAATGGAGCATTGTGATGGCAAGCACATGGAGCATTGTGATGAGAAGGCCATGGAGCATTCTGATTACATGAGTCATGGAGCTTTGTGATGACAAGGTCATGGAACAATGTGATGAGAGTGTTCATGGAGCATTGTGATGACAATGACATGGAGCATTGTGATGCCATGGGTCATCGATCTTTGTGATGACATAGGTCATGGAGCATTTTGATGACAAGTGCGTTGTGCACTGTGATGAGAAGGGCAGGGAGCATTGTGATGACAGGGTCATGGAGCAATTTGTTGAAAAGGGTCATGGAACATTTTGATGACAGGTGTTATGCAAAATTGTGATGTCAGGGGTCATGGAGCATTTTGATGAAAAGTGTCATGGAGCATTTTGATGACAGGGGTTATGGAACATTGTGATAACAGGGGTGAGGGAGTATTGTGACCAATAGTGATGTAACATTGTGATATCTGTGGTGAGAGAGCATTTTGATGAGAAGTGCATGGAGCATTGTGATGACAAGGTTTATGGAGCATTGTGATGACAAGATTGTGGAGCACTGTGATGACAAGCACATGGTCATTGTGATGACCTGTGTCATGGAGCATCATGCTGACAAGCGCATGGAGCATTGTGATGCCAAGGGTCATGGAGCATTGTGCTGAGAAAGGCATAGAGAATGGTGATGACAAGGATCAAAGAGCATTGTGATGAAAAGTTCATGGAGCATTGTGATGACAAGGGCATGGAGCATTGGTCTAATAAGTTTCATGGATTATTGCGATGATTGTTGGAATGGTGCATTGTGGTGACAACGGCATTTAGCATTTTGATGACCAGGTCATGCAGTATTGTGAAGACTGGTGTCAGGGAACATTGTGTTGACATATGTAATGGCCCATTGTGATGACAATGGCATGGAGCATTGTGATGCCAAGTGTCATGGAGGATTCTGATGACAAAAGTAATGGTGCATTGTGATGACAATGGCTTGGTGCATTGAGATGACAAGGATCAGGGAGCATTGTGCTGACAAGTGCATGGAGAATTGTGATGACAACGGTCATGGTGCATTCTCATGACAAGCTTGTGGAGTATTTTGATGACAGTAACGTGGAGCATTTTGATCAAAACGGCATGGGGCATTGTGTTGAAAAAAGCATGGAGGCTTTTCGTGACAGGGTTCAAGGCGCATTCTGACGACAAGTGTCAGGGAGCATTGTGATGACAAGTGTATTGAGAATTGTGATGACAAAGGTCATGGAGCATTGTGATGAAAAGTGCATGGAGTATTGTGATGACAGGCATCATGGAGCATTGTGATGACAAGTGTTATGGAACATTGTTATCACAAGGGTTTGGAGCATTGTGATGACAAGTGTATTGAGAATTGTGATGACAAAGGTCATGGAGCATTGTGATGAAAAGTGCATGGAGTATTGTGATGACAGGCATCATGGAGCGTTGTGATGACAGGTGTTATGGAACATTGTGATCACAAGGGTTTGGAGCATTGTGATGACAGAGGTCATGGATCATTTTGATATCAAGGAGCATGGAGCATTGTGATAACAAGGGCATGAAGCAGTGTGATCCCAAGGTTCATGGAGGATTGTGATGACAATGGAAATGGAGTATTGTGATGACAAGCGCAAAGAGCATTTTAATGACAAGGTCATGTAGCATTTTGCTGACAAAGTCATGGAACATTGTGATGACAGGTGTCATGGAGCACTGTGATGACAAGCGTCACGGAGTATTGTGAATACAGGTGTCATGGAGTATTGGGATGACAAGGGCATGGAGCGTTTTGGTGAGAAGGCCATCGAACATTATGATGACATGTGTCATGGAGATTTGTGATGACAAGGGCATGGAGCATTTTGATTACAGGGGTCTTGGAGTATTGTGATGACAAGTGTCATGGAGCCTTGTGATCACAAGGCCGTGGAATATTGTAATGACAGGGGTCATGGAGCATTGTTATGTCAGGTGTAATGGAACATTGTAATGAGAAGGGCATGGAGAATTGTGATTACAAAGTTTATGGAGCATTGCTATGACAAATTTGTGGACAGTTGTGATGAAAAATGCGTGGCCCATTGTGATGACAAAGGTCATGGAGCATTTTTCTGACAAAGGCATGGAGCATTGTGATGACAGGTGTCATGCAGCACTGTGATGACAAGCGTCACGGAGCACTGTGAATACAGGGTTCATGGAGCATTGGGATGACAAGGGCATGGATCATTGTGATGACAAGGGTCATGGAGCATTGGGCTGAAAAGGTTATGGAGCATTGTGGTTACAAAGGTCACAGAGCCTTTTGATGACGCGGGCATGGAAAACTGTGATGACAAATGTTATGAAGCATTGTGATGACTGGAGTCACGGAGCATTGTGATGACAGGGGTCATGGAGTACTGTGATGACAAGGGCATGGATCATTGTGATGACAAGTGCCATGGATCATTGGGCTGAAAATGTTCATGGAGTATTGTGATGGCAGGGGACATGGAGCCTTGTGATGTCAAGGCCGTGGAACACTGTGATTGCAGGGGTCATGGAGCATTGTTATGACAGGTGTAATGGAGCATTGTGATGAGAAGGGCATGGAATATTGGTCTGAAATGTTTCATGGATTATTGTGATGAGAGTGGGCATGGAGCATTGTGATGACAAGGGCACGGAACACTGTGATACATGGGTCATGCAGGATTTTAATGACTAGGGCATGGAGCATTGTGATGACAAGGGCATCGAGCATTGTGATGACAAGTGTCATGGAGCTTTGTGATGACAAGGGCATGGAGCAATGTGATGAGAGGGTTCATGGAGCATTGTGATGACAATGACATGGAGCATTGTGATGCCAAGTGTCATGGAGCTTTGTGATGACAAGTCATGGAGCATTTTGATGACAAGGGAATGGTGCATTGTGATGACAAATCTATGGAGCCTTGTGATGACAAGTCTCATGTAGCATACTGATGAAAATGGGCATGGAGCATAGTGATTACAGGGGTCATGGAACATTGTGATGACAAGGGCATGGAACATTGTGAGGAGAAGACCAAGGAGCATTCTGATGGCATGCGTCATTGAGATTTGTGATGACAAGGGCATGGAGCATTGTGATTACATGGGTCTTGGAGCATTGTGATGAAAATGGCATGGATCATTGTGATGAAAAAGGCATGGAGCCTTGCCATGACAGGGTTCATGGAGCATACAGACAACAAGTGTCAGGGAGCATTCTGATGACAAGTGTATTGATCATTGTGATGACAAAGGTCATGGAGCATTGTGATGAGAAGACCATGGATAATTGTGATGACGAGAGTCATGGGGCATTGTGATGACAAGTGATATGGAATATGGTGATCACAAGGGTTTGGAACATTGTTATGACAGAGGTCATGGAGCATTTTTATTTCATTGTGATGACAATAGCATGAAGCATTATGATGATGGGCATGGTGCCTTGTGATGACAGGGTTCATGGATCATTGAGATGAAAAGGGGCATGGAGCATTGTGATTACAGGGTTTGTGGATTGTTGTGATGAGAATGGTCATGGAGCCTTGTGATGACAAGTCCATGGAACATCGTGAGGGCAGGGGTCAAGGAGCATTGTTATGACAGAGGTAATGGTGCATTGTAATGGCAATTGGCATGGACCATTGTGATGAGAAGGCCATGGAGCATTCTGATGACATGTGTCATGGAGCTTTGTGAAGACAAGGGCATGGAGCAATGTGATGAGAGTGTTCATGGAGCATTGTGATGACAATTATATGGAGCATTGTGATGCAAAGGGTCATGGATCATTGTGATGACAAAGGTCATGGAGCATTTTGATGACAAGGGCGTTGTGCATTTTGATGAGAAGGTCAGGGAGAATTGTGATGACCGGGTCATGGAGCAATTGGATGAAAAGTGTCATGGAACATTTTGATGAGAGGTGTTATGGAACATTGTGATATCAGGGTTCATCGAACATTGTGATGATAATTGCATGTAGCAATGTAATGACAGGAGTCATGGGAAATTGTGATGCAAGGGGTGAGGGAGTATTCTGACAAATAGTGATGTAGCACTGTGATATCAGTGGTGAGAGAGCATTTCGATGAGAAGTGCATGGAGAATTGTGATGACAAGTGTCATGGAGCATTCTGATGACAAGCTTGTGGAGTATTTTGATGACAATGGCATGGAGCATTGTGATGAAAATGGCATGGGGCATTGAGATGAAAAATGCATGGAGCCTTTTCGTGACAGGGTTCAAGGAGCATCCAGATGATAAGTGTCAGGGAGCATTGTGATGACATGTATATTGAGAATTGTGATGACAAAGGTCATGGACCATTGTGATGAAAAGAGCATGGAGTATTGTGATGGCAGGCTTCATGGAGCGTTGTGATGACAAGTGTTATGGAACATTGTGATCACAATGTTTTGGAGCATTGTGATGACAGAGGTCATGGATCATTTTGATTTCAAGGAGCATGGAGCATTGTGATGACAAGGGCATGAAGCAATGTGATCCCAAGGTTCATGGAGGATTGTGATGACAATGGAAATTGAGTATTGTGATGACAAGCACATAGAGCATTGTAATGACAAGGTCATGTAGCATTTTGCTGACAAATGCATGGAGCATTGTGATGACAGGTGTCATGGTGCACTGTGAAGACAAGCGTCACGGAGCATTGTGAATACAGGGGTCATGAAGTATTGGGATGACAAGGGCATGGATCATTGTGATGACAAGGGTCATGGCGCATTGGGCTGAAAATGTTCATGGAATGTTGTGATGACAGGGGTCATGGAACATAGTGATGAGTAGGGAATGGAGCATTGTGATGACAAGAGTCCCGGATCATTGTGTTGTCAGGAGTCATGGAGTGTTTTGATGAGAGTGGTCATGGAGCATTGTGATGATATTGGCCTTGGAGCATTGTGATGTGTAGGTCGTGGAGGGTTGGGCTGAATATGTTAATGGAATATTGTGATGACAGGGGTCATGGAGCATTGTGATGCCAAGGGAATGGAGAATGGTGATGACAAGTTCCTGGAACATTGTGTTGAGATGATCATGGAGACTTGTGATGACAAGTCTCACGGAGCATTCTGATGAAAAGGGGCATGGAGCATTGTGCTTACAGGGGTCTTGGAGCATTGTGATTACTAGGGCATGGAGCATTGTGATGAGAAGGACATGGAGCATTCTGATGACATGCTTCATGGAGTTTTGTGATGACAAGAACATGGAGCATTGTGATTACCGTGATCTTGGAGCATTGTGATGAAAAGGGCAGGGATCATTGTGATGAAAAAGGCATGGAGCCTTGTCATGACAGGGTTCAAGGAGCATACTGACGAAAAATTTCAGGGAGCATTGTGATGACAAATGTATTGTGCATTGTGATGACAAAGGTCATGGAGCATTGTGATGAGAAGACCTTGGATAATTGTGATGATGAGCGTCATGGGGTGTTGTGATGATAAGTGTTATGCAACATTGTGATCACAAGGGTTTGGAGCATTATGATGACAAAGGTCATGGAGAATTTTGATTGCATTGTGATGACAATATCCTGAAGCATTATGATGATGGGCATGGTGCATTGTGATGACAGGGTTCATGGATCATTGAGATGCAAAGGGGCATTGAGCATTGTGATTACAGTGGTCTTGGAGTTTTGTGATGACAAGGGCATGGAGCATTGTGATGAGAAAGCCATGGAACATTCTGATGACATGTGTCATGGAGCTTTGTGATGAAATGGGCATGGAACATTGTGATTACAGGGGTCTGGGAGCATTGTGATGACAAGGTTCATGGAGCCTTGTGATGACAAGGCCGTGGAACACTGTGATGGCAGGGATCATGGAGCATTGTTATGACAGATGTAATGGAGGATTGTGATGAGAAGGGCATTGAGCATTGGCCTGAAATATTTCATGGATTATTGTGATGAGAGTGGGCATGGAGCATTCTGATGACAAGGGCATGGAACCCTTTGATACATGGGTCATGGAGGATTGTGATGAAAAGGGCATGGAGCATTTTGATGAGAAGGGCATCGAGCATTGTGATGACAACTGTCATGGAGCTTTGTGATGACAAGGACATGGAGCAATGGGATGAGAGGGTTCATGGAGCATTGTGATGACAATGACATGGAGCATTGTGATGCCAAGTGTCATGGAGCTTTGTGATGACAACGGTCATGGAGCATTTTGATGGCAAGCGCGTTGTGCATTTTGATGAGAAAGTCAGGGAGAATTGTGATGACAGGGTCATGGAGCAATTTGATGAAAAGTGTCATGGAACATTTTGATGACAGTGTTTACAGAACATTGTGATTTCATAGATCATGGAGCTTTGGGATGAAATGTGTCATGGAGCATTTTGATGACAGTGGTTATGGAATATTGTGGTGTCAAGGGTCATGGAACATTGTGATTACAGTGTTGAGGGAGGATTGTGATGACTAATGATGGAACATTGTGATATCCCAGGTGAGAGAGCATTTGGATGAGAAGTGCATGGAGCATTGTGATTACAAGTTTTATGGAGCATAGTGATGACAAGGTTGTGGATCATTGTGATGAAAAGCTCGTGGCACATTGTGATGACAAGGGTCATGGAACATTGTTCTGACAATGGCATGGAGCATTGTGATGACAAGGGTCACGGACCATTGTGATGAAAAGTTCAAGGAGCATTTTGGTTACAAAGGTCACAGAGCCTTGTGATGACGCGGGCATGGACCGTTTTGATGACAAACCTTATGAAGCATTGTGATGACTGGACTCACGGAGCATTGTGATGACAGGTGTCATGGAGCATTGTGATGACAAGGGCATGGAGTATTGTGACGACAGGGACATGCAGCATTGTGATGACAAGTTTCATAGATTAATGTGATGACAGTGGAGATGGTGCATTGTGATGACAAGGGCATGGAGCATTGTGATGACAAGGGCATGGAGTATTGTGAAGAGAGTTGTCCGAGATCATTTTGATGACATATGTCATGGTCCATTGCGATGACAATGGCAGGGAGCATTGTGATGCCAACTGTAATGGAGGATTGTGATGACAAATATAATGGAGTATTGTGATGACTATTGCTTGGAGCCTTATGATGACAAGGGCAATTGAGAATTTTCATGACAAGCTCGTGAAGCATTGTGATGACAAGGTCCTGGACCATTGTGATGAGAAAACGATGGAGCCTTGTGATGACAAATCTCATGTAGCATACTGATGAAAAGGGGCAAGGAGCATTCTGATTACTGGGTTCTTGGATCATTGTGATAACAAGGGCATGGAGCATTGTGATGACAAGGGCATGGAACATTGGTCTAATAAGTTTCATGGATTATTGTGATGACAGTTGGAATGGCGCATTGTGATGACAAGGGCATGGAGCACTGTGATGACCAGGTCATGCAGTATTGTGATGACAGGTGTCAGGGAATATTGTGATGACATATGTAAAGTTCCATTGTGATGACAATGGCATGGAACATTGTGATGCCAAGTGTCATGGAGGATTCTGATGACAAAGGTAATGGAGCATTGTGATGACAAAAGTCATGGAGCATTGTGATGAAAAGGGCATGGAATATTGTGATGAAAGGCAACATGGAGCGTTGTGGTGACATGTGTTACGGAACTTTGTGATCACAAGGGTTTGGAGCATTGTGATGCCAGAGGTCATGGATCATTTTGATTTCAAGGAGCATGGAGAATTGTGACGACAAGGGCATGAAGCAATGTGATCCCAAGGTTCATGGAGGATTGTGATGACAATGGAAATGGAGTATTGTGATGAGAAGCGCATAGAGCGTTTTAATGACAAGATCATGTAGCATTTTGATGACAAAGGCATGGAACATTGTGATGACATGTGTCATGGAGCACTGGGCTGAAAATATTCATGGACTGTTGTGATGACAGGGGTCATGGAACATTGTGATGACAAGGGAATGGAGCATGGTGATGACAATGTCCTGGAACATTGTGATGAGAAGACCATGGAGACTTGTGATGACAAATCTCATGGAGCATTCTGATGAAAAGGCGCAAGGAGCATTGTGATTACAGGGGTCTTGGAGCATTGTGATGACTAGGGCATGGAGCATTGTGATGAGAAGGCCATGGAGCATTCTGATGACATGTGTCATGGAGTTTTTTGATGACAAGGGCATGGAGCATTGTGATTACAGGGATCTTGGAGCATTGTGATGAAAACGGCATGGATCATTGTTATGAAAAAGGCATGGAGCCTTTTCATGACAGGGTTCAAGGAGCATACTGACGACAAGTGTCAGGGAGCATTGTGATGAAAAGTTTATTGAGCATTGTGATGACAAAGATCATGGAGCATTGGGCTTACAAAGGACACAGAGCCTTGTGATGACGCCGGCATGGACCGTTGTGATGACAAACGTTATGAAGCATTGTGATGAGTGGAGTCAGGGAGCGTTGTGATGGCAGGGGTCATAGAGCATTTTGATGACAAGGGGCATGGAGCATTGTGATGACAGGGTCATGGAGCATTGGTCTGAAAAGTTTCAAAGATTATTGTGATGACAGTGGACATGGTGCATTGTGATGAACAGGGCATGGAGCATTGTGAGGAGAAGGTCATGGAGTATTGTGAAGACAGGTGTCAGGGAGCATTGTGATGACATATGTCATGGTCCATTGCGATGACAATGGCAGGGATCATTGTGATGCCAAATATAATGCAGGATGGTGATGACAAATATAATGGAGCATTGTGATGACTAAGGCTTGGAGCATTATGATGACAAGGGCCATTGAGAATTTTCATGACAATGTCGTGAAGCATTGTGATGACAAGTTCCTGGAGCATTGTGATGAGAAAACCATGGAGCCTTGTGATGACAAGTCTCATGGAGCATACTGATGAAAAGGGGCATGGAGCTTTCTGATTACAGGAGTCTTGGAACTTTGTGATAACAAGGGCATGGAGCGTTGTGATGACAAGGGAATGGAACATTGGTCTAATATGTTTCATGGATTATTGTGATGACAGTTGAAATGGTGCATTGTGATGACAAGGGCATGGAGAATTGCGATGACCACGTCATGCAATATTGTGAAGAGAGGTGTCAGGGAACATTGTGATGACATATGTAATGGCCCAATGTCATGACAATGGCATGGAGCATTGTGATGCCAAGTGTCATGGAGGATTCTGATGACAAAGGTAATGGAACATTGTGATGACAATGGCTTGGAGCACTGTGATGACAAGGGTCAGGGAGCCTTGTGCTGAGAAGTGCATGGAGAACTGTGATGACAATGGTCATGGAGCATTCTGATGACAAGCTTGTGGAGTATTTTGATGACAATTGCATGGAGCACTGTGATGAAAATGGCATGGGGCTTTGTGATGAAAAAGGCATGGAGCCTTTTCGTGACAGGGTTCAAGCAGCTTTCTGACGACAAGTGTCAGGGAGCATTGTGATGACAAGTGTATTGAGAATTGTGATGACAAAGGTCATGGAGCATTGTGATGAAAAGGGCATGGAGTATTGTGATGACAGGCATCATGGAGCGTTGTGATGACAAGTGTTATGGAACATTGTGATCACAAGGGTTTGGAGCACTGTGATGACAGAGGTCATGGATCATTTTGATTTCAAGGAGCATGGAGCATTGTGATGACAAGGGCATGAAGCAATGTGATCCCAAGGTTCATGGAGGATTGTGATGACAATGGAAATGGAGTATTGTGATGACAAGCACATAGAGCATTGTAATGACAAGGTCGTGCAGCATTTTGCTGACAAAGGCATGGAGCATTGTGATGACATGTGTCATGGAGCAGTGTGATGACAAGCGTAACGGAGCATTGTGAATACAGGGGTCATGGAGCATTGGGATGACAAGGGCTTGGATCATTTTGATGACCAGTGCCATGGAGCACTTGGCTGAAAAAGTTCATTGATTGTTGTGATGACAGGGGTCATGGAGCATTGTGATGAGAATGCCATTGATAATTGTGATGACGAGCGTCATGGGGCATTGTGATGACAAGTGTTATGGAATATTGTGATCACAAGTGTTTGGAGCATTGTTATGACAGAGGACATGGAGCATTTTGATTTCATTGTGATGACAATAGCATGAAGCATTATGATGATGGGCATGGTGCATTGTGATGACAGGGTACATGGATCATTGAGATGGAAAGGGGCATAGAGCATTGTGATTACAGGGTTCTTTGAGCATTGTGATGAGAAGGCTCATGGAGCTTTGTGTTGACAAGGCCATGGAACATCGTGATGGCAGGGGTCATGGAGCATTGTTATGACTGTTTTAATGGAGCATTGTGATGGCAAGGGCATGGAGCATTGTGAGGAGAAGGCCATGGAGCATTCTCATGACATGTGTCATGGAGCTTTGTGAAGACAAGGGCATGGAGCTATGTGATGAGACCATTCATGGAGCATTGTGATGACAATGACATGGAGCATTGTGATGCCAAGTGTCACGGATATTTGTGATGACAAAGGTCATGGAGCATTTTGATGGTAAGGGCGTTGAGCATTGTGAGGAGAAGGGCAGGGAGCATTGTGATTACAGGGTCATGGAGCAATTTAATGAAAAGTGTCATGGAACATTTTGATGACAGGTGTTATGGAACATTGTGATGTCAGGGGTCATCGAACATTGTGATGATAACTGCATGTAGCATTCTGATGACAGGAGTCATGGAACATTGTGATGAGAGGGGTGAGGGAGTATTGTGACAAATAGTGATGTAGCACTGTGATATCAGTGGTGAGAGAGCATTTTGATGAGAAGTGCATGGAGCATTGTGAGGACAAATTTTTTGGAGCATTGTGATGACAACATTTTGGAGCACTGTGATGACAAGCGCATGGTGCATTGTGATGACATGTGTCATGGAGCATGGTGCTGAGATGCACATGGAGCTTTGTAATGACAAGGGTCATGGAGCATTGTGCTGAGAAATGCATAGAGCATTGTGATGACAAGGGTCAAAGAGCCTTGTGATGAAAATTTCATGGAGCATTGTGGTTAAATGGGTCACAGAGACTATTGATGATGAGGGCATGGACCATTGTGATGACAAATGTCATGAAGCATTGTGATGACTGGAGTCACGTAGCATTGTGATGACAGGGGTCATGGAGCATTGTGATAACAAGGGCATGGATCATTGTGATGACAAGGGCATTGAACATTGTTCTAATAAGTTTCATGTATTATTGCGATGACAGTTGGAATGGCACATAGTGATGACAAGGGCATGGAGCATTGTGATTACCAGGTCATGCAGTATTGTGAAGACAGTTGTCAGGGAGCATTGTGATTACATATGTAATGGTCCATTGTGATGAAAATGGCATGGAGCATTGTGATGTCAAGTGTCATGGAGGATTCTGATGACAAAGGTTATGGAGCATTGTGATGACAATGGCTTGGATCATTGTGATGACAAGGGTCAGGGAGCATTGTGCTGACAAGTGCATGGAGAATTGTGATGACATGGGTCATGGAGCATTCTGATGACAAGCTTGTGGAGTATTTTGATGACAATGGCATGTAGCATTGTGATGAAAACGGCATGGGGCCTTGTGATGAAAGTGACATGGAGCCTTTTCGTGACAGGTTTCAAGGAGCATTCTGATGACAAGTGTCAGGGAGCATTGTGATGACAAGTGTATTGAGAATTGTGATGACAAAGGTCATGGAGCATTTGATGAAAAGGGCATGGAGTATTGTGATGACAGGCATCATGGAGCGTTGTGATGACAAGTGTTATGGAACACTGTGATCACAAGGGTTTGGAGAATTGTGCTGACAGAGGTCATGGATCATTTTGATTTCAAGGAACATGGAGCATTGTGATGAGAAGGGCATGAAGCAATGTGATCCCAAGGTTCATGGAGGATTGTGATGACAATGGAAATGGAGTATTGTGATGACAAGCACATAGAGAATTGTAATGACAAGGTCACGTAGCATTTTGCTGACAAAGGCATGGAGCATTGTGATGACATGTGTCATGGAGCACTGTGATGACACGGGTCACGGAGCATTGTGAATACATGGGTCATGGAGCATTGGGATGACAAGTGCAAGGATCATTTTGATGACAAGTGTCATGGAGCACTGGGCTGAAAATGTTCATGGAGTGTTGTGATGACAAGGGTCATAGAGAATTGTGATGACTACGGAATGGAGCAATGTGATGACAAGAGTCCCGGATCATTGTGTTTTCAGGTGTCATGGAGTGTTGTGATGACAGTGGTCATGGAGCATTGTGATGATATTGGCCATGGAGCATTGTGATGTATAGGTCGTGGAGCATTGGGCTGAAAATGCTCATGGATTATTGTGATGACAGGGGTCATGGAAAATTGTGATGACAAGGGAATGGAGCATGGTGATGACAAGGTCCTGGAGCATTGTGATGAGTAGGCCATGGAGACTTGTGATGACAAGTCTCATGGAACATTCTGATGAAAAGGGTCATGGAGCATTGTGATTACAGGGGCCTTGGAGCATTGTGATGACAAGGGCATGGAGCATTGTGATGAGAAGGCCATGAAGCATTCTAATGACATGCGTCATGGAGCTTTTTGATGACAAGGGCATGGATCATTGTGATTACAAGGATCTTGGAGCATTGTGATGAAAAGGGCATGGATTATTTTGATGAAAAATGCATGTAGCCTTGTCATGACAGGGTTCAAGGAGCATACTGACGACAAGTGTCAGGGAGCATTGTGATGACAAGTGTATTGAGCATTGTGATGACAAAGATCATGGAGCATTGTGATGAGAAGACCATGGATAACTGTGATGATGTGCGTCATGGAGTGTTGTGAAGATAAGTGTTATGGAACATTGTGATCAGAAGGGTTTGGAGCATTATGATGACAGAGGCCATGGAGAATTTTGATTTCATTTTGATGACAATAGCCTGAAGCATTACGATGATGGGCATGGTGCATTGTGATGACAGGGTTCATGGAGCATTGAAATGCAAAGGGGCATGGAGCATTGTGATTACTGTGGTCTTGGAGCATTGTGATGACAAGGGCATGGAGCATTGTGATGAGAAAGCCATGGAACATTCGGATGACATGTGTCATGGAGCTTTGTGATGAAATGGGCATGGAACTTTGTGATTACAGGGGTCTGGGAGCATTGTGAAGACAAGGCCGTGGAACACTGTGATGGCAGTGGTCATGGTGCATTGTTATGACAGGGGTAATGGAGCATTGTGATGAGAAGGGCATGGAACATTGGTCTGAAATGTTTCATGGATTATTGTGATGAGAGTGGGCATGGAACATTGTTATGACAAGGGTACGGAACACTATGATACATGGGTCACGCAGGATTGTAATGACAAGTGCATGGAGCATTGTGATGAGAAAGGCATCGAGCATTGTGATGACAAGTGTCATGGAGCTTTGTGATGACAAGGGCATTGAGCAATGTTATGAGAGGGTTCATGGAGCATTGTGATGACAATTACATGGAGCATTGTGATGCCAAGGGTCATGGAGCTTTTTGATGACAAGTCCAGGAGCATTTTGATGACAAGGGCATGGTGCCTTGTGATGAGAAGGACAGGGAGCATTTTGATGACCGGGTAATGCAGCAATTTGATGAAAAGTGTAATGGAATATTTTGATGGCAGGGGTTATAGAACATTTTGATGTCAGGGGTCTTGGAGCTTTGGGATGAAAAGGGTCATGGACCATTTTGATGACAGGGGTCATGGAACATTGTGATGATAAGTTGATGTAGCAGTGTGATGACAAGGTCATGGAACATGGTGTTTACAGGGGTGAGGGAGTATTGTGATGACTAGTGATGGAACATTGTGATATCTCTGCTGAGAGAGCATTTTGATGAGAAGTGCATGGATCATTGTGATTACAAGGTTTATGGAGCATTGCAATGACAAGGTTGTGGACCTCTGTGATGAAATGCGCATGGCACATTGTGATGACAATGGTCATGGAGCACTGTTCTGACAAAGACATGGAGCATTGAGAAGACAAGGGTCACAGAGAATTGTGATGAAAAGTTCATGGAGCATTGTGCTTACAAATATCACAGAGGATTGTGATGACGCGGGCATGGACCATTGTGATGACAAACGTTATGAAGCATTGTGATGACTGGAGTCACGGAACATTGTGATGACAGGGGTCATGGAGCATGGTGATGACATGTGTCATGGAACATTGTGCTGACATGTGCATGGAGCATTGTGATGACAAAGGTCATGGAGCATTGTGCTGAGAAAGGCATACAGCATTGTGATGACAAGGGTCAAAGAGCATTGTGATGAAAAGTTCATGGAGCATTGTGGTCAAAAAGGTCACAGAGACTGTTGATAAAGAGGGCATGGACCACTCTGATGACAAAGGTCATGAAGCATTGTGATGACTGGATTCAGGGTGCATTGTGATCACACGGTTCATGGAGCATTGTGATAACAAGGGCATGGAGCATTGTGATGAGAAGGACATCGAGCATTTTGATGAGAATTGTCATGGAGAATTGTGATGACAAGGGAATGGAGTAATGTGATGCCAAGGGTCATGGAGCTTTGTGATGAAAAGTCATGGAGCATTTTGATGACAAGGGCATGGTGCATTATGATGACAAGGGCAGGGAGCATTTTGATGACCGGGTCATGCAGCAATTTGATAAAAATTGTAATGGAAGATTTTGATGGCATGGGTTATAGAACATTGTGATGTCATGGGTCTTGGAGCTTTGGGATGAAATGGGTCTTGGAGCATTTTGATGACAGGGATTATGGAACATTGTGATGTCAGGGGTCATGGAACATTGTGATGATAAGGGGATGTAGCAGGGTGATGACAGGGTCATGGAACACTGTGATTACAGGGGTGAGGGAGTATTGTGATGACTAGTGATAGAACATTGTGATATCTCTGGTGAGAGAGCATTTTGATGAGAAGTGCATGGACCATTGTGATTACAATGTTTATGGAGCATTGCCATGACAAGGTTGTGGACCGTTTTGATGAAATGTGTGTGGCACATTGTGATGACAATGGTCATGGAGCATTGTTCTGACAAAGACATGGAGCATTGTGATGACAAGGGTCACAGAGAATTGTGATGAAAAGTTCATGGAGCATTGTGGTTACAAAGGTCACAGAGCCTTGTGATGACGCAGGCACGGACCATTGTGATGACAAACGTTATGAAGCATTGTAATGACTGGAGTCACGGAGCAATGTGATGACAGTGGTCATGGAGCATTGTGATGACAAGGACATGGAGCATTGTGATGACAGGGGCAAGGAGCATTGGTCTGAAAATTTTCATATATTATTGTGATGACAGTGGGCATGGTGCATTGTGATGACAAGGGCATGGAGCATTGTGATGAGAAGATCATGGAATATTGTTAAGACAGGTGTCATGGAGCATTGTGATGACATATGTCAAGGTCCATTGCGATGACAATGGCATGGAGCATTGTGATGCCAAATGTAATGGAGAATTGTGATGACAAATAAAATGGAGCATTGTGATGACTAGGGCTTGGAGCATTATGATGACAAGGGCCATTGAAAATTTTCATGACAAGCTCGTGAAGCATTCTGATGACAATGTCCTTGAGCATTGTGATGACAAAACCATGGAGCCTTGTGATGACACTTCTCATGGAGCATACTGATGAAAAGGGGCATGGAGCATTGTGATTACAAGGTTCTTGGTACATTGTGATGATAAGGGCATGGAGCATTGTGAGGAGAAGACCAAGGAGCATTCTGATGTCATGTGTCATTGAGCTTTGTGATGACAAGGGCATGGAGCATTGTGATTACATGGGTCTTGGAGCATTGTGATGAAAAGGGCATGGATCATTGTGATTAAAAAGGCATGGAGCCTTGCCATGACAGGGTTAAAGGAGCATACAGACAACAAGTGGCAGGGAGCATTTTGATGACAAGTGTATTGAGCATTGTGATGACAAATGTCATGGAGCATTGTGATTAGAAGACCATGGAAAATTGTGATGACGAGCGTCATGTGGCATTGTGATGACAAGTGTTATGGAATATTTTGATCACAAGGTTTTGGAGCATTTTTATGACAGAGGTCATGAAGCATTTTGATTTCATTGTGATGACAATAGCAAGAAGCATTATGATGATGGGCATGGTGCATTGTGATGACAGGGTTCATGGATCATTGCGATGAAAAGGGGCATAGAGCATTGTGATTACAGGGTTCTTGGAGCATTGTGATGAGAAGGGTCATGGAGCCTTGTGATGACAAGGCCATGGAACATCGTGATGGCAGGGGACATGGAGCATTGTTATGACAGTTTAATGGAGCATTGTGATGGCAAGGGCATGGAACATTTTCATGAGAAGGCCATGGAGCATTCTGATGACATGTGTCATGGAGCTTTGTGGTGACAAGCACATGGAGCAATGTGATGAGAGCATTCATGGAGCATTGTGATGACAATGACATGGAGCATTGTGATGCCAAGCGTCATGGATCTTTGGGATGACAAAGGTCATGGAGCATTTTCATGGCAAGGGCGTTGTGCATTGTGATGAGAAGGGCAGGGATCATTGTGAGGACAGGGTCATGAAGCAATTGGATGAAATGTGTCATGGAATATTTTGATGACAGGTGTTATGGAACATTGTGATGTCAGGGGTCTTGGAGCCTTTTGATGAAAAGGGTCATGTAGCATTTTGATGGCAGGTGTTATGGAACATTGTGATGTCAGGGGTCATCGAACATTGTGATGATAAGTGCATGTAGCATTGTGATGACAGGAGTCACGGAACATTGTGAAGACAGGGATGAGGGAGTACAGTGACAAATAGTGATGTACAATTGTGATATCAGTGGTGAGAGAGCATTTTGATGAGAAGTTCATGGAGCATTGTGATGACAAGATTGTGGAGCACTGTGATGACAAGCGCATGGTGCATTGTGATGACCTGTGTCATGGAGCATTGTGCTGAAAAGCGCATGGAGCATTGTGATGACAAGGGTCATGGAGCATTGTGCTGAGAAAGGCATAGAGCATTTTGATGACAAGGGTCAAATAGCATTGTGATGAAAATTCATGGAGCACTGTGGTTAAAAAGGTCACAGAGACAGTTGATGATGAGGACATGGACCATTGTGATGACAAATGTCTTGAAGCATTGTTATGACTGGAGTCACAGAGCGTTGTCATGACAGGGGTCATGGAGCATAGTGATAACAAGGGCATGGAGCATTGTGATGACAAGGGCATGGAACATTGGTCTAATAAGTTACATGAATTATTGTGATGACAGTTGGAATGGCGCATTGTGATGACAAGGACATGGAGCATTGTGATGACAAGTTCATGCAGTATTGTGAAGACAGGTGTCAGGGAGCATTGTGATGACATATGTAATGGCCCATTGTGATGACAATGGCATGGAGCATTGTGATGCCAAGTGTCATGGAGGATTTTGATGACAAAGTTATGGAGCATTGTGATGACAATGGCTTCGAGCATTGTGATGACAAGTGTCAGGGAGCATTGTGCTGACAAGTGCATGGAGATTTGTCATGACAAGGGTCATGGAAAATTCTGATGACAAGCTTGTGGAGTATTTTGATGACAATGGCATGGAGCATTGTGATGTAAACCGCATGGGGCATTGTGATGAAAAAGTCATGGATCCCTTTCATGACAGGGTTCATGGAGCATTCTGACGACAAGTGTCAGGGAGCATTTTTATGACAAGTGTATTGAGAATTGTGATGACAAAGGTCATGGAGCAATGTGATGAAAATGGCATGGAGTATTGTGATGACAGGCATCATGGAGCATTGTGATGACAAGTGTTATGGAACATTGTGTACACAAGGGCTTGGAGCATTGTGATGACAGAGTTCATGGATCATTTTGATTTCAAGGAGCATAGAGCATTGTGATGACAAGGGAATGAAGCAATGTGATCCCAAGGTTCATGCAGGGTTTTGATGACAATGGTAATGGAGTATTGTGATGACAAGCACATAGAGCATTGTAATGACAAGGTCATGTAGCATTTTGCTGACAAAGGCATGGAGCATTGTGATGACAGGGGTCATGGAGCACTGTGATGACAAGCGTCATGGAGGATTCTGATGACAAAGGTAATGGAGCATTGTGATGACAATGGCTTGGAGCATTGTGATTACAAGGGTCAGGGAGCATTGTGCTGGCAAGTTCATGCAGAACTGTGTTGACAAGGGTCATGGTGCATTTTGATGGCAGGGATTATGGAACATTGTTATGTCAGGGGTGATGGAACATTGTGATGATAAGGGGATGTAGCATTGTGATTACAGCGTCATGGAACATTGTGATTCCAGGGGTGAGGGAGTATTGTGATTACTAGTGATGGATCATTGTGATATCTCTGGTGAGAGAGCATTTCGAAGAGAAGTGCATGGACCATTGTGATTACAGAGTTTATGGAGCATTGCAATGATAAATTTGTGGACCTTTGTGATGAAATGCTCGTGGCACATTGTGATGACAATGGTCATGGAGCATTGTTCTGACAAAGACATGGAGCATTGTGATGACAAGGGTCACAGAGAATTGTGATGAAAAGTTCATGGAGCATTGTGGTTACAAAGGTCACAGAGCCTTGTGATGACGCTGGCATGGACCATTGTGATGACAAACGTTATGAAGCATTCTGATGACTGGAGTCACGGAGCATTGTGATGACAGGTGTCATGGAGCATTGTAATAACAAGGGCATGGAGCATTGTTTTGACAGGAGAATGGAGCATTCGTCTAACAAATTTCATAGATTATTTTGATGACAGTGGGCATGTTGCATTGTGATGAAAAGGGCATGGAGCATTGTGATGAGACGGTCATGGAGTATTGTGAAGACATGTGTCAGGGAGCATTGTGATGACATATGTCATGGTCCATTGCGATGACAATGGCATGGAGCATTGTGATGCCGAATGTAATGGAGGATTGTGATGACAAATATAATGGAGCATTGTGATGATTAGCGCTTGGAGCTTTATGATGACAAGGGCCATTGAGAATTTTCATGACAAGGTCGTGAAGCATTGTGATGACAAGTCCTGGAGCATGGTGATGAAAAAATCATGGAGCCTTGTGATGACAAGTGTCATGGAGCATACTGATGAAAAAGGGCATGGAGCATTCTGATTACAGGGGTCTTGGAACATTGTGATGACAAGGGCATGGAACATTGTGAGGAGAAGACCAAGGAGCATTCTGATGGCATGCGACATTGAGATTTGTGATGACAAATGCATGGAATATTGTGAGGAGAAGACCAAAGAGCATTCTGATGGCATGCGCCATTGAGCTTTGTGATGACAAGGGCGTGGAGCATTGTGATTACAAGGGTCTTGGAGCATTGTGATGAAAAGGGCATGGATCATTGTGATGAAAAAGGCATGGAGCCTTGTCATGACAGGGTTCAAGGAGCATACTGACAACAAGTGTCGGGGAGCATTTTGATGACAAATGTATTGAGCATTGTGATGACAAAGGTCATGGAGCATTGTGATGAGAAGACCATGGATAATTGTGATGACGATCATCATGGGGCATTGTGATGATAAGTGTTATGGAATATTGTGATCACAAGGGTTTGGAGCATTGTTATGACAGAGGTCATGGAGCATTTTGATTTCATTGTGATGACAATAGCATGAATCATTATGATGAAAGGCATGGTGCATTGTGATGACAAGGTGCATGGATCATTGAGATGAAAAGGGGCATGGAACATTGTGATTACAGCGTTCTTGGAGTGTTGTGATGAGAAGGGTCATGGAGCCTTGTGATGACAAGGCCATGGAACATCGTGATGGCAGGGGTCATGGAGCATTGTTATGACAGGTGTAATGGATCTTTGTGATGGCAATGGCATGGAGCATTGTGATGAGAAGGCCATGGAGCATTCTGATGACATGTGTCATGGAGCTTTGTGATGACAAGGGCATGGAGAAATGTGATGAGAGCGTTCATGGAGCATTGTGATTTTAATGACATGGAACATTGTGATGCCAAGGGTCATGGATCTTTTTGATGAGAAAAGTCATGGAGCATTTTGATGGCAAGGGCGTTGTGTATTGTGATGAGAAGGGCAGGGAGAATTGTGATGACAGGGTCATGGAGCAATTGGATGAAATGTGTCATGGAACATTTTGATGACAGGTGTTATGGAACATTGTGATGTCAGGGGTCATCGAACATTGTGATGATATGTGCATGTAGCATTGTGATGACAGGAGTCATGGAACATTGTGAGGAGAGGGGTGAGGGAGTATTGTGACAAATAGTGATGTAGCACTGTGATATCAGTGGTGAGAGAGCATTTTGATGAGAAGCGCATGGAGCATTATGATGACAATGTTTATGGAGCACTGTGATGACAAGTTTGTGGAGCACTGTGATGACAAGCGCATGGTGCATTGTGATGACATGTGTCATAGAGCATTGTGCTGACAAGCGCATGGAGCATTGTGATGCCAAGTGTCATGGAGCATTGTGCTGAGAAAGGCATAGAGCATTGTGATGACAAGGGTCAAAGAGCAATGTGATGAAAAGTTCACGGACCATTGTGGTTGAAATGGTCACAGAGACTGTTGATGACGAGGGCATGGACGATTGTGATGACAAAGGACATGAAGCATTCTGATGACTGGACTCACGGAGCATTCTGATGACAGGGGTCATGGAGCATTTTGATAACAAGGACATGGAGCATTGTGATGACAAGGGCATGGAACATTGGTCTAAAATGTTTCATGGATTTTTGCAATGACATTTGGAATGGCGCATCGTGATGACAAGGGCATGGAGCATTGTGATGACCAGGTCATGCAGTATTGTGAAGAGAGGTGTCAGGGAGCATTGTGATGACATATGTAATGGCCCATTGTGATGACAATGGCATGGGACATTGTGATGCCATGTGTCATGGAGGATTCTGATGACAAAGGTAATGGAGCATTGTGATGACAATGTCTTGGAGCATTGTGATGACAAGGGTCAGCGAGCATTGTGCTGACAAGTCCATGGAGAATTGTGAAGACAAGGATCATGGATAATTTTGATGACAAGCTTGTGGAGTATTTTGATGACAATGGCATGGAGCATTGTGATGAAAACAGCATGGGGTATTGTGAGGAAAAAGACATGAAGCCTTTTCGTGACAGGGTTCAAGGAGCATTCTGATGACTGTGTCAGGGAGCATTGTGATGACAAGTGTATTGAGAATTGTGATGACAAAGTCATGGAGTATTTTGATGAAAAGGACATGGAGTATTGTGATAACAGACATCATGGAGCATTGTGATGACAAGTGTTATGGAACATTATGATCACATGGGTTTGGAGCATTGTGATGACAAGGGTCAGCGAGCATTGTGCTGACAAGTCCATGGAGAACTGTGAAGACAAGGATCATGGATAATTTTGATGACAAGCTTGTGGAGTATTTTGATGACAATGGCATGGAGCATTGTGATGAAAACAGCATGGGGTATTGTGAGGAAAAAGACATGAAGCCTTTTCGTGACAGGGTTCAAGGAGCATTCTGATGACTGTGTCAGGGAGCATTGTGATGACAAGTGTATTGAGAATTGTGATGACAAAGTCATGGAGTATTTTGATGAAAAGGGCATGGAGTATTGTGATAACAGACATCATGGAGCATTGTGATGACAAGTGTTATGGAACATTATGATCACATGGGTTTGGAGCATTGTGATGACAGAGGTCATGGATCATTTTGAATTTCAAGGAGCATGGAGCATTTTAATGACAAGAGTATGAGTCAATGTGATCCCAAGGTTCATGGAGGATTGTGATGACAATGAAAATGGAGTATTGTGATGACAAGCGCATAAAGCATTGTAATGACAAGGTCATGTAGCATTTTGCTGACAAAGGCATGGAGCATTGTGATGACATGTGTCGTGGAGCACAATGATGACAAGCGTCACGGAGCATTGTGAATACAGGGGTCATGGATCATTGTGATGACAAGGGTCATAGAGCACTGGGCTGAAAATGTTCATGGAGTGTTGTGATGACAGGGGTAATGGAGCAGTGTGATGAGAAGACCATGGAGATTTGTGATGACAAGTCTAATGGAGCATTCTGATGAAAACGGGCATGGAGCATTGTGATTACAGGGGCCTTGGATCATTGTGATGAGTAGAGCATGTTGCATTGTGATGAGAAGGCCATGGCGCCTTCTGATGACATGAGTCATGGAGATTTGTAATGACAAGGACATGGAGCATTGTGATTACAGGGATCTTGGAGTATTGTGATAAAAAGGGCACTGATCATTGAGATGAAAAAGGCTTGGAGCCTTGTCATGACAGGGTTCAAGGAGCATACTGACGACAAGTGTCAGGGAGCATTGTGATGACAAGGTTATTGAGCATTGTGATGACAAAGATCATGGAGCATTGCGATGAGAAGGCCATGGACAATTGTGATGATGAGGGTCATGGTGTGTTGTGATGATAAGTGTTATGGAACATTGTGATCACAAGGGTTTGGAGCATTATGATGACAGAGGTCATGGAGAATATTGATTTCATTGTGATGACAATAGCCTGAAGCATTATGATGATGGGCAAGGTGCATTGTGATGACAGGGTTCATGGAGCATTGAGATGAAAAGGGGCATGGAGCATTGTGCTTACAGGTGTCTTGGAGCATTGTGATGACAAGGGCATGGAGCATTGTGATGAGAAGGCCATGGCGCATTCTGATGACATGCATCATGGAGCTTTGTGATGACAAGGACATGGAGCATTGTGATTACAGGGGTCTTCAGCATTGTGATGATAATTGTCATGGAGCCTTGTAATGACTAGGCCGTGGAACCTTGTGATGGCAGTGGTCATGCTGCATTGTTATGACAGAGGTAATGGAGCATTGTGATGAGAAGGGCATGGAACATTGGTCTGAAATATTTCATAGATTATTGTGATGAGAGTGGACATGGAGCATTGTGATGACAAGGGTACGGAACACTATGATATATGGGTCATGCAGGATTGTAATGACAAAGGCAAGGAGCATTGTGATGAGAATGGCATCGAGCATTGTGATGAAAAGTGTCATGGAGCTTTGTGATGACAAGGGCATTGAGCAATGTTATGAGAAGGTTCATGGAGCATTGTGATGACAATGACATGGAGCATTTTGATGCCAAGGTTCATGGAGTTTTTTGATGACAAGTCATTGAGCATTTTGATGACAAGGGCATGGTGCATTGTGATGAGAAGGGCAGGGAGCATTTTGATGACCGGGTCATGTAGCAATTTGATGAAAATTGTAATGGAACATTTTGATGGCAGGGATTACAGCACATTGTGTTGTCAGGGTTCTTGGATCTTTGGGATGAAAAGGGTCATGGAGCATTTTGATGACAGGGGTTATGGAACATTGTGATGTCAGGGGTCATGGAACTTTGTGATGATAAGTGGATGTAGCAGTGTGATGACAGAGTCATGGATCATTGTGATTACAGGAGTGAGGGAGTATTGTGATGACTACTGATGGAACACTGTGATATCTCTGTTCGGAGAGCATTTTGATGAGAAGAGCATGGAGCATTGTGATTACGAGGTTTATGGAGCATTGCAATGCCAAGGTTGTGGACCGTTGTGATGAAATGCGCGTGGCACATTGTGATGATAATTGTCATGGAGCATTGTTCTGATAAAGACATGGAGCATTGTGATCAAAAGGGTCAAAGAGAATTGTGAAGAAAAATTCATGGAGCATTGTGGTTACAATGGTCAAAGAGCCTTGTGATGACACGGGCATGGACCACTGTGATGACAAAGGTTATGAAGCATTTTGATGACTGGAGTCACGGAGCATTGTGATGAAAGGGGTCATGGGGCATTGTGATGACATGTGTAATGGAGCATTGTGCTGACAAGCGCATGGAGCATTGTGATGAAAAGGTTCATGGAGCATTGTGGTGAGAAAGGCATAGAGCATTGTGATGACAAGGGTCAAAGAGCATTGTGATGAAAATTTCATGGATCATTGTGGTTAAAAGGGTCACAGAGACTGTTGATGACGAGTACATGCACCATTGTGATGACAAATGTCATGAAGCATTGTGATGACTGGAGTCACGGAGCATTGTGTTGACAGGGGTCATGGAGCATTGTGATAATAAGGGAATGGAGCATTGTGATGACAAGGGCATGGAACATTGGTCTAATAAGTTTCATGGATTATTGCGATGACAGTAGGAATGGCGTATTGTTATGACAAGCGCATGGAGCATTGTGATGACAAGGTCATGCAGTATTGTGAAGACAGGTGTCAGGGAGCATTTTCATGACATATGCAATGGCCCACTGTGATGACAATGGCATGGAGCATTGGGATGCCAAGTGTCATGGAGGATTCTGATGACAAAATAATGGAGCATTGTGAAGAAAATGGCTTGGAGCATTGTGATGACAAGGGTCAGGGAGCATTGTGCTGAGAAGTCCTTGGGGAATTGTGATGACAAGGGTCATGGAGCATTCTGATGACAAGCTTCTGGAGTATTTTGATAACAGTGGCATGGAGCATTGTGATGAAAACGGCAAGGGGCATTGTGATGAAAAAGGCATTGAGCCTTTTCTTGACAGGGTTCAAGGAGCATTCTGATGACAAGTGTCAGGGAGCATTGTGATGACAAGTGTATTGAGCATTGTGATGACAATGGTCATGGAGCATTGTGATGAAAAGGGCATGGAATATTGTGATGACAGGCATCATGGAGCGTTGTGATGACAAGTGTTATGGAACACAGTGATCACAAGGGTTTGGAGCATTGTGATGACAGAGGTCATGGATCATTTTGATTTCAAGGAGCATGGAGCATTGTGATGACAAGGGCATGAGGCAATGTGATCCCAAGGTTCATGGAGTATTGTGATGACAAGTGCATAGAGCATTGTAATGACAAGGTCATGTAGCATTTTGCTGACAAAGGCATGGAGGATTGTGATGACATGTGTCATGGAGCACTGTGATGACAGGCGTCACGGAGCATTGTGAATACAGGGGTCATGGAGCATTGCGATGACAAGGGCATGTATCATTGTGATGACAAGTGTCATGGAGCACTGGGCTGAAATGTTCATGGAGTGTTGTGATGACATGTTTCATGGAGCATTGTGATGACTAGGGAATGGAGCATTTTGATGACAACAGTCCCGGATCATTGTGTTGTCAGGAGTCATGGAGTGTTGTGATGACAGTGGTCATGGAGCATTGTGATGATATTGGCCATGGAGCACTGTGATGTGTAGGTCGTGGAGCATTTGGCTGAATATGTTCATGGATTATTGTGATGATACAGGTCATTGAGCATTGTGATGACAAGGGAATGGAGCATGGTGATGACAATGTCCTGGAGCATTGTGATGAGAAGACCATGGAACATTGTGATGACAAGTCTCATGGAGCATTCTGATGAAAAGGGGCATGGATCATTGTGATTACAGGGGTCTTGGAGCACTGTGATGACTAGGCCATGGAGCATTGTGATGAGAAGGCCATGGAGCATTCTGATGACATGTGTCATGGAGATTTGTGATGACAAGTGCATGGAACCTTGTGATTACAGGGATCTTGGAGCATTTTGAAGAAAACGGCACGGATCATTGTTATGAAAAAGGTATGGAGCCTTGTCATGACAGGGTTCAAGGAGCATACTGACGACTAGTGTCAGGGAGCATTGTGATGACAAGTTTATTGAGCATTGTGATGACAAAGCTCATGGAGCATTGTGATAAGAAGACCATGGTTAATTGTTATGATGAGCGTCATGGGGTGTTGTGATGATAAGTGTTATGAAACATTGTGATCACAAGGGTTTGGAGCATTATGATGACAGAGATCATGGAGATTACTAATTTCATTGTGATGACAATAGCCTGAAGCATTATGATGATGGGCATGGTGCAATGTGATGACAGGGTTCATGGAGCATTGAGATGAAAAGTGACATGGAGCATTTTGTTTACAGGGGTCTTGGAGCATTGTGATGACAAGGGCATGGAGCATTGTGATGAGAAGGCCATGGAACATTCTCATGACATGTGTCATGGTGCTTTGTGATGACAAGGGCATGGAGCATTGCGATTACAAGGGTTTTCAGCATTGTGATAACAAGTGTCATGGAACCTTGTGATGACTAGGCCGTGGAACATTGTGATGGCAGGGGTCATGGTGCATTGTTATGACAGAGTTAATGGAGCATTGTAATGAGAAGGGCATGAAACATTGTTCTAAAATGTTTCATGGATTATTGTGATGAGAGTGGGCATAGAGCATTGTGATGACAAGGGTACGGAACACTATGATGCATGAGTCATGCAGGATTGTAATGACAATGGCATGGAGCATTGTGATGACACAGGTCATGAAGCGTTGCAACGACTGGAGTCACGGAGCATTGTGATGACAAGGGCATGGAGCATTGTGATGAGAAGGTCATGGAGTATTGTGAAGACAGGTTTCAGGGAGCATTGTGATGACGTATGTCATGGTTCTTTGTGATGACAATGGCATGGAGCATTGTGATGCCAAATGTAATGGAGGATTGTTATGACAAATATAATGGAGCATTGTGATGACTAGGGCTAGGAGCTTTATGATGACCTGGGCCATTGAGAATTTTCATGACAAGGTCGTGAAGCATTGTGATGACAAGTCCTGGAGCACTGTGATGAGAAAACCATGGAGCCTTGTGATGACAAATCTCATGGAGCATACTGATGAAAAGGGTCATGGACCATTGTGATTACAGGGGTCTTGGAAAATTTTGATGAAAAGGGAATGGGATCTTGTTATGACAGGGTTCAAGGAGAGTACAGACAACAAGTGTCAGGGAGCATTTTGATGACAAGAGTATTGAGCATTGTGGTGACAAAGGTCATGGAGCATTGTGATGAGAATTTCATAGATAACTGTGATGACGAGTGTCATGGATCATTGTGATGACAAGTGTTATGGAATATTGTGGTCACAAGTGTTTGGAGCATTGTTATGACAGAGGTCATGGAGCATATTGATTTCATTGTGATGACAACAGCATGAAGCATTAGGATCATGGGCATGGTGCACTGTGATTACAGGGTTCATGGATCATTGAGATGAAAAGGGGTATGGAGCACTGTGATTAAAGAGGTCTTGGAGCATTGTGATGAGAAGGGTCATGGAGCCTTGTGATGACATTGCCATGGAACATAGTTATGGCAGGGATCATGGAGCAATGTTATGACAGGGGTAATGTAGCATTGTGATGGCAAGGGCAAGGAGCATTGTGATGACAAAGCCATGGAGCTTTCTCATGACGTGTCATGGAGCATTGTGATGACAAGGGTCACGGAGCATTGTGATGAAAAGTTCACTGAGAATTGTGTTTATAAAGGTCACAGAGACTTGTGATGATGTGGGCATGGACCATTGTGATAACAAACGTTATGAAGCATTGTGATGACAGTTGTCACGGAGCATTGTGATGACAGCGGTCATGGAGCATTGTGATGACTTGGGAATGGAGCATAGTGATGACAAGAGTCCCGGATCATTGTGTTGTCAGGTGTCATGGAGTGTTGTGATGACAGCTGTCATGGTGCATTGTGATGATATTGGTCATGGAGCATTGTAATAAGAATGTCATGGAGCATTTTGCTGATAATATTCATGGAGTATTGTGATGACAGTTGTCATGGTGCATTGTGATGATATTGGTCATGGAGCATTGTGATGAGAAGGTCATGGAGCATTGTGATGATAATATTCATGGAGTATTTTGATGACAAGTGTCATGGAGCATGGTGATGACAAGGTCCTGTAGCACTGTGATGAGAAGACCAAGGAGGCTTTTGATGACAAGTTTCATGGAGCATTCTGATGAAAATGGGCATGGATCATTGTGATTACAATGGTCTTGGAACATTGTGATGACAAAGGCATGGAGCATTGTCATGAGACGGCCATGCAGCATACTGATGACATGCCTCATGGAGCTTTTTGATGACAAGGGCATGGAGCATTCTGATTACACGGGTCTTGGAGCATTGTGATGAAAAGGGCATGGATCATTGTGATGAAAAAGGCATGGAGCCTTGTCATGACATGGTTCAGGAGCATACGGAAGACAAGTGTCAGGCAGCATTGTGATCACAAGTGTATTGAGCATTGTGATGATAAAGGTTATGGAGCATTGTGATGAGAAGTCTATGGATAGTTGTGATGATGAGCGTCATGGTGTGTTGTGATGATAAGTGTTATGGAACATTGTGATCAAAAGGGTTTGGAGCATTATGATGACAGAGGTCATGGAGAATTTTGATTTTATTGTGATGACAATAGCCTGAAGCATTATGATGATGGGCATGGTGAATTGTGATGACAGGGTTCATGGAGCATTGAGATGAAAAGGGTCATGAAGCACTGTGATTACAGGCCTTTTGGAGAATTGTGATGACAAGGGCATGGAGCATTGTGATGAGAATGCCATGGAACATTCTGATGACATGCGTCATGGAGCTTTGTGATGACAAGTGCATGGAGCATTGTGATTACAGGGGTCTTGGAGCATTGTGATGACAAGTGTCATGGAGCTTTGAGATTACAAGGGCCTGGAGCAATGTGATGAGATTGTTTATGGAGCATTGTGATGACAATGACATGGAGCATTGTGATGCCAACTGTCATGGAGCTTTGTGATGACAAATGTCATGGAGCATTTTGATGAGAAGGGTGTGGTGCATTGTGATGAGAAGGGCAGGGAGCATTTTGATATCTGGGTCATTCAGCAAATTGATGAAAAGTGTCATGGGACATTTTGATGACAGGGGTTATAGAACATTGTGATGCCAGGGGTCATGGAGCTTTGGGATGAAAGGGGTCATGGAGCATTTTGATGACAGGTTATAGAACATTGTGATATCAGGTGTCATGGAACATTGTGATGATAAGGGGTGGGGGAGAATTGTGATGACTAGGGATGGAACATTGTGATATATCTGGTGAGAGAGCATTTGGATGAAAAGTGCATGGAGCATTGTAATTACAAGATTTATGGAGCATAGCGATGACAAGTTTGTGGACCGTTGTAATGAAAAGTGCGTGGCACAGTGTGATGACAAGTGTCATTGAGCATTGTTCTGACAAAGGCATGGGGCATTTTGATGACAAGGGCATTGTGCATTGTGATGAGAAGGGCATGGATCATTGTGATGACAACGGTCATGGAACATTGGGCTGAAAATGTTCATGGAGTGTTCGGATGACAGGGGTCATGGAGCATTGTGATGAGTAGGGAATGGAGCATTGTGATGACAAGAGTTCCGGATCATTGTGTTGTCAGGTGTCATGGAGTGTTGTGATGACAGTGATCATGGAGCATTTTGATGATATTTGTCATAGAGCATTGTGATGAGAATATCATGGATCATTGGGATGAAAATATTCATGGAGTATTGTGATGACAGGGGTCATGGAGCATTGTGATGACAAGGGAATGGAGCATGGTGATGACAAGGTCCTGGAGCATTGTGATGATAAGACCATGGAGACTTGTGATGACAAGAGCATGTAATATTTTGATGAGAAGTGTCATGTAGCATTGTGATGACAAGGACGTGGAGAATTGTGATGACAAGGGACATGGAGCATTGTGATAACCAGGGCATGGAGCATTGTGATGACAGGGGTCATGGAGCATTCTTATGACAAGGCCATGGTGCATTCTGACATAAGATATCACTTATGAAGGGAATGTAAACATGGCTACATATGAACTGAATTAGGGAAGAGAACAGAGTCTCAGATTTAGAAAACACTCTAACACTTGCTTAAGGGGAAAGACAGGTGGGGAGATGCACAAAAGTTTGATATTAGCACAGGTACCGTTCCATAATCCAAAAACAGAAGAGACAAGACCTACCCCTTCCTCAGTGAACGGAACTCAACATCCTTATTCCCCGCAGAGAAATATATCTGACTAGTAAGAATTTTAAAACCTATGTATTGATATGTTTCCGTAAGGGAAGTAAGTGTTTCTAGAATGACATAAACATGGCAGTGAGAATCAGCTCAAAACCAATATAAAAATGAATTTCAAAACAAAACATAAAAACAGTAAAATTCTTACACAATACCTTCAGGGGTTCTGATGAAACCTGGAATGACCCTATCTACAATGACAGCTGGATGTGGCATAACGCTGGTCACTTGGGACTGAGAGGATTGGTGAGATTGGGTGAAAAAATGCAGACCCTTTAAAGCAAATATGCCTGCCACGCATTCCATGTTTTCCAACTCTCCATGTAGAAGGGAATATCACTACAGTTATAACATGTATGGGAACCTAGAGAATGGAAACCATCTGATGGTGAAAGTTTTCTAAAACTCTACTACTTTTTTTCTCTCCTTGTGCTCCAGTTTGACATTCCAACTGCTTTACTATCAATCTCCGAACTTGGAGAGACAGCCCCTATAACCTCCTGGTTCGCACAGCTGGCAAATTGTGCAGAGGATATAGGGAAGAGAGAGAACCAATGAGAGAGTACCTGTAGGCTTTTGGACGGCCACATTTCACTCTAATTTCCCGTCATGAAGAGGAATTAACGAAAACTCCGCCTGCCCCCCCAAGAACCAGTATAGGTGCAGAAGCAAAACTGTGGATTTGTGGTCAGCTTACAAAAACGCGATCTGAAAAATGGAGCTCAGGGCCACAGCAATTCATTAACCTGCAGAGTTACAAAGGACTACTCTCTTCCAAAATTCTATTGAGGGAAAGCCACGAGGCGGAAGTGAAAATGAGGCAGAATGGCATGAAACAGATTTCAAGAGGTACATTGGAATCGCCTTTAAACACCGGAAAAGCATCACAACTTCGAAAATAATGGAAAAGGCCATAAAGGGCATATGGGTTTTCACGTGAATATATTCAGGAGAAAACGCATACGTCCTTTTCAGCCAAGCAAGCAAGCGGGAAATGCAAATCTGCACTACAAAGAAGTAACACTTCCCACCGGTCAAAAGGGACATCCACAAAATGGGTAAAAACCAGAAAGGCAAGACAGGCCCTGGAGAACAGGGAGCCTTGTTATGCTAATACCGGGATGTAAATTGCCAACTGCCTCTCTGGAGGAGTGCATTGATTTCCCTAAAACAAGTAAACAACAGAGCTACAGAGCCAAGGGCACTTCCAGTCTAGGGAATATACCTTGGGAAAACTGAAAATCAATAAGACACAGCCACCCCAAAATTTAGGGTGACACTGCTTACAAGAACCTCAACTTGGGTACACCTTAAATATCCCAGGAAATATAAAAATGGTTCAAAAAATTGTGGTACTTACGTACGATGGAATATCCCTCAGCCATGAAATCAATGTCATAAGAACAGTAGCAGCAAAATGAGTGGATTCAGATACGATGATTCTAAGTGAAATAATTCACACAGAAAAAGAAAATTATTATAAGATATCACTTATGAAGATCCTGTAAACATGGCTACACATGAACTGAGTTAGGAAAGAGAACAGAGTCTCACATTTAGAAGACACTCTTATGCCTGCTTAAGGGGGAAGGAGAGGTGGGGTGATGCATAAAACCAGAGTTTGATATAAGCACAGGTACCGTTCCAAAAACCAAGTATGGAATAGACAAGACCTACACATTCCTCAGTGAAAGGGACTCAAAACACCATATTTCCCGCAGAGGAATATATCTGACTAGTAAGAAACTTAAAACCTATGTATTGATATGTCTCCGTAAGGGAATCAAGTGTGTCTAGACTGGCATAAACATGGCAGTGAGAATCAGCTCAAACCCACTATAAAAAGGAATTTGAAAAACAAAAAATAATGGGAAATTCTATACAATTCCTTCAGGATTTCTGATGAAACCTGGAAAGACCCTATCTACAATGACAGCTGGATGTGGCATAAGGCTGGACACATGGGACTGAGAGGATTGGTGAGATTGGGTGAGCAAATACACACCCTTTAAGGCAATAATGCATGGCACCCATTCCATGGGTCCCATGTCTCCAGGTTGAAGGGAATATTACTACAGCTATAACATGTACGTGAAACCTTGAGAATTTACACACTGTGAATACGAAAGGTCTCTAAAACTCAACGAATAGTCCCTCTCCTGGTGCTCTGGTTTGACTTTCCAACTGCTTTACAATAAATCTCCCAACTTGGAGAGACAGCACCTTTAACCTCCTGGTTCTCACAGGTTGCCAATTTGACAGAGGAGGAAAGGGAAGAGGGAGAACCAAAGAGAGAGTAGCTGTTAGGCATTTGGGTGGGCACATGTCAGTCTTATATCCGGGGAGGAAGAAGAATTAACAAAAGTCTCAGCCACCCACCGAAAACCAGTATAGGTCCTGAACCAAAATTTTGGACTTGCGTTCTGCTCACAAAAAACAAGTTAAAAAATGTAGCTCAGGGGAACAGGAATTCACAAACTGGCAGAGTAATAAAGGACAACTCTCGTCCAAAAATCTGTTGAGGGAAGGAAACGTGGCGGACTTGAAAGCGAGGCAGAATAGCAGGAAAAAGATTTCACGAGGTACATAGGAATCACCTTTAAAGCACAGGAAGAGGGGCACAACATCGACAATGGTGCACTTGGCGAAAAAGGGGCGTATGCGTTTTCTCCTGAATATATTCAGGAGAAAACGCATACGCCCCTTTTTGACCAAGCAAGCAAGCGGGCAATGCAAATCTGCACTACAAAGAAGTATCACTTCCCACCGCTCAAAAGGGACATCCACAAAATGGATAAAAACCAGAAAGGCAAGACAGGCCCCGGAGAACAGGGAGCCTTGTTATGCTGATGGGCGGGATGTAAATTGCCAACTACCTCTCTGGAGGAGTGCATTGTGTTCCCTAAAACACATAAACAACAGACCTACATAGCCAAGGGCACTTCCAGTCTAGGGAATATACCTTGGGAAAACTGAAAATCAATAAGACAGAGCCACCCCAAAATTTAAGGCTGCACTGCTAACAAGAACCTCAACTTGGGTACACCTTAAGTATCCCATGAAAGATAAATTTTTTTCAAAAAATTGTGGTACTTTCGTATGATGGAATATCCCTCAGCCATTAAATCAATGTCATAAGACCAGTAGCACAAAATGAGTGGATTCAGGTACGATGATTCTAAGTGAAATAAGTCACACAGAAAAAGAAACTTATCATAAGATATCACTTATGAAGATCCTGTAAACATGGCTACACATGAACTGAGTTAGGAAAGAGAACAAAGTCTCTCATTTAAAAAACACTCTTATGCCTGCTTAAGGGGGAAGGAGAGGTGGGGTGATGCATAAAACCAGAGTTTGATATAAGCACAGGTACCGTTACAAAAACCAAGTATGGAAAGACAAGACCTACACCTTCCTCAGTGAAAGGGACTCAAAACCCCATATTTCCCGCAGAGGAATATATCTGACTAGTAAGAATTTTAAAACCTATGTAATGATATGTCTCTGTAAGGGAATCAAGTGTGTCTAGACTGGCAAAAACATGGCAGTGAGATCAGCTCAAACCCACTATAAAAAGCAATTTGAAAAACAAAAATATAATGGGAAATTCTTTACAATTCCTTCAGGATTTCTGATGAAGCCTGGAAAGACCCTATCTACAATGACAGCTGGATGTGGCATAAGGCTGGACACATGGGACTGAGAGGATTGGTGAGATTGGGTGAGCAAATGCAGACCCTTTAAAGCAATAATGCATGGCACCCATTCCATGGGTCCCATGTCTCCAGGTTGAAGGCAATATTACTACAGCTCTAACATGTACGGGAAACTTAGATAATGGACACACTTAATAAGAAAGTTCTCTAAAACTCAACGAATAGTCCCCCTCCTGGTGCTCTGGTTTGACATTCCAACTGCTTTAGTATCAACCTCCTAACTTGGAAAGACAGCCCCTTTAACCTCCTGGTTCGCACAGGTTGCCAAATTGGCAGAGGATGAAAGTGAAGAGGGAGAACCAATGAGAGAGTAGCTGTTAGGCATTTGGACGGGCACATGTCACTCTTGTTTCCGGGGAGGAAGAAGAATTAACCAAAGTCTCAGCCAAACACCGGGTACCAGTATACTTCCTGAACCAAAATATTGGACTTGCTTTCAGCTCACAAAAATCGAGTTAAATAATGTAGCTCAGGGGAACAACAATTCACAAAATGGCAGATTAATAATGGGCAACTATCGTCCAACAATCTGTTAAGGGGAGGCAACGAGGCGGACTTGAAAGTGAGGCAGAATAGCAGGAAACAGATTTCAAGAGGTACGTTGGAATCGCCTTTAAAGCACAGAAAGAGGGGCACAACTTCGACAATGATGCACTTGGACAAAAAGGGCGTATGCATTTTTTCCTGAATATATTCAGGATAAAATGCATACGCCCTTTTTGCCAAGCAAGCAAGTGGGCAATGCAAGTCTGCACTACAAAGAAGCATCACTTCCCACCGGTCAAAAGGGACATCTGCAAAATGGGTAAAAACCAGAAATGCAAGAGAGGCCCTGGAGAACAGGGAGCCTTGTTATGCTAATGCTGGGATGTAAATTGCCAACTGCCTCTCTGGAGGAGTGCATTGATTTCCCTAAAACAAGTAAACAACAGAGCTACAGAGCCAAGGGCACTTCCAGTCTAGGGAATATACCTTGGGAAAACTGAAAATCAATAAGACACAGCCACCCCAAAATTTAGGGTGACACTGCTTACAAGAACCTCAACTTGGGTACACCTTAAATATCCCAGGAAATATAAAAATGGTTCAAAAAATTGTGGTACTTACGTACAATGCAATATCCCTCAGCCATGAAATCAATGTCAAAAGAACAGTAGCAGCAAAATGAGTGGATTCAGGTACGATGATTCTAAGTGAAGTAAGTCACACAGAAAAAGAAACTTATCATAAGATATCACTTATGAAGATCCTGTAAACATGGCTACAGATAAACTGAGTTAGGAAAGAGAACAGAGTCTCACATTTAGAAAACACTGTTATGCCTGCTTAAGGCGGAAGGAGAGGTGGGTTGATGAATCAAACCAAAGTTTCATATAAGCACATGTACCGTTCCAAAAACCAACTATCGAATAGACAAGACCTACACCTTCCTCAGTGAAAGGGACTCAAAACACCATATTTCCCGCAGAGGATTATATCTGACTAGTAAGAATCTTAAAACCTATGTATTGATATGTCTCCGTAAGGGAATCAAGTGTGTCTAGACTGGCATAAAGATGGCAGCGAGAATCAGCTCAAACCCACTATAAAAAGGAATTTCAAAAACAAAACAAAAAAAACAGCGAAATTCTTTGCAATTCCTTCTGGGTCTCTGATGAAACTTGGAATGACCCTATCTACAATGACAGCTGGAGGTGGCATAAGGCTGGACACATGGGACTGAGTGGATTGGTGAGATTGGGTGAGCAAATGCAGACCCTTTAAAGCAATAATGCATGGCACCGATTCCATGGGTCCCAACTCTCCAGTTTGAAGGGAATATTACTACAGCTATAACATGTATGGGAAACCTAGAGAATGGACACACTGTGAATACGAAATGTTTCTATAACTCAACTAATAATCCCTCTCGTGGTGCTCTGGTTTGACTTTCCAACTGCTTTACTATCAATCTCCCAACTTGGAGAGACAGCTCCTTTAACCTCCTGGTTCGCACAGGTTGCCAATTAGGCAAAGGATGAAAGGGAAGAGGGAGAACCAGTGAGTGACTAGCTGTTAGGCATTTGGAAGTGCACATGTCCCTCTTATTTCCCGGGGGGAAGAAGAATTAACCAAAGTCTCAGCCACCCACTGGGAACCAGTATAGATCCTGAACTAAAATATTGCACTTGCGTTCAGCTCATGAAAAACGAGTTAAAAATGGAGCTATAGGGCAGAGCAATTCACAAACTGGCAGAGTAATAAAGGACAACTATCGTCCAAAAATCTGTTGAGGGAAGGCAACGAGTTGGACTTGAAAGCGATGCAGAATAGCAGGAAACAGATTTCAAGAGGTACGTAGGATTCGCCTGTAAAGCACAGTATTAGGGGCACAATTTCGACAATGAGGCACTGGGCCAAAAAGGGCATATGCGTTTTGTCCTGAATATATTCACGAGAAAAAGCATACGGCACTTATGGCCAAGCAAGCAAGTGGGCCATGCAAGTGTGCACTACAAAGAAGTATCACTTCTCACCGGTCAAAAGGGACATCCACAAAATGGATAAAAACCAGAAAGGCAAGACATGCCCTGGAGAACCGGGAGCCTTGTTATGCTGATGGGCGGGATGTAAATTGCCAACTGCCTCTCTGGAGGAGTGAATTGTGTTCCCTAAAACAAGTAAACAACAGAGCTACAGACCCAAGGGCACTTCCAGTCTACGGAATATACCTTGGGAAAACTGAAAATCAATAAGACAGAGCCACCCCAAAATTTAGGGCTGCACTGCTTACAAGAACCTCAACTTGGTTACACCTTAAGTATACCAGGAAAGATAAAATTTGTTCAAAAAATTGTGGTACTTACGTATGATGGAATATCCCTCAGCCATGAAATCAATGTCATAAGACCAGTAGCTGCAAAATGAGTGGATTCAGGTACGATCATTCTAAGTGAAATAAGTCACACAGAAAAAGAAACTTATCATAAGATATAACTTATGAAGATCCTGTAAACATGGCTACACATGAACTGAGTTAGGAAAGAGAACAGAGTCTCACATTTAGAAAAAAACTCTTATGCCTGCTTAAGGGGGAAGGAGAGGTGGGGTGATGCATAAAACCAGAGTTTGATATAAGCACAGGTACCGTTCCAAAAACCAAGTATGGAATAGACAAGACCTACACCTTCCTCAGTGAAAGGGACTCAATCCCCATATTTCCCACAGAGGAATATATCTGACTAGTAAGAATCTTAAAACCTATGTATTGATATGTCTCTGTAAGGGAATCAAGTGTGTCTAGACTGGCAAAAACATGGCAGAGACAATCAGCTCAAACCCACTATAAAAAGGAATTTGAAAAACAATAAATAATGGGAAATTCTTTACAATTCCTTCAGGATTTCTGATGAAACCTGGAAAGACCCTATCTACAATGACAGCTGGATGTGGCATAAGGCTGGACACATGGGACTGAGAGCATTGGTGAGATGGGGTGAGCAAATGCAGATCATTTGAAGCAATAATGCATGGCACCCATTCCATGGGTCCCATGTCTCCAGGTTGAAGGGAATATTACTACAGCTATAACATGTACGGGAAACCTAGAGAATGGACACACTCTGAATAAGAAAGGTCTCTAAATCTCAATGAATAGTCCCCCTCCTGGTGCTCCGGTTTGACATTCCAACTGCTTTACTATCAATCTCCCAACTTGGAAAGACAGCCCATTTAACCTCCTGGTTCGCACAGGTTGCCTGTTTGGCAGAGGATGAAAGGGAAGAGGGAGAACCAATGAGAGAGTAGCTGTTAGGCATTTGGACGGTCACATGTCATACTTGTATCACGGGAGGAAGAAGAATTAACCAAAGTCTCAGCCTCCCAACGAAAACCAGTATAGGTCCTGAACCAAAATATTGGACTTGCGTTCAGCTCACAAAAAAACGAGTTAAATAATTAAGCTCAGGGGCACAGCAATTCACAAAATGGCAGAGTAATAAAGGGCAACTATCGTCCAACAATCTGTTGAGGGGAGGCAACGAGGTGGACTTGAAAGCGAGGCAGAATAGCAGGAAACAGATTTCAAGGGGTACGTTGGAATTGCCTTTAAAGCACAGGAATAGGGGCACAACTTCGACAATGATGCACTTGGCCAAAAATGGGCGTATGCGTTTTCTCCTGAATATATTCAGGAGAATATGAACTGAGTTAGGAAAGAGAACAGAGTCTCACATTTAGAAAAAAACTCTTATGCCTGCTTAAGGGGGAAGGAGAGGTGGGGTGATGCATAAAACCGGAGTTTCATATAAGCACAGGTATCGTTCCAGAAACCAAGTATGGAATAGACAAGACCTACACCTTCCTCAGTGAAAGGGACTCAATCCCCATATTTCCCACAGAGGAATATATCTGACTAGTAAGAATCTTAAAACCTATGTATTGATATGTCTCTGTAAGGGAATCAAGTGTGTCTAGACTGGCAAAAACATGGCAGTGAGAATCAGCTCAAACCCACTATAAAAAGGAATTTGAAAAACAATAAATAATGGGAAATTCTTTACAATTCCTTCAGGATTTCTGATGAAACCTGGAAAGACCCTATCTACAATGACAGCTGGATGTGGCATAAGGCTGGACACATGGGACTGAGAGAATTGGTGAGATGGGGTGAGCAAATGCAGATCATTTGAAGCAATATCATTTGAAGAATATATTCAGGAGAAAACGCATATGACCATTTTGGCCAAGCAAGCAAGCGGGCAATGCAAATCTGCACTACAAAGAAGTATCACTTCCCACCGGTCAAAAGGGACATCCAAATAATGGGTAAAATTCAGAAAGGCAAGACAGGCCCTGGAGAACAGGGAGCCTTGTTATGCTGATGGGCGGGATGTAAATTGCCAACTGCATCTCTGGAGGAGTGCATTGTGTTCCCTAAAACAAGTAAACAACAGAGCTACAGAGCCAAGGGCACTTACAGTCTGGGGAATATACCTTGGGAAAACTGAAAATCAGTAAGAGAGAGCCACCCCAATATTTAGGGCTGCACTGCTTACAAGAACTTCAACTTGGGTACACCTTAAATATCCCAAGAAAGATAAAAATTGTTCAAATTTGTGGTACTTACGTACGATGGAATATCCCTCAGCCATGAATTCAATGTCAAAAGACCAGTAGCAGCAAAATGAGTGGATTCAGGTACGATGATTCTAAGTGAAATAAGTCACACAGAAAAAGAAACTTATCATAAGATATCACTTATGAAGATCCTGTAAACATGGCGAGCGAGAATCAGCTCAAACACACTATAAAAATAATTTGACCTTCCTCCCCATGGATACACCAGAAATACAGCTACACGTGGAACAACTCCTACAGAATAACCACTGATCGCTGGCAGAAAACCCCAGACCTCCCAAAAGGCAAGAAACTCCCCACATACCTGGGTAGGGCAAAGCAGGGAGATTCCCGCACAGAGGATCGGTGCCGAGCGGCACTCGCCTGTCCGAGAGGCTTGTCTGCTCGCCCGCCTGGGAGCACAGCGCTGGAAGCTGAGGCTCAGGCTTCGGTCAGAGCGCAGAGAGAGGACTGGGGTTGGTGGCGAGAACTCAGCGTGAAGGGGGCTAATGTGCCACAGCTAGCCGGGAGGGAGTCCGGGAAAACTCTAGAGCTGCCGAAGAGGGAAGAGACTTTTTCTTCCCTCTTGGTTTCCTGGTGCGCAAGGAGAGGGGATTAAGAGCGCTGCTTAAATGGGCTCCACAGACGGACGCGAGTCGCAACAGAAACCGCAGAGCCCAGTGACGGGCGTGGGACGCTGGGGCTGTGGCTGCTGCCGCCAAGAAGCCTGTGTGCAAGCGCAGGTCACTGCCCACAGCGCCCTTCCAGGATCCTGTGCAGCCCGCCACTGCCAGGGTCCTGGGATCCAGGGGCGGCTTCCCTGGGAGAACGCACGGCACGCCTCGGGCTGGTAATACGTCACGCCGACCTCGGCAGCTGCAGGCTCGCCCCGCACTCCGTGCCCCTCCCTCCTGCCCGGCCTGAGTGAGCAAGAGTCCCCAAAGCGGCTGCTTCTTTAACCCTGTCCTGTCTGAGCGAAGAACAGATGCCCTCCGGCGACCTACACGCAGAGGCGGGGCCAAATCCAAAGCTGAGACCCAGGAGCTGTGAGAAAAAAGAAGAGAAAGGGAAACCTCTCCCAGCAGCCTCAGAAGCAGCGGATTAAAGCTCTGCAATCAACCTGATGTACCCTGCATCTGTGGAATACATGAATAGACAACACATCATCCCAAATTGAGGAGCCCAGAGTCAGAGCTGTGCCTCTGAGGTGGGAGAGCCAACTTCAGGACACTGGTCCACAAGAGACCTCCCAGCTCCACATAATATCAAACGGCAAAAATCTTCCAGAGATCTCCATCTCAACACCAGCACCCAGCTTCACTCAACGACCAGCAAGCTACAGTGCTGGACACCCTATGCCAAACAACTAGCAAGACAGGAACACAACGCCACCCATTAGCAGAGAGGTGGCCTAAAATCATAAAAAGTCCGCAGACACCCCAAAACACACCACCAGACGTGGACCTGCCCACCAGAAAGACAAGATCCAGCCTCATCCACCAGAACACAGGCACTAGTCCCCTCCACCAGGAAGCCTACACAACCCACTAAACCAACCTTAGCCACTGGGGACAGACACCAAAATCAACGGGAACTACGAACCTGCAGCCTGAAAAAAGGAGACCCCAAACACAGTAACATAAGCAAAATGAGAAGGCAGAAAAACACACAGCAGGAGAAGGAGCAAGATAAAAACCCACACGACCTAACAAATGAAGAGGTAATAGGCAGTCTACCTGAAAAAGAATTCAGAATAATGATGGTAAAGATGATCCAAGATTCTATTTCCCAGATCCAAAATCTTGGAAATAGAATAGACAAAATGCAAGAAACAGTTAACAAGGACCTAGAAGAACTAAAGATGAATCAAGCATTGATTAAAAACACAATACATGAAATAAAAAATACCCTAGATGGGATCAATAGCAGAATAACTGAGGCAGAAGAACGGATAAGTGAGGTGGAAGATAAAATAGTGGAAATAACTGCTGCAGAGCAAAATAAAGAAAAAAGAATGAAAAGAACAGAGGACAGTCTCAGAGACCTCTGGGACAACATTAAACGCACCAACATTCGAATTATAGGGGTTCCAGAAGAAGAAGAGAAAAAGAAAGGGACTGAGAAAATATTTGAAGAGATTATAGTTGAAAACTTCCCTAATATGGGAAAGGAAATAGTTAATCAACTCCAAGAGGGACAGAGAGTCCCATACAGAATAAATCCAAGGAGAAATACGCCAAGACACATATTAATCAAACTGTCAAAAATTAAACACAAAGAAATCATATTAAAAGCAGCAAGGCAAAAACAACAAATAACACACAAGGGAATCCCCATCAGGATAACAGCTGATCTCTCAGCAGAAACTCTACAAGCCAGAAGGGAGTGGCAGGACATAATTAAAGTGATGAAGGAGAAAAACCTGCAACCAAGATTACTCTACCCAGCAAGGATCTCATTCAGATTTGGTGGAGAAATCAAAACGTTTACAGACAAGCAAAAGCTGAGAGAGTTCAGCACCACAAAACCAGCTTTACAACAAATGCTAAAGGAACTTCTCTAGGCAAGAAACACAACAGAAGGAAAAGACCTACAATAACGAACCCAAAACAATTAAGAAAATGGGAATAGGAACATACATATTGATAATTACCTTAAATGTAAATGGGCTAAATGCTCCCACCAAAAGACACAGATTGGCTGAATGGATACAAAAACAAGACCCATCTATATGCTGTCTACAAGAGACCCACTTCAGACCTAGAGACACATACAGACTGAAAGTAAGGGGATGGAAAAAGATATTCCATGCAAATGGAAACCAAAAGAAAGCTGGAGTAGCAATTCTCATATCAGACAAAATATACTTTAAAATAAAGACTACTAGAAGAGACAAAGAAGGACACTACATAATGATCAAGGGATCGATCCAAGAAGAAGATATAACAATTGTAACTATTTATGCACCAAACATAGGAACACCTCAATACATAAGGCAAATACTAACAGCCATAAAAGGAGAAATCGACAGTAACACAATCATAGTAGGGGACTTTAACACCCCACTTTCACCAATGGACAGATCATCCAAAATGAAAATAAATAAGGAAACACAAGCTTTAAATGATACATTAAACAAGATGGACTTAATGGATATTTATAGGACATTCCATCCAAAAACAAAAGAATACACATTTTTCTCAAGTGCTCATGGAACATTCTCCAGGATAGATCATATCTTGGGTCACAAATCAAGCCTTGGTAAATTCAAGAAAATTGAAATTGTATCAAGTATCTTTTCCGACCACAATGCTATGAGACTAGATATCAATTACAGGAAAAGAGCTGTAAAAAATACAAACACATGGAGGCTAAACAATACACTACTTAATAACGAAGTGATCACTGAAGAAATCTAAGAGGAAATTAAAAAATACCTAGAAACAAATGACAATGGAGACACGACGACCCAAAACCTATGGGATGCAGCAAAAGCAGTTCTAAGAGGGAAGTTTATAGCAATACAATCCCACCTTAAGAAACAGGAAACATCTCGAATAAACAACCTAACCTTGCACCTAAAGCAATTAGAGAAAGAAGAACAAAAACATCCCAAAGTTAGCAGAAGGAAAGAAATCATAAAAATCAGATCAGAAATAAATGAAAAAGAATGAAGGAAACGATAGCAAAGATCAATAAAACTAAAAGCTGGTTCTTTGAGAAGATAAACAAAATTGATAAACCATTAGCCAGACTCATCAAGAAAAAAAGGGAGAAGACTCAAATCAATAGAATTAGAAATGAAAAAGGAGAAGTAACAACTGACACTGCAGAAATACAAAAGATCATGAGAGATTACTATAAGCAACTCTATGCCAATAAAATGGACAACCTGGAAGAAATGGACAAATTCTTAGAAATGCACAACCTGCCAAGACTGAACCAGGAAGAAATAGAAAATATGAACAGACCAATCACAAGCACTGAAATTGAAACTGTGATAAAAAATCTTCCAACAAACAAAAGCCCAGGACCAGATGGCTTCGCAGGCGAATTCTATCAAACATTTAGAGAAGAGCTAACACCTATCCTTCTCAAACTCTTCCAAAATATAGCAGAGGGAGGAACACTCCCAAACTCATTCTACGAGGCCACCATCACCTTGATACCAAAACCAGAGAAGGATGTGACAAAGAAAGAAAACTACAGGCCAATATCACTGATGAACATAGATGCAAAAATCCTCAACAAAATACTAGCAAACAGAATCCAACAGCACATTAAAAGGATCATACACCATGATCAAGTGGGGTTTATTCCAGGAATGCAAGGATTCTTCAATATATGCAAATCAATCAACGTGATACACCATATTAACAAATTGAAGGAGAAAAACCATATGATCATCTCAATAGATGCAGAGAAAGCTTTCGACAAAATTCAACACCCATTTATGATAAAAACCCTGCAGAAAGTAGGCATAGAGGGAACTTTCCTCAACATAATAAAGGCCATATATGACAAACCCACAGCCAGCATCGTCCTCAATCGTGAAAAACTGAAACCATTTCCACTAAGATCAAGAACAAGACAAGGTTGCCCACTCTCACCACTCTTATTCAACCTAGTTTTGGAAGTTTTAGCCACAGCAATCAGAGAAGAAAAGGAAATAAAAGGAATCCAAATTGGAAAAGAAAAAGTAAAGCTGTCACTGTTTGCAGATGACATGATACTATACATAGAGAATCCTAAAGATGCTACCAGAAAACTACTAGAGCTAATCAATGAATTTGGTAAAGTTGCAGGATAAAAAATTAATGCACAGAAATCTCTGGCATTCCTATATACTAATGATGAAAAATCTGAAAGTGAAATCAAGGAAACACTCCCATTTACCATTGCAACAAAAAGAATAAAATATCTAGGAATAAACCTACCTAGGGAGACAAAAGACCTGTATGCATAAAATTATAAGACACTGATGAAAGAAATTAAAGATGATACAAATAGATGGAGAGATGTACCGTGTTCTTGGACTGGAAGAATCAAAATTGTGAAAATGACTCTACTACCCAAAGCAATCTACAGATTCAATGCAATCCCTATCAAACTACCACCTGCATTTTTCACAGAACTAGAACAAAAAATTTCACAATTTGTATGGAAACACAAAAGACCCCGAATAGCCAAAGCAATCTTGAGAACGAAAAATGGAGCTGGAGGAATCAGGCTCCCTGACTTCAGACTATACTACAAAGCTACAGTAATCAAGACAGTATGGTACTGGCACAAAAACAGAAAGATAGATCAATGGAACAGGATAGAAAGCCCAGAGTTAAACCCACGGACATATGGTCACCTTATCTTTGATAAAGGAGGCAGGAATGTACAGTGGAGAAAGGACAGTCTCTTCAATAAGTGGTGCTGGGAAAACTGGATAGGGGCATGTAAAAGTATGACATTAGATCACTCCCTAACACCATACACAAAAATAAGCGCAAAATGGATTAAAGACCTAAATGTAAGGCCAGACACTATCAAACTCTTAGAGGAGCACATAGGCAGAACACTCTATGACATAAATCACAGCAAGATCCTTTTTGACCCACCTCCTAGAGAAATGGAAATAAAGACAAAAATAAACACATGGGACCTAATGAAACTTAAAAGCTTTTGCACAGCAAAGGAAACCATAAACAAGACCAAAAGACAACCCTCAGAATGGGAGAAAATATTTGCAAATGAAGCAAATGACAAAGGATTAATCTCCAAAATGTATAAGCAGCTCATGCAGCTCAATAACAAAAAAACAAACAATCCAATCCAAAAATGGGCAGAAGACCTAAATAGACATTTCTCCACAGAAGATATACACACTGCCAACAAACACATGAAAGGATGCTCAACATCTTTACTCATTAGAGAAATGCAAATCAAAACTACAATGAGATATGATCTCACACCAGTCAGAATGGCCATCATCAAAAAATCTAGAAACAAAAAATGCTGGAGAGGGTGTGGAAAAAGGGAACACTCTTGCACTGCTGGTGGGAATGTGAATTGGTACAGCCACTATGGAGAACGGTATGGAGGTTCCTTAAAAAACTACAAATAGAACTACCATATGACCCAGCAATCCCACTACTGGGCATATACCCTGAGAAAACCATAATTCAAAAAGAGACATGTACCAAAATATTCATAGCAGCCCTATTTACAATAGACCGGAGATGGAAACAACCTAAGTGTCCATCATCGGATGAATGGATAAACAAGATGTGGCACATATATACAATGGAATATTACTCAGCCATAAAAAGAAATGAAATTGAGCTATTTGTAATGAGGTGGATAGACCTAGAGTCTGTCATACAGAGTGAAGTAAGTCAGAAAGAGAAAGAAAAATATTGTATGCTAACACATATATATGGAATTTAAGAAAAAAAAATGTCATGAAGAACATAGGGGTAAGACAAGAATAAAGACACAGACCTACTAGAGAATGGACTTGAGGATATGGGGAGGGGGATGTGTAAGCTGTGACAAAGTGAAAGAGTGGCATGGACATATATACACTACCAAACGTAAGGTAGATAGCTAGTGGGAAGCAGCCGCATAGCAGAGGGAGATCAGCTCGGTGCTTTGTGACCGCCTGGAGGGGTGGGATAGGGAGGGTGGGAGGGAGACACAAAAGGGAGGGGATATGGAAACATATGCATATGTATAACTGATAAAATTTGTTATAAGGCAAAAAATTTTAAAAAAAAAAGAATGACAAGGATTGCCAGAAACCACCTGAAACTTGGAGAGAGGCATGGAAGAAAATCCTCCTCAGAGCTCTCTAGAAGGAACCAACCTTGCTGACACCTTGATTTCGGATTTGTAGGCTCCAGAACTGTAACAAAATAAATTTGATTTATTTTCAGCCAAAAAAAAAAAAAAAAAAAAAAAAAAACAGAAAGGTAAGACAGGCCCTGGAGAACAGGGAGCCCTGTTATGCTGAAGGGCGGGATGTAAATTGCCAACTGCCTCTCTGGAGGAGTGCATTGTGTTCCCTAAAACAAGTAAAAAACAGAGCTACAGAGCCAAGGACACTTCCAGTCCAGGGAATATACCTTGGGAAAACTGAAAATCAATAAGACAGAGCCACCCCAAAATTTAGGGCTGCACTGCTTACAAGAACCTCAACTTGGGTACACCTAAAATATCCCAGGAAATATAAAAATGGTTCAAAAAATTGTGGTACTTACGTACGATGGAATATCCCTCAGCTATGAAATCAATATCATAAGACCAGTAGCAGCAAAATGAGTGGATTCAGGTACGATGATTCTAAGTGAAATAAGTCACACAGAAAAAGAAACTTATCATAAGATATCACTTATGAAGATCCTGTAAACATGGCTACACATGAACAGAGTTAGGAAAGAGAAGAGAGTCTCACATTTAGAAAACACTCTTATGCCTGCTTAAGGGGGAAGGAGAGGTGGGGTGATGCATAAAACCAGAGTTTGATATAAGCAGTGGTACCGTTCCAAAAACCAACTATGGAATAGACAAGGCCTACACCTTCCTCAGTGAAAGGGACTCAAAACCCCATATTTCACGCAGAGGAATATATCTGACTAGTAAGAATCTTAAAACCTATGTATTGATATGTCTACGTAAGGGAATCAAGTGTTTCTAGACTGGCATAAACATGGCAGCGAGAATCAGCTCAAACCCACTATAAAAAGGAATTTCAAAAACAAAACAATAAAACAGGGAAATTCTTTACAATTCCTTCAGGGTCTCTGATGAAACCTGGAATGACCCTATCTACAATGACAGCTGGAGGTGGCATAAGGCTGGACACATGGGACTGAGAGGATTGGTGAGATTGGGTGAGCAAATGCAGACCTTTTAAAGCAATAATGCAAGGCACCCATTCCATGGGTCCCAACTCTCCAGGTTGAAGGGAATATTACTACAGCTATAACATGTACGGGAAACCTAGAGAATGGACACACTGTGAATACGAATGGTCTCTAAAACTCAACAAATAGTCCCTCTCCTGGTGCTCCGGTTTGACTTTCCAACTGCTTTACTATCAATCTCTCAACCGGCAGAGACAGCACCTTTAACCTCCTGTTTCGCACAGGTTGCCAATTTCGCAGAGGATGAATGGGAAGAGGGAGAACCAATGAGAGAGTAGCTGTTAGGCATTTGGACGGGCATATGTCACTCTTATTTCCCGGGAGGAAGAAGAATTGACCAAAGTCTCAGCAACCCACCGGGAACCAGTATAGGTCCTGAACCAAAATATTGGACTTGCGTACAGCTCAGAATAACCCAGTTAAATAAAGAAGCTAAGGGGCACAACAATTCACAAACAGGCAGAGTAATAAAGGACAACTATCGTCCAAAAATCTGTTGAGGGAAGTCAACGAGGCGAACTTGAAAGGGAGGCAGAATAGCAGGAAACACATTTCAAGAGGTACGTTGCAATCGCCTTTAAAGCACAGGAAGAGGGGCACAACTTCGACAATGATGCACTTGGCCAAAAAGGGCGTATGCATTTTCTCCTGAGTATATTCAGGATAAAACGCATATGCCTTTCTTGGCCACGCAAGCAAGCGGGCATGCAAGTCTGCACTACAAAGAAGTATCTCTTCCCATCGGTCCACAGGAACATCCACAAAAAGGGTAAAATCCAGAAATTCAAGACAGGCCCTGGAGAAATGGAAGCCTTGTTATGCTGATGGGCGGGATGTAAATTGCCAACTGCCTCTCTGGAGGAGTGCATTGTATTCCCTAAAACAAGTAAGCAACAGAGCTACAGAGCCAAGGACACTTCCAGTCCAGGGAATATACATTGGGAAAACTGAAAATCAATAAGACAGAGCCACCCCAAAATTTACGGCTGCACTGCTTACAAGAACCTCAAATTGGGTACATCTTAAATATCCCATGAAATATAAAAATGGTTGAAAAAATTGTGGTACTTACGTACGATGGAATATCCATCAGCCATGAAATCAATGTCATAAGACCAGTAGCAGCAAAATGAGTGGATTCAGCTTCGATGATTCTAAGTGAAATAAGTCACACAGAAAAAGAAACGTATCATAAGATATCTCTTATGAAGATCCTGTAAACATGGCTACACATGAACTGAGTTAGGAAAGAGAACAGAGTCTCACATTTAGAAAACACTCTTATGCCTGCTTAAGGGGGAAGGAGAGGTGGGGTGATGCATAAAACCAGAGTTTGATATAAGCACAGGTACGTTTGCAAAAACCAACTATGGAATAGACAAGACCTACACCTTCCTCAGTGTAAGGGACTCAAAAACCCATATTTCCCGCAGAGGAATATATCTGACTAGTAAGAATCTAAAAACCTATGTATTGATATGTCTCCATAAGGGAATCAAGTGATTCTTGACTGGCATAATCATGGCAGCGAGAATCAGCTCAAACCCACTATAAAACGAAATTTCAAAAACAAAACAAAAAAACAGGGAAATTTTTTACAATTCCTTCAGGGTCTCTCATGAAACTTGGAATGACCCTATCTACAACGACAGCTGGAGTTGGCATAAGGCTGGACACATGGGACTGAGAGGATTGGTCAGATTCGTGAGCAAATGCAGACCCTTTAAAGCAATAATGCTTGGCACCCATTCCATGGGCCCCAACTCTCCAGGTTGTAGGGAATATTTCTACAGCTATAACATGTTTGGGAAACCTAGAGAATGGACACACTGTGAATACAAAACGTTTCTAAATCTCAACGATTAGTCCCTTTCCTGGTGCTCCAGTTTGACTTTTTAACTGCTTTACTATCAATCTCCCAACTTGGAGAGACAGCACCTTTAACCTCCTGGTTTGCACAGGTTGCCTATTTGGCAAAGGATGAATGGGAAGAGGGAGAACCAAAGAGATATTAGTTGTTAGGCATTTGGATGGGCACATGTCACTCTTATTTCCCGGGAGGAAGATGAATTAACCAAAGTCTCAGCAACCCACCCGGAACCAGTATAGGTCCTGAACAAAAATATGGGACTGGCGTTCAGCTCAAAAAAAAACAAGTTAAAAAAAGGAGCTATTGGGCAGAGCAATTGACAAACTGGCAGAGTAATAAAGGACAACTGTCATCCAAAAATCAGTTGAGGGAAGGCAACGAGGCGAACTTGAAATTGAGGCAGAATAGCAGGAAACAGATTTCAAGAGGTACGTTGGAATCACCTTTAAAGCACAGGAAGAGGGGCAAAACTTCGACAATGATGCACTTGGCCAAAAAGGGCATATGCGTTTTCTCCTGAGTATATTCAGGAGAAAACGCATACACTCTTTTTGGCCAAGCAAGCAAGCTGACAACGTAAGTATGCACTACAAAGAAGTATCACTTCCCACAGGGCCAAAGGGACATCCACAATAAGGGTAAAAACCAGAAATTCAAGACAGGCCCTGGAGAATAGGGAGCCTTGTTATGCTGATGGGCGGGATGTAAATTGCCAACTGCCTCTCTGGAGGAGTGAATTGTGTTCCCTAAAACAAGTAAGCAACAGAGCTACAGAGCCAAGGACACTTCCAGTCTAGGGAATATACCTTGGGAAAACTGAAAATCAATAAGACAGAGCCACCCCAATATTTACGGCTACACTGCTTACAAGAACCTCAACTTGGGTACACCTTAAATATCCCATGAAATATAAAAATGGTTGAAAAAATTGTGGTACTTATGTACGATGGAATATCCATCAGCCATGAAATCAATGTCATAAGACCAGTAGCAGCAAAATGAGTGGATTCAGGTACGATGATTCTAAGTGAAATAAGTCACACAGAAAAAGAAACGTATCATAAGATATCACTTATGAAGATCCTGTAAACATGGCTACACATGAACTGAGTTAGGAAAGAGAACAGAGTCTCACATTTAGAAAACACTCTTATGCCTGCTTAAGGGGGAAGGAGAGGTGGGGTGATGCATAAAACCAGAGTTTGATATAAGCACAGGTACGGTTGCGAAAACCAAGTATGGAATAGACAAGACCTACACCTTCCTCAGTGTAAGGGACTCAAAAACCCATATTTCCCGCAGAGGAATATATCTGAGTAGTAAGAATCTTAAAACCTATGTATTGATATGTCTCTGTAAGGGAATGAAGTGTTTCTAGACTGGCATAATCATGGCAGTGAGAATCAGCTCAAACCCACTATAAAAAGGAATTTCAAAAACAAAACAAAAAAACAGGGAAATTCTTTACAATTCCTTCAGGTTCTCTGATGAAACCTGGAATGAAGCTATCTACAACGACAGCTGGAGGTGGCATAAGGCTGGACACATGGTACTGAGAGGATTGGTGAGATTGGGTGAGCAATTGCAGACCCTTTAAAGCAATAATGCAGGGCACCCATCCCATGGGTCCCAACTCTCCCGGTTGAAGGGAATATTACTATAGCTATAACATGTACGGGAAACCTAGAGAATGGACACACTGTGAATACGAAAGGTCTCTAAAACTCAACGAATAGTCCCTCTCCTGGTGCTCCGGTTTGACTTTCCAACTGCTTTACTATCAATCTCCCAACCTGGAGAGACAGCACCTTTAAATTCTGTTTCGCACAGGTTGCCAATTTCGCACAGGATGAATGGGAAGAGGGAGAAACAATGAGAGAGTAGCTGTTAGGCATTTGGACGGGCATATGTCAATCTTATTTCCCGGGAGGAAGAAGAATTAACCAAAATCTCGGACACCCACCAGGAACCAGTATAGTTCCCGAACCAAAATATTGGACTTGCGTAAAGCACAGAAAAAAAAAAGTTAAAAAACGGATCTCAGGGGCACAGCAATTCACAAACTGGCAGAGTAATAAAGGAGAACTATCGTCCAAAAATCTGTTGAGGGAAGGCAACGAGTTGGACTTGAAAACGAGGCAAAATAGCCGGAAACAGATTTCAAGAGCTACGTTGGAATCACCATTACAGCACAGGAAGAGGGGCACAAATTCGACAATGATGCACTTGGCCAAAAATGGCTTATGTATTTTCTCCTGAGTATATTCAGTATAAAACGCATATGCCTTTTCTGGCCAAGCAAGCAAGCGGGCATGCAAGTCTGCACTTCAATGAAGTATGACTTCCCACCGGTCCACAGGAACATCCACAAAAAGGGTAAAAACCAGAAATTCAAGACAGGCCCTGGAGAACAGGGAGCCTTGTTATGCTGATGGGCGTGATGTAAATTGCCAACTGCCTCTCTGGAGGAGTGCATTGTGTTCCCTAAAACAAGTAAACAACAGTGTTACAGAGCCAAGTACACTTCCAGTCTAGGGAATATACCTTGGCAAACTGAAAATCAATAAGAGAGAGCCACCCCAATATTTAGGGCTGCACTGCTTACAAGAACCTCAACTTGTGTACACCTTAAGTATCCCAGGAAAGATAAAAATGGTTCAAAAAATTGTGGTACTTACGTATGATGGAATATCCCTCAGCCATTAAATCAATGTCATAAGACCAGTAGCAGCAAAATGAGTGGATTCAGGTACGATGATTCTAAGTGAAATAAGTCACACAGAAAAAGAAACGTATCATAAGATATCACTTATGAAGATCCTGTAAACATGGCTACACATGAACTGAGTTAGGAAAGAGAACAGAGTCTCACATTTAGAAAACACTCTTATGCCTGCTTAAGGGGGAAGGAGAGGTGGGGTGATGCATAAAACCAGAGTTTGATATAAGCACAGGTACGGTTGCGAAAACCAAGTATGGAATAGACAAGACCTACACCTTCCTCAGTGTAAGGGACTCAAAAACCCATATTTCCCGCAGAGGAATATATCTGAGTAGTAAGAATCTTAAAACCTATGTATTGATATGTCTCTGTAAGGGAATGAAGTGTTTCTAGACTGGCATAATCATGGCAGTGAGAATCAGCTCAAACCCACTATAAAAAGGAATTTCAAAAACAAAACAAAAAAACAGGGAAATTCTTTACAACTCCTTCAGGTTCTCTGATGAAACCTGGAATGAAGCTATCTACAACGACAGCTGGAGGTGGCATAAGGCTGGACACATGGTACTGAGAGGATTGGTGAGATTGGGTGAGCAATTGCAGACCCTTTAAAGCAATAATGCAGGGCACCCATCCCATGGGTCCCAACTCTCCCGGTTGAAGGGAATATTACTATAGCTATAACATGTACGGGAAACCTAGAGAATGGACACACTGTGAATACGAAAGGTCTCTAAAACTCAACGAATAGTCCCTCTCCTGGTGCTCCGGTTTGACTTTCCAACTGCTTTACTATCAATCTCCCAACCTGGAGAGACAGCACCTTTAAATTCTGTTTCGCACAGGTTGCCAATTTCGCACAGGATGAATGGGAAGAGGGAGAAACAATGAGAGAGTAGCTGTTAGGCATTTGGACGGGCATATGTCAATCTTATTTCCCGGGAGGAAGAAGAATTAACCAAAATCTCGGACACCCACCAGGAACCAGTATAGTTCCCGAACCAAAATATTGGACTTGCGTAAAGCACAGAAAAAAAAAAGTTAAAAAACGGATCTCAGGGGCACAGCAATTCACAAACTGGCAGAGTAATAAAGGAGAACTATCGTCCAAAAATCTGTTGAGGGAAGGCAACGAGTTGGACTTGAAAACGAGGCAAAATAGCCGGAAACAGATTTCAAGAGCTACGTTGGAATCACCATTACAGCACAGGAAGAGGGGCACAAATTCGACAATGATGCACTTGGCCAAAAATGGCTTATGTATTTTCTCCTGAGTATATTCAGTATAAAACGCATATGCCTTTTCTGGCCAAGCAAGCAAGCGGGCATGCAAGTCTGCACTTCAATGAAGTATGACTTCCCACCGGTCCACAGGAACATCCACAAAAAGGGTAAAAACCAGAAATTCAAGACAGGCCCTGGAGAACAGGGAGCCTTGTTATGCTGATGGGCGCGATGTAAATTGCTAACTGCCTCTCTGGAGGAGTGCATTGTGTTCCCTAAAACAAGTAAACAACAGTGTTACAGAGCCAAGTACACTTCCAGTCTAGGGAATATACCTTGGCAAACTGAAAATCAATAAGAGAGAGCCACCCCAATATTTAGGGCTGCACTGCTTACAAGAACCTCAACTTGTGTACACCTTAAGTATCCCAGGAAAGATAAAAATGGTTCAAAAAATTGTGGTACTTACGTATGATGGAATATCCCTCAGCCATTAAATCAATGTCATAAGACCAGTAGCAGCAAAATGAGTGGATTCAGGTACGATGATTCTAAGTGAAATAAGTCACACAGAAAAAGAAACGTATCATAAGATATCACTTATGAAGATCCTGTAAACATGGCTACACATGAACTGAGTTAGGAAAGAGAACAGAGTCTCACATTTAGAAAACACTCTTATCACTGCTTAAGGGGGAAGGAGAGGTGGGGTGATGCATAAAACCAGAGTTTGATATAAGCACAGGTACCATTCCAAAAACCAACTATGGAACAGAGAAAACCTACACCTTCTTCAGTGAAAGGGATTCAAAATCCCATATTTCCGGCAGAGGAATATATCTGACTAGTAAGAAACTTAAAACCTATGTATTCATATGTCTCCATAAGGGAATCAAGTGTTTCTAGACTGGCATAATCATGGCAGCGAGAATCAGCTCAAACCCACTATAAAACGGAATTTCAAAAACAAAACAAAAAAACAGCGAAATTCTTTACATTTCCTTCAGGGTCTCTGATGAAACTTGAAATGACCCTATCTACAACGACAGCTGGAGTTGGCATCAGTCTGGACACATGGGACTGAGAGGATTGGTGAGATTCGTGAGCAAATGCAGACCCTTTAAAGCAATAATGCATGGCACCCATTCCATGGGTCCCAACTATCCAGGTTGTAGGGAATATTACAACAGCTATAACTTGTATGGGAAACCTAGAGAATGGACACACTGTGAATATGAAAGGTTTCTAAACCTCAACGAATAATCCCTCTCCTGGTGCTCCAGTTTCACATTCTAACTTCTTTACTATCAATCTCCCAACTTGGAGAGACAGCACCTTTAACCTCCTGGTTCGCACAGGTTGCCAATTTGGCAAATGATGAAAGGGAAAAGTGAGAACCAATGAGAGAGTAGCTCTTAGGCATTTGGACGTTCACATATCACTCTTATTTCCCGTGCGGAACAAGAATTAACCAAAGTCTCAGCCACCCACCGGGAACCAGTACAGGTCCAGAACCAAAATATGGGACTGGCGTTCAGCTCACAAAAAACAAGTTAAAAAAAGGAGCTATAGGGCAGAGCAATTCACAAACTGGCAGAGTAATAAAGGACAACTGTAATCCAAAAATCTGTTGAGGGAAGGCAACGAGGCAAACTTGAATGTGACGCAGAATAGCAGGAAACAGATTTCAAGAGGTACGTTAGAATCGCCTTTAAAGCACAGGAAGAAGGGCACAACTTCGACAATGATGCACTTGGCCAAAAAGGGCGTATGCATTTTCTCCTGAATATATTCAGCAGAAAACGCATACGCCCTTTTTGGCCAAGCAAGCAAGTGTGCAATGCAAATCTGCAGTACAAAGAAATATCACTTCCCACCGGTCAAAAGGGACATCCACAAAATGGGTAAAAACCAGAAAGGCAAGACAGGCCCTGGAGAACAGGGAGCCTTGTTATGCTGATGGGCGGGATGTAAATTGCCAACTGCCTCTCTGGAGGAGTGCATTGTTTTCCCTAAAACAAGTAAAAAACAGAGCTACAGAGCCAAGGACACTTCCAGTCTAGGGAATATACCTTGGAAAAATTGCATATCAATAAGATAGTGCCACCCCAAAATTTACGCCTGCACTGCTTACAAGAACCTCAAGTTGGGTACACCTTAAGTATCCCAGGAAATATAAAAATGTTTCAAAAAATTGTGGTACTTACGTATGATGGAATATCCCTCAGCGATGAAATCAATGTCATAAGACCAGTAGCGGCAAAATGAGTGGAATCAGGTACGATGATTCTAAGTTAAATAAGTCACACAGAAAAAGAAACTTATCATAAGATATCACTTATGAAGATCCTGTAAACATGGCTACACATGAACTGAGTTAGGATAGAGAACAGAGTCTCACATTTAGAAAACACTCTTATGCCTGCTTAAGGGGGAAGGTGAGGTGGGGTGATGCATAAAACCAGAGTTTGATATAAGCACAGGTACCATTCAAAAAACCAACTATGGAATAGAGAAGACCTACACCTTCCTCAGTGAAAGGGATTCAAAATCCCATATTTCCCGCAGAGGAATATATCTGACTAGTAAGAATCTTAAAACCTATGTATTGATATGTCTCCGTAAGGGAATCAAGTGTTTCTAGACTGGCATAATCATGGCAGCGAGAATCAAATCAAACCCACTATAAAACGGAATTTCAAAAACAAAACAAAAAAACAGCGAAATTCTTTACAATTCCTTCAGGGTCTCTGATGAAACCTGGAATGACCCTGTCTACAATGACAGGTGGATGTGGCATAAGGCTGGACACATGGGACTGAGAGGATTGGTGAGATTGGGTGTGCAAATACAGACCCTTTACAGCAATAATGCATGGCACCCATTCCATGGGTCCCATCTCTCCAGGTTGAAGGGAATATTACTACAGCTATAACATGTACGGGAAACCTAGAGAATGGACACACTGTGAATACGAAAGGTCTCTAAATCTCAATGAATAGTCCCTCTCCTGGTGCTCCGTTTTGACTTTCCAACTGCTTTACTATCAATCTCTCAACCGGCAGAGACAGCACCTTTAACCTCCTGTTTCGCACAGGTTGCCAATTTCGCAGAGGATGAATGGGAAGAGGGAGAACCAAAGAGAGAGTAGCTGTTAGGCATTTGGACGGGCATATGACACTCTTATTTCCCGGGAGGAAGAAGAATTGACCAAAGTCTCAGCCACCCACCGGGAACCAGTATAGGTCCTGAACCAAAATATTGAACTTGCGTTCAGCTCAGGAAAAACAAGTTAAAAAATGGAGCTCAGGGGCACAGCAATCAACAAACTGGCAGAGTAATAAAGGGCAACTATCGCTCAAAAATCTGTTGAGGGAAGGCAACGAGGCGAACTTATAAGGGAGGCAGAATAACAGGAAACACATTTCAAGAGGTACGTTGGAATCACCTTTAAAGCACAGGAAGAGGGGCACAACTTCGACAATGATGCATTTGGCCAAAAAGAGTTTATGTGTTTTCTCCTGAATATATTAAGGAGAAAACGCATACGCCATTTTTGGCCAAGCAAACAGGTGGGCAATGCAAATCTGCACTACAAATAAGTATCACTTCCCACCGGTCAAAAGAGACATCCACAAAATGGGTAAAAACCAGAAAGGCAAGACAGGGCCTGGAGAACAGGGAGCATTGTTATGCTGATGGGCGGGATGTAAATTGCCAACTGCCTCTCTGGAGGAGTGCATTGTGTTCCCTAAAACAAATAAACAACAGAGCTACAAAGCCAAGGGCACTTCCAGGCTAGGGAATATACATTTGGAAAGCTGAAAATCAATAAGACACAGCCACCCCAAATTTTGGGCTGCACTTCTTACAACAACCTCAACTTGGGTACACCTTAAATATCCCAGGAAATATAAAAATGGTTCAAAAAATTGTCATACTTAAGTACGATGGAATATCCCTCAGCCATGAAATCAATGTCATAAGACCAGTAGCAGCAAAATGAGTGGATTAAGGTACGATGATTCTAAGTGAAATTAGTCACACAGAAAAAGAAACTTATCATAAGATATCACTTATGAAGATCCTGTAAACATGGCTATACATGAACTGATTTAGGAAAGAGAACAGAGTCTCACATTTAGAAAACACACTTATGCCTGTTTAATGGGGAAGGAGAGGTGGGGTGATGCATAAAACCAAAGTTTGATATAAGCACAGGTACCGTTCCAAAAACTAACTATGGAATAGACAATACCTACACCTTCCTCAGTGAAAGGGACTCAAAACCACATATTTCCCGCCGAGGAATATATCTGACTAATAAGAATCTTAAAACCTATGTATTGATATGTCTCCGTAAGGGCAGCAAGTGTGTCTAGACTGGCATAAACATGGCAGCGAGAATCAGCTCAAACCCACTATAAAAAGGAATTTGAAAAACAAAAAAACAGGGAACTTCTTTACAATTCCTTCAGGGTCTCTGATGAAACCTGGAATGACCCTATCTACAATGACAGCTGGATGTGGCATAAGGCTGGACACATGGGACTGAGAGGATTGGTGAGATTGGGTGAGCAAATGCAGACCCTTTAAAGCAAAAATGCATGGCACCCATTCCATGGGTCCCAACTCTGCAGGTGGAAGGGAATATTACTAGAGCTATAACATGTACGGGAAACCTAGAGAATGGACACACTGTGAATATGAAAGGTCTCTAAAACTCAACGAATAGTCCCTCTCCTGGTGCTCCGGTTTGACTTTCCACCTGCTTTACTATCAATCTCCCAAACTGGAGAGACAGCACATTTAACCTCCTGGTATGCACAGGTTGCCAATTTGGCAGAGGATGAAAGGGAAGAGGGAGAACCAGTGAGAGAGTAGCTGTTAGGCATTTGGACGGGCATATGTCACTCTTATATCCCTGGAGGAAGAAGAATTAACCAAAGACTCAGCCACCCACTCGGAACCAGTATAGTTCCTGAACCAAAATTTTGGATTTGCGTTCAGCTCACAAAATACGAGTTAAAAAATGTAGCTCAGGGTCACAGAAATTCACAAATAGGCAGATTAATAAAGGTCAACTCTCCTCCAAAAATCTGTTCAGGGAAGGCAACGAGGCGGACTTCAAAACGAGGCAGAATAGCAGGAAACATATTTCAAGAGGTACGTTGGAATCGCATTTAAAGTACAGGAAGAGGGGCACAACTTCGACAATGATGCACTTGGCCAAAAAGGGCGTATGCGTTTTCTCCTGAATATATTCAGGAGAAAACACATACGCCCATTTTGGCCAAGCAAGTAAGCAGGCAATGCAAATCTGCACTACAAAGAAGTAGCACTTCCCACGAGTCAAAAGTGACATCCACAAAATGGATAAAATCCAGAAACGAAAGACAGGCCCTGGAGAACAGGGAGCCTTTTTATGCTGATGGGCGGGATGTAAATTGCCAACTGCCTCACTGGAGGAGTGCACTGTGTTCCCCAAAACAAGTAAACAACAGAGCTACAGAGCCAAGGGCACTTCCAGTCTAGGGAATATACCTTGGGAAAACTGAAAATCAATAAGACAGAGCCACCCCCAAATTTAGGGCTGCACTGCTTACAAGAACCTCAACTTGGGTACACCTTAAATATCCCAGGAAATATAAAAATGGTTCAAAAAATTGTGGTACTTACGTACGATGGAATATCCCTCAGCGATGAAATCAATGTCATAAGACCAGTAGCGGCAAAATGAGTGGATTCAGGTACGATGATTCTAAGTGAAATAAGTCACACAGAAAAAGAAGCTTATCATAAGATATCACTTATGAAGATCCTGTTAACATGGCTACACGTGAACTCAGTTAGGAAAGAAAACAGAGTCTAACATTTGGAAAACACCCTTATGCCTGCTTAAGGGGGAAGGAGAGGTGGGGTGATGCATAAAACCAGAGTTTGATATATGCACAGGTACCATTTCAAAAACCAACTATGGAATAGACAAGACCTACCTATACCTTCCTCAGTGAAAGGGACTCAAAACCCCATATTTCCCGCAGAGGAATATATCTGACTAGTAAGAATCTTAAAACCTATGTACTGATATGTCTCCGTAAGGGAATCAAGTGTGTCTTGACTGGCATAAACATGGCAGCGAGAAATAGCTCAAACCCACTATAAAAAAGAATTTCAAACACAAAACAATAAAACTGGGAAATTCTTTACAATTCCTTCAGGGTTTCTGATGAAATATGGAATGACCCTATCTACAATGACAGCTGGATGTGGCATAAGGCTGGACACATGGGACTGAGAGGATTGTTGAGATTGCGTGAGAAAATGCAGACCCTTTAAAGCAATAATGCATGGCACCCATTCCATGGGTCCCAACTCTCCATGTTGAAGGGAATATTACTTGAGCTATAACATGTACGGGAAACCTAGAGAATGGACACACTGTGAATACGAAAGGTCTCTAAATCTCAATGAATAGTCCCTCTCCTGGTGCTCCGGTTTGACTTTCCAACTGCTTTACTATCAATCTCTCAACCGGCAGAGACAGCACCTTTAACCTCCTGTTTCGCACAGGTTGCCAATTTCGCAGAGGATGAATGGGAAGAGGGAGAACCAAAGAGAGAGTAGCTGTTAGGCATTTGGACGGGCATATGACACTCTTATTTCCCGGGAGGAAGAAGAATTGACCAAAGTCTCAGCCACCCACCGGGAACCAGTATAGGTCCTGAACCAAAATATTGAACTTGCGTTCAGCTCAGGAAAAACGAGTTAAAAAATGGAGCTCAGGGGCACAGCAATCAACAAACTGGCAGAGTAATAAAGGGCAACTATCGCCCAAAAATCTGTTGAGGGAAGGCAACGAGGCGAACTTATAAGGGAGGCAGAATAACAGGAAACACATTTCAAGAGGTACGTTGGAATCACCTTTAAAGCACAGGAAGAGGGGCACAACTTCGACAATGATGCATTTGGCCAAAAAGAGTTTATGTGTTTTCTCCTGAATATATTAAGGAGAAAACGCATACGCCATTTTTGGCCAAGCAAACAGGTGGGCAATGCAAATCTGCACTACAAATAAGTATCACTTCCCACCGGTCAAAAGAGACATCCACAAAATGGGTAAAAACCAGAAAGGCAAGACAGGCCCTGGAGAACAGGGAGCATTGTTATGCTGATGGGCGGGATGTAAATTGCCAACTGCCTCTCTGGAGGAGTGCATTGTGTTCCCTAAAACAAGTAAACAACAGAGCTACAGAGCCAAGGGCACTTCTAGTCTAGGGAATATACCTTGGGAAAATTGAAAATCAATAAGAGAGAGCCACCCCAAAATTTAGGGCTGCACTGCTTACAAGAACCTCAACGTGGGTACACCTTAAGTATCCCAGGAAATATAAAAATGGTTCAAAAAATTGTGGTATTACATACCATGGAATATCCCTCAGCCATGAAATCAATGTCATAAGACCAGTAGCAGCAAAATGAGTGGATACAGGTACGATGATTCTAAGTGAAATTAGTCACACAGAAAAAGAAACTTATCATAAGATATCACTTATGAAGATCCTGTAAACATGGCTATACATGAACTGATTTAGGAAAGAGAACAGAGTCTCACATTTAGAAAACACACTTATGCCTGCTTAATGGGGAAGGAGAGGTGGGGTGATGCATAAAACCAAAGTTTGATATAAGCACAGGTACCGTTCCAAAAACTAACTATGGAATAGACAATACCTACACCTTCCTCAGTGAAAGGGACTCAAAACCACATATTTCCCGCCGAGGAATATATCTGACTAATAAGAATCTTAAAACCTATGTATTGATATGTCTCCGTAAGGGCAGCAAGTGTGTCTAGACTGGCATAAACATGGCAGCGAGAATCAGCTCAAACCCACTATAAAAAGGAATTTGAAAAACAAAAAAACAGGGAACTTCTTTACAATTCCTTCAGGGTCTCTGATGAAACCTGGAATGACCCTATCTACAATGACAGCTGGATGTGGCATAAGGCTGGACACATGGGACTGAGAGGATTGGTGAGATTGGGTGAGCAAATGCAGACCCTTTAAAGCAAAAATGCATGGCACCCATTCCATGGGTCCCAACTCTGCAGGTGGAAGGGAATATTACTAGAGCTATAACATGTACGGGAAACCTAGAGAATGGACACACTGTGAATATGAAAGGTCTCTAAAACTCAACGAATAGTCCCTCTCCTGGTGCTCCGGTTTGACTTTCCACCTGCTTTACTATCAATCTCCCAAACTGGAGAGACAGCACATTTAACCTCCTGGTATGCACAGGTTGCCAATTTGGCAGAGGATGAAAGGGAAGAGGGAGAACCAGTGAGAGAGTAGCTGTTAGGCATTTGGACGGGCACATGTCACTCTTATATCCCTGGAGGAAGAAGAATTAACCAAAGACTCAGCCACCCACTCGGAACCAGTATAGTTCCTGAACCAAAATTTTGGATTTGCGTTCAGCTCACAAAAAACGAGTTAAAAAATGTAGCTCAGGGTCACAGAAATTCACAAATAGGCAGATTAATAAAGGTCAACTCTCCTCCAAAAATCTGTTCAGGGAAGGCAACGAGGCGGACTTCAAAACGAGGCAGAATAGCAGGAAACATATTTCAAGAGGTACGTTGGAATCGCATTTAAAGTACAGGAAGAGGGGCACAACTTCGACAATGATGCACTTGGCCAAAAAGGGCGTATGCGTTTTCTCCTGAATATATTCAGGAGAAAACACATACGCCCATTTTGGCCAAGCAAGTAAGCAGGCAATGCAAATCTGCACTACAAAGAAGTAGCACTTCCCACGAGTCAAAAGTGACATCCACAAAATGGATAAAATCCAGAAACGAAAGACAGGCCCTGGAGAACAGGGAGCCTTTTTATGCTGATGGGCGGGATGTAAATTGCCAACTGCCTCACTGGAGGAGTGCACTGTGTTCCCCAAAACAAGTAAACAACAGAGCTACAGAGCCAAGGGCACTTCCAGTCTAGGGAATATACCTTGGGAAAACTGAAAATCAATAAGACAGAGCCACCCCCAAATTTAGGGCTGCACTGCTTACAAGAACCTCAACTTGGGTACACCTTAAATATCCCAGGAAATATAAAAATGGTTCAAAAAATTGTGGTACTTACGTACGATGGAATATCCCTCAGCAATGAAATCAATGTCATAAGACCAGTAGCAGCAAAATGAGTGGATTCAGGTACGATGATTCTAAGTGAAATAAGTCACACAGAAAAAGAAGCTTATCATAAGATATCACTTATGAAGATCCTGTTAACATGGCTACACGTGAACTCAGTTAGGAAAGAAAACAGAGTCTAACATTTGGAAAACACCCTTATGCCTGCTTAAGGGGGAAGGAGAGGTGGGGTGATGCATAAAACCAGAGTTTGATATATGCACAGGTACCATTTCAAAAACCAACTATGGAATAGACAAGACCTACCTATACCTTCCTCAGTGAAAGGGACTCAAAACCCCATATTTCCCGCAGAGGAATATATCTGACTAGTAAGAATCTTAAAACCTATGTACTGATATGTCTCCGTAAGGGAATCAAGTGTGTCTTGACTGGCATAAACATGGCAGCGAGAAATAGCTCAAACCCACTATAAAAAAGAATTTCAAACACAAAACAATAAAACTGGGAAATTCTTTACAATTCCTTCAGGGTTTCTGATGAAATATGGAATGACCCTATCTACAATGACAGCTGGATGTGGCATAAGGCTGGACACATGGGACTGAGAGGATTGTTGAGATTGCGTGAGAAAATGCAGACCCTTTAAAGCAATAATGCATGGCACCCATTCCATGGGTCCCAACTCTCCATGTTGAAGGGAATATTACTTGAGCTATAACATGTACGGGAAACCTAGAGAATGGACACACTGTGAATACGAAAGGTCTCTAAATCTCAATGAATAGTCCCTCTCCTGGTGCTCCGGTTTGACTTTCCAACTGCTTTACTATCAATCTCTCAACCGGCAGAGACAGCACCTTTAACCTCCTGTTTCGCACAGGTTGCCAATTTCGCAGAGGATGAATGGGAAGAGGGAGAACCAAAGAGAGAGTAGCTGTTAGGCATTTGGACGGGCATATGACACTCTTATTTCCCGGGAGGAAGAAGAATTGACCAAAGTCTCAGCCACCCACCGGGAACCAGTATAGGTCCTGAACCAAAATATTGAACTTGCGTTCAGCTCAGGAAAAACGAGTTAAAAAATGGAGCTCAGGGGCACAGCAATCAACAAACTGGCAGAGTAATAAAGGGCAACTATCGCCCAAAAATCTGTTGAGGGAAGGCAACGAGGCGAACTTATAAGGGAGGCAGAATAACAGGAAACACATTTCAAGAGGTACGTTGGAATCACCTTTAAAGCACAGGAAGAGGGGCACAACTTCGACAATGATGCATTTGGCCAAAAAGAGTTTATGTGTTTTCTCCTGAATATATTAAGGAGAAAACGCATACGCCATTTTTGGCCAAGCAAACAGGTGGGCAATGCAAATCTGCACTACAAATAAGTATCACTTCCCACCGGTCAAAAGAGACATCCACAAAATGGGTAAAAACCAGAAAGGCAAGACAGGCCCTGGAGAACAGGGAGCATTGTTATGCTGATGGGCGGGATGTAAATTGCCAACTGCCTCTCTGGAGGAGTGCATTGTGTTCCCTAAAACAAGTAAACAACAGAGCTACAGAGCCAAGGGCACTTCTAGTCTAGGGAATATACCTTGGGAAAATTGAAAATCAATAAGAGAGAGCCACCCCAAAATTTAGGGCTGCACTGCTTACAAGAACCTCAACGTGGGTACACCTTAAGTATCCCAGGAAATATAAAAATGGTTCAAAAAATTGTGGTATTACATACCATGGAATATCCCTCAGCCATGAAATCAATGTCATAAGACCAGTAGCAGCAAAATGAGTGGATACAGGTACGATGATTCTAAGTGAAATTAGTCACACAGAAAAAGAAACTTATCATAAGATATCACTTATGAAGATCCTGTAAACATGGCTATACATGAACTGATTTAGGAAAGAGAACAGAGTCTCACATTTAGAAAACACACTTATGCCTGCTTAATGGGGAAGGAGAGGTGGGGTGATGCATAAAACCAAAGTTTGATATAAGCACAGGTACCGTTCCAAAAACTAACTATGGAATAGACAATACCTACACCTTCCTCAGTGAAAGGGACTCAAAACCACATATTTCCCGCCGAGGAATATATCTGACTAATAAGAATCTTAAAACCTATGTATTGATATGTCTCCGTAAGGGCAGCAAGTGTGTCTAGACTGGCATAAACATGGCAGCGAGAATCAGCTCAAACCCACTATAAAAAGGAATTTGAAAAACAAAAAAACAGGGAACTTCTTTACAATTCCTTCAGGGTCTCTGATGAAACCTGGAATGACCCTATCTACAATGACAGCTGGATGTGGCATAAGGCTGGACACATGGGACTGAGAGGATTGGTGAGATTGGGTGAGCAAATGCAGACCCTTTAAAGCAAAAATGCATGGCACCCATTCCATGGGTCCCAACTCTGCAGGTGGAAGGGAATATTACTAGAGCTATAACATGTACGGGAAACCTAGAGAATGGACACACTGTGAATATGAAAGGTCTCTAAAACTCAACGAATAGTCCCTCTCCTGGTGCTCCGGTTTGACTTTCCACCTGCTTTACTATCAATCTCCCAAACTGGAGAGACAGCACATTTAACCTCCTGGTATGCACAGGTTGCCAATTTGGCAGAGGATGAAAGGGAAGAGGGAGAACCAGTGAGAGAGTAGCTGTTAGGCATTTGGACGGGCACATGTCACTCTTATATCCCTGGAGGAAGAAGAATTAACCAAAGACTCAGCCACCCACTCGGAACCAGTATAGTTCCTGAACCAAAATTTTGGATTTGCGTTCAGCTCACAAAAAACGAGTTAAAAAATGTAGCTCAGGGTCACAGAAATTCACAAATAGGCAGATTAATAAAGGTCAACTCTCCTCCAAAAATCTGTTCAGGGAAGGCAACGAGGCGGACTTCAAAACGAGGCAGAATAGCAGGAAACATATTTCAAGAGGTACGTTGGAATCGCATTTAAAGTACAGGAAGAGGGGCACAACTTCGACAATGATGCACTTGGCCAAAAAGGGCGTATGCGTTTTCTCCTGAATATATTCAGGAGAAAACACATACGCCCATTTTGGCCAAGCAAGTAAGCAGGCAATGCAAATCTGCACTACAAAGAAGTAGCACTTCCCACGAGTCAAAAGTGACATCCACAAAATGGATAAAATCCAGAAACGAAAGACAGGCCCTGGAGAACAGGGAGCCTTTTTATGCTGATGGGCGGGATGTAAATTGCCAACTGCCTCACTGGAGGAGTGCACTGTGTTCCCCAAAACAAGTAAACAACAGAGCTACAGAGCCAAGGGCACTTCCAGTCTAGGGAATATACCTTGGGAAAACTGAAAATCAATAAGACAGAGCCACCCCCAAATTTAGGGCTGCACTGCTTACAAGAACCTCAACTTGGGTACACCTTAAATATCCCAGGAAATATAAAAATGGTTCAAAAAATTGTGGTACTTACGTACGATGGAATATCCCTCAGCAATGAAATCAATGTCATAAGACCAGTAGCAGCAAAATGAGTGGATTCAGGTACGATGATTCTAAGTGAAATAAGTCACACAGAAAAAGAAGCTTATCATAAGATATCACTTATGAAGATCCTGTTAACATGGCTACACGTGAACTCAGTTAGGAAAGAAAACAGAGTCTAACATTTGGAAAACACCCTTATGCCTGCTTAAGGGGGAAGGAGAGGTGGGGTGATGCATAAAACCAGAGTTTGATATATGCACAGGTACCATTTCAAAAACCAACTATGGAATAGACAAGACCTACCTATACCTTCCTCAGTGAAAGGGACTCAAAACCCCATATTTCCCGCAGAGGAATATATCTGACTAGTAAGAATCTTAAAACCTATGTACTGATATGTCTCCATAAGGGAATCAAGTGTGTCTTGACTGGCATAAACATGGCAGCGAGAAATAGCTCAAACCCACTATAAAAAAGAATTTCAAACACAAAACAATAAAACTGGGAAATTCTTTACAATTCCTTCAGGGTTTCTGATGAAATATGGAATGACCCTATCTACAATGACAGCTGGATGTGGCATAAGGCTGGACACATGGGACTGAGAGGATTGTTGAGATTGCGTGAGAAAATGCAGACTCTTTAAAGCAATAATGCATGGCATCCATTCCATGGGTCCCAACTCTCCATGTTGAAGGGAATATTACTTGAGCTATAACATGTACGGGAAACCTAGAGAATGGACACACTGTGAATACGAAAGGTCTCTAAATCTCAATGAATAGTCCCTCTCCTGGTGCTCCGGTTTGACTTTCCAACTGCTTTACTATCAATCTCTCAACCGGCAGAGACAGCACCTTTAACCTCCTGTTTCGCACAGGTTGCCAATTTCGCAGAGGATGAATGGGAAGAGGGAGAACCAAAGAGAGAGTAGCTGTTAGGCATTTGGACGGGCATATGTCACTCTTATTTCCCGGGAGGAAGAAGAATTGACCAAAGTCTCAGCCACCCACCGGGAACCAGTATAGGTCCTGAACCAAAATATTGAACTTGCGTTCAGCTCAGGAAAAACGAGTTAAAAAATGGAGCTCAGGGGCACAGCAATCAACAAACTGGCAGAGTAATAAAGGTCAACTATCGCCCAAAAATCTGTTGTGGGAAGGCAACGAGGCGAACTTATAAGGGAGGCAGAATAACAGGAAACACATTTCAAGAGGTACGTTGGAATCACCTTTAAAGCACAGGAAGAGGGGCACAACTTCGACAATGATGCATTTGGCCAAAAAGAGTTTATGTGTTTTCTCCTGAATATATTAAGGAGAAAACGCATACGCCATTTTTGGCCAAGCAAACAGGTGGGCAATGCAAATCTGCACTACAAATAAGTATCACTTCCCACCGGTCAAAAGAGACATCCACAAAATGGGTAAAAACCAGAAAGGCAAGACAGGGCCTGGAGAACAGGGAGCATTGTTATGCTGATGGGCGGGATGTAAATTGCCAACTGCCTCTCTGGAGGAGTGCATTGTGTTCCCTAAAACAAGTAAACAACAGAGCTACAGAGCCAAGGGCACTTCTAGTCTAGGGAATATACCTTGGGAAAATTGAAAATCAATAAGAGAGAGCCACCCCAAAATTTAGGGCTGCACTGCTTACAAGAACCTCAACGTGGGTACACCTTAAGTATCCCAGGAAATATAAAAATGGTTCAAAAAATTGTGGTATTACATACCATGGAATATCCCTCAGCCATGAAATCAATGTCATAAGACCAGTAGCAGCAAAATGAGTGGATACAGGTACGATGATTCTAAGTGAAATTAGTCACACAGAAAAAGAAACTTATCATAAGATATCACTTATGAAGATCCTGTAAACATGGCTATACATGAACTGATTTAGGAAAGAGAACAGAGTCTCACATTTAGAAAACACACTTATGCCTGCTTAATGGGGAAGGAGAGGTGGGGTGATGCATAAAACCAAAGTTTGATATAAGCACAGGTACCGTTCCAAAAACTAACTATGGAATAGACAATACCTACACCTTCCTCAGTGAAAGGGACTCAAAACCACATATTTCCCGCCGAGGAATATATCTGACTAATAAGAATCTTAAAACCTATGTATTGATATGTCTCCGTAAGGGCAGCAAGTGTGTCTAGACTGGCATAAACATGGCAGCGAGAATCAGCTCAAACCCACTATAAAAAGGAATTTGAAAAACAAAAAAACAGGGAACTTCTTTACAATTCCTTCAGGGTCTCTGATGAAACCTGGAATGACCCTATCTACAATGACAGCTGGATGTGGCATAAGGCTGGACACATGGGACTGAGAGGATTGGTGAGATTGGGTGAGCAAATGCAGACCCTTTAAAGCAAAAATGCATGGCACCCATTCCATGGGTCCCAACTCTGCAGGTGGAAGGGAATATTACTAGAGCTATAACATGTACGGGAAACCTAGAGAATGGACACACTGTGAATATGAAAGGTCTCTAAAACTCAACGAATAGTCCCTCTCCTGGTGCTCCGGTTTGACTTTCCACCTGCTTTACTATCAATCTCCCAAACTGGAGAGACAGCACATTTAACCTCCTGGTATGCACAGGTTGCCAATTTGGCAGAGGATGAAAGGGAAGAGGGAGAACCAGTGAGAGAGTAGCTGTTAGGCATTTGGACGGGCACATGTCACTCTTATATCCCTGGAGGAAGAAGAATTAACCAAAGACTCAGCCACCCACTCGGAACCAGTATAGTTCCTGAACCAAAATTTTGGATTTGCGTTCAGCTCACAAAAAACGAGTTAAAAAATGTAGCTCAGGGTCACAGAATTTCACAAATAGGCAGATTAATAAAGGTCAACTCTCCTCCAAAAATCTGTTCAGGGAAGGCAACGAGGCGGACTTCAAAACGAGGCAGAATAGCAGGAAACATATTTCAAGAGGTACGTTGGAATCGCATTTAAAGTACAGGAAGAGGGGCACAACTTCGACAATGATGCACTTGGCCAAAAAGGGCGTATGCGTTTTCTCCTGAATATATTCAGGAGAAAACACATACGCCCATTTTGGCCAAGCAAGTAAGCAGGCAATGCAAATCTGCACTACAAAGAAGTAGCACTTCCCACGAGTCAAAAGTGACATCCACAAAATGGATAAAATCCAGAAACGAAAGACAGGCCCTGGAGAACAGGGAGCCTTTTTATGCTGATGGGCGGGATGTAAATTGCCAACTGCCTCACTGGAGGAGTGCACTGTGTTCCCCAAAACAAGTAAACAACAGAGCTACAGAGCCAAGGGCACTTCCAGTCTAGGGAATATACCTTGGGAAAACTGAAAATCAATAAGACAGAGCCACCCCCAAATTTAGGGCTGCACTGCTTACAAGAACCTCAACTTGGGTACACCTTAAATATCCCAGGAAATATAAAAATGGTTCAAAAAATTGTGGTACTTACGTACGATGGAATATCCCTCAGCAATGAAATCAATGTCATAAGACCAGTAGCAGCAAAATGAGTGGATTCAGGTACGATGATTCTAAGTGAAATAAGTCACACAGAAAAAGAAGCTTATCATAAGATATCACTTATGAAGATCCTGTTAACATGGCTACACGTGAACTCAGTTAGGAAAGAAAACAGAGTCTAACATTTGGAAAACACCCTTATGCCTGCTTAAGGGGGAAGGAGAGGTGGGGTGATGCATAAAACCAGAGTTTGATATATGCACAGGTACCATTTCAAAAACCAACTATGGAATAGACAAGACCTACCTATACCTTCCTCAGTGAAAGGGACTCAAAACCCCATATTTCCCGCAGAGGAATATATCTGACTAGTAAGAATCTTAAAACCTATGTACTGATATGTCTCCATAAGGGAATCAAGTGTGTCTTGACTGGCATAAACATGGCAGCGAGAAATAGCTCAAACCCACTATAAAAAAGAATTTCAAACACAAAACAATAAAACTGGGAAATTCTTTACAATTCCTTCAGGGTTTCTGATGAAATATGGAATGACCCTATCTACAATGACAGCTGGATGTGGCATAAGGCTGGACACATGGGACTGAGAGGATTGTTGAGATTGCGTGAGAAAATGCAGACTCTTTAAAGCAATAATGCATGGCATCCATTCCATGGGTCCCAACTCTCCATGTTGAAGGGAATATTACTTGAGCTATAACATGTACGGGAAACCTAGAGAATGGACACACTGTGAATACGAAAGGTCTCTAAATCTCAATGAATAGTCCCTCTCCTGGTGCTCCGGTTTGACTTTCCAACTGCTTTACTATCAATCTCTCAACCGGCAGAGACAGCACCTTTAACCTCCTGTTTCGCACAGGTTGCCAATTTCGCAGAGGATGAATGGGAAGAGGGAGAACCAAAGAGAGAGTAGCTGTTAGGCATTTGGACGGGCATATGTCACTCTTATTTCCCGGGAGGAAGAAGAATTGACCAAAGTCTCAGCCACCCACCGGGAACCAGTATAGGTCCTGAACCAAAATATTGAACTTGCGTTCAGCTCAGGAAAAACGAGTTAAAAAATGGAGCTCAGGGGCACAGCAATCAACAAACTGGCAGAGTAATAAAGGTCAACTATCGCCCAAAAATCTGTTGTGGGAAGGCAACGAGGCGAACTTATAAGGGAGGCAGAATAACAGGAAACACATTTCAAGAGGTACGTTGGAATCACCTTTAAAGCACAGGAAGAGGGGCACAACTTCGACAATGATGCATTTGGCCAAAAAGAGTTTATGTGTTTTCTCCTGAATATATTAAGGAGAAAACGCATACGCCATTTTTGGCCAAGCAAACAGGTGGGCAATGCAAATCTGCACTACAAATAAGTATCACTTCCCACCGGTCAAAAGAGACATCCACAAAATGGGTAAAAACCAGAAAGGCAAGACAGGGCCTGGAGAACAGGGAGCATTGTTATGCTGATGGGCGGGATGTAAATTGCCAACTGCCTCTCTGGAGGAGTGCATTGTGTTCCCTAAAACAAGTAAACAACAGAGCTACAGAGCCAAGGGCACTTCTAGTCTAGGGAATATACCTTGGGAAAATTGAAAATCAATAAGAGAGAGCCACCCCAAAATTTAGGGCTGCACTGCTTACAAGAACCTCAACGTGGGTACACCTTAAGTATCCCAGGAAATATAAAAATGGTTCAAAAAATTGTGGTATTACATACCATGGAATATCCCTCAGCCATGAAATCAATGTCATAAGACCAGTAGCAGCAAAATGAGTGGATACAGGTACGATGATTCTAAGTGAAATTAGTCACACAGAAAAAGAAACTTATCATAAGATATCACTTATGAAGATCCTGTAAACATGGCTATACATGAACTGATTTAGGAAAGAGAACAGAGTCTCACATTTAGAAAACACACTTATGCCTGCTTAATGGGGAAGGAGAGGTGGGGTGATGCATAAAACCAAAGTTTGATATAAGCACAGGTACCGTTCCAAAAACTAACTATGGAATAGACAATACCTACACCTTCCTCAGTGAAAGGGACTCAAAACCACATATTTCCCGCCGAGGAATATATCTGACTAATAAGAATCTTAAAACCTATGTATTGATATGTCTCCGTAAGGGCAGCAAGTGTGTCTAGACTGGCATAAACATGGCAGCGAGAATCAGCTCAAACCCACTATAAAAAGGAATTTGAAAAACAAAAAAACAGGGAACTTCTTTACAATTCCTTCAGGGTCTCTGATGAAACCTGGAATGACCCTATCTACAATGACAGCTGGATGTGGCATAAGGCTGGACACATGGGACTGAGAGGATTGGTGAGATTGGGTGAGCAAATGCAGACCCTTTAAAGCAAAAATGCATGGCACCCATTCCATGGGTCCCAACTCTGCAGGTGGAAGGGAATATTACTAGAGCTATAACATGTACGGGAAACCTAGAGAATGGACACACTGTGAATATGAAAGGTCTCTAAAACTCAACGAATAGTCCCTCTCCTGGTGCTCCGGTTTGACTTTCCACCTGCTTTACTATCAATCTCCCAAACTGGAGAGACAGCACATTTAACCTCCTGGTATGCACAGGTTGCCAATTTGGCAGAGGATGAAAGGGAAGAGGGAGAACCAGTGAGAGAGTAGCTGTTAGGCATTTGGACGGGCACATGTCACTCTTATATCCCTGGAGGAAGAAGAATTAACCAAAGACTCAGCCACCCACTCGGAACCAGTATAGTTCCTGAACCAAAATTTTGGATTTGCGTTCAGCTCACAAAAAACGAGTTAAAAAATGTAGCTCAGGGTCACAGAAATTCACAAATAGGCAGATTAATAAAGGTCAACTCTCCTCCAAAAATCTGTTCAGGGAAGGCAACGAGGCGGACTTCAAAACGAGGCAGAATAGCAGGAAACATATTTCAAGAGGTACGTTGGAATCGCATTTAAAGTACAGGAAGAGGGGCACAACTTCGACAATGATGCACTTGGCCAAAAAGGGCGTATGCGTTTTCTCCTGAATATATTCAGGAGAAAACACATACGCCCATTTTGGCCAAGCAAGTAAGCAGGCAATGCAAATCTGCACTACAAAGAAGTAGCACTTCCCACGAGTCAAAAGTGACATCCACAAAATGGATAAAATCCAGAAACGAAAGACAGGCCCTGGAGAACAGGGAGCCTTTTTATGCTGATGGGCGGGATGTAAATTGCCAACTGCCTCACTGGAGGAGTGCACTGTGTTCCCCAAAACAAGTAAACAACAGAGCTACAGAGCCAAGGGCACTTCCAGTCTAGGGAATATACCTTGGGAAAACTGAAAATCAATAAGACAGAGCCACCCCCAAATTTAGGGCTGCACTGCTTACAAGAACCTCAACTTGGGTACACCTTAAATATCCCAGGAAATATAAAAATGGTTCAAAAAATTGTGGTACTTACGTACGATGGAATATCCCTCAGCAATGAAATCAATGTCATAAGACCAGTAGCAGCAAAATGAGTGGATTCAGGTACGATGATTCTAAGTGAAATAAGTCACACAGAAAAAGAAGCTTATCATAAGATATCACTTATGAAGATCCTGTTAACATGGCTACACGTGAACTCAGTTAGGAAAGAAAACAGAGTCTAACATTTGGAAAACACCCTTATGCCTGCTTAAGGGGGAAGGAGAGGTGGGGTGATGCATAAAACCAGAGTTTGATATATGCACAGGTACCATTTCAAAAACCAACTATGGAATAGACAAGACCTACCTATACCTTCCTCAGTGAAAGGGACTCAAAACCCCATATTTCCCGCAGAGGAATATATCTGACTAGTAAGAATCTTAAAACCTATGTACTGATATGTCTCCATAAGGGAATCAAGTGTGTCTTGACTGGCATAAACATGGCAGTGAGAAATAGCTCAAACCCACTATAAAAAAGAATTTCAAACACAAAACAATAAAACTGGGAAATTCTTTACAATTCCTTCAGGGTTTCTGATGAAATATGGAATGACCCTATCTACAATGACAGCTGGATGTGGCATAAGGCTGGACACATGGGACTGAGAGGATTGTTGAGATTGCGTGAGAAAATGCAGACTCTTTAAAGCAATAATGCATGGCATCCATTCCATGGGTCCCAACTCTCCATGTTGAAGGGAATATTACTTGAGCTATAACATGTACGGGAAACCTAGAGAATGGACACACTGTGAATACGAAAGGTCTCTAAATCTCAATGAATAGTCCCTCTCCTGGTGCTCCGGTTTGACTTTCCAACTGCTTTACTATCAATCTCTCAACCGGCAGAGACAGCACCTTTAACCTCCTGTTTCGCACAGGTTGCCAATTTCGCAGAGGATGAATGGGAAGAGGGAGAACCAAAGAGAGAGTAGCTGTTAGGCATTTGGACGGGCATATGTCACTCTTATTTCCCGGGAGGAAGAAGAATTGACCAAAGTCTCAGCCACCCACCGGGAACCAGTATAGGTCCTGAACCAAAATATTGAACTTGCGTTCAGCTCAGGAAAAACGAGTTAAAAAATGGAGCTCAGGGGCACAGCAATCAACAAACTGGCAGAGTAATAAAGGTCAACTATCGCCCAAAAATCTGTTGTGGGAAGGCAACGAGGCGAACTTATAAGGGAGGCAGAATAACAGGAAACACATTTCAAGAGGTACGTTGGAATCACCTTTAAAGCACAGGAAGAGGGGCACAACTTCGACAATGATGCATTTGGCCAAAAAGAGTTTATGTGTTTTCTCCTGAATATATTAAGGAGAAAACGCATACGCCATTTTTGGCCAAGCAAACAGGTGGGCAATGCAAATCTGCACTACAAATAAGTATCACTTCCCACCGGTCAAAAGAGACATCCACAAAATGGGTAAAAACCAGAAAGGCAAGACAGGGCCTGGAGAACAGGGAGCATTGTTATGCTGATGGGCGGGATGTAAATTGCCAACTGCCTCTCTGGAGGAGTGCATTGTGTTCCCTAAAACAAGTAAACAACAGAGCTACAGAGCCAAGGGCACTTCTAGTCTAGGGAATATACCTTGGGAAAATTGAAAATCAATAAGAGAGAGCCACCCCAAAATTTAGGGCTGCACTGCTTACAAGAACCTCAACGTGGGTACACCTTAAGTATCCCAGGAAATATAAAAATGGTTCAAAAAATTGTGGTATTACATACCATGGAATATCCCTCAGCCATGAAATCAATGTCATAAGACCAGTAGCAGCAAAATGAGTGGATACAGGTACGATGATTCTAAGTGAAATTAGTCACACAGAAAAAGAAGATTATCATAAGATATCACTTATGAAGATCCTGTAAACATGGCTATACATGAACTGATTTAGGAAAGAGAACAGAGTCTCACATTTAGAAAACACACTTATTCCTGCTTAATGGGGAAGGAGAGGTGGGGTGATGCATAAAACCAAAGTTTGATATAAGCACAGGTACCGTTCCAAAAACTAACTATGGAATAGACAATACCTACACCTTCCTCAGTGAAAGGGACTCAAAACCACATATTTCCCGCCGAGGAATATATCTGACTAATAAGAATCTTAAAACCTATGTATTGATATGTCTCCGTAAGGGCAGCAAGTGTGTCTAGACTGGCATAAACATGGCAGCGAGAATCAGCTCAAACCCACTATAAAAAGGAATTTGAAAAACAAAAAAACAGGGAACTTCTTTACAATTCCTTCAGGGTCTCTGATGAAACCTGGAATGACCCTATCTACAATGACAGCTGGATGTGGCATAAGGCTGGACACATGGGACTGAGAGGATTGGTGAGATTGGGTGAGCAAATGCAGACCCTTTAAAACAAAAATGCATGGCACCCATTCCATGGGTCCCAACTCTGCAGGTGGAAGGGAATATTACTAGAGCTATAACATGTACGGGAAACCTAGAGAATGGACACACTGTGAATATGAAAGGTCTCTAAAACTCAACGAATAGTCCCTCTCCTGGTGCTCCGGTTTGACTTTCCACCTGCTTTACTATCAATCTCCCAAACTGGAGAGACAGCACCTTTAACCTCCTGGTATGCACAGGTTGCCAATTTGGCAGAGGATGAAAGGGAAGAGGGAGAACCAGTGAGAGAGTAGCTGTTAGGCATTTGGACGGGCACATGTCACTCTTATATCCCTGGAGGAAGAAGAATTAACCTAAGACTCAGCCACCCACTCGGAACCAGTATAGTTCCTGAACAAAAATTTTGGATTTGCGTTCAGCTCACAAAAAACGAGTTAAAAAATGTAGCTCAGGGTCACAGAAATTCACAAATAGGCAGATTAATAAAGGTCAACTCTCCTCCAAAAATCTGTTCAGGGAAGGCAACGAGGCGGACTTCAAAACGAGGCAGAATAGCAGGAAACATATTTCAAGAGGTACGTTGGAATCGCGTTTAAAGTACAGGAAGAGGGGCACAACTTCGACAATGATGCACTTGGCCAAAAAGGGCGTATGCGTTTTCTCCTGAATATATTCAGGAGAAAACGCATACGCCCATTTTTGCCAAGCAAGTAAGCAGGCAATGCAAATCTGCACTACAAAGAAGTAGCACTTCCCACGAGTCAAAAGTGACATCCACAAAATGGATAAAATCCAGAAACGAAAGACAGGCCCTGGAGAACAGGGAGCCTTGTTATGCTGATGGGCGGGATGTAAATTGCCAACTGCCTCACTGGAGGAGTGCACTGTGTTCCCCAAAAGAAGTAAACAACAGAGCTACAGAGCCAAGGGCACTTCCAGTCTAGGGAATATACCTTGGGAAAACTGAAAATCAATAAGACAGAGCCACCCCCAAATTTAGGTCTGCACTGCTTACAAGAACCTCAACTTGGGTACACCTTAAATATCCCAGGAAATATAAAAATGGTTCAAAAAATTGTGGTACTTACGTACGATGGAATATCCCTCAGCAATGAAATCAATGTCATAAGACCAGTAGCAGCAAAATGAGTGGATTCAGGTACGATGATTCTAAGTGAAATAAGTCACACAGAAAAAGAAGCTTATCATAAGATATCACTTATGAAGATCCTGTTAACATGGCTACACATGAACTCAGTTAGGAAAGAAAACAGAGTCTAACATTTGGAAAACACCCTTATGCCTGCTTAAGGGGGAAGGAGAGGTGGGGTGATGCATAAAACCAGAGTTTGATATATGCACAGGTACCATTTCAAAAACCAACTATGGAATAGACAAGACCTACCTATACCTTCCTCAGTGAAAGGGACTCAAAACCCCATATTTCCCGCAGAGGAATATATCTGACTAGTAAGAATCTTAAAACCTATGTACTGATATGTCTCCATAAGGGAATCAAGTGTGTCTTGACTGGCATAAACATGGCAGCGAGAAATAGCTCAAACCCACTATAAAAAAGAATTTCAAACACAAAACAATAAAACAGGGAAATTCTTTACAATTCCTTCAGGGTTTCTGATGAAATATGGAATGACCCTATCTACAATGACAGCTGGATGTGGCATAAGGCTGGACACATGGGACTGAGAGGATTGTTGAGATTGCGTGAGAAAATGCAGACTCTTTAAAGCAAAAATGCATGGCATCCATTCCATGGGTCCCAACTCTCCATGTTGAAGGGAATATTACTTGAGCTATAACATGTACGGGAAACCGAGAGAATGGACACATTGTGAATACGAAAGGTCTCTAAAACTCAACGAATAGTCCCTCTCCTTCTGCTCCACTTTGACTGTCCAACTACTTTACTATCAATCTCCAAAGCTGGAGAGAAGGACCTTTAACCTCCTGTTTCGCACAGGTTGCCAATTTGGCAGAGGATGAATGCGAGCAGGGAGAACCAATGAGAGAGTAGTTGTTAGGCATATAGACGGGCACATGTCACCCTTATTTCCCGGGGGGAAGAAGAATTAATCAACGTCTCAGCCACCCACCTTAAACCAGTATAGGTCCTGAACCAAAATATTGGTCTTGCGTTCAGTTCACAAAAAAACGAGTTAAAAAATGGAGCTCAGGGGCACACAAATTCACAAACAGGAAGAGTAATAAAGGGCAACTATCGTCCAAAAATCTGTTGAGGGGAGGCATCGTGGGGGAGTTGAAAGCGAGGCAGAATAGCAGGAACCAGATTTCAAGAGGTACGTTGGAATCGCCTTTAAAGCACAGGAAGTTGGGCACAACATCGACAATGATGCACTTGGCCAAAAAGGGCGTATGGGTTTTCTCCTGAATATATTCAGGAGAAAACGCATACACACTATTTGGCCAAGCAAGCAAGTGGGCAATGCAAATCTGCACTACAATGTAGTATCAATTCCCACTGGTCAAAACGGACATCCACAAAATGGGTAAAAACCAGAAAGGCAAGACAGGCCCTGGAGAACAGGGAGCCTTGTTATGCTGATGGGCGGGATGTAAATTGCCAACTGCCTCTCTGGAGGAGTGCATTGTTTTCCCTAAAGCAAGTAAATAACAGAGCTACAGAGCCAAGGGCACTTTCAGTCTAGGGAATATACCTTGCGAAAACTGAAAATCAATAAGACAGATCCACCCCAATATTTAGGGCTACACTGCTTACAAGAACCTCAACTTGGGTACAGCTTAAATAGCCCAGGAAATATAAAAATGGTTCAAAAAATTGTGTTACTTACATACGATGGAATATCCCTCAGCCATGAAATCAATGTCATAAGACCAGTAGCAGCAAAATGAGTGGATTCAGGTACGATGATTCTAAGTGAAATAAGTCACACAGAAAAAGAAACTTATCATAAGATATCACTTATGAAGATCCTGTAAACATGGCTACACATGAACTGAGTTAGGAAAGAAAAGAGAGACTCACATTTAGAAAACACTCTTATGCCTGCTTAAGGGGGAAGGAGAGGTGGGGTGATGCATAAAAGCAGAGTTTGATATAAGCACAGGTATTTTTCCAAAAACGAAGTATGGAATAGACAAGACCTACACCTTCCTCAGTGAAAGGGACTCAAAACCCCATATTTCCCGCAGAGGAATATATCTGACTATTAAGAATCTTCAAAGCTATGTATTGATATGTCTCCATAAGGGAATCAAGTGTGTATAGACTGGCATAAACATGGCACTGAGAATCAGCTCAAACCCACTATAAAAAGGAATTTCAAAAACAAAACAAGAAAACAGGGAAATTATTTACAATTCCTTCAGGGTCTCTGATGAAACTTGGAATGAACCTATATACAAATACAGCTGGATGTGGCATAAGTCTGGACACTTGGGGCTGAGAGGATTGGTGAGACTGGGTGAACAAACACAGACCGTTTAAAGCAATAATGTGTGAACTCCATTCCATGGTTCCAAACTCTCAAGGTTGAAGGGAATATTACTACAGCTATAACATGTACGGGAAACTTAGAGAATGGACACACTGTTAATACGAAAGGTTTATAAAACTCAACGAATATTCCATCTCTTGGTGCTACAGTTTGACTCTCCAACTACTTTACTATCAATCTCCCAACTTGGAGAGACAGCCCCTTTAACACCCTGGATAACACAGTTTGCCAATTAGGCAGAGGATGAAAGGGAATACGGAGAACCAATGAGAGAGTAGCTGTTAGGCATTTGGATTGGCACATGTCTCTCTAATTTCCCGGCAGGAAGAAGAATTAACCTAAGACTCATCCTACTGCGGGGAACCAGTATAGGTCCTGAACCGAAATTTTGGACTTGTGGTCAGCTCACAAAAAACGATTTGAGAAATGGAGCTCAGGGGCAGAGCAATTCAGAAACAGGCAGAGTAATAAAGGACAACTATCGTCCAAAAATCTGTTGAGGGAAGGCAACGCGGCGGACTTGAAAGCGAGGCAGAATAGCAGGAAACAGATTTCAAGAGGAACGTTGGAATCACCTGTAAAGCACAGGAAGAGTGTCACAACTTCGACAATGATGCACTTGGCCAAAAAGGGCGTATGCGTTTTCTCCTGAATATATTCAGGAGAAAACGCATACGCCCTTTTTGGCCAAGCCAGCAAGCGGGCAATGCATATCCGCAGTACAAAGAAGTATCACTTCCAACCAGTCAAAAGGGACATCCGCAAAATGTGTAAAAAGCAGAAAGGCAAGAGAGGACCTGGAGAACAGGGAGCCTTGTTATGCTGATTGGCGAAATGTAAGTTGCCAACTGCCTCTCTGGAGGAGTGCATTGTGTTCCCTAAAACAAGTAAACAACAGAGCTACAGAGCCAAGGGCACTTCCACTCTAGGGAATATACCTTGGGAAAACTGAAAATCAGTAAGTCAGAACAACCCCAAATTTTAGGGCTGCACTGCTTACAAGAACCTCAACTTGGGTACACCTTAAGTATCCCAGGAAAGATAAAAATTGTTCAAAGAATTGTGGTACTTACGTACGATGGAATATCCCTCAGCCATGAAATCAATGTCATAAGACCAGTAGCAGCAAAATGAGTGGATTCAGGTACGATGATTCTAAGTGAAATAAGTCACACAGAAAAAGAAACTTATCATAAGATTTCACTTATGAAGATCCTGTAAACATGGCTACACATGAACTGAGTAAGGAAAGGGAACAGAGTCTCACATTTAGAAAACACTCTTATGCCTGCTTAAGGGGGAAGGAGAGGTGGGGTTATGCATAAAACCAGAGTTTGATATAAGCACATGTATTGTTCCAAAAACCAACTATGGAATAGACAAGACCTACACCTTCCTCGGGGAAAGGGACTCAAAACACCATATTTTCTGCAGAGGAATATATCTGACTAGTAAGAATCTTAAAACCTATGTATTGATATGTCTCCATAAGGGAAACAAGTGTGTCTAGACTGGCATAAACATGGCAGTGAGAATCAGCTCAAACCCACTATAAAAAGGAATTTCAAAAACAAAACAAAAAAACAGCGAAAATCTTTACAATTCCTTCTGGGTCTCTGATGAAACCTGCAATGAACCTATCTACAACTACAGCTTGATGTGGCATAAGGCTGGACACTTAGGACTGAGAGGATTGCTGAGACTGGGTGAGCAAACACAGACCGTTTAAAGCAATAATGCGTGGCCTCCATTCCATGCTTCCAACCTCTCCAGGTTGAAGGGAATATTACTACAGCTATAACAAGTACCGGAACCCTAGAGAATGGACACACTGTGTATATGAAATGTTTCTAAAACTCAACTAATTGTCCCTCTCCTGGTGCTCCAGTTTGACTTTCCAACTGCTTTACTATCAATCTCCCAACTTGGAGAGACAGCCCCTTTAACCACCTGGATAACACAGGTTGCCAATTTGGCAGAGGATGAAAGGGAAGATGGAGAACCAATGAGAGAGTAGCTGTTAGGCGTCTTGACGGGCACATGGCACTCTAATTTCCCGGCAGGATGAAGAAATAACCAAAGACTCATCCCCCTGCCGGGAACCAGTATAGGTCCTGAACCGAAATTTTGGACTTGTGGTCAGCTCACAAAAAATGATTTGATAAATGGAGCTCAGGGGCACAGCAATTCACAAACTGGCCGAATATTAAAGGACAACTATCGTCCAAAAATCTTTTGAAGGAAGGCAACGAGCTGGACTTGAAAGCGTGGCAGAATAGCAGGAAACAGATTTCAAGAGGTACGTTGGAATCACTTGTATAGCACAGGAAGAGGGGCACAACTTCGACAATGATGCACTTGGCCAAAAAGGGCTTATGCGTTTTCTCCTGCATATATTCAGGAGAAAACACATACGCCCTTTTTGGCCAAGCAAGCCAGCAGCAATGCAAATCTGCACTACAAAGAAGTATCCCTTCCCACCGGTCAAAAGGGACATCCACAAAATGTGTAAAAACCAGAAAGGCAAGACAGGCCCTGGAGAACAGGGAGCCTTGTTTTGCTAATGGGCGGGATGTAAGTTGCCAGCTGCCTCTCTGGAGGAGTGCACTGTGTTCCCTAAAACAACTAAACAACAGAGCTACCGAGCCAAGGACACTTGCAGTCTAGGGAATATATCTTGGGAAAACAGAAAATCAATAAGACAGAGCCACCCTCAAATTTATGGCTGCACTGCTTACAAGAACCTCAACTTGTGTACACCTTAAGTATCCCTGGAAAGACAAAAATGGTTCAAGATATTGTGGTACTTACGTATGATGGAATATCGCTCAGCCATGAAATCAATGTCATAAGGCCAGTAGCAGCAAAAAGAGTGTATTCAGGTACGATGATTCTCAGTGAAATAAGTCACACAGAAAAAGAAACTTATCATAATATATCACTTATGATGGTCCTGTAAACATGGCTACACGTGTACTGAGTTAGGAAAGATTACAGTGTAACTAATCTAATCATAAGATATCACTCATAGCGGGAATGTACACATGACTACACATAAACTGTATTACAAACACAACAGAGTCACACATTTAGAAAACATCTTCTGCCTGCTTAAGGGGAAAGCCGAGGTGGGGTGATGCATAAAACCACAGTTTTTAATTAGCACAGATACCGTTATATAAACCATGTATGTAATAGACAACACCTACTCCCGGCACAATGAACTGCACTCAACAACCCCTATTCATTGCAGAGGAATATGTCTGACTCTAAGTATTTTAAAACATATGTATTCTCATGTCTCCATAAAGGAGTCATGTGTGTGTATAACGGCATGAACAGAGCACTGGAATTCAGTTAAACCCACTTATAAAAATAAATTTCAAAAGCAAAATGCAAAAACAGAGAGAAAGTCTTAAAAATTACGTTCAGGGCCTGTGATGCAAGCCAGATTGACCACCTTTACACCCACAGCTGGATGAGACATAAGACTGGACACTTGGGGCTGACAAGATTGCTGAGGTTGTGTGAGCAAAAGAACACCACTTAGAGCAATACTGTGTGCTACCCATTCTAGTGGTCCCAACTCTCCAGGTTTAAGGGAATCTTCCTACAGTTAAAACATGCATGGGAAACCAAGTGGATGGTACACTGTGTAATTTGGAAAGTTTTCTAAAAGGTACCTCATTTTTCCTTTTGTCGTGCTCGGCTTCGCCATTGCATCTGCATTACTCAATATCTCCCCACTTGGAGTGTCAGCGCCTTTACCCTCCCGTTAGGCACAGTTTGCAAATTGTGCAGAGGATGAACAGGAAGAGGGGAAATAAATGAGAGATTAGCTGTAGGTGTTTGGATGGGCACATGTCACTCTAGTTTCCCATCAGGAAGAAGAATTAACCAAAGGCTCAGCCTGAAGCCCCGGAACCAGACTAGGGCCTAAAGCCATCCTGCGGTATTGCAGCCAGCTCACAAAGAGGCGAGTTGAAAAATGGAAATCAGGGGCACAACAATTCACAAACTTGCAGAGTTGTAAAGGACAACTATCATCCAGAAATATATTGAGGAAAGGCAGTGAAGAGGATTTGAATGCAAGGCAGAATTGAAGGAAACAGATTTCAAGAGGTAGATTGGAGTCGTCTTTAAAGCACCTGAAAAGCGACAGAATTTCGACAATGTTGCCCTTGGCTGAAAAGGGACTATGTGTATCTTCTTGAATATATTCGGGAAAAAATGCATATGCCCTTTTTGACCAAGCAAGCCATCAAGAATTGCAAATCCACACTACATAGAAGTGTCCCTTACCTCCAGTCAAAAGGGCCATCCACAAATAGTGTAAAAACCACAAATGCAGGACAGGCCATGGAGAAAAGGGAGCCTGGTTACGCCGATGGACAGGATGTAAATTGCCAACGGCCTCTCTGGAGAACTGTATGTTGTTTTCTAAAACAGAGCTACAGAGCATAGCACACTTCCACTCATGGGCGTGTATTTTGGGAGAACTAAAAATCCACAACACACAGCCAGCCCAAACTTTAGGGCTGCTCTGTTTACAAGAACCTCGACTTCGGTACACTTTATATATCCCAGGAAAGGAAAAAAAAATGGATATAGATGTTGTGGTACTTATATACAATGGAATGTCACTCAGACATAAAATCAATGTCATAAGGCCAATAGCAGCATAATGAGTGGCTTTAGGTACGATGATGCTAAGTGAAATGAGCCACAAAGAAAAAGAAACTTATTGTAATATATCACTTATAGAGGAAATGTAAACATGGCTACACATGAACTGAATTTCAAAAGAGAACAGAGTTACACATTTAGAAAACAAACTTATGCCTCCTTAAGGGGAAAGGTGATGTGGGGTGATGTGTAAAAGCAGAGTTTGAAATTAGCACAGATCCCATTCCATATACCAAATATGTAATAGACAAGACCTACTCCTTTCTCAATGAACTGGACACAAAACACCCTATTCACTGAAGAGAAATATATCTGACTAGTAATAACCTTGAAACCTATGTATTTATATGTCTCCATAATGGAATCAAGTGTATGTAGATTGGCATAAACACAGATCAATGGAACAGGACAGAAAGACCAGAGATAAACCTACATACATATGGCTATCTCATCTATGACAAAGGAGCTAAGGATATACAATGGAGAAAAGACAGTCTCTTCAGTAATTGGTGCTGGGAAAACTGGACCCCTACACATAAAAGAATGAAATTAGAACACTCCATAACACCATACACAAAAATAAACTCTAAATTGATTAGAGATCTAAATATAAGACCAGACACTATAAAACACTTAGAGGAAACCATAGGCAAAACACTCTATGACATAAATCACAGCAAGATCCTTTTTGACCCACCACTTAGAGAAATGGAAATAAAAACAGAAATCAACAAATGGGACCTAATGAAACTTAAAAGCGTTTACACAGTACAGGAAAACATAAAAAAGATGCAAAAACAACCCTCAGAATGAGAGAAAATATTTTCAAATGAAGCAACTGGCAAAGGATTAATCTCCTAACTTTACAAGCACCTCATGTAGCTCAATATCACAAAAACAAACAACCCAATCCAAAAACGGGCAGAAGACCTAAATAGACATTTATCCAAAGAAGATATACAGATTACCAAGAAACACATGAAAGGATGCTGAACATCACTAATCATTAGAGAAATACAAATCAAAACTACCCTGAGGTATCACCTCACAGCAGTCAGAGTGGCAATCATCAAAAAAATCTACAAAACAATAAATGCTGGAGAGGCCTTTATTGGAGAAAAGGGAACACACTTGCACTGTGGGTGGGAATGTAAATTGATATGGGCACTAGGGAGAACAGTATGGAGGTTCCTTTAAATAACTAACAATAGAAGTACCATACGACACAACAATCCAACTACTGGGCATTTGCTTTGTGAAAACCATAATTCAAAAAGAGTTATGTACAAAAATGTTCATTGCAGCTCTATTTGCAATAGTCAGGATATGAAAGCAACCTAAGAGTCCATCGACAGATGAATGGATAAAGAAGATCTGGCACATATATACAATGGAATATTACTCAGCCATAAAAAGAAGGAAAACTGAGTTATTTGTACTGAGGTGGATGGATTTAGAAGCTGTCCTACACAGTGAAGTAAGTCAGAAAGGGAAAATCAAATACTGTATGTTAACAGAGATATACGGAATCTAATGAAGAAAAAAAAAGATTTTGAAGAACCTACTGGCAGGACAGGATTAAGGACACAGACATAGAGAAAGGACTTGAGGACACCGGAAGGGGGATGGGTAAGCTGGGACGAAGTGAGAGAGTGGCATGGGCATAAATACATTACCAAATGTAACACCGATAGCTACTGGGAAGCAGCCACATAGAACAGGGAGATCAGCTCGGTGCTTTGTGAGCACATAAAGGGGTGGGATATGGAGTGTGGGAGGGAGATGCAAGAGGGAGGGGATCTGGTGATATTTGTATATGTATAGCTGATTCACTTTGTTATACAGCAGAAACGAACACTCCATTGTAAAGCAAATATACTCCAATAAACGTGTAAAAGGAAAAAAAAAAAGAAAGCCCAAGGATAAACCTACACACCTATGGTCAACTAATCTATGACAAATGAGGCAAGACTATACAATGGAGATAAGACAGTCTCTTCAATCATTGGTGCTGGGAAATATGGACAGCTACATGTAAAAGAATGAAATTAGAACACTCCCCAACACCATACATAAAAATATATTCAAAATGGATTAGAGACCTTAATGTAAGACCTAACAGTATAAAACTTTGAGAGGAAAACTTACGTAGGATACTCTGACGTAAATCACAGCAAGATCTTTTTTGATCCACCTCCTATAGTAATGAAATAAAAAAGAAAACTAAACAGATGGGACCTTATGAAACGTAAAAGCTTTTGCAAAGCAAAGGAAACTACAAACAAGACGAAAACACAACCCTCAGAATGGCAGAAAATATGTGCAAACGAATCAATGGACAAATGATTAATCTCCAATATATATAAACAGCTCATGCAGCTCAATATTAATAAAACAAACAACCCAATACAAAAATCGAAGATCTAAATAGACATTTCTTCCAAGAAGACATAGAGATGGCCAGTACGCACATGAAAATCTGCTCAATATCACTAATAATTAGAGAAATGGTAATCGAAACTACAGTGAGGTATCATGTCACACCTGTTAGAATAGGCATCATCAGAAAATCTACAAACAACAAATGCTGGAGAGGGTTTGGAGAAAAGGAACCTTATTCCACTATTGTTGGGAATTTAAATCGATACAGTCTCTATGGAGAACAGTATGGAGGTTCCTTAAAAAACTAAAAATGGAATTACCATATAATCCAGCAAACCCACTACTGTGCATATACCCAGAGAAAAACATAAATCAAAAAGACACATTCACCACAATGTTCACTGCAGCACTATTTACAATGGACAGGTAATGAAAGCAACCTAAGTGCCCACAGACAGACGAATGGATAAAGACGTGGTACATATATACAATGGAATATTACTCAGCCATACATAGGAATGAAATTGGGTCATTTGTAGAGACCTTGATGTATCTAGAGACTGTCATACAGAGTGAAGTAAGTCAGAAAGAGAAAAACAAATATTGTATATTAATGCATATATGTGGAACCTAGAAAAATGGTACAGATGAACCGGTGTGCAGGGCAGAGATAGAGACACAGATGTAGAGAACAAACATATGGACACCAAGGGGGGAACGCCATGTGAGGGTGGTGGTGGGATGGATTGGGAGACTGGGATTCACATGTGCACACTTATATGTATAAAATACATATCCAATAAGAACCTGCTGTATAAAAGAAATAAATTTAAAAAAAAATAAAAATAAGTAAATAACATTTAATAAAATAAAACAGAAAAAAAGGTTTTCCCTTCACATAGACGTCTTTATATTAATGCATTACTTCCATTTTTATATTTCCGAATAAAAAAAAAACCGAGGAATAAATAAAATCTATCTTGAACCAAAAAGAAAAAAAAAACAGAACTCACCAGTTATGCAGAGAAAAATCGTATCAGGGCACTTGCTGCAGTGGTAAAAAATTCTTAAGTTGGTCACAGGTGGGAAATCGTCTCCCATGCAGTCAGCAGCGCTCCCCCCCACAAGGAGCATCCTCATTGCAAAGCTGGGGGACTGTGTCTAGGCGTCTGTGAGTAAATGTGAGCTGAGCCCCAGTCCTGCTGCAGCTGAACTCTTCCCACCCTTTCCAGGTAAAACACCTGAATATGTACAAGCACGTGCAAGCCTAGAGGAAGGGCTGTGGAGCCACACCAGCGACAGCACGCAGGCCGACTTGGTGCCTGCAGGCCAGCCAGGATGGTCCTGGCCCCAGATGCTCTTCTGGAATCTTTCCATTTCCCTGCCTGTGATACCACTCCTGCCATGGCCTCCACTGCTTTTTTACTTCCTCACCTCTGCCTGGCGAGAAATTCCAGTGGCAAGTATGGGTGACACATCCTCTTCTTTAGCAGGTGGCAGCCTGGCAACTCCTGCAGAAAGTCCAGCAGAGCCCCACTCACACTGGGCCACCCACAAAGCCACGGCCCCTCACCCCCTCCCACCAGCCAAGCCCCGACTCTGCTGACGGGGCAGAGAATATGGCATCAGGCACAGCTACAGGGGCTCTTGCTGACTGGAGTGGTGTTTATATTGACCTCAACCCAGGCACACCTGTGGGGTTGGAGCTGGCAGGCAGTTTCAGGCTGCCCAAATCAGCCAATCCTCACCCCTCAGGGGCTCACAGTTGCAGAAAATGAACCTTGCTAAACGGGTCAGTCCCAAGGAACAGGTGTGGGCTCTTGAGAGTCAGGCTAGACAAGGGGCTGCAGCTGCGGCTTGTTTTCTTATCATTTTATCTGGTCCATGAGTGGAAAACAACTTCAAGAAGACCCTAACCTAATGAGAGGAACCCAGGAGTCAGGGAGAGGAGTGATGGTGGGTGGAGACAGAGGCCTGGTGCCCTGGCTGCAGTGGAAGTGTCTGGAAGACCAGGCAGAGAGAGGCTGCACGGAGTGATAACCAGGGTCACAGACCTGTCAGAGCTGCTGTTTGTTAGTTCAAGTCCTGCTCTGAGGTGTTCTGTGTCAGCTGTGAGCGACAGGTGAACTGGGGGTTCTCTGCAAGGTGGGCTATGTGCACAGTTCCTGTGTGTCCAGCCCTGCTGGGGTACCTGCCCAGGGGAGTTCCGTATCCTGGGAAGGGCCTGACTATGAGAGCCCCATGGGCTGCTGGGTAGATGCACAGGTGAGCTCCATACCCTGGGAGGGACTTGAAAACGAGAGCCCCGTGGGCAGTGGGGTGCGGGATGCAGCCAAGGTGAGCTCCATATCCTGGGATTGGCCTGACCACGAGAGCCCCATGGGCTGCTGGAGACCTGATAAAGGATATCAGGTCAGTCAGTGAAGCCACCGAGGATATACATCCAGTAGCTCCTATTTCATACACCCTGTTGGAAATTCTACCATCCACCAGGCCATGGCATTCTGTATTACACTTCAATGATGCCTTCTTCTGTATTCCATTCATCTCAGAGTCACAAGAATTTTTGGCTTGTGAGTGGCAGGACACAACATGCAACAAAACCAATAATGCTGGGCCGTCCTGCCCCAATGGTGCAAAAATCCCCACACCATCATTGGGGAAATGTTCTCTAAAGACCTAAAAGTTCTACCTCTGTAAAAGGGAACCCTCCTTCAATATGCAGATGACATTCTGATCACCAGGCCTACTAAAGACGCCTCTGAACTACCTAGCCAAGAAAGGATAGAAGGTGTCCAAGAAAAAGGCTCAAATATCCCAGGCTCAGGTGACATGCCTGGGCTTCATTCTGACAGATATTCAGAGAAACGCATCCCAGGATAGGGAAGAAGCCATTTGCAGCCTTACCTCTTCTAAAACTAGAAGACAGCTTAGGGGTTCCTGGGGAGGCCAAGGTTTTCTGCATCTGGATCCCTAACTACAGTCTAATAGCTGGGCCTCTACATGAAACACTGACACGAAAAGATGATGATCCTTTTGAATAGAATCCAGAAGCAGCCTTTCAAGAATGGAAAGATCAGTCAATTCAGATCCTTGCCCAGGAACTCGCTAATTTAGGTAAACCATTTGACCTTTACATACCCGGTCAAAGTTAATCGCCCTTGGAGCCTTAGTGCAAAAACTGGGACCACTTGAAATGGAGCAACAAAAGAATGCACTTCAGGTATGATAAACTATGGTCACCAAGGGCTTTGCCCACCAACTCATCAGGCCAGGATACTGGGGTATCTAAAAAGCTAGAAATCAGCAGCCCACAAGGCCAGCTCCCTCCTAAGGGAAAAGGACCCCACGTCGTGATCCTAACCACCCATCATGCCCTGAAGATGCAGGGCTCGCTCTGTGGACACACTGACCTCGAGTGAGGAGGCCCTCCAACTCCAACCTCCAGAGAGACAAATGGGGGCAACGGGCCCCCAAGATGACTCGTGTGACCATCACTTGACCTGGAGTTTCTCTCAGAAAACAACAAGACTGTGCCCCGAAAGAGCAGACTACTGCTTGCAGGACTTACTGCACCCAGAGGGGAGCTAATAAGCTTGGCGGGGGAAACGTATATCACGCTTTCACCATAGAAAACCCTACAGACACCACAGTGATGGTGGCCAATATGACCGGCTGGACTGCTGGCTACTTCTAAAGGCCGTTGACTCAGTGGTCGTCATGGTCCTGGATCACCACTGACCCTGGAGTGTCTGGGAGTTGCACGGGCAGGGCTCTGACACATGGTGCTGTTTGTACATTAATTCAGGGACCTAATTAAAGAAAGCACAGACTACTGGTCAGAGCATCTAGGCTGGCAAAATCCGTCAGCCTAAGGTCGCCGAACAAATGTGGGGTGGGTTGAAACCTGCCACCACAGCATCTCTGTGCATCTCTTTCCTGGACCCTTAAAGGTCATTAGAATCTATAACACTTCCAATGCTGGTGCTCAGGTGTACGAGAAGTGAGGCAGGAGGCCTTGGGACAATCAACCTCACCTGGAGGCTGGTGGGGAGACGTTTTGCACCTCCCCCCAGGTATCAGGGCTCCCACCACTGCATGAAGCAGTTACAAAAGAGGTGTCTGCACCCTCAACACCCCAAGAATGAGGAAAGGAAAATAAAACAGAGGAGGGGTTCGTCTCTGGCAACGTTCATTAAAAATTCCTGGGAGATAAAAAGAGAATCTGGGCAATAAAATGAAGTCTAAGCTGTTTTTCCTTTGTGCTTTGTCTAATTTCACGTGCTCCTAGGGTTCCGCATGCAGAGGTCCCACACCCGGCACTTCAGACACGATTTCCTAGTGCAGAATGGCTGGGTCGACACCTCAGTTAGCGGAGTCCCATGCAGACTCCACGGCATAGAGCCTGAGCTGCAGCAAACCCAGCCCTCGAGAGCTCCATCCCCTAACTCCCACTGACGCTGCCGGGATCCCTACACAGCAGCCCAGCCCACAGCCCGTGGGGTAGTGCACGCTCTCACCTCTCCATTCGGTTTTCAAAATAATGTTTCCTTTGCTTCTGAACCAAACTCAGTCTTGATCTGTTGGCTCCAATGACAGTGGGCACGGGGACTCCTGTTGGGATCCACTCTGGAGGATCAGTAACAGAAATTGAGAACATTGTAACTTCAATGAACAGATGTGTGAGCCATACTGTAGTTAACATAGAGCAGTGTATAATGCCCGGGTAAAATAAGATGTTTCTAAGACTTACCTTTGATATTTCCATCACTTTACTATAAGCAAGTTCAGTGAAGACGTCTGTCTTATTTGTCAGGTCAACATTAGAGAAATGAAGTGATTTATTTCCATGGTTGTACATCGAATACTCTTGGCTGAAGCTTCAATCTTGTTTTGATTGCTTTTCCATTGAAAAGGATAACTCTCTTTCAGTTCCCCCATTTCTGAGAAGTATAAAATCTTATAATTTATTATTACCAAAGGGGAAAGGTAGGAGAAGGGATAAATTAACAGTTTGAGATTAACACATACACACTGCTATGTATAAAATAGATCATCAACAAGGAACTACTGTATAGCACAGGGAACTACACTGAATATTTTGCAATAACCTATAAGGGGAAATAATCTGAAAAAAAATCGATATTTTTATTGACATCATCTTTCAATGACAGATAAAATGTAACCTAAGCAAGGCCGATGGTGAGCGCTTCTGAACCTGAAGATTTCAATCATCTAAAGTTTGGGCTCTTACTATTTCCCAAGACCCTTAATGGACATACATGTAGCCGTAGCTTAAAAATTCCCCAGTTTGGGGTTCGGGGTGGCACTGATTTGGAAAAATCCCTGGTGTTCTCCTTACATGCACGCGACCCTTCCTACAGCTAAAACATGCCTGTCACACCTAGAGGATGGTGCACCGTTTGATCGGAAAGAGTTTGGAAAAGGCACCTCATCTCCTCATCGCCTGGTGCTCGGGTTCACCCCTCCAGCATCTTTCCTAACAATCTCCTCACTTGGGGATATCAGCACCGTCAACATCCTGTTGCACACAGTTTGGAATTTGTCCAGACGATGAAGCGGAAGGATGAGAAAAATTTAGAGACAAGTCTTAGGTGTTCGGACAGGCACATGCCACTCTAATTTCCAATCCGGAAGACAAATTCATCAAAGGCTAGAATTGCCCACGGAAACAGAATAGGGCTAGAGGAAATCCCGCTCTTTTGGGTCCAGTTTCCAAAAACACAAGTTGAAAAATGGAACTCAGGGGCACTAAAATTCATGAAACTGCAGAGTTGAAAATATCTATTTTCGAAAAATGTCTTGAGGTAAGTCACAGAAAAAGACTTGTAAGCAAGGGAGAGTGGCAGGAAACAGATTTGAAGAGGTAGAAAGGACTCCCCATTAAAGCACAAGAAAAGGGGCTGAACATCGCCAATGATGCAGTTGACCCAAAAGGGCGTATGCATTTTTTTCTGAATATATTCAAGTAAAGGCCATAAACACTTTTTATCCAACCAAACAGGTGGGCACTGGAAATCAATACTACAAAATGTATCACTTCACATCAGTCAGAAGGGCCATCCACATAAAGTGTAAACACCAGAAATGCAGGACAGGATGAGGAGAAAAGGGAGCCCTGTGAGGCTGATAGTGGAAATGTAATTTGCCAACGGCCACTCTGGAGAAATGTATTGTGTTTGCTAAAACATCTGAAAACTGAGCTACAGAGCATAGGGCACTTGCACTCATGGGCGTATACCTTGGGAAAAACAAAAAATGACAGAAAACAGGCACTCCAACGTTTACCACCTCTCTGTTAAAAAGGGCCTCCACTTGGATATAACCTAAATGTCCCTGGAAGGATAAAATGGATAAAAGAGATGGGGTACTTATGTAGAGTGGAATATTACTCATCCAGAAATCAATGAAATAAGGCCAGTTGGAACAACTCTGGAGGAGTTACATACGATCATTCTAAGTGACACATGTCAGAAAGGAAAAGACACATATCATAAGATGTCACTTAAAGGTGGAACCAAAAATGGCTACACATGAAATAAACTACAAAACAGAAACATAGTCAAATATGTAGAAAATAGACATAAGGCTGCTAAATGGGAAAGGTGGAGAATGGTGAGGTATTATCCAGGAGGTTGAAATTAGCAAAGATACCATTCCAAGTACCGAATTGAATAACTGGCAAGGCCTACAAGGTACCTCAAAGAACTTCACTCACTCCACTCCAGTCACTGGAAAATAATACATATGACTCGTAAGCATCTGAGAAAGAATTTATTGTTGTCTCACAGTACATGAATCAAGTGGATGTACAGCAGCAAAAAACAGAGCTTTGAAAATCAGCTGTAACCAATATAAAAATAAATTTAAAAATATTTATAAAAACAGTGAGACAGACAAAAATTCTTACAACTTTTGTTGAAGGGCTACGATGTAACATGGATTGAACACATGTAGACCCACAGCAGGATGATATATAAGGCTGGAAGCTGTGCACACTAAGAGATGTTAGAGAGGCTGGGTGAGGAAATGCAGACCTTTTAAAGTAATACTGCCTGGTACCCATTCCATGGGTCCCAAATCTGCAGTTTCAAGGGAATCTTCTGACAGGGAAAACATGCCTGGGAAACCCAGATGAATGTACACCGTGTGCTCAGGAAAGGTGTCTAAAATGCACCTCATTTTTGATCTCCTGGTGTTGGGGTTCACCATTCCAGCCATATTACTAACAATCTCCCCACTTGGAGAATCAGCACCTTTAACTTCCTGTTTCACACAGTTTGCAATTTTTTGCAGAGGATAAATGGGAAGAGGAGGAACCAATGAGAGATTAGCTGTACGAGTTTTGACAGGCACATGTCACTCTAATTTACCATTAGGAAGAAGAATTAACCAAAGGATCAGCCTGCTTCCCCAGAACCAGAATAGGGCCGGAAGCAATCCAATGTTTTGGCGGTCAGCTCACAAAAAAAGCGAGTTGCAAAATGGAGCTCAGGAGCAGACAATTCAAAGACCTGCAAAGATATAAATGATAACCAAAGTCCAAAAATATATTCAGGTAAGGCAACGAAGAGGTTCTGAATGAGAGGCAGAATTGCAGGAAACATTTTTTAAAAGGTAGATTGTACTCACATTTAAAGCATATGAAAAGCAGCAGAATTTCTCAAATGATGCAGTTGGGCAAAAGGGTGTATGCGTTTGTTTCGTGAATATCTTCAGGAAAAAAACACATACAGAGTTTTTGGCCAACCAAGCAAGAGGGAAATGCAAATCCGCACAACAAAGAAGTCTCAATTTCCACTGCTCAGAAAGGCCATCCAAAAAATGTGTACAAATCAAAAATGCAGGAGAGGCCATGGAAAACAGGGAGACTAGTCACGCTGATGGGTGGGGTATAAATATCCAAGAGCTACTCTGAAGAAGTGTATGCTGTTTCCTAAAACATCTGAAATACAAAGCCCCCGAGCAAAGGGGACTTCAACTCATGGACATATAACTTGGGAAGACTAAATATCAACAAGACACAGACACCCCAAAGTTTAGGGCTGCTCTGCATACAAGAACCTCAACTTCGGTACACCTAAAGAATCCCAGGAAAAAGAGAAATGCATAAAGAACTTGTGGTAATTTTGTACAACAGAATATCACTCAGATGTGAAATCAATGTCATATGGCCAGTAGCAGCAATATGAGAGGATTTAGGTGTGATGATTCTAAGGGAAATTATTCACACAGAAAAAGAATCTTATCATAAGATATCACTTACAGAGGGAATGTCAACATCACAACACATGAACTGAATTAGGAAAGAGAGCAGCGTCTCACATTTAGAAAACACTCTTATGCCACCTTAAGGGGAAAGGAGAGGTGGGGTGATGCATAAAACCAGAGTTTGATATTAGCACAGGTACCATTCCATAAACCAAATACAGAATAGACAAGACCTACACCTTCCTCAGTGAACGGGACTCAAAACCCCTATTCCCCACAGAGGAATATATCTGATTAGTAAGAATCTTAAAACCTATGTATTGATATGCCTCTGTAAGGGAATCAAGTGTGTCTAGACCGGCATAAACACGTCAGGGAAAATCAGCTCAACCCCATTATAAAAATGAATTTCAAAAACAAAACAAAAAAACAGCGAAATTCTTACACAATTCCTTCAGGGGTTCTGATGAAACCTAGAATGACCCTATCTGCAAAGACAGCTGGATGAGACATAAGGCTGGACACTTGGGACTGAGAGGACTGGTGAGATTGGGAGAGAAAATGCAGACCCTTTAAAGTAGTAATGCATGCCACCATTCCATGGGTCCCAAATTTCCAGGTAGAAGGGAATATCACTACAGTTATAACATGTATGGGAAACCTAGAGAATGGACACCCTGTGATGGCGAAAGTTTTCTGAAAGTCTCCTAACTTTTCTTCTCCTTGTGCTACAGTTTGGCATTCCAACTACTTTACTATCAATCTCCCAACTTAGGAGAGTCATCCCCTATAACCTCCTGGTTCGCACAGTTTGCTAATTGTGCAGAGGATGAAAGGGAAGAGGAAGAACCAATCAGAGAGTAGATGTAGGCATTTGGACGGACACATGTCACTCTAAATTCCCGTCAGGAAGAAGAATTAACCAAAGCCTCAGCCACCCACAGGGAACCAGTATAGCCACCCCTGGAACCAGTATAGTTCCTGAAGCAAAATTGTGGATTTGCGGTCAGCTCCCAATAATGGGATTTGAAAATTGGAGCTCAGGGGCAAAGCAAATCAAAAACCTGCAGAGTTATAAAGGACTACTCTCTTCCAAAAATCTGTTGAGGGAAGGCAACAAAGCGGACATGAAAATGAGGCAGAATTGCACAAAACATATTTCAACAGGTAAACTGGAATCGCCTTTAAAGCACAGGAAAGACATCACAATTTCGAGAATGATGCACTTGGCCAAAAAAGGCGTATGACTTTTCTCCTGAATATATTCAGGAGAAAAGGCATAGGCCCTTTTGGCCAATCAAGAAAGCGCACATAGGCAAATCCACACTACAAAGAATTGTCACTGCCCACCGGTCAAAAAGGACATCCGAAAATCTGTAAAAACCAGAAAGGCAAGATAGAGATGACAAGGGCATAAAGCAATATGATCCCAAGGGTCATGGAGGATTGTGATGACAAACGCATGGAACATTGTGATGACAAGATTATGTATCATTTTGCTGTCAAAGGCATTGTGATGACAAGGTTCATGGAGCACTGTGATGACAAGTGTCATGGAGCATTGTGATTACAGGGTTCATGGAGCATTGAGATGACAAGGGCATGGAGCATTTTGATGACAAGGGTCCTGGATCATTCTGTTGTCAGGGTTCATGGAGCATTGTGATGACAGTGGTCATGGAGCATTGTGATGACAGAGGTCATGGAGCATTGTGATGAGAACGTCATGGAGCATTGGGCTGAAAATATTCATGGAGTATTGTGATGACAGTGTTCAAGGAGCATTGTGATGACAAGGAACTGGAGCATTGTGATGAGAAGACCATGGAGCCATGTGATGACAAGTCTCATGGAGCATTCAGATGAAAAGGGTCATGGAGCATAGTGATTACAGGGGTCTTGGAGCACTGTGAGGAATAGGGCATGTAACATTGTGATGAAAAAGGCATGGAGCCTTGTCATGACAGGGTTCAAGGAGCATACTGATGACAAGTGTCAGGGACCATTGTGATGACAAGGGTATTGAGCATTGTGATGACAAATGTCATGGAGCATTGTGATTAGCAGACCACGGATAATTGTGATGTCGAGCGTTATGGGGAGATGTGATGATAAGTGTTATGGAATATTGTGATCACAAGGATTTGGAGCATTGTGATGACAGAGGTCATAGAGCATTTTGATTTCATTGTGATGACAATAGCATGAAGCATTATGATGATGCACATTGGTGCATTGTGATGACAGCGTTCATGGAGCATTGAGATGAAAAGGGGCATGGAGCAATATGATTACAGGAGTCTTGGATCATTGTGATGAAAAGGGCATGGAACATTGGTCTGAAATGTTTCATGGATTATTGTGATGAGAGGGGGCAAGGAGCACTGTGATAACAAGGGCACAGAACACTGTGATACATGGTTCATGGAGGATTGTAATGACAAGCGCATGGAGCATTGTGAGAAGAATGGCATCGAGCATTGTGATGAAAAGCATCATGGATCCTGTGATGACAAGGGCTTTGAACAATGTGATGAGAGCTTTTTGGAGCATTGTGATGACAATGGCATGGAGCATTGTGATGCCAAGGGTCATGGAGTTTTGTGATGACAAAGGTCATGGAGCATTTTGATGACAAGGGTGTGGTGCATTCTCTTGTGAAGGGCAGGGAGCATTGTGATGACAGGGTCATGGAGCAATTTGATGAAAAGTGTCAAGGAACATTTTGATGACAGGGGTTATGGAACATTGTGATGTAAGGAGTCATGGAACATTTTCATGACGGTGTTGTGGACCATTGTAATGACAGGGGAGTGGGTGTATTGTGATGACTAGTGAAGGAACATTTTGATATCAGTCGTGAGAGAGCATGTTGATAAGAAGTGCATGGAGCATTGTGATGACAAGTTTTATGGAGCATTGTGATGACAAGGTTGTGGAGCATTGTGATGACAAGCACATGGCGCATTGTGATGACATGGGTCATGGAGCACTGTGCTGACAAAGGCATGGAGCATTGTGATGACAAGGGTCACTGTGAATTGTGATGAAAATTTCATGGAGCATTTTGGTGACAAAGGTCACAGAGCCTTGTGATGACGAGGGCATGGACCATTGTGATGACAAAGGTCATGAAGCATTGTGATGACTGGAGTCACGGAGCATTGTGATGACAGGGGTCATAGAGCATTGTGATGAAAAGGCAATGAGCATTGTGATGACAGGGGCATGGAGCATTGGCCTGACATGTTTCATGGATTATTGTGATGACAGTGGGCATGGTGCAATGTGATGACAAGGCATGGAGCACTGTGATGAGAAGGTCATGGAGTATTTTGAAGACAGGTCTCAGGGAGCATTGTGATGACATATGTCATGGTCCATTGCGATGACAATGGAATGGAACATTGTGATGCCAAGTGTCATGGAGGATTGTGATGACAAATGTAATGGAGCATTTTGATGACAAGTGCTTGGAGCATTGTGATGACAAGGGACATGGAGCATTGTGATGACAAGGGCATGGAGCATTGTGATGACAAGGGCCATTGAGAATTTTGATGAAAAGTTCATGAAGCATTGTGATGAGAAGCACATGGAGCTTCCTATGACAGGGGTCATGGAGCATTGCGATGACAAGTGCATAGAGAATTGTGATGACAAATCATGTAATACGGTGATGAGAAGTGTCATGGAGCACAGTGGTGCCAAGAACGAGGAGAATTGTGATGACAGGGGACATGGAGCATTGTGATGACCAGGGCATGGAGCATTGTGATGGCAAGACCGTGGAGCATTGTGATGAGAAGACCATGGATAATTGTGATGACGAGCGTCATGGAGCACTGTAATGACAAGGGGAATGGAGCATTGTGATGACAGTGGCCATGGAACATTGTGATGACAAGTGTCATGGAGCATTCTGATGACAAGCTTGTGGAGTATTGTGACGACAATGGCATGGAGCATTGTGATGAAAAGGGCATGGAGCATTGTGATGAAAATGGCATGAAGCCATTTCATGACAGGTTTCAAGGAGCATTCTGACGACAAGTGTCAGGGAACATTGTGATGACAAGTGTATTGAGAATTGTGATGAAAAAGATCATGGAGGATTTTGACGAAAAGGGCATGGAGAATTGTGATGACAGGCATCATGGAGCATTGTGATGACAAGTGTTATGGAACACTGTGATCACAAGGGTTTGGAGCATTGTGATGACAGATGTCATGGATCATTTTGGTTTCAAAGACCATGTAGCACTGTGATGACAAGGGCATGAAGCAATGTGATCCCAAGATTCATGGAGGATTGTGATGACAATGGTAAGGGAGTATTGTGATGACAAGCAAATGGAGCATTGTGATGACAAGGTCATGTAGCATTTTGCTGACACAGGCATGGAGCATTGTGATGATAAGGGTCATGGAGCACTGTGATGAGAAGCATCACGGATCATGGTGATTACAGGGGTCATGGAGCATTGCGATGACAAAGTCATGGATCATTGTGATGACAAGGGTCATGGAGCATTTGGCTGAAAATGTTCATGGAGCATTGTGATGACTAGGGAATGGAGCATTGTGATGACAAGAGTCCCGCATCACTGTGTTGTCAGGGGTCATGGAGCATTGTGATGACAGTGGTCATGGAGCATTGTGATGATAGGGATCATGAAGCATTGTGATGAGGAGTTCCTGGAGAATTGGAATGAAAAAGTTCAGGAAGTATTGTGAGGACAGGGGTCATGGAGCATTGTGATGACAAGGGAATGGAGCACTGTGATGAAAAGTTCCTGGAGCATTGTGATGAGAAGACCATGGAGCCTTGTAATAACAAGTCTCATGGAGCATTCAGAGGAAATGGGGCATGGAGTATTGTGATTACAGGGGTCTTGGAGCATTGTGATGACAAGGGCATGGAGCATTGTGATTACTGGTGTCTTGGGCACTGTGATGAAATTGGCATGGATCATTGTTATGAAAATGGTATGGAGCCTTGTCATGACAGGCTTCCAGGAGCATACTGATGACAAGTGTCAGGGAGCATTGTGATGACAAGTGTATAGAGCATTGTGATGACAAAGGTCATGGAGCACTGTGATGAGAAGACCATGGATAATTGTGATGATGAGCGTCAGGGGCATTGTGATGATAAGTGTTATAGAACATTGTGATCACAAGGATTTGGAGCATTGTGATGAGATAGATCATCGAATATTTTGATTTCATTGTGATGACAATAGCCTGAAGCCTTATGATGATGGGCATGGTGCATTTTGATGACAGGGTTCATGGAGCATTGAGATGAAAAGGGGCATGGAGCATTATGATTAGAGGGTTCATGGAGCATTGTGATGACAATGGCATGGAGCATTGAGATGCCAATTGTCATGGAGATTTGTGATGACAAAGGTCATGGAGCATTTTGATGACAAGGGCGTGGTGCATTGTGATGAGAAGGGCAGGGAGCATTGTGATGAGAGGGTCATAGAGCAATTTGATGAAAAGGGTCATGGAATATTTTGATGAAAGGTGTTATGGAACATTGTGATGTCAGGGGTCATGGAGCATTTTGATGAAAAGGATCATGGAGAATTATGAGGACAGGTGTTATGGAACATTGTGATATCAGGGGTCATTGAGCATTTTGAGGAAAACTGTTATGGAGCATTTTGATGACAGGGGTTATGGAACATTGTGATGTCAGGGGTCATCGAACATTGTGATGATAAGTGCATGTAGCATTGCAAGGACAGGAGTCATGGAACATTGTGATGACAGGGTTGAGTGAGTATTGTGATGAATAGTGATGGAACATTGTGATATCAGTGGTGAGAGACCATTTTGATGAGAAGTGCATGGAGAATTGTGATGACAAGTTTTATGGAGCATTGTGGTGACAAAATTGTGGATCACTGTGATGACAAGCGCATGTTGCATTGTGATGACATGGGTCAAGGAGCATTGTGCTGGCAAGCGCATGGAGCATTGTGATGACAAGAATCATGGAGCATTGTGCTGAGAAAGGCATAGAGCATTGTGATGACAATGGTCAAAGAGCATTGTGATGAAATGTTCATGGTGGATTGTGGTTAAATATGTCACAAAGCCTGTTGATGACGAGGGCATGGACCATTGTGATGACAAAGGTCATGAAGCATTTAATGAATGGAGTCATGGAGCATTGTGATGACAGGGGTCATGGAGCATGGTGATAACAAGGGCATGGAGCATTGTGATGACCAGGTCATGCAGTATTGTGAAGACATGTGTCAGGGAGCATTGTGATGACATATGTAATGGCCCATTGTGATGACAATGGCATGGAGCATTGTGATGCCAAGTGTCATGGAGGATTCTGATGACAGAGGTAATGGAGCATTGTGATGACAATGGCTTGGATCATTGTGATGACAAGGGTGAGGGAGCATTGTGCTGAGCTGTGCATGGAGAATTATGATGACAAGGGTCATGGAGCATTCTGATGACAAGCTTCTGGAGTATTTTGATGACAATGGCATGGAGCATTGTGATGAAAATGGCATGGGGCATTGTGATGAAAAATGCTTGGAGCCTTTTTGTGACAGGCTTCAAGGAGCATTCTGACGACAAGTGTCAGGGAGCATTGTGATGACAAGTGTATTGAGAATTTTGATGACAAAGGTCATGGAGCATTGTGGTGAAAAGGGCATGGAGTATTGTGATGACAGGTGTCGGAGCAGTGTGATGACATATGTCATGGTCCATTGCGATGACAATGGCTGGGAGCATTGGATGCCAAATGTAATGGTGGATTGTGATGACAAATAAAATGGAGCATTGTGATGACTAGGGCTTGGAGCATTATGATGACAGGGGCCACTGAGTATTTTCAGGAGAAGTCGTGAAGTATTGTGATGACAATGTCCTGGAGCATTGTGATGAGAATACCATGGAGCCTTGTGAAGACAAATGTCATGGAGCATACTGATGAAATGGGGCATGGACCATTGTGATTACAGGGATTTTTGAACATTGTGATGACATGGGCATGGAGCATTGTGAGGAGAAGGCCAAGGAGCATTCTGAAGACATGCATCATTTAGCTTTGTGATGAAAAGTGCATGGAGCATTGTGGTTACAGTGGTCTTGCAGCATTGTGATGAAAATTGCATGGACCATTGTGATGAAAAAGGGATGGAGCCCTGTCATGACAGGGTTCAAGGAGCATACAGACAACAAGTGTCAGGGAGCATATTGATGACAAGTGTATTGAGAATTGTGATAACAACTGTCATGGAGCATTGTGATGAGAAGACCATGGATAATTGTGATGATGAGTGTCATGGGGCATTCTGATGACATGTGTTATGGAATATTGTGATCACAAGGGTTTGGAGCATTGTTATGACAGAGGTCATGGAGCATTTTGAATTCATTGTGATGACAATAGCATGAAGCATTATGATGATGGGCACGGTGCATTGTGATGACAGGGTTCATGGATCATTGAGATGAAAAGGGGCATGGAGCATTGTGATTAGAGGGGTCTTGGAAAATTGTGATGAGAAGGGTCATGGAGCCTTGTGAAGACAAGGCCATGGAACATCGTGATGGCAGGGGTCATGAAGCATTGTTATGACAGGGGTAATGGAGCATTGTGATTGCAAGGGCATGGAGCATTGTGATGAGAAGGCCATGGAGCATTCTGTTGATATGTGTCATGGAGGTTTGTGATGACAAGGACATGGAGCAATGTGATGAGAGCGTTCATGGAGCATTGTGATGACAATGACATGGAGCATTGTGATGCCAAGTGTCATGGATATTTGTGATGACAAAGGTCATGGAGCATTTTGATGACAAGGGCGTTGTGCATTGTGATGAGAAGGGTAAGGAGCATTTTGATGACAGGGTCATGGAGAAATTTCATGAAAAGTGTCATGGAACATTTTGATGACAGGGGTTAAAGAACATTGTGATGCCAGGGTTCATCGAACATTGTGATGATAAGTGCATGTAGCATTGTTATGACAGGAGTTATGGCACATTTTGATGACAGGGGTGAGGGGATATTGTGAGGAATAGTGATGTAATATTGTGATATCAGTGGTGAGAGAGCATTTTGATGAGAAGTGCATGGAGCACTGTGATGACAAGGTTCATGGAGCATTGTGATTACAAGATTGTGGAGCACTGTGATGACAAGCGCATGGTGCATTGTGATGACATTGGTCATGGAGCATTGTGCTGACAAGCGCATGGAGCATTGTGATGACAAGGGTCATGGAGCATTGTGCTGAGAACGGCATAGAGCATTATGATGACAATGGTCAAAGAGCATTGTGATGAAAAGTTCATGTAGCACTGTAGTTAAAAAGTCACAGAGACTGTTGATGACGAGGGCATGGACCACTGTGATGACAAAGGTCATGAAGCATTGTGATAACTGGAGTCACGGAGCATTGTGATGACAGGGGTCATGGAGCATTGTGATAACAAGGGCATGGAGCATTGTGATGACAAGGGCATGGAACATTGGTCTAATAAGTTTCATGGATTATTGCGATGACAGCTGGAATGGCGCATTGTGATGACAAGTGCATGGCGCATTGTGATGACCAGGTCATGCAATATTGTGAAGACAGGTGTCAGGGAGCATTGTGATGACATATGTAATGGCCCATTGTGATGACAATGGCATGGAGCACTGTGATGCCATGTGTCATGGAGGATTCTGATGAGAAATGTAATGGAGCATTGTGATGGCAATGGCTTGGAGCATTGATATGACAAGGGTCAGGGACCATTGTGCTGACAATTGCATGGAGAATTGTGATGACAAGGGTCATGGAGCATTCTGATGACAAGCTTGTGGAGTATTTTGATGACAGTGGCATGGAGCATTGTGATGAAAACGGCATGGGACATTGTGATGAAAAAGGCATGGAGACTTTTCGTGACAGGGTTCAAGGAGCATTCTGATGACAAGTGTCAGGGAGCATTGTGATGACAAGTTTATTGAGAATTGTGATGACAAAGGTCATCTTGCATTGTGATGAAAAGGGCATGGAGTATTGTGATGACAGGCATCATGGAGCGTTGTGATGACAAGTGTTATGGGACATTGTGATCACAAGGGTTTGGAGCATTGTGATGAGAGAGGTCATGGATCATTTTGATTTCAAGGAGCATGGAGCAGTGTGATGACAAGGGCATGAAGCAATGTGATCCCAAGGTGCATGGAGGATTGTGATGACAATGGTAATGGAGTATTGTGATGACAAGCGCATAGAGCATTGTAATGACAAGGTCATGTAGCATTTTGCTGCCAAAGGCATTGAGCATTGTGATGATAAGGGAATGCAGCTTTGTGATAACAAAGCCCATTGAGAATTTTGATGACAAGGTCGTGTAGCATTGTGATGACAAACACTAGGAGCTTGCTATGACAGGGTTCTTGGAGCATTGCAATGACAAATGCATGGAGAATTGTGATGAAAAGCGCATGTAACATTGTTATGAGAAGTGACATGTAGCACTGTGATGACAAGGACGTGAAGAATTGTGATGACAAGGGACATGGAGCATTGTGATAACCAGGGCATGGAGCTTTGTGATGACAAGAGCATGTAACATTGTGATGAGAAGTGTCATGTAGCATTTTGATGACAAGGACGTGAAGAATTGTGATGACAATGGACGTGTAGAATTGTGATAACCAGGACATGGAGCATTGTGGTGACAGGGCTCATGGAGCATTATTATGACAAGGGACATGATGCATTCTGACATAAGATATCACTTATGAAGGGAATGTAAACATGGCTAAATGTGAACTGAATTAGGAAAGAGAACAGAGTCTCAGATTTAGAAAAAATCACTTATGCTTGCTTATGTGGAAAGGAGAGGTGGGGAGATGCACAACACCAGAGATTGATATTCGCACAGGTACCATTCCATAATCATATACAGAAGAGACAAGCCCTACTCCTTCCTCAGTGAATGGAACTCAACACCCCTATTCCCCGCAGAAAAATATATTTGACTAGTAAGAATTTTAAACCTATGTTTTGATATGTCTCCGTAAGGGAACCATGTTTGTTTTGAATGACACAAACACGGCAGTGAGAATCAGCTCAAACCCACTATAAAAATGAATTTCAAAACAAAACAAAAAAAACCAGTAAAATTATTACACAATACCTTCAGGGGTTCTAATGAATCCTGGAATGACCCTATATACAACAACAGCTGGATGTGGCATAAGGCTGGTCACTTGGGACTGAGAGGATTGGTGAGATTGGGTGAGAAAATGCAGACCCTTTAAAACAATAATGCCTGCCACCCATTCCATGGTTCCCAACTCTCCAGGTAGAAGGGAATATCACTACAGTTATAACATGTTTGGGAAACCTAGAGAATGGACACCCACTGATGGTGAAAGGTTTCTAAAACTCTACTATTTTTTTCTATCATTGTGTTCCAGTTTGACATTCCAACTGCTTTACTATCAATATCCCAAATTGGAGAGTTAGCCCCTATAACCTCCTGGTTCGCACAGTTGGCAAATTGTTCAGAGGATATAAGGGAAGAGGGAGAACAAATGAGAGAGTAGCTGTAGGCATTTGAACGGCCACATGTCACTCTAATTTCCCATCACGAAGAAGAATTAACCAAACTCTCAGCCTACTCCCCCACAGAACCAGTATAAGTCCTGAAGCAAAATTATGGATTTGCGGTCAGCTCACAAAAACACAAGTTGAAAAAGGGAGCTCAGGGGCACAGCAATTCACTAACTTACAGAATTATAAAGGACTACTCACTTCCAAAAATCTATTGAGGGAAAGCCAGGAGGAGGACTTGAAAATAAGGCAGAATTGCACGAAACAGATTTCAAGAAGTACATTGGAATGGCCTTTAAACACAGGAAAAGCATCACAACTTCGACAATTATGGAATTGGCCATAGAGGGCATATGCGTTTTCACTTGAATATATTCAGGAGGAAACACATATGCCCTTTTTGGCGAACCAAGCAACCGCGCAAAGCCAATATGCACTACAAGAAGTATCACTTCCCACCAGTCAAAAGGGACATCAGTAAAAGGTGTAAAATCCAGAAAGGCAAGACAGGATCTGGAGAACAGGGAGGCTTGTTATGCTAAAGGGCGGGATGTAAATTGCCAACTGCCTCTCTGGAGGAGTGCACTGTGTTCCCTAAAACAAGGACAAAACAGAGCTACAGAGCCAAGGACACTTCCAGTCTAGGGAATATACCTTGGGAAAACTGAAAATCAATAAGACAGAGCCATCCCAAAATTTAGGGCTGCACTTCTTACAAGAACCTCAACTTGGGTACACCTTAAATATCCGAGGAAAGACAAAAATGGTTCAAAAAATTATGGTACAAACGTATGATGGAATACCCCTCAGCCATGAAATCAATGTCATAAGGCCAGTAGCAGCAAAATGAGTGGATTCAGGTACGATGATTCTAAGTGAAATAAGTCACAGAGTAAAGAAACTTATCATAAGATATCACTTATGAAGGTTCAGTAAACATGGCTACACATGAACTGAGTTACGAAAGAAAACAGAGTCTCACATTTAGAAAACAATCTTATGACTGCGTAAGGGGGAAGGAGAGGTGGGGTGATGCATAAAACCAGAGTTTGATATTAGTACAAGTACCGTTCCAAAAACCAAATACAGAATAGACAAGACCTACACCTTCCTCAGTGAAAGGGACTCAAAACCCCATATTTCCCACAGAGGAATATAACTTTCAAGTAAGAATATTTAAATCTATGTATTAATATGTCCCTGTAAGGGAATCAAGTGTGTCTAGACTGGCATAAACATGGCAGCGAGAATCAGCTCAAACCCACTATAAAAAGGAATTTGAAAAACAAAAAAAAGGGAAATTCTTTACAATTCCTTCATGGTCTCTGATGAAACCTGGAATGACCCTATCTACAACGAAAGCTGTATGTGGCATAAAGCTGGACACTTGGGACTGAGAGGACTGGTGAGATTGGGTGAGCAATTGAAGACGCTTTAAAGCAATAATGCCTGGCACACATTCCATGTGTCCCAACACTCCCGGTTGAAGGGAATATTACTACAGCTATAACATGTACGGGAAACCTAGAGAATGGACACACAGTGAATACGAAACGTTTCTACAACTCAACTTATAGTCCCTCTAATGGTGCTCCAGGTTTCACTTTCCAACTGCTTTACTATCAATCTGCCAACTTGGAGAGACAGCCCCTTAAACCTCCTGGTTCGCACAGGTTCCCAATTTGGCAGAGGATGAAATGGAAGAGGGAGAACTAATGAAAGAGTAGCTCTTAGGCATTTGGATGGGCACATGTCACTCTAATTTCCCGGCAGGAAGAAGAATTAACCAAAGTCTCAGCCACCCGCAGGGAACCATTATAGGTCCTGAACCAAAATTTTGGACTTGCGGTCAGCTCACAAAAAACAAGTTGAAAAGTGGAGCTCAGGGGCACAGCAATTCAAAAACCAGAAAAGTAATAAAGGACAACTATCGTCGAAAAAATCTGCTGAGGGAAGGCAACGGGGCAGCCTTCAAAGCGAGGCAGAATAGCAGGAAACAGATTTCAAGTGGTACATTAGAATCGCCTTTAAAGCACAGGAAGAGGTGAACAACTTCGACAATGATGCACGTGGCCAAAAAGGGCGTATGCGTTTTCTCCTGAATATATTCAGTAGAAAACGCATACGCCTTTTTTGTCCAAGCAATGAAGCGGGCAATGCTAATCTGCACTACAACGAAGTATCACTTCCCAACGTTCAATAGGGACATCCACAAAATGTGTGAAAACCAGAAAGGCAAGACAGTCCCTGGAGAACTGGGAGCCTTGATATGCTAATGGGTGGGATGTAAATTGCCAACTGCCTCTCTGGAGCAGTGCATTGTGTGCTCTAAAACAAGTAAACAATGGAGCTACAGAGCCAAGGGCACTTCCAGTCTAGGGAATATACCTTGGGAAAACTGAAAATCAATAAGAGAGTGCCACCCCAAAATTTAGGGCTGCACTGTTTACAGGAACCTCAAATTGGGTACACCTTAAATATCCCAGGAAGACAAAAATGGTTCAAGAAATTGTGGTACTTACGTACAATGGAATATCCCTCAGCCTTGAAATCAATGTCATGAGGCCAGTAGCAACAAAATGAGTGGATTCAGGTACGAAAATTCTAAGTGAAATAAGTCACAGAGAAAAAGAAACTTATAATAAGATTTCACTTAGGAAGGTTCCCGTAAACCTGGCTACACATGAACTGAGTTAAGAAAGAGAACAGAGTCTCACATTTAGAAAATAAACTTATGCCTGCTTATGGGGGAAAGAGAGGTGGGGTGATGCATAAAACCCGAGTTTGATATTAGTACAGGTACCGTTCCAAAAACCAAATACAGAATAGACAAGACCTACACCTTCCTCAGTGAAAGGGATGCACCACCCCATATTTCCCACAGAGGAAGATATCTGACTAGAATGAATCTTAAAATCTATGTATTGATATGTCTCCGTAAGCGAATCAAGTGTACCTAGACTGGCATAAACTTGGCAGCGAGAGTCATCTCAAACCCCCTCTTAAAAGGAATTTCAAAAACAAAACAAAAAAACAGGGAAATTCTTCACAATTCCTTCAGGGTCTTTGAGGAAACCTGGAATAACCCTATCTACAGCGACAGCTGGATGTGGCATAAGGCTGGACACTTGGGACTGAGAGGATTGGTGAGTTTGGGTGAGCAAATGCAGACCCTTAAAGCAATAATGCGTGGCACCCATTCCAAGATTCCCAACTCTCCAGGTTGAACGGAATATTACTACAGCTATAACATGTATGGGAACCCTAGAGAATGGACACACAGTGAATATGAAAAGTTTCTAAAACTCAACGAATAGTCCCTCTCCTGGTGCTCCGGTTTCACATTCCAACTGCTTTACTTTCAATATCCCATCTTGGAGAGACAGCCCCTTTAACCTCCTGGTTAGCACAGGATGCCAAATTGTCAGAGGATGAACGGGAAAAGGGAGAACCAATGAGATAGTAGCTGTTAGGCATTTGGACGGGCACATATCGCTCTAATTTCATGGCAGGAAGAAGAATTAACCAAAGTCTCAGCAACCAGCCGGGAACCAGTATAGGTCCTGAACCAAAATTTGGACTTGAGGTCAGCTCACAAAAAACAAGTTGAAAATTGGAGCTCAGGGGCACAACAATTCACAAACAGGCAGAGTAATAAAGGACAACTCTCGTACAAATATCTGTTGAGGGAAGGCAACGAGGCGGATTTGAAAGCGAGGCAGAATAGCAGGAAACAGATTTAAAGAGGTACGTTGGAATCACCTTTAAAGCACAGGAAGAGGGGCACAACTTCGACAATGATGCACTTGGCCAAAAAGGGGGTATGCATTTTCTCCTGAATATATTCAAGAGAAAATGCATACGCCCTTTTTGGCCAATCAAGCAAGTGGGCAATGCAAATCTGCACTACAAAGAAGTATCAGTTCCCACCGGCCAAAATGGATATCCGCAAAATGTGTAAAAACCAGAAAGGTAAGACAGGCCTTGGAGAACAGGAAGCCTTGTTATGCTGATGGGCGGGATGTAAATTGCCAACTGCCTCTCTGGAGGAGTGCATTCTGTTCCCTAAAACAAATAAACAACAGAGCTACAGAGCCAAGGGCACTTCCTGTCTATGGAATATATCTTGGGAATACTGAAAATCAATAAGACAGAGCCACCCTCAAATTTAGGGCTGCACTGCTTACAAGAACCTCAACTTGGGTACACATTTATTATACCATGAAAGACAAAAGTGGTTCAAGAAATTGTGGTACTTACGTACGATGGAATATCCCTCAGCCATGAAATCAATGTCATAAGGCCAGTAGCAGCAAAATGAGTGGATTCAGGTACGATGATTCTAAGTGAAATAAGTCACAGAGAAAAAGAAACTTATCATAAGATATCACTTATGAAGTTCCTGCAAACATGGCCACACATGAACTGAGTTAGGAAAGAGAACAGAGTCTCAAATATAGAAAACACTCTTATGCCTGCTTAAGGGGGAAGGGGAGGTGGGGTGATGAATAAAACCAGAGTTTGATATTAGTACAGGTACTCTTCAAAAAGCCAAATAAGGAATAGAGAAGACCAACACCTTACTCTGTGAAAGGGATTCAACACCCCATATTCCCCACAGAGGTATATATGTGACTAGTAAGAACTTTAAAACCTATGTATTGACATGTCTCCATAAGGGAATCAAGTGTGTCTAGAATGGCATAAACATGGCAGTGAGAATCAGCTCAAACCCACTATAAAATGGAATTTCAAAAACAAAACTAAAAAACATGGAATTTCTTTACAATTCCTTCAGGGTCTCTGATGATTTCTGGAATGACCATATCTACAACGACATCTGGATGTGGCATAAGGCTGGACACTTGGGACTGAGAGGATTGGTGAGATTGGGTGAGCAAATGTAGACCCTTTAAAGCAGTACTGCATGGCACCCATTCCATCGGTCCCAACCCTCCTGGTTGAAGGTAATATTACTATAGATATAACAAGTATGGGAAACGTAGAGAATGGACACACTGTGAATACAAAATGTTTCTACAACTCAACAAATAGTCCCTCTCCTGGTGCTCCGGTTTGACTTTCCAACTGCTTTACTATCAATCTGCCAACTTGGAGAGACAGCCCCTTTAACCTCCTGGGCCGCAAAGGTTGCCTATTTGGCAAAGGATGAAAGAAAAGAGGGAGAACCAATGAGATATTAGCTGTTAAGCATTTGGACGGGCTCAAATCACTCTTATTTCACAGCAGGAAGAAGAATTAACCAAAGTCTCAGCCACCCACCGGGAACCAGTATAGGTCCTGAATCACAATTTTGGACTTGGGTTCAGCTCACAAAAGACGAGTAGAAAAAAGGAGATCAGGGGCACAGCAATTCACAAACTGGCAGAGTAATAAAGGACTACTATCGTCCAAAAATCTGTTGAGGGAAGGCAACGAGGCAGACTTGAAACGAGGCAGAATAGCAGGAAACAGATTTCAAGAGTTACGTTGGAATCGGCTTTAAAGCACAGGAAATGGGACACAACTTCGACAATGATGCACTTGGCCAAAAAGGGCTTATGCATTTTCTCTTGAATATATTCAGGAGAAAATGCATACACCCTTTTTGGACAAACAAGCAAGCGGGCAATGCAAATCTGCACTACAAAGATGTATCACTTCCCACTGGTCAAAAGGGACATCCTCAAAATGTGTAAAAACCAGAAAGGCAAGACAGGCCCTGTAGAACAGGGAGCCTTTTTATGCTGATGGGCGGGATGTAAATTGCCAACTGCCTCTCTGGAGGAGTGCACTGTGTTCCCTAAAAGAAGTAAACAACAGAGCTACAGAGCCAAGGGCACTTCCAGTCTAGGGAATATACCTTGGGAAAACGGAAAATCAAAAAGACAGAGCCACCCCAAAATTTAGGGCTGCACTGCTTACAAAAACGTCAACTTTGGTACACTTTAAATATCCCAGGAAAGATAAAAATGGATCAAAAAATTGTGGTACTTACGTACGATGGATTATCCCTCAGCCATGAAATCAATGTCATAAGACCAGTAGCAGCAAAATGAGTGGATTCAGGTACGATGATTCTAAGTGAAATAAGTCACACAGAAAAAGAAACTTATCTTAAGATATCACTTATGCAGGTCCTGTAAACATGGCTACACAGGATGAGTTAGGAAGGTAAGAGATTCTCTCATTTAGAAAACAATCGTATGCCCGCTTAAAGGGGAGGGAGAGGTGGGTAATGCATAAAACCAGAGTTTGATATTAGTACAGCTACCATTCTAAAAACCAAATACAGAATAGACATTACCTACACCTTCTTAAGTGAAATGGTCTCAACCCCGCATATTCCCCGCAGAGGAATATATCTGACTAATAAGAATCTTAAAACCTATGTATTGATATGTCTCCATAAGGGAAACAATTGTGTCTAGACTGGCATAAACATAGCAGTGAGAATAAGCTCAAACCCACTATAAAATGGAATTGCAAAAACAAAACAATAAAACAGGGAAATTCTTTGCAATTCTTTCAGGGTCTCTGATGAAACCTGGAATGACCCTATCTACAATGACAGTTGGATGTGGCATAAGGCTGGACACTTGGGACTGAGAGGATTGGTGAGATTGGGTGAGCAAATGCAGACCCTTTAAAGAAATAATATGTGGCACCCATTCCATGGGTCCCAACTGTCCAGGTTGAAGGGAATATTACTACAGCTATAACATGTACGGGAAACCTAGAGAATGGACACACTGTGAATACGAAAGGTTTCTAAAACTCAACTAATAATCCCTCTCCTGGTGCTCCGGTTTGACATTCCAACTCCTTTAGTATCAATCTGCCAACTTGTAGAGACAGCCACTTTAACCTCCTGGTTCGCACAGTTGCCAATTTGGCAAAGATGAATGGGAAGAGGGAGAACAAATGAGAGAGTAGATGTTAGGCATTTGGACGGGTACATGTCACATTAATTGCCCGGCAGGAAGAAGAATTAACCAAAGTCTCAGCCATGCTCCGGGAACCAGTATAGGTCCTGAACCAAAATTTTGGACTTGCGGTCAGCTCACAAAAAACGAATTTAAAAATGGAGCTCAGGGGCACAGCAATTCAGAAACTGGCAGAGTAATAAAGGACAACTATCGCCCAAAAATCTGCTGAGGGAAGGCAACGAGGCGGACTTGAAAGCGAGGCAGAATAGCAGGAAACAGATTTCAAGAGGTATGTTGGAATCGCCTTTAAAGCACAGGAAGAGGGGCACAACTTCGACAATGATGCACTTGCCCAAAAAGGGCGTATATGTTTTCTCCTGAATATATGCAGGAGAAAACGCATACACCCTTTTTGGCCAACCAAGCAAGCGGGCAATGCAAATCTGCACTACAAAGAAGTATCACTTCCCACCGGTCAAAAGGGACATCCACAAAATGTGTAAAAACCAGAAAGGCAAGACAGGCCCTGGAGAACAGGGAGCCTTGTTATGCTGATCGGCGGGATTTCAATTGCGAACTGCCTCTCTGGAGGAGTGCATTGTGTTCCCTAAGACAATTAAACAACAGAGCTACAGAGCCAAGGGCACTTCCAGTCTAGGAAATATACCTAGGGAAAACTGAAAATCAATAAGACAGAGCCACCACAAAATTTAGGGCTTCACTGCTTACAAGAACCTCAAATTGGGTATACCTTAAATATCCCAGGAAAGACAAAAATGGTTCAAGAAATTGTGGTACTTACATACGATGATATATCCCTCAGCCATGAAATCAATTTCATAAGGCCAGTAGCAGCAAAATGAGTGGATTCAGGTACGATGATTCTAAGTGAAATAAGTCACACAGAAAAAGAAACTTATCATAAGATATCACTTATGAAGGTCCTGTAAACATGGCCTCAAATGAACTGAGTTAGGAAAGAGAACAGAGTAACAATTCTTATCATAAGATATCACTCATAGCAGGAATGTACACATGACTACACATGAACTGATTTAAAAACACAATGGTGTCACACATTTAGAAAACAAGCTTCTGCCTGCTTAAGGGGAAAGGCGAGGTGGGGTGATGCATAAAATCACAGTTTTAATTAGCACAGATACCGTTACATAAACCAAGTATGTAATAGACAACACCTACTCCTGCCACAATGAACTGGACTCAACACCCCCTATTCATTGCAAGGAATATATCTGACTCTCAGTATTTTAAAACATATGTATTCTCATGTCTCCATAAAGGAATCATGTGTGTGTATAACGGCATGAACACAGCACTGAAATTCAGTTAAACCCACTTATAAAAATAAATTTCAAAAGCAAAATGCAAAAACAGCAAAACAGTGAGAAAGTCTTAAAAATTTCGTTCAGGGCCTGTGATGCAACCTGGATTGACCACCTTTACACCCACAGCTGGATGAGACATAAGACTGGACACTTGGGGCTGACAAGATTGCTGAGGTTGTGTGAGCAAAAGAACACCACTTAGAGCAATACTGTGTGCTACCCATTCTAGTGGTCCCAACTCTCCATGTTTAAGGGAATCTTCCTACAGTTAAAACATGCATGGGAAACCCAGTGGATGGTACACTGTGTAATTGGGAAAGTTTTCTAAAAGGTACCTCATTTTTCCTTTTGTCGTGCTCGGCTTCGCCATTCCATCTGCATTACACAAAATCTCCCCACTTGGAGTGTCAGCGCCTTTACCCTCCTGTTATGGACAGTTTGCAAATTGTGCAGAGGATGAACAGGAAGAGGGGGAATAAATGAGAGATTAGCTGTAGGTGTTTGGATGGGCACATATCACTCTAGTTTCCCACCAGGAAGAAGAATTAACCAAAGGCTCAGCCTGAAGCCCCGGAACCAGACTAGGGCCTAAAGCCATCCTGCGGTATTGCAGCCAGCTCACAAATAGGCGAGTTGAAAAATGGAAATCAGGGGCACAGCAATTCACAAACTTGCAGAGTTATAAAGGACAACTATCATCCAGAAATATATTGAGGAAAGGCAGTGAAGAGGATTTGAATGCAAGGCAGAATTGAAGGAAACAGATTTCAAGAGGTAGATTGGAGTCATCTTTAAAGCACATGAAAAGTGACAGAATTTCGACAATGTTGCCCTTGGCTGAAAAGGGATTATGTGTATTTTCTTGAATATATTCGGGAAAAAATGCATATGCCCTTTTTGGCCAAGCAAGCCATCAGGCATTGCAAATCCACACTACAGCGAAGTGTCCCTTACCTCCAGTCAAAAGGGCCATCCACAAATAGTGTAAAAACCACAAACGCAGGACAGGCCATGGAGAAAAGGGAGCCTGGTTACGCCAATGGACAGGATCTAAATTGCCAACAGCCTCTCTGGAGAACTGTATGTTGTTTTCTAAAACAGAGCTACAGAGCATAGCACACTTCCACGCATGGGCGTGTATTTTGGGAAAACTAAAAATCCACAACACACAGCCAGCCCAAACTTTAGGGCTGCGCTGTTTACAAGAACCTCGACTTCGGTACACTTTAAATATCCCAGGAAAGGAAAAAAAATAGATATAGATGTTGTGGTACTTATATACAATGGAATGTCACCAAGACATAAAATCAATGTCATAAGGCCAATAGCAGCTTAATGAGTGGCTTTAGGTATGATGATGCTAAGTGAAATGAGCCACAAAGTAAAAGAAACTTATTGTTATATATCACTTATAGAGGGAATGTAAACATGGCTACACATGAACTGAATTTCAAAAGAGAACAGAGTTACACATTTAGAAAACACACTTATGCCTCCTTAAGGGGAAAGGTGACGTGGGGTGATGTGTAAAAGCAGAGTTTGAAATTAGCACAGATCCCATTCCATATACCAAATATGTAATAGACAAGACCTACTCCTTTCTCAATGAACTGGACACAAAACACCCTATTCACTTTTGAGGAATATATCTGAATGTTAATAACCTTGAAACCTATGTATTTATATGTCTGCATAATGGAATCAAGTGTATGTAGATTGGCATAAACACAGATCAATGGAACAGGACAGAAAGACCAGAGATAAACCTACATACCTATGGCTATCTCATCTATGACAAAGGAGCTAAGGATATACAATGGAGAAAAGACAGTCTCTTCAGTAATTGGTGCTGGGAAAACTGGACCCCTACACATAAAAGAATGAAATTATAACACTCCATAACACCATACACAAAAATAAACTCTAAATTGATTAGAGATCTAAATATAAGACCAGATACTATAAAACACTTAGAGGAAACCATAGGCAGAACACTCTATGACATAAATCACAGCAAAATCCTTTTGGACCCACCTCCTAGAGAAATGGAAATAAAAACAGAAATCAACAAATGGGACCTAATGAAACTTAAAAGCGTTTACACAGTACAGGAAAACATAAAAAAGATGCAAAAACAACCCTCAGAATGAGAGAAAATATTTTCAAATGAAGCAACTGGCAAAGGATTAATCTCCTAACTTTACAAGCACCTCATGTAGCTCAATATCACAAAAACAAACAACCCAATCCAAAAACGGGCAGAAGACCTAAATAGACATTTCTCCAAAGAAGATATACAGATTACCAAGAAACACATGAAAGGATGCTGAACATCACTAATCATTAGAGAAATGCAAATCAAAACTACCGTGAGGTATCACCTCACAGCAGTCAGAGTGGCAATCATCAAAAAAATCTACAAAACAATAAATGCTGGAGAGGCCTTTATTGGAGAAAAGGGAACACACTTGCACTGTGGGTGGGAATGTAAATTGATATGGGCACTAGCGAGAACAGTACGGAGGTTCCTTTAAATAACTAACAATGGAAGTACCATACGACACAACAATCCAACTACTGGACATTTGCCTTGTGAAAACCATAATTCAAAAAGAGTTATGTACAAAAATGTTCATTGCAGCTCTATTTGCAATAGCCAGTACATGGAAGCAACCTAAGTGTCCATCGACAGATGAATGGATAAAGAAGATCTGGCACATATATACAATGGAATATTACTCAGCCATACATAGGAATGAAATTGGGTCATTTGTAGAGACCTTGATGGATCTAGAGACTGTCATACAGAGTGAAGTAAGTCAGAAAGAGAAAAACAAATATTTTATATTAATGCATATATGTGGAACCTAGAAAAATGGTACAGATGAACCAGTTTGCAGGGCAGAGATAGAGACACAGATGTAGAGAACAAACATATGGACACCAAGGGGGGAACACCATGTGAGGGTGGTGGTGGGATGAATTGGGAGACTAGGATTCACATGTGCACACTTATATGTATAAAATAGATATCCAATAAGAACCTGCTGTATAAAAGAAATAAATAAATTTTAAAAAATTAAAAATAAATAAATAACATTTAATAAAATAAAACAGAAAAAATGTTTTTCCCTTCACATAGATGTCTTTATATTAATGCATTATTTCCATGTTTATATCTCCAAATTAAAAAAAAAGAGGAATAAATAAAATCTACTTTGAACCAAAAAGAAAAAAAAGAAAAAAGAAAAAACAAAAACAGTACCCACCAGTTATACAGAGGAAAATCGTATCAGGGCACTTGCTCCAGTGGTAAAAAATTCTTAAGTTGGTCAGAGGTGGGAAATCGTCTCCCATGCACTCAGCAGCACTCCCCTCCACAAGGAGCATCCTCATTGCAAAGCTGGGGGACTGTGTCGAGGCGTCTGTGAGTAAATGTGAGCTGAGCCCCAGTCCTGCTGCAGCTGAACTCTTCCCAACCTTTCCAGGTAAAACACCTGAATATGTACAAGCACTTGCAAGCCTAGAGGAAGGGCTGTGGAGCCACACCAGCGACAGCACGCAGGCCGACTTGGTGTCTGCAGGCCAGTCAGGATGGTCCTGGCCCCAGATGCTCTTCTGCAAGATTTCCATTTCCCTGCCTGAGATACCCCTCCTGCCATGGCCCCCACTGCTTTTGTACTTCCTCACCTCTGCCTGGGGAGAAATTCCAGTGGCAGGTATGGATGACACATCCTCTTCTTTAGCAGGTGGCAGCCTGGCAACTCCTGCAGAAAGTCCAGCAGAGACCCACTCACACTGGGCCAACCACAAAGCCACAGCCTCTCCCTCCCTACCACCATCCCAGCGCCGACACTGCTGACGGGGCAGAGAATATGGCGTCAGGCACAGCTACAGGGGCTCTTGCTGACTGGAGAGGTGTTTATATTGACCTCAACACAGGCACACCTGGGGAGGGCTGGCAGGCAGTGTCAGGCTCCCCAAATCAGACAATCCTCACCCCTCAGGGGCTCACAGTTGCAGAAAATGAAACATGTTAAACGGGCCAGGCCCAAGGCAGAGGTGTGGGCTCTTGAGAGTCAGGCTAGACAAGGGTCTGCAGCTGCGGCTTGTTTTCTTATCATTTTATCTGGTCCATGAGTGGAAAACAACTTCAAGAAGACCCTATCCTAATGAGAGGAACCCAGGAGTCAGGGAGAGGAGTGATGGTGGGTGGAGACAGAGGCCTGGTGCCCTGGCTGCAGTGGAAGTGTCTGGAAGACCAGGCAGAGAGAGGCTGCACAGAGTGATAGCCAGGGTCACAGACCTGTCAGAGCTGCTGTTTCTTAGTTCAATTCCTGCTCTGAGGTGTTCTGTGTCAGCTGTGAGTGACAGGTGAGCTGGGGGTTCTCTGCAAGTTGGGCTATGTGCACAGTTCCTGTGTGTCCAGCCCTGCTGTGGTACCTGCCCAGGGGAGTTCCGTATCCTGGGAAGGGCCTGACTATGAGAGCCCCATGGGCTGCTGGGTAGATGCACAGGTGAGTTCCATACCCTGGGAGGGACTTGAACACGAGAGCCCCGTGGGCTGTGGGGTGGGGGGTGCAGCCCAGATGAGCTCCATATCCTGGGATTGGCCTGACCACGAGAGCCCCATGGGCTGCTGGAGACGGGGTAAAGTATATCAGGTCAGTCAGTGAAGCCACCGAGGTTATATATCCAGTAGCTCCTATTTCATACACCCTGCTGGAAATTCTACCATCCACCAGGCCATGGCATTCTGTATTACACTTCAATGATGCCTTCTTCTGTATTCCATTCATCTCAGAGTCACAAGAATTTTTGGCTTGTGAGTGGCAGGACACAACATGCAACAAAACCAATAATGCTGGGCCGTCCTGCCCCAATGGTACAAAAATCCCCACACCAACATTGGGGAAATGTCCTCTAAAGACCTAAAAGTTCTACCTCTGTAAAAGGGAACCATCCTTCAATATTCAGATGACATTCTGATCGCCAGGCCTACTAAAGACGCCTCTGAACTACCTAGCCAAGAAAGGATAGAAGGTGTCCAAGAAAAAGGCTCAAATATCCCAGGCTCAGGTGACATGACTGGACTTCATTCTCACAGATATTCAGAGAAACACATCCCAGGATAGGGAAGAAGCCATTTGCAGCCTTACCTCTTCTAAAACTAGAAGACAGCTTAGGGGTTCCTGGGGAGGCCAAGGTTTTCTGCATCTGTATCCCTAACTACAGTCTAATAGCTGGGCCTCTACATGAAACACTGACACGAAAAGATGATGATCCTTTTGTATAGAATCCAGAAGCAGCCTTTCAAGAATGGAAAGAGCAGTCAATTCAGACTTTGCCAAGGAACTCGCTAATTTAGCTAAACCCTTTGACCTTTACATAACCCGTCAAAGGTTAATTGCCCTTGGAGCCTTAGTGCAAAAACTGGGACCACTTGAAATGGAGCAACACAAGAATGCCCTTCAGGTATGATAAACTATGGTCACCAAGGGCTTTGCCCACCGACTCATCAGGCCAGGATACTGAGTATCTTAAAAGCTAGAAATCAGCAGCCCACAAGGCCAGCTCCCTCCTAAGGGAAAAGGACCCCACGTCGTGATCCTAACCACCCATCATGCCCTGAAGTTGCAGGGCTCGCTCTGTGGACACACTGACCTCGAGTGAGGAGGCCCTCCAACTCCAACCTCCAGAGACAAATGGGGGCAACGGGCCCCCAAGATGACTCGTGTGACCATCACTTGACCTGGAGTTTCTCTCAGAAAACAACAAGAGTGTGCCCCGAAAGAGCAGACAACTGCTTGCAGGACTTACTGCACCCAGAGGGGAGCTAATAAGCTTGGCGGGGGAAACGTATATCACGCTTTCACCATAGAAAACCCTACAGACACCGCGGTGATGGTGGCCAATATGACCGGCTGGACTGCTGGCTACTTCTAAAGGCCGTTGACACAGTGGACGTCATGGTCCTGGATCACCACTGACCCTGGACTGTCTGGGAGTTGCGCGCGCAGGTTTCTGACACATGGTGCTGTTTGTACATTAATTCAGGGACCTAATTAAAGAAAGCACAGACTACTGGTCAGAGCATCTAGGCTGGCAAAAACCGTCAGCCTCAGGTCGCCGAACAAATGTGGGGTTGGTTGAAACCTGCCACCTCAGCATCTCTGCACATCTCTCTCCTGGACACTTAAAGGTCATTAGAATCTATAACACTTCCAATGCTGGTGCTCAGGCGTACGAGAAGTGAGGCAGGAGGCCTTGGGACAATCAACCTCACCTGGAGGCTTGTGGGGAGACGTTTTGCCCCTCCTCCCAAGTATCAGGGCTCCCACCACAGCATGAAGCAGTTACAAAAGAGGGGTCTGCACCCTCAACACCCGAAGAATGAGGAACAAAACAAAAAGCAGAGGAGGTGTTCGTCTCTGGCAACGTTCATTAAAAATTCCTGGGAGATAAAAAGAGAATCTGGGCAATAAAATAAAGTCTAACCTGTTTTTCCTTTGTGCTTTGTCTAATTTCACGTGCTCCTAGGGTTCCGCATGTAGAGGTCCCACACCCGGCACTTCAGACCCGATTTCGTAGTGCAGAATGGCTGGGTCCACACCTCAGCTAGCGGGGTCCCATGCAGTCTCCACGGCATAGAGCCTGAGCTTCAGCCAACCCAGCCCTCGAGAGCTCCATCCCCTCCCTCCCACTGACGCTCCTGGGATCCCTACACAGCATCCCAGCCCACAGCCCGTGGGGGAGTGCACGCTCTCACCTCTCCATTGTCTTTTCAAAATAATGTTTCCTTTGCTTCTGAACCAAACTCAGTCTTGATCTGTTGGCTCCAATGACACTGGTCACGGGGACTTCTGTTGGGGTCCACTCTGGAGGATCAGTAACAGAAATTGAGAACCTTGTAACTTCAATGAACAGATGTGTGAACCAAACTGTAGTTAACATAGAGCAGTGTATAATGCTCGGGTAAAATAAGATGTTTCTAAGACTTACCTTTGATATTTCCATCACTTTACTATAAGCAAGTTCAGTGAAGACGTCTGTCTTATTTGTCAGGTCAACATTAGAGAAATGAAGTGATTTATTTCCATGGATGTACATCGAATACTCATGGCTGAAGCTTCAATCTTGTTTTGAATGCTTTTCCATTGAAAATGATACCTCTCTTTCAGCTCCCCCATTTGTGAGAAGTATAAAATCTTATAATTTATTATTACCAAAGGGGAAAGGTAGGAGAAGGGATAAATTAACAGTGTGGGATTAACACATACACACTGCTATGTATAAAATAGATCATCAACAAGGAACTACTGTATAGCACAGGGAACTACACTGAATATTTTGCAATAACCTATAAGGGGAAATAATCTGGAAAAGAATAGATATTTTTATTGACATCGTCTATCAAAGACAGATAAAATGTAACCTAAGCAAGGCCGATGGTGTGCGCTTCTGACCCTGAAGATGTCAATCATCTAACGTTTGGGCTCTGCCTATTTCCCAAGGCACTTAATGGACATACGTGTAGCCGTATCTTAAAAATACCCCAGTTTGGGGTACGGGGAGGCACTGATTTGGAAAAATCCCTGGTGTTCTCCTTCCATGCACTGGACCCTTCCTACAGCTAAAACATGTCTGTTACACCTAGAGGATGGTACACCATTTGTTCGGAAAGAGTTTGGAAAAGGCACCTCATCTCCTCATCGCCTGGTGCTCGGGTTCACCCCTCCAGCATCTTTCCTAACAATCTCCTCACTTGGGGATATCAGCACCGTCAACATCCTGTTGCACACAGTTTGGAATTTGTCCAGACGATGAAGCGGAAGGATGAGAAAAATTTAGAGACAAGTCTTAGTTTTTCGGACAGGCACATGCCACTCTAATTTCCAATCAGGAAGACAAATTCATCAAAGGCTAGAATTGCCCACGGAAACAGAATAGGGCTAGAGGAAATCCCGCTCTTTTGGGTCCAGTTTCCAAAAACACAAGTTGAAAAATGGAACTCAGGGGCACTAAAATTCATGAAACTGCAGAGTTGAAAATATCTATCGTCTAAAAATGTCTTGAGGTAAGTCACAGAAAAGGACTTGTAAGCAAGGGAGAGTGGCAGGAAACAGATTTGAAGAGGTAGAAAAGACTCCCCATTAAAGCACAAGAAAAGGGGCTGAACATCGCCAATGATGCAGTTGGCCCAAAAGGGTGTATGCAATTTTTTCCGAATATATTCAAGTAAAGGCCATACACACTTTTTATCCAACCAAACAGGTGGGCACTGGAAATCAATACCACAAAATGTATCAATTCACATCAGTCAGAAGGGCCATCCACATAAAGTGTAAACAAGAGAAATGCAGGACAGGGCGACGAGAAAAGGGAGCCCTGTGAGGCTGATAGTGGAATTGTAATTTGCCAACGGCCACTATGGCGAAGTGTATTATGTTTGCTAAAACATCTAAAAGATGAGCTACAGAGCATAGGGCACTTGCACTCATGGACGTATCTGCACTGTGATGAACATGTCATGGAGCATTGTGGTGACAAATTTCACAGAGCATTGTGATGATGAGGGCATTGACCATTGTGATGACACAGGTCATGAAGCCTTGTGATGACGGGACACAGAGAGCATTGTGATGACGGGGGTCATGTAGCATTGTGATGACAGGGGCATGGAGCATTGGTCTGAAAAGTTTCATGGATAATTGTGTTGACAGTGGGCATGGCACATTGTGATGACAAGGGCATGGAGCATTTTGATGACAACGTCATGGAGTATGGTGAAGACAGGTGTCAGGGAGCATTGTGATGGCATATTTCATGTACCATTGTGATGACAATGGCATGGATCATTGTGATGCCAAGTGTTATGGAGGATTGTGATGACAAAGGTAATGGAGCACTGTGATGACAAAGGCTTGGAACATTGTGATGACAAGGGTCATGGAGCATTGTGATGACAAGGGCATGGAGCATTGTGATGACAACGGCCATTGAGAATTTTGATGAAAATGTCGTGAAGCATTGTGATGACAAAGGCATGGGGCTTGCTATGACAGGGGTCATGGGGCATTGCGATGACAAGTGCATGGAGAATTGTGATGACAAGAGCATGTAACATTGTGATGAGAACTGTCATGGAGCATTGTGATGACAAGGACGTGGAGAATTGTGATGACCAGGGCATGGAGCATTGTGATGGCAAGACCTTGGAGCACTGTGATGAGAAGACCATGGATAATTCTGGTGACGAGCATCATGGAGCACTGTAATGACAAGGGGCATGGAGCATTGTGATGATACGTATCATGGAGCATTGTGATGACAGGGGTCATGGATCATTGTGATGACAAGGGTCATGGAGTATTGTGATGACAAGCTTGTGGAGTATTGTGATGACAAAGCATTTAACACTGTGATGGGAAGCGTCATGGAACATAGTGTTGCCAAGAACGTGGAGAATTGTGATGACAGGGAACATGGAGCATTGTGACGACCAGGACATGGAGCATTGTGATGGCAAGACCGTGGAGCATTGTGATGAGAAGACCATGGATAATTTTGAGGATGAGCGTCATGGAGCGCTATAATGACAAGGGGTATGGATACTTGTGATGACAGTGGCCATGGAGAATTGTGATGACAAGTGTCATGGAGAATTTTGATGACAAGGGTGTGGAGCATTGTGATGAAAGACCATGGATAATTGTGGATGACGAGCGTCATGGAGCACTGTAATGACACGCGGTATGGAGCATTGTGATGACAGTGTTCATGGAGCATTGTGATGACAAGTGTCATGTAGCATTCAGATGACAAGCTTGTGGAGTATTGTGATGACAATGGCATGGAGCATTGTGATGAAAAGGGCATGGAGCATTGTGATGAAAAATGCATGGAGCCTTTTCATGACAGGGTTCAAGGAGCATTCTGACGACAAGTGTCAGAGAGCATTGTGATGACAAGTGTATTGAGAATTGTGATGACAAATATCATGGAGAATTGTGACGACAAGGGCATAGAGTATTGTGATGACACGCATTATGGAGCGTTGTGATGACAAGGGTTATGGAATATTGTGATCACATGGGTTTGGAACATTGTGAAGACAGAGGTCATGGATCATTGTGATTTCAAGGAGCATGGAGCATTGTGATGACAGGGGTCATGGAGCATTGTGTTGTCAGGGGACATGGAACATTTTGATGTAAAGGGTCATGGAGCATTTTGGTGACAGGGGTTATGGAACATTGTGATGTCAGGGGTCATCGAACATTGTGATGATAAGTGCATGTAGCATTGTGATGACAAGGTTTATGGAGCATTGTGATGACAAGATTGTGGAGCACTGTGATGACAAGCGCATGGCAATTTGTGATGACATGTGTCAAGGAGCATTGTGCTGACAAGCGCATGGAGCATTGTAATGACAACGGTCATGCAGCATTGTGCTGAGAAAGGCATATAGTATTGTGATGACAAGGGTCAAAGAGCATTGTGATGAAAAGTTCATAGAGCATTGTGGTTAAAAAGGTCACAGAGACTGTTGATGATGAGGGCATGGACCATTGTGATGACAAAGTTCATGAAGCATTGTGATGACTGGAGTCACGGAGCATTGTGATGACAGGGGTCATGGAGCATTGTGATGACAAGGGCATGTAGCATTCTGATGACCAGGTGATGCAGTATTGTGAAGACAGGTGTCAGGGAGCTTTGTGATGACATATGTAATGGCCCATTGTGATGACAATGGCAAGGAGCATTGTGATGCCAAGTGTAATGGAGGAATCTGATGACAAAGGTAATGGAGCATTATGATGACAATGGCTTGGAGCATTGTAATGACAAGGGTCAGGGAGCATTGTGCTGACAAGTGCATGGAGAAATGTGATGACAAGCGTCATGGAGCATTCTGATGGCAAGCTTCTGGAGTATTTTGATGACAATGGCATGTAGCATTGTGATGAAAATGGCATGGGGCATTGTGATGAGAAATGCATGGAGCCTTTTCGTGACAGGGTTCAAGGAGCATTCTGACGACAAGTGTCAGGGAGCAATGTGATGAAAAGTGTGTTGAGAATTATGATGACAAAGGTCATGGAGCATTGTGATGAAAAAGGCTTGGAGTATTGTGATGACAAGCATCATGGTGCGTTGTGATGACAAGTGCTATGGAACATTGTGTTCACAAGGGTTTGGAGCATTGTGATGACCGAGGTCATAGATCATTTTGATTTCAAGGAGCATGGAGCATTGTGATGACAAGGGCATGAAGCAATGTGATCCCAAGGTTCATGGAGGATTGTGATGACAATGGAAATGGAGTATTGTGATGACAAGCGCATAGAGCATTGTAATGACAAGTTCATGTAGCATTTTGCTGACAAAGGCATGGAGCATTGTGATGACAGGTGTCATGGAGCACTGTGATGAAAAACGTCATGGTACATTGTGAATACAGGGGTCATGGAGCATTGGGATGACAAGGGCATGGATCATTGTGATGACAAGGGTCATGGAGCATTGGGCTGAAAATGTTCATGGAGTTTTGTGATGACAGGGGTCATGGTGCACTGTGATGACAAGAGTCCAGGATCATTGTGTTGTCAGGTGTCAAGGAGTGTTGTGATGACAGTGATTATGGAGCATTGTGATGATATTGGTCATGGAGCATTGTGATGAGAAGGTCATGTAGCATTGGGCTGAAAATGTTCATGGATCATTGGGCTGAAAATGTTCATGGAATATTGTGTTGACATGGGTCATGGAGCATGCTGATGACAAGGAAATGGAGCATTGTGATGAGATGACCATGGAGACTTGTGATGACAAGTCTCATGGAGTATTCTGATGAAAAGGGGCATGGAGCATTGTGATTACAGGGTTCTTGGAACATTGTGATGACAAGAGCATGGAGCATTGTGAGGAGAAGGCCATGGAGCATTCTGATGACATGCGTCATGGAGCTTTGTGATGACAAGGGCATGGAGCACTGTGATTACATGGGTCTTGGAGCATTGTGATGAAAAGGGCATGGATCATTGTGATGAAAACGGCATGGAGCCTTGTCATGACAGTGTTCAAGAGCATATTGACGACAAGTTTCAGGGAGCATTGTGATGACAAGTGTATTGAGCATTGTGATGACCAAGATCATGGAGCATTGTGATGAGAAGACCATGGATAATTGTGATGATGAGCGTTAAGGGGTGTTGTGATGATAAGTGTTATGGAACATAGTGATCACAAGGGTTTTGAGCATTATGATGACAGAGGTTATGGAGAATTTTGATTTCATTTTAATTACAATAACCTGAAGCATTATGATGATGGGCATGGTGCATTTTGATGACAGGTTTCATGGAGCATTGAGATGAAAAGGGGCATGGAGCATTGTGATTACAGGGGTCTTGGAGCATTGTGATGACAAGGGCATGGAGCATTGTGATAAGAAGTCTATGGAACATTCTGATGACATGCGTCATGGAGCTTTGTTATGACAAGGGCATGGAGCATTTTGATTACAACTGTCCTGGAGCATTGAGATGACAAGTGTCATGGAGCCTTGTGATGACAAGGCCGTGGAACATTGTGATGGCAGGGGTCATGGAGCATTGTTGTGACAGAGGTAATGGAGCATTGTGATGAGAAGGGCATTGAACATTGGTTTGAAATATTTCATACATTATTGTGATGAGAGTGGGCAGGAGCATTGTGATGACCACGGCACGGAACACTGTGATACATGGGTCATGGACAATTGTAATGACAAGGGCATGGAGCAATGTGATGAGAGAGTACAAGGAGCATTGTGATGACAATGACATGGAGCATTGTGAGGAGAAGGCCATGGAGCATTCTGGTGACATGCGTCATGGAGCTTTGTGATGACAAGGGCATGGAGCATTGCGATTACAAGGGTCTTGGAGCATTGAAATGAAAATGGCATGGATCATTGTGAAGAAAAAGGCCTGGAGCCTTGTCATCACTGGGTTCAAGGAGCATACAGAAGACAAGTGTCTGGGAGCATTGTGAAGACAAGTGTATTGAGCATTGTGATGACAAAGATCATGGAGCATTGTGATGAGAAGACCATGACTAATTGTGATGATGAGCGTCATGGGGTGTTGTGATGATAAATGTTATGGGACATTGTGATCACAAGGGTTTGGAGCATTATGATGACAGAGGTCATGGAGAATATTGATTTCATTGTGGTAACAATAGCCTGAAACATTGTGATGATGGGCATGGTGCACTGTGATGACAGGGTTCATGGAACATAGAGATGAAAAAGGGCATGGAGCATTGTGATAACAGGGATCTTGGAGCATTGTGATGACAAGCACATAGAGCATTGTAATGACAACGTCATGGAGAATTTTGCTGACAAATGCATGGAGCAGTGTGATGACATGTGTCATGGAGAAGTGTGATGACAAGTGTCACGGAGCATTTTGAATACAGGGGTCATGGATAATTTTGATGAAAAGGGTCATGGAGTATTGGGCTGAGAATGTTCATGGAGTATTTTCATGACAGGGGTCATGGAGCATTGTGATGACAGAGGTCATGGAGAATTTTGATTTATTGTGCTGACAATAGCCGGAAGCATTATGATGATGGGCATGATACATTGTGATGACAGGGTTCATGGAGCATTGAGATGAAAAGGGGCATGGAGCATTGTGATTACAGGGGTCTTGGAGCATTGTGATGACAAGGGCATGGAGCATTTTGATGAGAAGGACATCGAACATTCTGATGACATGTGTCATGGAGCTTTGTGATGACAAGGGCATGGAGCATTGTGATAACAGGGGTCTTCGAGCATTGTGATGACAAGTGTCATGGAGCCTTGTGATGACAAGGCCGTGGAACATTGAGATGACAGGGGTCATGGAGCATTGTTATGACAGCGGTAATGGATCATTGTGATGAGAAGGGCATGGAGCATTGTGAATACAAGTTTTATGGATCATTGCGATGACAATATGTGGAACGTTGGGATAAAAAGCGTGTGGCACATTGTGATGACAAGGGTCATGGAGCATTTTTCTGAGAAAGGCATGGAGCACAGTGATGACAAGAGTCACGGAGCATTGAGATGAAAAGTTCATGGAGCATTTTGGTTAAAAAGGTCACAGAAACTTGTGATGATGCAGACATGGACCTCTGTGATGACAAATGTTATGAAGCATTGTGATGACTGGAGTCACGGAGCATTGTGATGACAAGGGTTGGAGCATTGTGCTGAGAAAGGGGTAGAGCATTGTGATGACATGGGTCAAAGAGCACTGTGATGAAAAGTTCATTGAGGATTGTGGTTAAAAAGGTCACAGAGACTGTTGATGACGAGGGCATTGACCATTGTGATGACAAAGGTCATGAATCATTGTGATGACTGGAGTCACAGAGCATTGTGATGACAAGGGTCATGGAGCATTGTGATAACAAGGTTATGGAGCATTGTGATGACAAGGGCATGGAGCATTGGTCTAATAAGTTTCATGGATTATTGTGATGACAGTGGGAATAGCGCCTTGTGATGACAAGGACATGGAGCATTGTGATGACCAGGTCATGCAGTATTGTGAAGAGAGGTTTCAGGGAGCATTGTGATGACATATGTAATGGACCATTGTGATGACAATGGCATGGAGAATTGTGATAGCAAATGTCATGGAGAATTCTGATGCCAAAGTAATGGAGCATTGTTATGACAATGGCTTGGAGCATTGTGATGACAAGGGTCAGGGAGCATTGTGCTGACAAGTGCATGGAAAATTGTGATGACAAGCGTCATGGAGCATTCTGATGACAAGCTTCTGGAGTATTTTGATGACTATGGCATGGAGCATTGTTATGAAAACGGCATGGGGCATTGTGATGAAAAAGGCATGGAGCCTTTTCGTGACAGGGTTCAAGGAGCATTTTGATGACAAGTGTCAGGGAGCATTGTGATGACAAGTGTATTGAGCATTGTGATGACAAAGGTCATGGAGCATTGTGATGAAAAGGGCATGGAGTATTGTGAGGACAGGCATCATTGAGCGTTGTGATGACAAGTGTTATGGAACATTGTGATCACAAGTGTTTGGAGCATTGTGATGACAGAGGTCATGGATCATTTTGATTTCAAGGACCATGGAGCATTGTGATGACAAAGGCATGAAGCAATGTGATCCCAAGGTTCATGGAGGATTGTGATGACAATGGTAATGGAGTATTGTGATGACAAGCGCATAGAGCATTGTAATGACAAGGTCATGTAGCATTTTGCTGACAAACGCATGGAGCATTATCATGACAGGTGTCATGGATCACTGTGATGACAAGTGTCACGGAGCATTGTGAATAAATGGGTCATGGAGCACTGGGATGACAAGGGCATGGATCATTTTGATGACAAGGGTCATGGAGATTTGGGCTGAAAATGTTCATGGAGCATTGTGATGACAGGGGTCATGGAGCATTGTGATGACAAGAGTCCCGGATCATTGTGTTGTCAGGTGTCATGGAGTGTTGTGATGACAGTTGTCATGGAGCATTGTGATGATATTGGTAATGGAGCATTGTGATGAGAAGGTCATGGAGCATTGGGCTGAAAATGTTCATCGAGTATTGTGATGACAGGTGTCATGGAGCATTGTGATGACAAGGGAATGGAGCGTGGTGATGACAAGGTCCTGGATCATTGTGATGAGGAGACCATGGAGACTTGTAATGATAAATCTCATGGAGCCTTCTGATGAAAACGGACATGGAGCATTGTGATTACAGGGGTCTTGGAGCATTGTGATGACAAGGGCATGGAGCACTGTGAGGAGAAGGCCATGGAACATTCTGATGACATGCGTCATGGAGCATTGTGATTACATGGGTCTTGGAGCCTTGTGATGACAAGGCCGTGGAACATTGTGATGGCAGTGGTCAGGGAGCATTGTTATGATAGAGGTAATGGAGAATATTGATGAGAATGGCATTGAGCATTGGTCTGAAATGTTTCATGGATTATTGTGATGACAGTGGGCATGGAACATTGTGATGACAAGGGCACGGTACACTGTGATACATGGGTTATGTGGGATTGTAATGAAAATGGCATGGAGCATTGTGATGAGAAGGGCATCGAGCATTGTGATGACAAGTGTCATGGTGCTTTGTGATGACAAGGGCATGGAGCAATGTGATGAGAGGGTTCATGGAGCATTGTGATGACAATGACATTGAGCATTGTGATGCCAAGGGTCATGGTGTATTGTGATGAGAATGTCATGGAGCATTTTGATGTCAAGCATGTGGTGCATTGTGAAGAGAAGGGCAGGGAGCATTTTGATGACAGGTTCATGCAGCAATTTGATGAAAAGTGTAATGGAACATTTTGATGACAAGGGTTATAGAACATTGTGATGCCAGGGGTCATGGAGCTTTGCGATTAAAAGGGTGATGGAGCATTTTGATGACAGTGGTTATGGAACATTGTGATGTCATGGGTCATGGAACATTGTGCTGATAAGGGGATATAGCATTGTGATGACACGGGTCATGGAAAATTGTGATAAGAGGGGTGATGGAAGATTGTGATGACTAGTGATGGAACATTGTGATATCTCATGTGAGAGAGCATTTGGATGAAAAGTGCATGGAGAATTGTGATTACAACGTTTATGGAGCATAGCGATGACAAGGTTGTGGATCTTTGTGATGAAAAGCACATGGCATATTGTGATGACAAGGGTCATGGAGCATTGTTCTGACAAAGACATGGAGCATTGTGATGACAAGGGTCACGGAGTATTGTGATGAAAAGTTCATGGAGCATTGTGGTTACAAAGGTCACAGAGCCTTGTGATGATGCGGGCATGGACCATTGTGATGACAAACGTTATGAAGCATTGTGATGACTGGAGTCACGGAGCATTGTGATGACAGGTGTCATGGAGCATTGTGATGACAAGGGCATGGAGCATTGTGCTGACAGGGGCATGGAATATTGGTCTGAGAAGTTTCATAGATTATTGTGATGACAGTGGACATGGTGCATTGTGATGACAAGGGCATGGACCATTGTGATGACAAGTGCATGGAGTATTGTGAAGACAGTTGTCAGGGAGTATTGTGATGACATATGTCATGGTCAATTGCGATGACAATGGCATGGAGCATTGTGATGCCAAATGTAATGGAGGATTGTGATGACAAATAAAATGGACCATTGTGATGACTAGTGCTTGGAGCATTATGATGACAAGGGCCATTGGGAATTTTCATGACAATGTCGTGAAGCATTGTGATGACAAGGTCCTGGAGCATTGTGATGAGAAAACCATGGAGGCTTGGGATGACAAATCTCAAGGAGCATACTGATGAAAAAGGGCATGTAGCATTCTGATTACAGGGGTCTTGGAACATTGTGATAAAAAGGGCATGGAGCACTGTGATGACAAGGGCATGGAGTATTCTGATGACAGTCGTCATGGAGCATTGTGATGACAAGGGCATGGAGCATTGGTCTAATATGTTTCATGGATTATTGTGATGACAGTGGGAATGGTGCCTTGTGATGACAAGTGCATGGAGCATTGTGATGACCAGGTCATGCAGTATTGTGAAGAGAGGTGTCAGGGAGCATTGTGATGACATATGTAATGGCCCATTGTGATGACAATGGCATGGAGCATTGTGATGCCAAGTGTCATGGAGGATTCAGATGACAAAGGTAATGGAGCATTGTGATGACAATGGCTTGGAGCATTGTGATGACAAGGGTCAGGGAGCATTGTGCTGACAAGTGCATGGAGAATTGTGATGAAAAGGATAATGAAGCATTCTGATGACAAGATTGTGGAGTATTTTGATGACAATGGCATGGAGCATTGTGATGAAAATGGCATGGGGCTTTGTGATGAAAAAGGCATGGAGCCTTTTTGTAACAGGGTTCAAGGAGAATTCAGACGACAAGTGTCAGGGAGCATTGTGATGACAAGTGTATTGAGAATTGTGATGACAAAGGTCATGGAGCATTGTGATGATAAGGGCATGGATTATTGTGATGACAGGCATCATGAAGCGTTGTGATGACAAGAGTTATGGAACATTGTGATCACAAGGGTTTGGAGCATTGTGATGACAGAGGTCATGGATCATTTTGATTTCAAGGAGCATGGACCATTGTGATGACAAGGGCATGAAGCAATGTGATCCCAAGGTTCATGGAGGATTGTGATGACAATGGTAATGGAGTATTGTGATGACAAGCGCATAGAGCATTGTAATGACAAGGTCATGTAGCTTTTTGCTGACAAAGGCATGGAACATTGTGATGACAGGTGTCATGGAGCACTGTGATGACAAGCGTCATGGAGTATTGTGAATACAGGGGTCATGGAGCATTGGGATTACAAGGGCATGGATCATTGTGATGAAAAGGGTCATGGAGGATTGGGCTGAAAATGTTCATGGAGTATTGTGATGACAGGGGTCATGGAGCATTGTGATTACAGGGGTCTTGGAGCATTGTGATGACAAGAGTCCCGGATCATTGTGTTGTCAGGTGTTATGGAGTGTTGTGATGACAGTGGTCATGGAGCATTGTGATGATATTGGTCATGGAGCATTGTGATGAGAAGGTCATGGATCATTGGGCTGAAAATCTTCATGGAATATTGTGATGACAGGGGTCATGGCGCATTGTGATGACAAGGGAATGTAGCGTGGAGATGACAAAGTCCTGGAGTATTGTGATGAGAAGATCATGGAGACTTGTAATGAGAAGTCTCATGGAGAATTCTGATTAAAAGTGGCATGGAGCATTGTGATTACAGGGGTCTTGGATCATTGTGATGACAAGGGCATGGAGCACTATGAGGAGAAGGCCATGGAACCTTCTGATGACATGCGTCATGGAGCTTTGTGATGACAAGGGCATGGAGCATTTTGATTACAAGTGTCCTGGAGCATTGTGATGACAATGTTCATGGAGCCTTGTGATGACAAGGCCGTGGAACATTGTGATGGCAGGGGTCATGGAGCATTGTTATGACAGAGGTAATGGAGCATTGTGATGAGAAGGGCATTGAGCATTTGTCTGAAATATTTCATGGATTATTGTGATGAGAGTGTGCATGGAGCATTGTGATGACATGGGCACAGTACGCTGTGATACATGGGTCATGGGGGATTGTAATGACAAGGGCATGGAGCACTGTGATGAGAAGGGCATCGAGCATTGTGATGACAAGTGTCATGGAGCTTTGTGATGACAAGGGCATGGAACAATGTGATGAGAGGGTTCATGGAGCATTGTGATGACAATGACATGGAGCATTGTGATGCCGAGGGTCATGGAGCTTTGTGATGACAAAGGTCATGGAGCATTCTGATGACAAGTGTGTGGTGCATTTTGATGAGAAGGGCAGGGAGCATTTTGATGACAGGGTCATGCAGCAATTTGATGAAAAGTGTAATGGAAATTTTAAGGACTGGTGGTATAGAACATTGTGTTGCCAGGGGTCATGGAGCATTGGGATGAAAAGGATCATGGAGCATTTTGATGACAGGGGTTATGGAACATTGTGATATCAGGGGTCATGGAACATTGTGCTGTTATGGGGATGTAGCATTGTTATGACTGGGGTCATGGATCATTGTGATAACAGGGGTGAGGGAGGATTGTGATGACCAGTGATGGAACATTGTGATACCTCATGTGAGAGAGCATTTGGATGAGAAGTGCATGGAGCATTGTGATCACAATGTTTATGGAGCATAGCGATGACAATGTTGTGGATCATTGTGATGAAAAACGCATGGCACTTTGTGATGACAAGGGTCATGGAGCATTGTTCTGACAAAGAAATGGAGCATTGTGATGACAAGGGTCACGGAGCACTGTGATGAAAAGTTCATGGAGCATTGTGGTTACAAAGGTCACAGAGCCTTGTGATGACGCGGGCATTGACTGTTCTGATGACAAACGTTATGAAGCATTGTGATGACTGGAGTCACGGAGCTTTGTGATGACAGGGTTCATGGAGCATTGTGATGACAAGGGCATGTTGAATTGTGATGACAGGGGCATGGAGCATTGGTCTGACATGTTTCATAGATTATTGTGATGACAGTGGACATGGTGCATTGTGATGACAAGGGCATGGAGCATTATGATGACAAGGGCATGGAGTATTGTGAAGACAGGTGTCAGGGAGCATTGTGATGACATATGTCATGGTCCATTGCGATGACAATGGCATGGAGCAGTGTGATGCCAAATGTAATGGAGGATTGTGATGACAAATAAAATGGAGCATTGTGATGACTTGGGCTTGGATCATTATGATGACAATGGCCAATGAGAATTTTCATGACAATGTCGTGAAGCATTGTGATGACAAGGTCCTGGAGCATTGTGATGAGAAAAACATGGAGCCTTTTGATGACAGGTTTCATGGAGCATACTGATGAAAAGGGTTATGGAGCATTCTGATTACAGGCGTCTTGGAACATTGTGATGACAAGGGCATGGATCATTGTGATGAGTAGGGCATGGAGTATTGTGATGACAGGCATCATGGAGCGTTGTGATGACAAGTGTTATGAAACATTGTGATCACAAGGGTTTGGAGCACTGTGATGACAGAGGTCATGGATCATTTTGATTTCAAGGAGCATGGAGCATTGTGAGGACAAGGGCATGAAGCAATGTGATCCCAAGGTTCTTGGAGTTTTGTGATGACAATGGTAAAGAGTATTGTGATGACAAGCGCATAGAGCATTGTAATGACAAGGTCATGTAACATTTTGCTGACAAAGGCATGGAGCATTGTGATGACAGGTGTCATGGAGCCCTGTGATGACAAGAGTCACGGAGCATTGTGGATACAGGGGTCATGGAGCATTGGGATGACAAGGGCATGGATCATTGTGATGACAAGTTCCCTGGAGCATTGGGCTGAAAAGGTTCATGGAGTATTGTGATGACAGGGGTCATGGAGCATTGTGATTACAGTGGTCTTGGAGTTTTGTGATGATAGGTGTCCCGGATAATTTTGTTGTCAGGTGTCAAGGAATGTTGTGATAACAGTGGTCATGGAGCATTGTGATGAGAAGTTCATGGAGCATTGGGCTGAAAATATTCATGGAGTATTGGGATGACAGGGGTCCTGGAGCATTGTGATGACAAGGGAATGGAGCATAGTGATGACAAGGGTCATGGAGCATTCTGATGACAAGCTTCTGGAGTATTTTGATGGCAATGACATTGTGCATTGTGCTGAAAACGGCATGGGGTATTGTGATGAAAAAGGCATGGAGGATTTTCGTGACAGGGTTCAAGGAGCATTCTGACGACAAGTGTCAGGGAGCATTGTGATGATTAGTGTTTTGAGAATTGTGATGACAATGTTCATGGAGCATTGTGATGAAAAAGGCATGGAGTATTGTGATGACAGGCATCATGGTGCATTGTGATGACAAGTGCTATGGAACATTGTGATCACAAGGGTTTGTAGCATTGTGATGACAGAGGTCAAGGATCATTTTGATTTCAAGGAGCATGGAGCATTGTGATGACAAAGGCATGAAGCAATGTGACCCCAAAGTTCATGGAGGATCGTGATGACAATGGTAAAGGAGTATTGTGATGACAAGCGCATAGAGCATTGTAATGACAAGGTTATGTAACATTTTGCTGACAAAGGCATGGAGCATTGTGATGACAGGTGTCATGGAGCACTGTGATGACAAGCGTCATGGAGCATTGTGAATACAGGGGTCATGGAGCATTGGGATGACAAGGGCATGGATCATTGTGATGACAAGTGTCATGGAGAATTGGGCTGAAAATGTTCATGGATTATTGTGATGACAGGGGTCATGGAGCACTATGATGACAAGAGTCTGGGTTCATTGTGTTGTCAGGTGTCAAGAAGTGTTGTGATGACAGTGATCATGGAGCATTTTGATGATATTGGTCATGGAGCATTGTGATGAGAAGGTCATGGAGCATTGGGCTGAAAATGTTCATGGAGCATTGGGCTGAAAATATTCATGGTGTATTGTAATGACAGGGGTCATGGAGCATTGTGATGACAAGGGAATGGAGCATGCTGCTGACACGGTCCTGGAGCATTGTGATGAGATGACCATGGAGACTTGTGATGACAAGTCTCAGGGAGCATTCTGATGAAAAGGGGCATGGAGCATTGTGATTAGAGGGGTCTTGGAGCATTGTGATGACAAGGGCATGGAGCATTGTGAGGAGAAGGCCATGGAGCATTCTGATTACATGCGTCATCGAGCTTTGTGATGATAAGGGCATGGAACACTGTGATTACAGGGGTCTTGGAGCATTGTGATGAAAAGTTCATGGATCATTGTGATGAAAACGGCATGGAGCCTTGTCATGACAGTGTTCAAGAGCATATTGACGACAAGTGTCAGGGAGCATTGTGATGACAATTTTATTGAGCATTGTGATGACCAAGTTCATGGACAATTGTGATGAGAAGACCATGGATAATTGTGATGATGATCGTCATGAGGTGTTGTGATGATAAGTGTTATGGAACATTGTGATCACAAGGGTTTGGAGCATTATGATGACAGAGGTAATGGAGAATTTTGATTTCATTGTGATGACAATAGCCTGAAGCATTATGATGATGGGCATGATGCATTGTGATGACAGGGTTCATGGATCATTGAGATTAAAAGGGGCATAGAACATTGTGATTACAGTGTTCTTGGAGCATTGTGATGAGAAGGGCATGAAGCATTGTGATGAAAAGTTCATGGAGCAATGCTGTTACAAATGTAACAGATCCTTGTGATGACACGGGCATGGACAATTGTGATGACAAATGTTATGAAGCATTGTGATGACTGGAGTCAGGGAGCATTGAGATGAGAGGGACCATGGAGCATTGTGATGATGAGGGCATGGGGCATTGTGCTGAGAAAGGCATAGAGCATTGTGATGACAAGGGTCAAAGAGCATTGTGATGAAATGTTCATGGAGCATTGTGGATAAAATGTCACAGAGACTGTTGATGATGAGGGCATGGACCATTTTGATGACAAAGGTCATGAAGCATTGTGATGACTGGAGTCACGGAGCATTGTGATGACAGGGGTCATGTAGCATTGTGATAACAAGGGCATGGAGCATTGTGATGACAAGGGCATGTAGCATTCTGATGACCAGGTGATGCAGTATTGTGAAGACAGTTGTCAGGGAGCTTTGTGATGACATATGTAATGGCCCATTGTGATGACAATGGCATGGATCATTGTGATGCCAAGTGTAATGGAGGAATCTGATGACAAAGGTAATTGAGCATTATGATGACAATGGCTTGGAACACTGTGATGACAAGGGTCAGGGAGCATTGTGCTGACAAGTGCATGGAGAATTGTGATGACAAGCGTCATGGAGCATTCTGATGGCATCTTTTGGAATATTTTGATGACAATGGCATGGAGCATCTTGATGAAAATGGCATGGGGCATTGTGATGAGAAATGCATGGAGCCTTTTTGTGACAGGGTTCAAGGAGCATTCTGATGACAAGTGTCAGGGAGCAATGTGTTGAAAAGTGTATTGAGAATTATGATGACAAAGGTCATGGAGCATTGTGATTAAAAAGGCTTGGAGTATTGTGATGACAAGCATCATGGTGCGTTGTGATGACAAGTGCTATGGAACATTGTGTTCAAAAGTGTTTGGAGCATTGTGATGACAGAGGTCATGGATCATTTTGATTTCAAGGAGCATGGAGCATTGTGATGACAAGGGCATGAAGCAATGTGATCCCAAGTTTCATGGAGGATTGTGATGACAATGTAAATGGAGTATTGTGATGACAAGTGCATAGAGCATTGTACTGACAAGGTCATGTAGCATTTTGCTGAAAAAGGCATGGAGCATTGTGATGACAGGTGTCATGGAGCACTGTGATGACAAGCATCACGGAGCATTGTGAATACAGAGGTCATGGAGCATTGGGATGACAAGGGCATGGATCATTGTGATGACAAGGGTCATGGAGCATTGGGCTGAAATGTTCATGGAGTATTGTGATGACAGGGGTCATGGAGCATTGTGATGTCTAGGGAATGGAGCATTGTGATGACAAGAGTCCCAGATCATTGTGTTGTCAGGTGTCATGGAGTGTTGTGATGACAGTGGTCATGGCGCATTGTGATAATGGTCTTGGAGCATTGTGATGAGCAGATCATGAAGCAATGTGATCCCAAGGTTCTTGGAGGATAATGATGACAATTGTAATGGAGTATTGTGATGACAAGCGCATAGAGCATTGTAATGAAAAGGTCATATAGCGTTTTGCTGACAAAGGCATGGAGCATTGTGATGACAGGTGTCATGGAGCACTGTGATGACAAGCGTCATGGAGCATTGTGAATACAGGGGTCATGGAGCATTGGGATGACATATGTCATGGTCCATTGCGATGTCAATGGCAGGGAGCATTGTGATGCCAAATGTAATGGAGGATTGTGATGACAAATATAATGGAGCATTGTGATGACTAGGGCTTAGAGCATTATGATGACAAAACCATGGAGCCATGTGATGACAAGTCTCATGGAGCATACTGATGAAAAAGGGCATGCTGCATTGTGATTACAGGGGTCTTGGAACTACGTGATGACAAGGGCATGGAGCATTGTGAGGAGAAGTCCAAGGAGCATTCTGATGGCATGCATCATTGAGCTTTGTGATGACAAGTGCATGGAGCATCGTGATTACATGGGTCTTGGAGCATTGTGATGAAAAGTGCATGGATCATTGTGATGAAAAAGGCATGGAGCCTTGTCATGACAGGGTAAAAGGAGCATACAGACAACAAGTGACAGTGAGCAGTTTGATGAAAAGTGTATTGAGCATTGTGATGACGAAGGTCATGGAGCATTGTGATGAGAAGACCATGGATAATTGTGATGATGAGCGTCATGGGGCATTGTGATGACAAGTGTTATGGAATATTGTGATCACAAGGGTTTGGAGCATTGTTATGACAGAGGTCATGGAGCATTTTGATTTCACTGTTATGACAATAGCAGGAAGCATTATGATGATGGGCATGGTGCATTGTGATGACAGGGTTCATGGATCATTGAGATGAAAATGTGGGTAGAGCATAGTGATTACAGTGTTCTTGGAGCATTGTGATGAGTAGGGTCATGGAGCCTTGTGATGACAAGGCCATGGAACATCGTGATGGCAGGGGTCATGGAGCATTGTTATGACAGGGATAATGGAGCTTTGTTATGACAAGGGCATGGAGCAATGTGATGAGAGAGTTCATGGAGCACTGTGATGACAATGACATGGAGCATTGTGATGCAAAGGGTCATGGAGCTTTTTGATGACAAGTCATGGGGCATTTTTATGACAAGTGAATGGTGCATTGTGATGAGAAGTGCAGGGAGCATTTTGATGACCGGGTCATGCAGCAATTTGATAAAAAGTGTAATGGAACATTTTGATGGCAGGGGTTACAGAACATTGTGATGTCAGGGTTCTTGGAGCTTTGTGATGAAAAGGGTCATGGAGCATTTTATGACAGGGGTTATGGAACATTGTTATGTCAGGGGTCATGGAACATTGTGATGATAAGTGGAGGTAGCATTGTGATGACAGGGTCATGGAACATTGTGATTACATGGGTGAGGGAGTATTGTGCTGACTAGTGATGGAACATGGTGATATCTCTGGTGAGAGAGCATTTTGATGAGAAGTGCATGGACCATTGTGATTACAAAGTTTATGGGGCATTGCAATGATAAAGTTGTGGACTGTTGTGATGAAATATGCATGGCACATTGTTATGACAATGGTCATGGAGCATTATTCTGACAAAGACATGGAGCATTGTGATGACAAGGGTCACAGAGAATGGTGATGAAAAGTTCATGGAGCATTGTGGTTACAAATGTCACCGAGCCTTGTGATGACGCGGGCATGAACCATTGTGATGACAAACGTTATGAAGCATTGCGATGACTGGAGTCACGGAGCATTGTGATGGCAGGGGTCATGGAGCATTGTGATGACAGGGTTAATGGAGCATTGTGATGAGAAGGGCATGGAGCATTGTGATTACAAGATTTATGGAGCATTGTGATGACAAATTTGTGGACCATTGGGATGCAAAGCACATGGCACATTGTGATGACAAGGGTCATGTAGCATTTTTCAGACAAAGGCATGGAGCATTGTGATGACAAGGTTCACGGAGTATTGTGATGAAAAGTTCATGGAGCATTGTGGTTACAAAGGTAAGAGAGCCTTTTGATTACACGGGCATCGACGATTGTGATGACAATTGTTAAAGAGAATTGTGATGAATGGAGTCACGGAGCATTGTGATGACATGGGTCATGGAGCATTGTGATGAGAAGGGCATGGAGCATTGAGCTGAGAAAGGCATAGTGCATTGTGATGACAAGGGACAAAGAGCATTGAGATGAAACGTTCATGGAGCATTGTGGTTAAAAAGGTCACAGAGACTTTTGATGATGAGGGCATGGACCATTGTGATGACAAGTGTTAAATAGAATTGTGATGACTGGAGTCACGGAGCATTGTGATGACAGGGGTCATGGAGCATTGTGATAACAAGGGCATGGAGCATTTTGATGACAAGGACATGGATCATTGGTCTAATAAGTTTCATGGATTATTGTGATGGCAGTTGAAATGGTGCATTGTGATGACAAGGGCAGGAAGCATTGTGATGACCAGGTAATTCAGTATTGTGAAGATAGGGGTAAGGGAGCATTGTGATGACATATGTAATGTCCCATTGTGATGACAATGGCATGGAGCATTGTGATGAAAATGGCATGGGGCATTGTGATGAAAACGTCATGGAGCCTTTTCGTGACAGGGTTCAAAGAGCATTCTGATGACAAGTGTCAGGGAGCATTGTGATGACAAGTATATTGAGGATTGTGATGAAAAAGGTCATGGATCATTGTGATGAAAAAGGTCATGGAGCATTGTGATGAAAAGAGCATCGAGTATTGTGATGATAGGCATCATGGAGCGTTGTGATGACAAGTGTTATGGAACATTGTGATCACAAGGGTTTGAAGAATTGTGATGTCAGAGGTCATGGATCATTTTGATTTCAAGGACCATGGAGCATTGTGATGACAAGGGCATGAAGCAATGTGATCCCAAGTTTCATGGATCATTGTGATGACAAGGGTCATGGAGCATTGGGCTGAAAATATTCATGGAGTATTGTGATGACAGGGGTCATGGAGCACTGTGATGGCTAGGGAATGGAGCTTTGTGATGACAAAAATCTCAGATCATTGTGTTGTCAGGTGTCATGGAGTGTTGGGACGACAGTGGTCATGGACCATTGTGATGATATTGGTCATGGAGCATTGTGATGAGTAGGTCATGGAGCATTGGGCTGAAAATGTTCATGGAGTATTGCGATAAAAATGGTAAAATAGCATTGTGATGAAAAGTTCATGGAGCATTGTGCTTAAGAAGGTCACAGAGACTGTTGATGATGAGGGCATGGACCATTGTGATGACAAAGGTCATGAAGCATTGTGATGACTGGAATCATGGAACATTGTGATGACAGCGGTCATGGAGCATTGTGATAACAAGGGCATGGAGCATTGTGATGACAAGGGCATGGAGCATTGGTCTAATAAGTTTCATGAATTATTGCGATGAGAGTTGGAATGGCGATTTGTGATGAAAAGGGCATGGAGCATTGTGAAGACCAGGTAATGCAGTATTGTGAAGAGAGGTGTCAGGGCACATTGTGATGACATATGTAATGGGCCACTGTGATGACAATGGCATGGAGCATTGTGATGTCAAGTGTCATGGAGGATTCTGATGACAAAGGTAATGGAGCATTGTGATGTCAGTGGCTTGGAGCATTGTGATGACAAGGGTCAGGAAGCATTTTGCTGACAAGTGCATGGAGAATTATGATGACAAGAGTCATGAAGCATTCTGATGACAAGCTTGTGGAGTATTTTGATGACAATGACATGGAACATTGTGATGAAAACGGCATGGGGCATTGTGATGAACATGTCATGGAGCCTTTCGTGACAGGGTTCAAGGAGCATTCTGACGACAAGTGTCAGGGAGCATTGTGATGACAAGTGTATTGCGAATTGTGATGACAAAGGTCATGGTGCATTGTGATGAAAAGGGCATGGAGTATTGTGATGACAGGCATTATGGAGCGTTGTGATGACAAGTGTTATGGAACATTGTGATCACAAGGGTTTGGAGTATTGTGATGACAGAGGTCATGGATCATTTTGATTTCAAGGAGCATGGAGCATTGTGATGACAAGGGCATGAATCAATGTGATCCCAAGGTTCATGGAGGATTGTGATAACAATGGTAATGGAGTATTGTGATGACAAGCACATAGAGCATTGTAATGACAAGGTCATGTAGCATTTTGCTGACAAAGGCATGGAGCATTGTGATGACAGTTGTCATGGAGCACTGTGAAGACAAGTGTCAAGGCGCATTGTGAATACAGGGGTCATGGAGCATTGGGATGAAAAGGGCATGGATCATTTTGATGACAAGGGTCATGGAGCATTGGGCTGAAAATGTTCATGGAGTATTGTGATGACAGGGGTCATGGAGCATTGTGATGACAGAGGTCATAGAGAATTTTGATTTCATTGTGCTGACAATAGCCAGAAGCATTATGATGATGGGCAAGATGCATTGTGATGACAGGGTTCATGGAGCATTGAGATGAAAAGGGGCATGGAGCATTGTGATTACAGGGTTGTGGTAGCATTGTGATGACAAGGGCATGGAGCATTTTGATGAGAAGGCCATGTAACATTCTGATGACATGTGTCATGGAGCTTTGTGATGAAAAGGGCATGGAGCATTGTGATTACATGGTCTTGGAGCATTGTGATGACAAGGGTCATGGAGCCTTGTGATGACAAGGCCGTGGAACATTGTGATGGCAGGGTTCATGGAGCATTGTTATGACAGGGGTAATGGAGCATTGTGATTACAAGGATTACGGAGCATTGCGATGACAAATTTGTGGACCGTTGGGATGAAAAGGGTGTGGCACATTGTGATGACAAGGGTCATGGAGCATTTTTCTGACAAAGGCATGGAGCATTTTGATGACAAGTGTCACGGAGCAGTGTGTTGAAAAGTCCAAGGAGCATTGTGGTTACAAAGGTAACAGAGCCTTGTGATGACGCGGGCATCGACCATTGTTAGGACAAATGTTATGAAGAATTGTGATGACTGGAGTCAAGGAGCATTGTGATGACAGGTGTCATGGAGCTTAGTGTTGACAAGGGCATGGAGCATTATGCTGAGAACGCATAGAGCTTTGTGATGACAAGTGTTAAAGAGCATTGTGATGAAATGTTCATGGAGCATTGTGGTTAAAAAGGTCACAGAGTCTGTTGATAATGAGGGCATGGACCATTGTGATGACAAAGGTCATGGAGCATTGTGATGACTGGAGTCACGGAGCATTGTGATGACAGGGTTCATGGAGCATTGTGATAACAAGGGCATGGAACATTGTGATGACAGGGCATGGATCATTGGTCTAATACGTTTCTTGGATTATTGTGATGACATTTGGAATGGCGCATTGTGATGACAAGGGCATGGAGCATTGTGATGACCAGGTCATGCAGTATTGTGAAGACAGGTGTCAGGGAGCATTGTGATGACATATGAAATGGCCCATTGTGATAACAATGGCATGGAGCATTGTGATGCCAAATGTCATGGAGGATTCTGATGAAAAAGGTAATGGAGCATTGTGATGACAATGGCTAGGAGAATTGTGAAGACAAGGGACAGGGAGCATTGTGCTGACAAGTGCATGGAGAATTATGATGACAAGGGTCATGGAGCATTCTGAAGACAAGCCTGTGGAGTATTTTGATGACAATGGCATGGAGCATTGTGATGAAAACGGCATGGGACATTGTGATGAAAAAGGCATGGAGCCTTTTCGTGACAGGGTTCAAGGAGCATTCTGATGACAAGTGTCAGGGAGCATTGTGATGAAAAGTGTATTGTAGATTTGTGATGACAAAGGTCATGGAGCATTGTGATGAAAAGGGCATGGAGTATCGTGATGACAGGTATCATGTAGCGTTGTGATGAAAAGTGTTATGGAACATTGTGATCACAAGGGTTTGGTGCATTTCGATGACAGAGGTCATGGATCATTTTGATTTCAAGGAGCATGGAGCATTGTGATGACAAGGGCATGAAGCAATATGATCCCAAGTTTCATGGAGGATTGTGATGACAATGGTAATGTAGTATTGTGATGACAAACGCATAGAGCATTGTAATGACAAGGTCATGTAGCATTTTGCTGACAAAGGCATCGAGCATTGTGATGACATGTGTCATGGAGCACAATAATGATAAGTGTCACGGAACACTGTGAATACAGGTGTCATAGAGCATTGGGATGACAAGGGCATGGATCATTTTGATGACAAGGGTCATGGAGCATTGTGATGAGTAGGGAATGGAGCATTGTGATGACAAGAGTCCCGGATCATTGTGTTGTCGGGTGTCATGGAGTGTTGTGATGACAGTGGTCATGGAGCATTTTGATGATATTTGTCATGGAGCATTGTGATGAGAATATCATGGAGCATTGGGCTGAAAATATTCATGGATTATTGTGGTGACAGAGGTCAAGGAGCATGGTGATGACAAGGGAATGGAGCATGGTGATGACAAGGTCCTGGAGCATTGTGATAATAAGACCATGGAGACTTGTCATGACAAGTCTCATGGAGCATTCTGATGAAAAGGGGCATGGAGCATTGTGATTACAGGGGTCTTGGAGCATTGTGATGACAAGGGAATTGAGCATTGTGCGGAGAAAGCCATGGAGCATTCTGATGACATGTGTCATGGAGCTTTGTGATGACAAGGGCATGGAGCATTGTGATTACAGGTGTCTTGAAGCATTGTGATGAAAAGGGCATGGATCACTGTGATGAAAAGGCATGGAACCTTGTCATGACACGTTTCAAGGAGTATACTGACGAGAAGTGTCAGGGAGCATTGTGATGACATCTGTATTGAGAATTGTGATGACAAAGGTCATGGAGCATTGTGATGAGAAGACCATGGATAATTGTTATGATGAGCGTCACAGGGTGTTGTGATGACAAGTGTTATGGAACATTGTGATCACTAGGGTTTGGAGCATTATGATGACCGTGGTCATGGATAATTTTGATTTCATTGTGATGACCATAGCCTGAAGCCTTATGATGTTGGGCATGGTGCACTGTGATGACAGGGTTCATGGATCTTTGAGATGAAAATTGGCATAGAGCATTTTGATTACAGGGTTCTTGGAGCATTGTGATGAGTAGGGTCATGGAGCTTTTTGATGACAAGGCCATGGAACATTGTGATGGCAGGGTTCATGGAGAATTGTTATGACTGGTGTAATGGAACATTGTGATGGCAAGGGCATGGAGCATTGTGATGAGAGTGTTCATGGAGCACTGTGATGACAATGACATGGAGCATTGTGATGCCAAGGGTCATGGATCTTTGTGATGACAAAGGTCATGGAACATTTTGATGGCAAGTGCATTGTGCATTGTGATGAGAAGGGCAGGGAGCATTCTGATGACAGGGTCATGGAGCTATTTGATGAAAAGTGTCGTGGAACATTTTGATGAGAGGTGTTATGGAACATTGTGATGTCAGCGTTTTTGGAGCATTTTGATGAGAAGGGTCATGGAGTTTTATGATGACAAGGCCATGGAACATCGTGATGGCAGGGTTCATGGAGCATTTTGATGAAAAATGTCATGGAGCATTTTGATGACAGGGGTTATGGAACATTGTGATGTCAGTGGTCATGGAGCATTTTGATGAAAAGTGTCATGGAGCATTTTGATGACATGGGTTATGGAACATTGTGATGTCAGTGGTCATCGAACATTGTGATGATATGTGCATGTAGCATTGTGATGACAGGAGTCATGGAATATTGTGATGACAAGTGTGAGGTAGTATTGTGACGAATAGTGATGTATCATTGTGATATCAGTGGTGAGAGAACATTTTGATGAGAAATGCATGGAGCATTGTGATGACAAATTTTATGGAGCATTGTGATGACAAGATTGTGGAGCACAGTGATGACAGGTGCATGGCGCATTGTGATGACGTGTCATGGATCATTGTGCTGAGAAAGGCATAGAGCACATTGATGACAAGGGTCAAAGAGCATTGTGATGAAAAGTTCATGGAGCATTGTGGTTAAAAAGGTCACAGAGACTGTTGATGATGAGGGCATGGATCATTGTGATGACAAACGTCATGAAACATTGTGATGACTGGAGTCATGGAACATTGTGATAACAGGGGTCATGGAGCATTTTGATAACATGGACATGGAGCATTGTGATGTCAAGGGCATGGAGCATTGGTCTAATAAGTTTCACGGATTATTGCGATGACAGTTTGAATGGCGTATTGTGATGACAAAGGCATGGAGCCTTTTGATGACCAGGTCAAGCATTATTGTGAAGACATATGTCAGGGAGCATTGTGATGACATATGTAATGGCCCATTGTGAAAACAAGGGAATGGAGCACTGTGATGAAAAGGTCCTGGAGCACTGTGATGTGAAGACCATGGAACCTTGTGATGACAATTCTCATGGAGCATTCTGATGAAAAGGCATAGGGAACATTGTGATTACAGGGGTCTTGGAGCATTGTGATGACAAGGGCATGGAAAATTATGATAAGAAGACCATGGAGCATTCTGATGACATGCGTCATGGAGCTTTGTGATGACAAGTGCAAGGAGCATTGTGATCACAGGTGTCTTGGAGCATTGTGATGAAAAGGACATGGACCATTGTGATGAAATAGGCAAGGAGCCTTGTCATGAAAGAGTTCAAGGTGCATACTGAGGGCAATAGTCAGAGAGCATTGTGATGACAAGTGTATTGAACATTGTGATGACAAAATCATGGTGCATTGTGATGAGAAGACCATGGATAATTGTGCTGACCAGCGTCATGGGGCATTGTGATTACAAGTGTTATGGAACATTGTGATCACAAGGGTTTGCAGCATTGTGAGGACAGAGGTCATGGAGCATTTTGATTTCATTGTTATGACAATAGCATGAAGCATTATGATGATGGGCATGGTGCATTGTGATGACAGCGTTCATGGAGCATTGTGATGAAAAGTGGCATGGAGCATTGGTCTGACAAGTTTCATGCATTATTGTGATAAGAGTGGCCATGGCACATTGTGATGACAAGGACATGGAGCACTGTGATGACAAGGTCATGGATTATTGTGAAGAAAGTTGTCAGGGAGCATTGTGATGAATTATGTCATGTTCCAGTTTGATGACAATATCATGGAGCATTGTGATGCCAACTGTCATGGAGGATTGCTGTGACAAATTAAAGGAGCATTGTGATGACAAGGCCATGGAGCATTGTGATATCAAGGGCCATTGATCATTTTAATATCCAGGTCGTGAAACATTGTGATGAACAGCGCATGGAGCTTCCTATGACAGGGGTCATGGAGCATTGCAATGACAAGTGCATGGAGTATTGTGATGACAAGAGCATATAACATTTTGAAGTGAAGTGCCATGGAGCATTGTAATGACAACGTCGTGGAGAATTCTGAGGACAAGGGACATTGAGATTTGAGATGACAAGGCATGGAGCATGGTGATGGCAAAACTGTGGAGCATTGTGATGAGAAGACCTTGGGTAATTGTGGTGTCAAGCATCATGGAGCACTGTAATGACAAGGGGCATGAAGCATTGTGATGACAGGTGTCAGGGAGCATTGTGAAGACAGGTGTCATGGAGCAATGTGATGACAAGGGCATGGAGCATTGTGATGACAATTGCATGGAGCATTGTGATGACAAGTGCATGGAGCATTGCAATTTCAAGTGCAAGGAGAATTGTGATGACAAGAGCATGTAATAATTTGATGAGAAGTGTCATATAGCATTGTGATGACAAGGACGTGGAGAATTGTGATGACAAGGGACATGGAGCATTGTGATAACCAGGGCATGGAGCATTGTGATGACAGGGGGCATGGAGCATTATTATGACAAGGCCATGGTGCATTCTGACATAAGATATCACTTATGAAGGGAATTTAAACATGGCTACATATGAACTGAATTAGGGAAGAGAACAGAGTCTCAGATTTAGAAAACACTCTAACGCTTGCTTAAGGGGAAAGACAGGTGGGGATATGCACAAAACAAAAGTTTGATATTAACACAGGTACCGTTCCATAATCCAAAAACAGAAGAGACAAGCCCTACTCCTTCCTCAGTGAACGGAACTCAACATCCTTATTCACTGCAGAGAAATATATCTGACTAGTAAGAATTTTAAAACCTATGTATTGATATGTCTCCGTAAGGGAACTAAGTGTGTCTAGAACGACATAAACATGGCAGTGAGAATCAGCTCAAACCCAATATAAAAATGAATTTCAAAACAAAACATAAAAACAGTAAAATTCTTACACAATACCTTCAGAGGTTCTGATGAAACCTGGAATGACCCTATCTACAATGACAGCTGGATGTGGTATAACGCTGGTCACTTGGGACTGAGAGGATTGGTGAGATTGGGTGAAAAAATGCAGACCCTTTAAAGCAATAATGCCTGCCACGCATTCCATGGTTCCCAACTCTCCAAGTAGAAGGGAATATCACTACAGTTATAACATGTATGGGAACCTAGAGAATGGAAACCATCTGATGGTGAAAGGTTTCTAAAACTCTACTACTTTTTTCTCTCCTTGTGCTCCAGTTTGTCATTCCAACTGCTTTACTATCAATCTCCCAACTTGTAGAGTCAGGCCCTATAAACTCCTGGTTCGCACAGCTGGCAAATTATGCAGAGGATATAAGGGAAGAGAGAGAACCAATGAGAGAGTAGCTGTAGGCATTTGGACGGCCACATTTCACTCTAATTTCCCGTCACGAAGAGGAATTAACCAAAGACTCAGCCTGCCCCCCCCCCGAACTTGTATAGGTCCAGAAGCAAAACTGGATTTGCGGTCAGCTCACAAAAACGTGAGTTGAAAAATGGAACTCAGGGCCACAGCAATTCACTAACCTGCAGAGTTATAAAGGACTACTCTCTTCCAAAAATCTGTTGAGGGAAAGCCACGAGGTGGAAGTGAAAATGAGGCAGAGTGGCATGAAACAGATTTCAAGAGGTACATTGGAATCGCCTTTAAACACAGGAAAAGCATCACAACTTCGAAAATAATGCAAATGGTCATAAAGGGCATGTGGGTTTTCACGTGAATATATTCAGGAAAAAACTCATATGCCCTTTTTGGCCAAGCAAGCAAGCGGGCAATGCAAATCTGCATTACAAATAACTATCACTTTCCACCAGCCAAAAGGGATATCCGCAAAATGTGTAAAAACCAGACAGGCAAGACAGGCACTGGAGAACAGGGAGCCTTGTTATGCTGATGGGCGGGATGTAAATTGCCAACTGCCTCTCTGGAGGAGTGCATTGAGTTCCCTAAAACAAGTAAACAACAGAGCTACAGAGCCAAGGGCACTTCCAGTCTAGCGAATATAGCTTGGGAAAACTGAAAATTAAAAAGTCAGATCCACACCAAAATTCAGGGCTGCACTGATTACAAGAACCTCAACTTGGGTACACCTAAAATATCCCAGGAAAGACAAAAATGGTTCAAGAAAATGTGGTACTTACGTATGACGGAATATCCCTCAGCCATGAAATCAATGTCATAAGGGCAGTAGCAGCAAAATGAGTGGATTCAGGTACGATAATTCTAAGTGAAATAAGTCACACAGAAAAATAAAATTATTATAAGATATCAATTATGAAGATCCTGTAAACATGGCTACACATGAACTGAATTAGGAAAGAGAAGGGAGTCTCACATTTAGATAACACACTTATGCCTTCTTAAGGGGGAAGGAGATGTGCGGTGATGCATAAAACCAGAGTTTGATATTAGTACACGTACAGTTCCAAAAACCAAATACGGAATAGACAAGACCTACACCTTCCTCAGTGAAAGGGACTCAACACCCCATATTCACTGCAGAGTAATATATCTTACTAGTAAGAATCTTAAAACCTATGTATTGACATGTCTCCATAAGGGTATCAAGTGTGTCTAGACTGGCATAAACATGGCAGTGAGAATCAGCTCAACCCACTATAAAAAGGAATTTCAAAAACAAAACAAAAAAAAATAGGGAAATTCCTTACAATTCCTTCAGGGTCTCTGATGAAACCTGGAATGACCCTATCTACAATGACAGCGGGATGTGGCATAAGGCTGGACACTTTGGACTGAGAGGATTGTTGAGATTGGGAGAGCAAATGCAGACACTTTAAAGCAATAATGAGTGGCACCCATTCCATGGGTCCCAACTCTCCATGTTGAAGGGAATATTACAACAGCTATAACATGTAAGGGAAACCTAGAGAATGGACACACTGTGAATATGAAAGGTCTCTAAAACTCAACGAATAGTCCGCCTCCTGGTGCTCCGGTTTGACTTTCCAACTGCTTTACTATCTGTCTCCCAACATGCAGAGACAGCACCTTTAACCACCTGGATTGCACAGGTTGCCAATTTGGCACAGTATGAAAGGGAAGAGGGAGAACCAATGAGAGATTAGCTGTTAGGCATTTGGACGGGCACATATCACTCTTATATCCCGGGAGGAAGAAGAATTAACCAAAGTCTCAGCCACCCACCGGGAACCACTATAGGTCTTGAACCAAAATTTAGACTTGCGTACAGCTCACAAAAAACGAGTGAAAAAATGGAGCTCAGGGGCACAGCAGTTCACTAACTGGCAGAGTTATAAAGGACAACTATCTTCCAAAAATCTGTTTAGGGAAGGCAACGAGGCGGACTTGAAAGCGAGGCAGAATAGCAGGAAAGAGATTTCAAGAGGTACGTTGGAATCGCCTTTAAAGCAAAGGAAGAGCGGCACAACTGCGACAGTGATAAACTTGGCCAAAAAGGGTGAAAGCGTTTTCTCCTGAATATATTCAGGAGAAAACGCATATGGCCTTTTTGGCCAAGCAAGCAAGTGGGCAATGCAAATATGTTCTACAAAGAAGTATCACTTCCCACCGGTCAAAAGGGACATCCACAAAATGGGTAAAAACCAAAAAGGCTAGAGAGGCCCTGGAAAACACGGAGCCTTGTTATGCTGATGGATGGGATGTAAATTGCCAACTGCCTCACTGGAGGAGTGCATTGTGTTCTATAAACAAGTAATCAACCGAGCTACAGAGCCAAGGGCACTTCCAGTCTAGGGAATATACCTTTGGAAAACTGAAAATCAATAAGACTGAGCCACCCCAATATTTCGGGCTGCACTGCTTACAAGAACCTCAACTTGGGTACACCTTAAATATCCCAGGAAAGATAAAAACGGTTCAAAAATTTGTGTTCCTTACATAAGATGGAATATCCCTCAGCCATGAAATCAATGTCATAAGACCAGTAGCAGCAAAATGAGTGGACTCAGGTACGATGATTCTAAGTGAAATAAGTCACACAGAAAAAGAAACTTATCATAAAATATCACGTATGAAGATCCTGTAACATGGCTACACATGAACTGAGTTAGGAAAGAGAACAGACACTCACATTTAGAAAACACTCTTATGCCTGCTTAAAGGGGAAGGAGAGGTGGGGTGATGCATAAAACCAGAGTTTGATATAAGCACAGGTATCATTACAAAAACCAAATACGGAATAGACAAGAACTACACCTGGCTCAGTGAAAGGGACTCAACTCCCCATATTCCATGCAGAGGGATATATCTTACTAGTAAGAATCTTAAAACCTATGTATTGATATGTCCCTATAATGGAATCAAGTTTGTCTAGACTTGCATAAACATGGCAGTGAGAATCAGCTCAAACCCACTATAAAATGGAATTTCAAAAACAAAACAAAAAAACAGGGAAATTCTTTGCAATTCCTTCAGGGTCTCTGATGAAACCTGGAATGACCCTATCTACATGACAGCTGGATGTGGCATAAGGCTGGACACATGAGACTGAGAGGATTGGTGAGTTTGGGTGAGGAAATGCAGACCCTTTAATGCAATAATGCATGGCACACTTTCCATGGGTATGAACTCTCCAGGTTGAAGGGAAATCTACTACAGCTATAACATGTACGGGAAACCTAGAGAATGGACACACCTTGAATATGAAAGGTTCCTAAAACTCAACTAATAGTCCCTCTCCTTGTGCTCCGGGTTGACTTTCCAACTGCTTTACTATCAATCTGCCAAATTGGAGAGACAGCCTCTTTAAAATCCTGGTTCGCACAGGTTGCCAATTTGGCAGAGGATGAAAGGGAAGAGGGAGAACCAATGAGACAGTAGCTGTTATGCATTTGGACGAGCACATGTCACTCTAATTGCCCGGCAGGAAGAATAATTAACCAAAGTCTCAGCCACCCCCCGGGAAAAATTATAGGTCCTGAACCAAAATTTCGGACTTGCGGTCAGCTCACAAAGGACGAGTTGAAAAATGGAGCTCAGGGGCACACAATTCACACACTGGCAGAATAATAAAGGACAACTATCGTACAAAAATATGTTGAGGGTAGGCAAAGAAGAGAACTTGAAAAAGGGGGCAGTATAGCAGGAAACAGATTTCTAGAGGTACGTTGGAATCACCCTTAAAGCACAGGAAGAGGGGCACAACTTCAACAATGATGCACTTGGCCAAAAGAGGCGTATGTGTTTTCACCTGAATATATTCAGGAGAAAACGCATACGTCCTTTTTGAGCAAGCAAGCAAGCGGGCAATGCAAATCTGCAGTACAAAGAAGTATCACTTCCCACCAGTCAAAAGGGACATCCACCAAATGTGTAAAAACCAGAAAGGCTAGAGAGGCTCTGGAGAACAGGGAGCCTTGTTATGCTGATGGGTGGGATGTAAATTGCCAACTGCCCCTCTGGAAGAGTGCATTGTTTTCCCTAAAACAAGTAAACAACAGAGCTACAGAGACAAGGGCACTTCTAGTCTACGGAATATACCTTGGGAAAACTGAAAATCAATAAGACAAAGCCACCCCAATATTTAGGGCTGCACTGCTTACAAGAACCTCAACTTTGGTACACCTTAAATATCCGAGGAAAGATAAAAATGGTTCAAAAATATTGGTATTTATATACAATGGAATATCCCTCAACCATGAAATCAATGTCATAAGACCAGAAGCAGCAAAATGAGTGGATTCAGGTACGATGAATCTAAGTGAAATAAGTCACACAGGAAAAGAAACTTATCATAAGATATCACTTATGAAGATCCTGTAAACATGACTACACATGAACTGAGTTAGGAAAGAGAAGAGAGTCTCACATTTAGAAAACACTCTTATGACTGATTAAGGGGAAAGGAGAGGTGGGGTGATGCATAAAATCAGAGTTTCATATAAGCACACGTAACGTTCCAAAAACCATCTATAGAATAGAAAAGACCTACACCTTCCTCAGTGAAAGGGACTCAAAACACCATATTTTCCGCAGAGGAACTTATCTGACTACTAAGAATCTTAAAACCTATGTATTGATATGTCTCCGTAAGGGAAACAAGTGTGTCTAGACTGGCATAAACTTGGCAGTGAGAATCAGCTCAAACACACTATAAAATAGAATTTCAAAAACAAAACAACCAAACAGGGAAATTCTTCACAATTCCTTCAGGGTCTCAGATGTAACCTGGAATGACCCTGTCTACAACGACAGCTGGATGTGGCATAAGGCTGGACACTTGGGACTGAGTGGATTGGTGAGATTGGTTGAAGAAATGCAGACCGTTTAAAGCAATAATGTGTGTCACCGATTCCATGGGTCCCAACTCTCCAGGTTGAAGGGAATATTACTACAGCTATAACATGTACGGGAAACCTAGAGAATGGACACACTGTGAATATGAAAGATTTGTAAAACTCAACTAATTGTCCCTCTCCTGGTGCTCCGGTTTGACTTTCCATCTGCTTTACTAACTATCTCCCAACCTGGAGAGACAACACCTTTAACCTCCTGTTTCGCACATGTTGCCAATTTGCAGAGGATTGAAGGGAAGAGGGAGAACCAATGAGAGAGTGGCTGTTAGTTATGTGGACGGGTACATGTCACTCTAATTTCCGGGCAGGAAGAAGAATTATCCAAAGTCTCAGGCACCCACTGGGAACCAGTATAGCTCCTGGGCCAGAATATGGGACTTGCGTTTCACCTCACAAAAAACGAGTTGAAAAATGGAGCTCAGGGGCACAGCAATTCACAAAATGGCAGACAATAAAGGACAACTATCGTCCAATATTCTTTTGAGGGAAGGCAACGAGGTGGACTTAAATGCGAGGCAGAATAGCAGGAAACAGATTTCAAAAGGTACATTGGAATCACCTGTAAAGCACAGGAAGGGGGCACAACTTCGACAATGATGTACTTGTCCAAAAAGGGCATATGCGTTTTCTTCTGAATATATTCAGAAGAAAACATATATGCCCTTTTTGGCCAACCAAGGAAGCGGGCAATGCAAATCTGAACTAAAAAGAAGTATCACTTCCCACCGGTCAAAAGGGACATCCGCAAAATGTGTAAAAACCAGAAAGGCAAGTCAGGCCCTGGAGGACAGGGAGCCTTGTTATGCTGATGGGAGGGATGTAAATTGCCAACTGCCTCTCTGGAGGAGTGCATTGTGTTCCCTAAAAGAAGTAAACAACAGAGCTACAGAGCCAAGGGCACTACCAGTCTAGGGAATATACCGTGGGAAAACTGAAAATCCATAAGACAGAGACACCCCAAAATTTAGGGCTGCACTGCTTACAAGAACCTCAACTTGGGTACACCTTAAATATACCAGGAAAAATAAAAATGGTTCAAAAAATATTGGTACTTATGTATGATGGAATATCCCTCAGCCATGAAATCAATGTCATAAGAGCAGTAGCAGCAAAATGATTGGATTCAGGTATGATGATTCTAAGTGAAATAAATCACATAGAAAAAGAAACTTATCATAAGATATCACTTATGAAGATCCTATAAATATGGCTACACATGAACTGAGTTAGGAAAGAGAAGAGTGTCTCACATTTAGAAAACACTCTTATGCCTGCTAAAGGGGGAATGAGAGGTGGGGTGATGCATAAAAACAGAGTTTGATATAAGCACAGGTACCGTTTCAAAAACCATCTATGGAATAGACAATACCTACACCATCCTCGGTGAAAGGGACTCAAAACCCCATATTTTCCACCGAGGAATATATCTGACTAGTAAGAATCTTAAAATCTATGTATTGATATGTCTCCATAAGGGAATCAAGTGTGACTAGACTGGCATAAACATGGCACCGAGAATCAGCTCAAAGCCACTATAAAAAGGAATTTCAAAAACAAAACAAAAAAACAGGGAAATTCTTTACAATTCCTCAGGGTCTCTGATGAAACGTGGAATGACCCTGTCTACAATGACAGCTGGATGTGGCATAAGGCTGGACACTTGGGACTGAGAGGATTGGTGAGATTGGGTGAGCAAATGCAGACCCTTTAAAGCAATAAAGCATGACACCCATTCCATGGGTCCAAACTCTCCAGGTTGAAGGGAAATCTACTACAGCTATAACATGTACGGGAAACCTAGAGAATGGACACACCTTGAATATGAAAGGTTTCTAAAACTCAACTATTAGTCCCTCTCCTTGTGCCCCGGTTTGACTTTCCAACTGCTTTACTATCAATCTGCCAACTTGGAGAGACAACCCCTTTAAACTCCTGGTTCGCACAGGTTGCCAATTTGGCAGAGGATGAAAGGGAAGAGGGAGAACCAATGAGACAGTAGCTCTTAGGCATTTGGACGGGCACATGTCACTCTAATTTCCAGGCAGGAAGAAGAATTAACCAAAGACTGAGCCACCCGCCGGGAACAAGTATAGGTCCTGAACCAAAATTTCTGACTTGTGGTCAGCTCACAAAAGACAAGTTGAAAAATGGAGCTCAGGGCCACACAATTCACAAACTGGCAGAGTAAAAAGGGACAACTATTGTCCAAAAATATGTTGATGGTAGGCAAAGTGCCGAACTTGAAAACGAGGCAGAATAGCAGGAAACAGATTTCTAGATGTACGTTGGAATCGCCTTTAAAGCACAGGAAGAGGGGCACAACTTCGACAATGATGCACTTGGCCAAAAGAGGCGTATGCATTTTCTACTGAATATATTCAGGAGAAAACGAATACATCCTTTTTGGCCAGGCAAGCAAGCGGGCAATGCAAATCTGCACTACAAAGAAGTATCACTTCCCACCGGTGAAAAGGGACATGAGCAAAATGTGTAAAAACCAGAAAGGCAAGACAGGCCCTGGAGAATAGGGAGCCTTGTTATGCTGATGGACGGGATGTAAATTGCCAACTGCCTCTCTGGAGGAGTGCATTGTGTTCCCTAAAAGAAGTAAACAACTGAGCTACAGAGCCAATGGCACTTCCAGTCTAGGGAATATACCTTGGGAAAACTGAATATCAGTAAGACTGATCCACCCAAATATTTAGGGCTGCACTGCTTACAAGAACCTCAACTTGGGTACACCTTAAATATCCCAGGAAAAACAAAAATGGTACAAGAAATTGTTGTACTTATGTACGATGGAATATCCCTCAGCCATGAAATCAATGTCATAAGGCCAGTAGCAGCAAAATGAGTGGAATCAGGTACGATGATTCTAAGTGAAATAAGTCACACAGAAAAAGAAACTTATCATAAGATATCACTTATGAAGATCCTGTAAACATGGGTACATATGAACTGAGTTAGGAAAGATAACAGAGTACGGAATCTTATCATAAGATATCCCTCATAGTGGGAATGTACACTTGGCTACGAATGAACTGAATTACAAACACAACAGAGTCACACACTTAGAAAACAATATTCTGCCTGCTTAAGGGGAAAGGAGAGGTGGGTTGATGCATAAAACCACAGTTTTAAATTAGCGCATATACCGTTACATAAACCAAGTATGTAATAGACCTCACCTACTCCCTGCACAATGAACTGCACTCAACACCCCCTATTCATTGCAGAGGAATATATCTGACTCCAAGAATTTTAAATCATATGTATTATCATGTCTCCATAAAGGAATCATATGTGTGTATAACAGAATGAACACAGCACTGAAATTCAGCTAAACACCCTTATAAAAATAAATTTGAAAAGCCAAATGCAAAAACAGCGAAACAGTGTGAAATGGAAATAAAGACAAAAATAAACACATGTTACCTAATGAAACTTAAAAAACTATTGCACAGCAAAGGAAACCATAAACAAGATCAAAAGACAACCCTCAGAATGGGAGAAAATATTTGTAAATGAAGCAACTGACAAAGGATTAATCTCCAAAATTTATAAGCAGCTCATGCAGCTCAATAACAAAAAAACAAACAACCCAATCCAAAAATGGGCAGAAGACCTAAATAGACATTTCTCCACAGAAGATATACAGACTGCCAACAAACACATGTAAGGATGCTCAACATCTTTGCTCATTAGAGAAATGCAAATCAAAACTACAATGAGATATCATCTCACACCAGTCAGAATGGCCATCATCAAAAAATCTAGAAACAATAAATGCTGGAGAGGGTGTGGAAAAAAAGGAACACTCTTGCACTGCTGGTGGGAATGTGAATTGGTACAGCCACTATGGAGAACGGTATGGAGGTTCCTTAAAAATCTACAAATAGAACTAACATATGACCCAGCAATCCCACTACTGGGCATATACCCTGAGAAAACCATAATTCAAAAAGAGACATGTACCAAAATGTTCATAGCAGCCCTATTTACAATAGCACAGAGATTGAAACAACCTAAGTGTCCATCATCAGATGAATGGGTAAAGAAGATGTGGCACATATATACAATGGAATATTACTCAGCCATAAAAAGAAATGAAATTGAGCTATTTGTAAAGAGGTGGATGGACCTAGAGTCGGTCATACAGAGTGAAGTAAGTCAGAAAGAGAAAGAAAAATACTGTATGCTGACACATATATATGGAATTTAAGAAAAAAAATTGTCATGAAGAACATAGGAGTAAGACAGGAATAAAGACACAGACTTACTAGAGAATGGACTTGAGGATATGGGGAGGGGGAAGGGTAAGCTGTGACAAAGTGAAAGAGCGGCATGGACATATATACACTACCAAACGTAAGGTAGATACATAGTGGGAAGCAGCCGCATAGCACAGGGAGATCAGCTCCGTGCTTTGTGACTGCATGGAGGGGTGGGATAGGGAGGGTGGGAGGGAGACGCAAAAGGGAGGGGATATGGGAACATATGTATATGTATAACTGATTAAATTTGCTATAAAGCAAAAAAATAAAAAATAAAAAAATATAAAATAAATAAAAATAAAAACAAAACAAAACAAAACAAAAAAACAGCGAAACAGAGAGAAATCCTTAAGAATTACGTTCAGGGCTTTGTTGCAACCTGGATTGTCCACCTTTACACCCACAGCTGGATGAGACATAAAACTGGACACTTGAGGCTGACAAGATTGTTGAGTTTGTGTGAGCAAAAGAACACGACTTAGAGCAATACTGTGTACTACCCATTCTAGTGGTCCCAACTCTCCAGGTTTAAGGGAATCTTCCTACAGTTAAAGCATGCATGGGAAACCCAGTGGATGGTACACTGTGTAATTGGGAAAGTTTTCTAAAAGGTACCTCATTTTTCCTTTTGTCGTGCTCGGCTTCGTCATTCCATCTGCATTACTAAAAATCTCCCCACTTGGAGTTTCAGCACCTTTACCCTCCTGTTATGCACAGTTTGCAAATTATGCAGAGGATGAACAGGAAGAGGGGAAACAAATGAGAGATTAGCTGTAGGTGTTTGGATGAGCACATGTCACTCTAGTTTCTCATCAGGAAGAAGAAATAACCAAAGGCTCAGCCTGACGCCCCGGAACCAGACTAGGGCCTACAGCCATCCAGCGGTATTGCAGCCAGCTCACAAATAGGCGAGTTGAAAAATGGAAATCAGGGGCACAGCAATTCACAAACTTGCAGAGTTATAAAGAACAACTATCATCCAGAAATATATTGAGGTAAGGCAGTGAAGAGGATTTGAATGCAAGGCAGAATTGAAGGAAACAGATTTCAAGACGTAGATTGGAGTCATCTCTAAAGCATATGAAAACCGACAGAACTTCGACAATGTTGCCCTTGGCCGAAAAGGGAGTATGTGTATTTTCTTGAATATATTCGGGAAAAAATGCATACGCCCTTTTTGGCCAAGCAAGCCATCAGGCATTTCAAATCCACACTACATAGAAGTGTCCCTTACCTCCAGTCAAAAGGGCCATCTGCAAATAGTGTAAAAACCACAAATGCAGGACAGGCCATGGAGAAAAGGGAGCCTGGTTACGCCAATGGACAGGATGTAAATTGCCAAAAGCCTCTCTGGAGAACTGTATGTTGTTTTTTAAAACAGAGCTACAGAGCATAGCACACTTCCACTCATGGGCGTGTATTATGGGAAAACTATAAATCCACAACACACAGCCAGCCCAAACTTTAGGGCTGCTCTGTTTACAAGAACCTCGACTTCGGTACACTTTAAATATCCCAGGAAAGGAAAAAAAATGGATATAGATGTTGTGGTACTTATATACAATGGAATGTCACTCAGACATAAAATCAATGTCATAAGGCCAATAGCAGCATAATGAGTGGCTTTAGGTACGATGATGCTAAGTGAAATGAGCCACAAAGAAAAAAGAAACTTATTGTAATATATCACTTATAGAGGGAATGTAAACATTGCTACACATGAACTGAATTTCAAATGTGAACAGAGTTACACATTTAGAAAACAAACTTATTCCTCCTTAAGTGGAAAGGTGACGTGGGGTGATGTGTAAAAGCAGAGTTTGAAATTAGCACAGATCCCATTCCATATACCAAATATGTAATAGACAAGACCTACTCCTTTCTCAATGAACTGGACACAAAACAACCTATTCACTGAAGAGGAATATATCTGACTGGTAATAACCTTGAAACCTATGTATTTATATGTCTCCATAATGGAATCAAGTGTATGTAGATTGGCATAAACACAGATCAATGGAACAGGACAGAAAGCCCAGAGATAAACCTACATACCTATGGCTATCTCATCTATGACAAAGGAGCTAAGGATATACAATGGAGAAAAGACAGTCTCTTCAGTAATTGGTGCTGGGAAAACTGGACCCCTACACATAAAAGAATGAAATTAGAACACTCCATAACACCATACACAAAAATAAACTCTAAATTGATTAGAGATCTAAATATAAGACCAGACACTATAAAACACTTAGAGGGAACCATAGGCAGAACACTCTATGACATAAATCACAGCAAGATCCTTTTTGACCCACCTCCTAGAGAAATGGAAATAAAAACAGAAATTAACAAATGGGACCTAATGAAACTTAAAAGCTTTCACACAGTACAGGAAAACATAAACAAGATGCAAAAACAACCCTCAGAATGAGAGAAAATATTTTCAAATGAAGCAATTGACAAAGGATTAATCTCCAAACTTTACAAGCACCACATATAGCTCAATATCACAAAAACAAACAACCCAATCCAAAAACGGGCAGAAGACCTAAATAGACATTTATCCAAAGAAGATATACAGATTACCAAGAAACACATGAAAGGATGTTGAACATTACTAATCATTAGAGAAATGCAAATCAATACTACCGTGAGGTATCACCTCACAGCAGTCAGAGTGGCAATCATCAAAAAAATCTACAAAACAATAAATGCTGGAGAGGCCTTTATTGGAGAAAAGGGAACACACTTGCACTGTGGGTGGGAATGTAAATTGATATGGGCACTAGGGAGAACAGTATGGAGGTTCCTTTTAATAACTAACAATAGAAGTACCATACGACACAACAATCCAACTACTGGGCATTTGCCTTGTGAAAACCATAATTCAAAAAGAGTTATGTACAAAAATGTTCATTGCAGCTCTATTTACAATAGTCAGGACATGGAAGCAACCTAAGTGTCCATCGACTGATGAATGCATAAAGAAGATCTGGCACATATATACAATGGAATATTACTCAGCCATAAAAAGAAGCAAAACTGAGTTATTTGTACTGAGGTGGATGGACTTAGAATCTGTCCTACACAGTGAAGTAAGTCAGAAAGGGAAAAACAAATACTGTATGTTAACAGAGATATACGGAATCTAATGAAGAAAAAAAAAGATTTTGAAGAACCTAGTGGCAGGACAGGATTAAGGACACAGACATAGAGAAAGGACTTGAGGACACTGGAACGCGGATGGTTAAGATGGGACGAAGTGAGAGAGTGGCATGGACATAAATACGTTACCAAATGTAACACGGATAGCTACTGGGAAGCAGCCACATAGAACAGGGAGATCAGCTCGGTGCTTTGTGACCACATAAAGGGGTGGGATATGGAGTGTAGGAGGGAGATGCAAGAGGGAGGGGATCTGGTGATGTTTGCATATGTATAGCTGATTCACTTTGTTATACAGCAGAAACGAACACTCCATTGTAAATCAATTATACTCCAACAAACGTGTAAAAGAAAAAAAAAAAAAAAGAAAGCCCAAGGATAAACCTACACACCTATGGTCAACTAATCTATGACAAAGGAAGCAAGACTATACAATGGAGATAAGACAGTTTCTTCAATCATTGCTGCTGGGAAATATGGACAGCTACATGTAAAAGAATGAAATTAGAACACTCCCCAACACCATACATAAAAATATATTCAAAATGGATTAGAGACCTTAATGTAAGACTGGACAGTATAAAACTCTGAGAGGAAAACTTACGAAGGATGCTCTGACGTAAATCACAGCAAGATCTTTTTTGATCCACCTCCTATAGTAATGAAATAAAAAAGAAAACTAAACAGATGGGACCTAATGAAACTTAAAAGCTTTTGCAAAGCAAAGGAAACTACAAACAAGACAAAAAGACAACCCTCAGAATGGCAGAAAATATTTGCAAACGAATCAATGGACAAATGATTAATCTCCAATATATATAAACAGCTCATACAGCTCAATATTAATAAAACAAACAACCCAATACAAAAATGGAAAAAGATCTAAATGGACATTTCTTCCAAGAAGACATAGAGATGGCCAGTACGCACATGAAAATCTGCTCAACATCACTAATTATTAGAGAAATGGAAATGGAAACTACAATGAGGTGTCACGTCACACCTGTTAGAATGGGCATCAACAGAGAATCTACAAACAACAAATGCTGGAGAGGGTGTGCAGAAAAGGAAACTTCTTCCACTATTTTTGGGAATGTAAATTGATACAGTCTCTATGGGGAACAGTATGGAGGTTCCTTAAAAAACTAAAAATAGAATTACCATATAATCCAGCAATCCCACTACTGGACATATACCCAGAGAAAACCATAAATCAAAAAGACACATTCACCACAATGTTCATTGCAGCACTCTTTACAATAGCCAGGTAATGAAAGCAACCTAAGTGCCCACAGACAGACGAATGGATAAAGATGTGGTACATATATACAATGGAATATTACTCAGCCATACATAGGAATGAAATTGGGTCATTTGTAGAGACCTTGATGGATCTAGAGACTGTCATACAGAGTGAAGTAAGTCAGAAAGAGAAAAACAAATATTGTATATTAATGCATATATGCGGAACCTAGAAAAATGGTACAGATGAACCAGTTTGCAGGGCAGAGATAGAGACACAGATGTAGAGAACAAACATATGGACACCAAGGGGGGAACGCCATGTGAGGGTGGTGGTGGGATGAATTGGGAGACTGGGATTCACATGTGCACACTTATATGTATAAAATAGATATACAATAAGAACCTGCTGTATAAAAGAATTAAATTTAAAAAAATAAAAATAAATAGCATTTAATAAAAGAAAACAGAAAAAAAGTTTTTCCCTTCACATAGACGTCTTTATATTAATGCATTATTTCCATGTTTATATCTCCAAATTAAAAAAAAAAGAGGAATAAATAAAATCTACCTTGAATCAAAAAGAAAAAAAGAAAAAAAAAACAGAACCCACCAGTAATACAGAGGAAAATCGTATCAGGGCACTTGCTCCAGTGGTAAAAAAATTCTTAAGTTGGTCAGAGGTGGGAAATCGTCTCCCATGCACTCAGCAGCACTCCCCCCGACAAGGAGCATCCTCATTGCAAAGCTGGGGGACTGTGTCGAGGCGTCTGTGAGTAAATGTTAGCTGAGCCCCAGTCCTGCTGCAGCTGAACTCTTCCCACCCTTTCCAGGTAAAACACCTGAATATGTACAAGCACTTGCAAGCCTAGAGGAAGGGCTGTGGAGCCACACCAGCGACAGCACACAGGCCGACTTTGTGCCTGAAGGCCAGCCAGGATGGTCCTGGCCCCAGATGCTCTTCTGGAAGCTTTCCATTTCCCTGCCTGAGATACCCCTCTGCCACGGCCCCCACTGCTTTTTTACTTCCTCACCTCTGCCTGGGGAGAATTTCCAGCGGCATGTATGGGTGACACATCCTCTTCTTTAGCAGGTGGCAGCCTGGCAACTCCTGCAGAAAGTCCAGCAGAGCCCCACTCACACTGGGCCACCCACAAAGCCACGGCCCCTCACTCCCTCCCACCACCCCAGCCCCGACACAGATGATGGGGCAGAGAATATGGTGTCAGGCACAGCTACAGGGGCTCTTGTTGACTGGAGAGGTGTTTATATTGACCTAAACCCTGGCACACATTGGTAGGGGGCTGGCAGGCAGTGTCAGGCTGCCCAAATAGGCCGATCCACTCCCCTCAGGGGCTCACAGTTGCAGAAAATGAACCTTGCAAAACGGGCCACTCTCAAGGAACAGGTGTGGGCTCTTGAGAGTCAGGATAGACAAGGGGCTGCAGCTGCGGCTTGTTTTCTTATCATTTTATCTGGTCCATGAGTGGAAAACAACTTCAAGAAGACCGTATCCTATTGAGAGGAACCCAGGAGTCAGGGAGAGGAGTGATGGTGGGTGGAGACAGAGTCCTGGTGCCCTGGCTGCAGTGGAAGTGTCTGGAAGACCAGGCAGAGAGAGGCTGCACAGAGTGATAGCCAGGGTCACAGACCTGTCAGAGCTGCTGTTTGTTAGTTCAAGTCCTGCTCTGAGGTGTTCTGTGTCAGCTGTGAGTGACAGGTGAGCTGGGGGTTCTCTGCAAGTTGGGTTATGTGCACAATTCCTGTGTGTCCAGCCCTGCTGGGGTACCTGCCCAGGGGAGCTCCGTATCCTGGGAAGGGCCTGACTATGAGAGCCCCATGGGCTGCTGGGTAGCTGCACAGGTGAGCTCCATACCCTGGGAGGGACTTGAACACGAGAGCCCCGTGGGCTGTGGGGTAGGGCGTGCAGCCCAGGTGAGCTCCATATCCTGGGATTGGCCTGAACATGAGAGCCCCATGGGCTGCTGGAGACCTGGTAAAGGATATCAGGACAGTCAGTGAAGCCACCGAGGATATACATCCAGTAGCTCCTATTTCCTACAACCTGCTGCTCATTCTACCATCCACCAGGCCATGGCATTCTGTATTAGACTTCAATGATGCCTTCTTCTGTATTCCATTCATCTCAGAGTCACAAGAATTTTTGGCTTGTGAGTGGCAGGACACAACATGCAACACAAGCAATAATGCTGGGCCGTCCTGCCTCAATGGTACAAAAATCCCCACACCATCATTGGGGAAATGTCCTCTAAAGACCTAAAAGTTCTACCTCTGTAAAAGGGAACCCTCCTTCAATATGCAGATGACATTCTGATCGCCAGGCCTATTAAAGACGCCTCTGAACTACCTAGCCAAGAAAGGATAGAAGGTGTCCAAGAAAAAGGCTCAAATATCCCAGGCTCAGGTGACATGCCTGGGCTTCATTCTCACAGATATTCGGAGAAACGCATCCCAGGATAGGGAAGAAGCCATTTGCAGCCTTACCTCTTCTAAAACTAGAAGACAGCTTAGGGGTTCCTGGGGAGGCCAAGGTTTTCTGCATCTGGATCCCTAACTACAGTCTAATAGCTGGGCCTCTACATGAAACACTGACACGAAAAGATGATGATCCTTTTGAATAGAATCCAGAAGCAGCCTTCAAGAAAGGAAAGAGCAGTCAATTCAGACCCTTGCCCAGGAACTCCCTAATTTAGCTAAGCCCTTTGACCTTTACATCCCCGGTCAAAGGTTAATCGCCCTTGGAGCCTTAGTGCAAAAACTGGGACCACTTGAAATGGAGCAACACAAGAATGCCCTTCAGGTATGATAAACTATGGTCACCAAGGGCTTTGCCCACCGACTCATAAGGCCAGGATACTGGGGTATCTAAAAAGCTAGAAATCAACAGCCCAAAAGGCCAGCTCCCTCCTAATGGAAAAGGACCCCACATGGTGATCCTAACCACCCATCATGCCCTGAAGTTGCAGGGGTCACTCTGTGGACACACTGACCTCGAGTGAGGAGGCCCTCCAACTCCAAACTCTAGAGAGACAAACGGGGGCAATGGGCCCCCAAGATTACTCATGTGACCATCACTTGACCTGGAGTTTCTCTCAGAAAACAAGAAGACTGTGCCCCGAAAGAGCAGACTACTGCTTGCAGGACTTACTGCACCCAGAGGGGAGCTAATAAGCTTGGCTGGGGAAACGTATATCACGCTTTCACAGTAGAAAACCCTACAGACACCGCGGTGATGGTGGCCAATATGACCGGCTGGACTGCTGGCTACTTCTAAAAGCCGTTGACTCAGTGGACGTCATGGTCCTGGATCACCACTGACCCTGGACTGTCTGGGAGTTGCGCGGGCAGGGCTCTGACACATGGTGCTGTTTGTACATTACTTCAGGGACCTAATTAAAGAAAGCACAGACTACTGGTCAGAGCATCTAGGCTGGCAAAAACCGTCAGCCTAAGGTCGCCAAACAAATGTGGGGTGGGGTGAAACCTGCCACCTCAGCATCTATGCACATCTCTCTCCTGGACACTTAAAGGTCATTAGAATCTATAACACTTCCAATGCTGGTGCTCAGGCGGACGAGAAGTGAGGCAGGAGGCCTTGGGACAATCAACCTCACCTGGAGGCTGGTGGGGAGACGTTTTGCCCCTCCCCCCAGGTATCAGGGCTCCCACCACTGCATGAAGCAGTTACAAAAGAGGGTCTGCACCCTCAACACCCCAAGAATGAGGAATGGAACAAAAAGCAGAGGAGGTGTTCGTCTCTGGCAACGTTCATTAAAAATTCCTGGGAGATAAAAAGAGAATCTGAGCAATAAAATAAAGTCTAACATGTTTTTCCTTTGTGCTTTGTCTAATTCACGTGCGTCTAGGGTTCCGTATGCAGAGGTCCCACACCCGGCACTTCAGACCCGATTTCCTAGTGCAGAATGGCTGAGTCGAAACCTCAGCTAGCGGGGTCCCATGCAGACTCTGAGGCTCAGTGCCTGAGCTGCAGCCAACCCAGCCCTCGAGAGCTCCATCCCCTCCCTCCCACTGACGCTGCTGGGATTCCTACACAGCAGTCCAGCCCAGAGCCCATGGGGGCGTGCACGCTCTCACCTCTCCATTCTGTTTTAAAAATAATGTTTCCTTTGCTTCTGAACCAAACTCAGTCTTGATCTGTTGGCTCCAATGACACTGGGCACGGGGACTCCTGTTGGGGTCAACTCTAGAGGATCAGTAACAGATATTGAGAACCTTGTAACTTCAATGAACAGATGTGTGAGCCAAACTGTAGTTAACATAGAGCAGTGTATAATGCTCGGGTAAAATAACATGTTTCTAAGACTTACATTTGATATTTCCATCACTTTACTATAAGCAAGTTCAGTGAAGACGTCTGTCTTATTTGTCAGGTCAACATTAGAGAAATGAAGTGATTTATTTCCATGGATGTACATCGAATACTCTTGGCTGAAGCTTCAATCTTGTTTTAAATGCTTTTCCATTGAAAAGGATACCTCTCTTTCAGCTCCCCCATTTCTGAGAAGTATAAAATCTTATAATTTATTATTACCAAAGGGGAAAGGTAGGAGAAGGGATAAATTAACAGTTTGGGATTAACACATACACACTGCTATGTATAAAATAGATCATCAACAAGGAACTACTGTATAGCACAGGGAACTACAATGAATATTTTGCAATAACCTATAAGGGGAAATAATCTGAAAAAGAATCGATATTTTTATTGACATCATCTATCAATGACAGAAAAAATGTAACCTAAGCAAGGCCGGTGGTGAACGCTTCTGAACCTGAAGATTTCAGTCATCTAAAATTTGGGCTCTGCCTATTTCCCAAGGCACTTAATGGACATACGTGTAGCCGTAGCCTAAAAATTCCCCAGTTTGGGGTACGGGGAGGCACTGATTTGGAAAAATCCCTGGTGTTCTCCTTCCATTCACGGGACCCTTCCTACAGCTGAAACATGCCTGTCACACCTAGAGGATGGTACACCGTTTGATCGGAAAGAGTTTGGAAAAGGCACCTCATCTCCTCATCGCCTGGTGCTCGGGTTCACCCCTCCAGCATCTTTCCTAACAATCTCCTCACTTGGGGATATCAGCACCGTCAACATCCTCTTGCACACAGTTTGGAATTTGTCCAGACGATGAAGCAGAAGGATGAGAAAAATTTAGAGACAAGTCTTAGATGTTCAGACAGGCACATGCCACTCTAATTTCCAATCTGGAAGACAAATTCATCAAAGGCTAGAATTACCCACGGAAACAGAATAGGTCTAGAGGAAATCCCGCTATTTTGTGTCCAGTTTCCAAAAACACAAGTTGAAAAATGGAACTCAGGGGAACTAAAATTCATGAAACTGCATAGTTGAAAATATCTATCATCAAAATATGTCTTGAGGTAAGTCACAGAAAAGGAGTTGTAAGCAAGGGAGAGTGGCAGGAAACAGATTTGAAGAGGTAGAAAGGACTCCCCATTAAAGCACAAGAAAAGGGGCTGAACATCGCCAATGATGCACTTGGCCCAAAAGGGCGTATGCAGGTTTTCTGAATATATTCAAGTAAAGGCCATACACACTTTTTATCCAACCAAACAGGTGGGCACTGGAAATCAATACTACAAAATGTATCACTTCACATCAGTCAGAAGGGCCATCCACATAAAGTGTAAACACCAGAAATGCAGGACAGGGCGAGGAGAAAAGGGAGCCCTGTGAGGCTGATAGTGGAATTGTAAGTTGCCAACGGCCACTCTGGAGAAGTGTATTGTGTTTGCTAAAACATCAAAAATATGAGCTACAGAGCATAGGGCACTTGCACTCATGGGTGTATACCTTGGGAAAAACAAAAATGGACAGAAAACAGGCACGCCAAAGTTTACCACCTCTCTCTTAAAAAGGGCCTCCACTTGGATATAACCTAAATGTCCCTGGAAGGGTAAAATCGATAAAAGAGATGGGGTGCTTATGTAGAGTGGAATATTACTCATCCAGAAATCAGTGAAATAAGGCCAGTTGGAACAACTCTGGAGGAGTTACATACGATCATTCTAGGTGACATATGTCAGAAAGAAAGAGACACATATCATAAGATGTCACTTAAAGGTGGAATCAAAAATGGCTACACATGAAATAAACTACAAAACAGAAACATAGTCAAATATGTAGAAAATAGACATAAGGCTGCTAAATGGGAAAGGTGGGGAATGGTGAGGTATTATCCAGGAGGTTGAAACTAGCAAAGATACCATTCCAAGTACCAAATTGAATAACTGACAAGGCCTACACGGTACCTCAAAGAACTGCACTCAGCCCACTCAAGTCACTGGACAATAATACATATGACTCGTAAGCATCTGAGAAAGAATTTATTGTTGTCTCACAGTACATGAATCTAGTGGATGTACAGCAGCAAAAAACAGAGCTTTGAAAATCAGCTGTAACCAATATAAAAATAAATTTAAAAATATTTATAAAAACAGTGAGACAGACAAAAATTCTTACAACATTTGTTGAAGGGCTACGATGTAACATGGATTGAACACATGTAGACCCACAGCAGGATGATATATAAGGCTGGAAGCTATGCACGCTAAGAGATGTTAGAGAGGCTGGGTGAGGAAATGCAGACCTTTTAAAGTAATACTGCCTGGTACCAATTCCATGGGTCCCAAATCGGCAGGTTCAAGGGAATCTTCTGACAGCGAAAACATGCCTGCGAAACCGAGATGAATGTACACCGTGTGCTCAGGAAAGGTGTCTAAAATGCACCTCATTTTTGATCTCCTGGTGCTGGGGTTCTCCATTCCAGCCACATTATTAACAATATCCCCACTTGGAGAATCAGCACCTTTAACCTCCTGTTTCACACAGTTTGCAATTTGTGCAGAGGATAAATGGAAGGGGGGAACCAAAGAGAGATTAGCTGTAGGAGTTTTGACAGGCACATGTCACTCTAATTTCTCATTAGGAAGAAGAATTAACCAAAGGCTCAGCCTACCTGCTCAGAACCAGAATAGGGCCAGAAGCAATCCAAAGGTTTGGAGGCCAGCTCACAATAAAAGCGAGTTGCAAAATGGAGCTCAGGTGCAGACAATTCAAAGACCTGCAAAGATATAAATGATAACCAACGTCCAAAAATATATTCAGTTAAGGCAACAAAGAGGATCTGAATGAGAGGCAGAATTGCAGGAAACAGATTTCAAAAGGTAGATTGTACTCACATTTAAAGCATATGAAAAGCAGCAGAATTTCTCAAATGATGCAGTTGGGCAAAAGGGTGTATGCCTTTTTTTCGTGAATATCTTCAGGAAAAAAACACATACAGAGTTTTTGGCCAACCAACCAAGCGGGAAATGCAAATCCGCACAACAAAGAAGTCTCAATTTCTACTGCTCAGAAAGGCCATCCAAAAAATGTGTACAAACCAGAAATGCAGGAGAGGCCATGGAGAACAGGGAGCCTAGTCACCCTGATGGGTTGGGTAAAAATATCCAAGAGCCACTCTGAAGAAGTGTATGCTGTTTCCTAAAACATTTAAATACAAAGCCCCCGAGCAAAGGGGACTTCAACTCATGGACATATAACTTGGGAAGACTAAATATCGACAAGACACAGGCACCCCAAAGTTTAGGGCTGCTCTGCATACAAGAACCTCAACTTCGGTACACCTAAAATATCCCAGGAAAAAGAGAAATGCATAAATAACTTGTGGTAATTTTATACAATGGAATATCACTCAGACGTGAAATCAATGTCATAAGGCCAGTAGCAGCATAAAGAGTGGATTTAGGTATGATGATTCTAAGTGAAATTAGTCACACAGAAAAAGAATCTATTCATAAGATATCACTTACAGAGGGAATGTCAACATCACAACACATGAACTGAATTAAGAAAGAGAACAGAGTCTCACATTTAGAAAACACTCTTATGCCTGTTTAATGGGAAAGGAGAGGTGGGGTGATGCATAAAACCAGAGTTTGATATTAGCACAGGTACCATTCCATAAACCAAATACAGAATAGAAAAGACCTACACCTTCCTAAGTGAATGGGACTCAAAACACCTATTCCCCGCAGAGGAATATATCTGACTAGTAAGAATCTTAAAACCTATGTACTTATATGTCTCCGTAAGGGAATCAAGTATGTCTAGACCGGCATAAACAGGTCAGTGAAAATCAGCTCAACCTCATTATAAAAATGAATTTCAAAAACAAAACAAAAGAACAGCGAAATTCTTACACAATTCCTTCAGGTGTTCTGATGAAACCTGGAATGACCATATCTGCAAAGACAGCTGGATGAGACATAAGGCTGGACACTTGGGACTGAGAGGACTGGTGAGATTGGGAGAGAAAATGCAGACCCTATAAAGTATCAATGCATGCCACCATTCCATGGGTCCCAATCTCCAGGTAGAAGGGAATATCACTACAGTTATAACATGTATGGGAAACCTAGAGTATGGACACCCTGTGATGGTGAAAGGTTTCTAAATGTCTCCTAATTTTTCCTCACCTTGTGCTACAGTTTTGCATTCAAACTGCTTTACTATCAATCTCCCAACTTAGGAGAGCCAGCCCCTATAACCTCCCGGTTCGCACAGTTTGCTAATTGTGCAGAGGATGAAAGGGAAGAGGGAGAACCAATCAGAGAGTAGATGTAGGCATTTGGACGGGCACATGTCACTCTAAATTCACGTCAGGAAGAAGAATTAACCAAAGCCCCAGCCACCCGCAGGGAACAGTATAGCCACGCCTGGAACCAGTATAGGTCATGAAGCAAAATTGTGGATTTGCGGTCAGCTCCCAAAAATGGGATTTGAAAATTGGAGCTCAGGGGCACAGCAATTCACAAAACTGCAGAGTTATAAAGGATAACTCTCTTCCAAAAATTTCTTGAGGGAAGGCAACAAAGCAGACTTGAAAATGAGGCAGAATTGCACAAAACCTATTTCAAGAGGTAAAGTGGAATCGCCTTTAAAGCACAGGAAAAGCATCACAACTTCGACAATGATGCACTTGGCCAAAAACGGCGTATGCCTTTTCTCCTGAATATATTCAGGAGAAAACGCATACGCCCTTTTTGGCCAATCAAGCAAGCGTGCAATGCAAATCCACACTACAAAGAATTGTCAATTCCCACCGGTCAAAATGGACATCCGAAAATCTGTAAAAACCAGAAAGGCAAGAGAGAGATGAGAAAGGCATGAAGCAATGTGATCCCAAGGGTCATGGAGTATTGTGATGACAAGCGCATTGAGCATAGTGATGACAAGAGTTCCGGATCATTGTGTTGTCAGGGTTCATGGAGCATTGTGATGACAGGTGTCATGGATCATTGTGATAACAGGGGTCATGAAGCATTGTGATGAGAACGTCATGGAGCATTGGGATGAAAATGTTCATGGAGTATTTTGATGACAGACGTCATGGAGCATTGTGATGACAAGGTAATGGAGCATTGTAATGAGAAGACCATGGAGCCTTGTGATGACAAGTCTCATGGAACATTCTGATGAAAAGGGGCATGGAGCATTGTGATTACAGGGGTCTTGGAGCATTGTGATGACAAGGGCATGGAGGATTGGGATGAGAAGGCCATGGAGCGTTCTGATGACATGCATCATGGAGCTTTGTGATGACAAGGGCATGGAACATTGTGATGAAAAATGCATGGAGCCTTGTCATGACAGGGTTCAGGATCATACTGACGACAAGTGTCAGGGAACATTGTGATGACAAGGGTATTGAGCATTGTGATGACAAAGGTCATGGAGCATTGTGATGAGAAGACCATGGATAATTGTGATGATGAGCATCAAGGGGCATTGTGATGATAATTGTTATGGAACATTTTGATCACAAGGATTTGGAGCATTGTGATGTCAGAGGTCATGGAGCATTTTGATTTCATTGTGATGACAATAGCATGAAGCATTATGATGATGGGCACGGTGCATTGTGATGCCAGGGTTCATGGATCATTGAGATGAAAAGGGGCATGGAGCATTGTGATTACAGGAGTCTTGGCGCACTGTGATGACAATGGCATGGATCATCGTGAATGAGAAGGCCAAGGAGCATTCTGATGACATGCGTCCTGGAGCGTTGTGATGACAAGGGCATGGAGCATTGTGATTACAGGGGTCTTGGAGCATTGTGATGACAAGTGTCATGGAGCCTTGTGATGACAAGGCTGTGGAACATTGTGATGGCAGCAGTCATGGAGCATTGTTATGACAGGTGTAATGGAGCATTGTGATGCCAAGGGCATGGAGAATTGGTCTGAAATGTTTCATGGATTATTGTGATGAGAGGGGGCAAGGAGCATTGTGATGACAAGAGCACGGAACACTGTGATACACGGGTCATGGAGGAATGTAATGACAAGCGCAGGGAGCATTGTGAGAAGAATGGCATCGAGAATTGTGATGAAAAGCATCATGGAGCCTGTGATGACAAGGGCATGGAAAAATGTGATGAGAGGGTTCATGGAGCATTGTGATGACAATGGCATGCAGCATTGTGATGCCAAGGGTCATGGAGCTTTGTGATGACAAAGGTCATGGAGAATTTTGATGACAAGGGTGTTGTACATTCTGTTGTGAAGGGCAGGGAGCATTGTGATGACAGGGTCATGGAGCAATTTGATGAAAACTGTCATGGAACATTTGGATGATAGGGATTATGGAACATTGTGATGTCAGGGGTCATGGAACATTTTCATGACAGGGGTTATGGACCATTGTGGTGACAGGGGAGTGGGTGTATTGTGATGACTAGTGAGGGAACATTTTGATATCAGTGGTGAGAGAGCATTTTTATAAGACGTGCATGGAGCATTGTGATGACAAGCTTTATGGAGCATTGTGATGAAAAGTTTGTGGAGCATTGTGATGCCAAGTTTTATGGAGGACTGTGATGACAAAGGTAATGGAGTATTGTGATGACAAGGGCTTGGAGCATTGTGATGGCAAGGGTCAAGGAGCATTGTGATGACAAGGGAATGGAGCATTGTGGTGACAATGGCCATAGAGAATTTTGATGAAAAGGTCGTGAAGCATTGTGATGACAAAGGCATGGAATTTGCTATGACAGGGTTCATGGGTCGTTGCAATGAAAAGTGCATGGGGAATTGTGATGACAAGAGCATGTAACATTGTGATGAGAACTGTCTTGGAGCATTGTGATGACAAGGACGTGGAGAATTGTGATGACAAGGGACATGGGGCATTGTGATAAACAGGGCATAGAGCATTGTGATGGCAAGACCGTGGAGCACTGTGATGAGAAGACCATGGATAATTGTGGTGACGAGCATCATAGAGCACTGTAATGACAAGGGGCTTGGAGCAGTTTGATGACACGTGTCATGGAGCATTGTGATGACAGGCGTCATGGATCATTGTGATGACAAGGGTCATGGAGCATTCTGATCTCAAGATTGTGGAGTATTGTGATGACAAAGCATGTAACTCTGTGATGAGAAGTGTCATGGAACAGAGTAATGCCAAGAAAGTGGAGAATTGTGATGACAGGGAACATGGAGCATTGTGATGACTAGGGCATGGAGCATTGTGATGGCAAGACCGTTGAGCATTGTGACGAGAAGACTATGGATAATTGTGAGGACAAGCGTCATGGAGCACTGTAATGACAAGGGGTATGGAGCATTGTGATGACAGTGGACATGGAGCATTGCGATGGCAAGGGTCATGGAGCATTCTGATGACAAGCTTGTGGAGTATTGTGATGACAGTGGCATGGAGCATTGTGATGAAAACGGCATCGGGCATTGTGATGAAAAAGGCATGGAGCCTTTTCGTGACAGGGTTCAAGGAGCATTCTGACGACAAGTGTCAGGGAGCATTGTGAGACAAGTGTATTGAGAATTGTGATGACAAAGGTCATGGAGCATTGTGATGAAAAGGGCATGGAGTATTGTGATGACAGGCATCATGGAGCGTTGTGATGACAAGTGTTATGGAACATTGTGATCACAAGGGTTTGGAGCATTGTGATGACAGAGGTCATGGATCATTTTGATTTCAAGGAGCATGGAGCATTGTGATGACAAGGGCATGAAACAATGTGATCCCAAGTTTAATGGAGGATTGTGATGACAATGGAAATGGAGTATTGTGATGACAAGAGCATGTAACATTGTGATGAGAACTGTCTTGGAGCATTGTGATGACAAGGACGTGGAGAATTGTGATGACAAGGGACATGGGGCATTGTGATAACCAGGGCATGGAGCATTGTGATGGCAAGACCGTGGAGCACTGTGATGAGAAGACCATGGATAATTGTGGTGACGAGCATCATGGAGCACTGTAATGACAAGGGGATTGGAGCAGTTTGATGACAAGTGTCATGGAGCATTGTGATGACAGGCATCATGGATCTTTGTGATGACAAGGGTCATGGAGCATTCTGATGACAAGATTGTGGAGTATTGTGATGACAAAGCATGTAACTCTGTGATGAGAAGTGTCATGGAACATAGTAATGCCAAGAAAGTGGAGAATTGTGATGAAAGGGAACATGGAGCATTGTGATGACCAGGGCATGGAGCATTGTGATGGCAAGACCGTGAAGCATTGGGATGAGAAGACTATGGATAATTGTAATGACAAGCGTCATGGAGCACTGTAATGACAAGGGGGATGGAGCATTGTGATGACAGTGGACATGGAGCATTGCGATGGCAAGTGTCATGGAGCATTCTGATGACAAGCTTGTGGAGTATTGTGATGACAGTGGCATGGAGCATTGTGATGAAAACGGCATGGGGCATTGTGATGAAAAAGGCATGGAGCATTTTCGTGACAGGGTTCAAGGAGCATTCTGACGACAAGTGTCAGGGAGCATTGTGAGACAAGTGTATTGAGAATTGTGATGACAAAGGTCATTGAGCATTGTGATGAAAAGGGCATGGAGTATTGTGATGACAGGCATCATGGAGCATTGTGATGACAAGAGTTACAGAACATTGTGATCACAAGGGTTTGGAGCATTGTGATGACAGAGGTCATGGATCATTTTGATTTCAAGGAGCATGGAGCATTGTGAGGAGAAGGGTATGAAGCAATGTGATCCCAACGTTCATGGAGGATTGTGATGACAATGGAAATGGAGTATTGTGAAGACAAGCGCATAGAGCATTGTAATGACAAGGTCATGTAGCATTTTGCTGACAAAGGCATGGAGCATTGTGATGACAGGTGTCATGGAGCATTGTGATGACAAAGGCATGCAGCATTGTGATGAGAAGTTCATGGAGTATTTTGAAGACAGGTGTCAGGGAGCATTGTGATGACATATGTCATGTTCCACTGTGATGACAATGGCATGGGGCATTGTGATGCCAAATTTAATGGAGGATTGTGATGACAAATATAATGGAGCATTGTGATGACTAGGGATTGGAGCATTATGATAACAAGGGCCATTGAGAATTTTCATGACAATGTCATGAAGCATTGTGATGACAAGGTCCTGGAGCATTGTGATGAGAAAACCATGGAGCCTTGTGATGACAAGTCTCATGGAGCATACTGATGAAAAAGGGCATGGAGCATTGAGATTATAGGGGTCTTGGAACATTGTGATGACAAGGGCATGGAGCATTGTGAGGAGAAGGCCAAGGAGCATTCTGACGACATGGGTCATTGAGATTTGTGATGACAAGGGCATGGAACATTGTGATTACAGGGGTCTTGGAGCATTGTGATGAAAAAGGCATGGATCATTGTGATGAAAATGGAATGGAGCCTTGTCATGACAGGGTTCAAGGAACATACAGACAACAAGTGTCTGGGAGCATTTTGATGCCAAGTGTATTGAGCATTGTGAGGACAAAAGTCATGGAGCATTGTGATGAGAAGACCATGGATAATTGTGATGACGAGCGTCATGGGGCATTGTGACGACAAGTGTTATGGAATAGTGTGATTACAAGGGTTTGGAGCATTGTTATGACAGAGGTCATGGAGCATTTTGATTTCATTGTGATGACAATAGCATGAAGAATTATGATGATGGGCATGGTGCATTGTGATGACAAGGTTCATGGATCATTGAGATGAAAAGGGGCATGGAGCATTGTGATTACATGGGTCTTGGAGCATTGTGATGAGAAGGGTCATGGAGCCTTGTGATGAAAAGGACATGGAACATCGTGATGAAAGGATTCATGGAGCATTGTTATGACAGGGGTAAAGGAGCATTTTGCTGGCAAGGGCATGGAGCATTTTGATGAGAAGTGTGTTGTGCATTGTGATGAGAAGGGCATCGAGCATTATGATGACAGGGTCATGGAGCAATTTGATGAAAAAGTTCATGGAATATTTTGATGACAGGGGTTATGGAACATTGTGATGTCAGGGGTCATGGACATTTTGATGGAAAGGTTCATGGAGCATTTTGATGACAGAGGTTATGGAACATTGTGATGTCAGGGGTCATCGAACAATGTGATGATAAATGCATGTAGCATTGTGATGACAGGAGTCATGAAACATTGTGATGACAGGGGTGAGGGAGTATTGTGACGAATAGTGATGTAACTTTGTGATATCAGTGGGGAGTGAGTATTTTGATGAGAAGTGCAAGGAGCATCGTGATGACCAGTTTTATGGAGCATTGAGATGACAAGATTGTGGAGCACTGTGATGACAAGCGCATGGTGCATTGTGATGACATGTGTCATTGAGCATTGAGCTGACAAGTGCAAGGAGCATTGTAATGACAAGGGTCATGGAGCATTGTGCTGAGAAAGGCACAGAACACTGTGATGACAAGGGTCAAAGAGCATTGTGATGAAATGTTCATGGAGCATTGTGTTTAAAATGTCACAGAGACTGTTGATGATGAGAGCATGGACCATTGTGATGACAAAGGTCATGAAACATTGTGATGACTGGAGTCACGGAGCATTGTGATGACAGGGGTCATGGTACATTGTGATAACAAGTGCATGGAGCATTGTGATGACAAGGGCATGGAGCATTGGTCTAATAACTTTCATGGATTATTGCCAGGACAGTTGGAATGGTGCATTGTGATGACAAGGGCATGGAGCATTGTGATGACCAGGTCATGCAGTATTGTGAAGACAGGTGTCAGGGAGCATTGTGATGACATATGTAATGTCCTATAGTGATGACAATGGCATGGAGCATTGTGATGCCAAGTGTCATGGAGGATTCTGATGACAAAGGTAATGGAGCATTGTGATGACAATGGCTTGGAGCATTCTGATGACAAGCTTGTGGAGTATTTTGATGACAAGAGCATGGAACATTGTGATGACAAGATTATGTATCATTTTGCTGACAAAGGGATTGTGATGACAAGGTTCATGGAGCACTGTGATGACAAGCGTCATGGAGCATTGTGATTACACGGGTCATGGAGCATTGGGATGACAAGGGCATGGAGCATTTTGATGACAAGTGTCCCGGATCATTGTGTTGTCAGGGTTCATGGAGCGTTGTGATGACAGTGGTCATGGAGCATTGTAATGACATGGGACATGGAGCATTGTGATGAGAAGGTCATGGAGCGTTGGGCTGAAAATGTTCATGGAGTATTGTGATGACAGAGGTCATCGAACATTGTGATGACAAGGTGCTGGAGCATTGTGATGAGAAGACCATGTAGCCTTGTGATGACAAGTCTCATGGAGCATTCTGATGAAAAGGGGAATGGAGCATTGTGATTACAGGGGTCGTGGAGCATTGTGATGACAAGGGCATGGAGCATTTGGATGAGAATGCCATGGAGAGTTCTGATGACATGCATCATGGAGTTTTGTGATGACAAGGGTATGGTGCATTGTGATTACTGGGGTCTTGGAGTACTGTGAGGAAAAGGGCATGGAAAAATGTGATGAAAAAGGCATAGAGCCTTGTCATGACAGGGGTCAAGGAGCATACTGATGACAAGTGTCAGGGACCATTGTGATGACAAGGGTATTGAGCCTTGTGATGACAAATGTCATAGAGCATTGTGATGAGAAAACCATGGATAATTGTGATGACGAGCGTCATGGGGAGTTGTGATGATAAGTGTTAAGGAATATTTTGATCACAAGGATTTGGAGCATTGTGATGACAGAGGTCATGGAGCATTTTGATTTCATTGTGATGACAATAGCATGAAGCATTATGATGATGGTCATGGTGCATTGTGATGACAGGGTTTATGGAGCATTTAGATGAAAAAGGGCATGGAGCCTTGTGATTACAGGGGTCTTGGATCATTGTGATGAGAAGGGTCATGGAGCCTTGTGATGACATGGCCATGGAACATCGTGATGGCAGGGGTCATTGAACATTGTTATAACAGGGGTAATGGAGCTTTGTGATGGCAAGGGTTGGAACATTGTGATGAGAAGGCCTTGGAGCATTCTTATGACATGCGTCATGGAGCTTTGTGATGACAAGGGCATGGAGCAATGTGATGAGAGCGTTCTTGTAACATTGTGATGACAATGACATGGAGCATTGTGATGCCAAGTGTCATGGATCTTTGAGATGACAAAGGTCATTTAGCATTTTGATGACAAGGGCATTGTTCATTGTGATGAGAAGATCAGGGTGCATTGTGATGACAGAGTCATGGAGCAATTTGATGAAAAGTGTCATGGAACATTTTGAGGACAGTGGTTATGGAACATTGTGATGTCAGGGGTCATGGAGCATTTTGATGAAAAGGGTCATTGAGCATTTTGCTTACAGGGGTTATGGAACATTGTGATGTCAGGGGTCAACGAACATTGTGATAAGTGCATGTACCATTGTGATGACAGTAGTCATGGAACATTATGATGACGGGTGAGGGAGTATTGTGATGAATAGTGATGTAACATTGTGATATCACTGGTGAGAGTGCATTTTGATGAGAAGTGCATGTAGCATTGTGATGACAAGGTTTATGGAGCATTGTGATGAAAAGATTGTGGAGCACTGTGATGACAAGCGCATGGAGCATTGTGATGACATGTGTAATAGAGCATTGTAATGAGAAGCGCATGGAGCATTGTGATGACAATGGTCTTGGAGCATTGTTCTGAGAAAGGCATAGAGCATTGTGATGACTAGGGAATGGAGCATTGTGATGACAAGAGTCCTGGATCATTGAGCTGTCAGGTGTCATGGAGTGTTGTGATGACATTGCTCATGGAGCATTGTAATGATATTGGTCAAGGAACATTTTGATGAGAAGGTCATGGAGCATTGGGCTGAAAATATTCATGGAGTATTGTGATGACAGGGATCATGGAGCATTGTGATGACAATGGAATGGAGCATTGTGATGACACGGTCCTGGAACACTTTGATGAGAAGACAATGCGAACAAGTGATGATAAGTCTCATGGAGCATTCTGATGAATAGGGGCATGGAGCATTGTGATTACAGGGGTCTTGGAGCATTGTGATGAAAAGGGCATGTGTCATTGTGATGAAAAAGGCATGGAGCCTTGTCATGACAGGATTCATGGAGCATACTGAAGACAAGTGTCAGGGAGCATTGTGATGACTAGTGTATTGAGAATTGTCATGACAAAAGTCATGGAGCATTGTGATGAGAAGGTCATGGATAATTCTGATGATGAGCGTCATGGGGTGTTGTGATGATAAGTGTTATGCAACATTGTGATCACCAGGGTTTGGAGCATTGTGATGACAGAGGTCATGGAGCATTTTGATTTCATTGTGATGACAATAGCCTGAAGCATGATGATGATGGGCATGGTGCATTGTGATGAAAGTGTTCATGGAGCATTGAGATGAAAAGGGGCATGGATCATTGTGATTTCAGTGGTCTTGAAGCATTTTGATGACAAGGGCATGGAGCATTGTGATGAGAAGGCCATGGAACATTCTGATGACAGGCGTCATGGAGCTTTGTGATGACAAGGGCATGTAGCAATGTGATGATAGCGTTCATAGAGCACTGTGATTACAATGACATGGATCTTTGTGATGACATAAGTAATGGAGCATTTTTATGACTGAAGTCATGGAGCATTGTGATGACATGCGTCATGGAACATTGTAAAGACTGGGGTGAGGGATTATTGTGTTGAATAGTGATGTAACATTGTGATATCAGTGGTGAGAGAGCATTTGGATGAGAAGTGCATGGAGCCTTGTGATGACAAGTTTTAAGGAGCATTGTGATGACAAGATTGTGGAGCACTTTGATGAAAAGCGCATGGCGCATTGTGATGACAAGGGTCATGGAGCATTGTGCTGAGAAAGGCATAGAGCTTTGTAATGACAAGTGTCAAAGAGCATTGTGATGAAAAGTTCATGGAGCATTGTGGTTAAAATTGTCACAAAGACTGTTGATGACGAGGGCATGGATCAATGTGATTACAAAGTTCATGAAGCATGGTGATGACTGGAGTCATGGAGCATTGTGATGACAAGGCCATGGAACATCGTGATGGCAGGGGTCATGGAGCATTGTTATGACTGGGGTAATGGAGCATTGTGATGGCAAGGGCATTGACCATTGTCATGAGACGGCCATGTAGCATTCTGATGACATGTGTCATGGAGCTTTGTGAAGACAAGGGCATGGAGCAATGTGATGAGATCGTTCATGGAGCACTGTGATGACAATGACATGGAGCATTGTGATGCCAAGTGTCATGGATCTTTGTGATGACAAAGGTCATGGAACATTTTGATGGCAAGGGAGTTGTGCATTGTGATGAGAAGGGCAGGGAGCATTCTGATGACAGGGTGATGGAGCAATTTGATGAAAAGTGTCATGGAACATTTTGATGACATGTGTTATGGAACATTGTGATGTCAGGGGTCATAGAACATTGTGATGATAAGTGCATGTAGCATTGTGATGACAGGAGTCATGGTCTATTGTGATGACAGGGGTGAGGGAGTATTGAGACAAATAGTGATGTAGCATTGTGATATCAGTGGTGAGAGAGCATTTTGATGAGATGTGCATGGAGCATTGTGATGACAAATTTTATGGAGCATTGTGATGACAAGATAGTGGAGCACTGTGATGACAAGCGCATGGTGCATTGTGATGACAAGGGTCAAAGAGCAATGTGATGAAAAGTTCATGGAGCATTGTGGTTAAAAAGGTCACAGAGACTGTTGATGACGAGGGCATGGACCATTGTGATGACAAAGGTCATGAAGCATTGTGATGACTGGAGTCACGGAGCATTCTGATGACAGGTGTCATGGAGCATTGTGATGAAAAGGGCATGGAGCATTTTGATGACAAGGGCATGGAACATTGGTCTAATAAGTTTCATGGATTATTGCGATGACAGTTGGAATGGCACATTGTTATGACAAGGGCATGGAGCATTGTGATGACCAGGTCATGCAGTATTGTGAAGACAGTTGTCAGGGAGCATTGTGATGACATATGTAGTGGCACACTGTGATGACAATGGCATGGAGCATTGTGATGCCAAGTGTCATGGAGGATTCTGATGACAAAGGTAATGGAGCATTGTGATGACAATGGCTTGGAGCATTGTGATGACAAGGGTCAGGGTGCTTTGTGCTGACAATTGCATGGACAATTGTGATGATAATGGTCATGGAGCATTCTGATGACAAGCTTGTGGAGTATTTTGATGACAATGGCATGGAGCATTGTGGTGAAAACGGCATGGGGCATTGTGATGAAAAAGGCATGCAGCCTTGTCGTGACAGGGTTCAAGGAGCATTCTGATGACAAGTGTCACGGAGCATTGTGATGACAAGTTTATTGAGAATTGTGATGACAAAGGTCATGGAGCATTGTGATGAAAAGGGCATGGATTATCGTGATGACAGGCATCATGGAGCGTTGTGATGAAAAGTGTTATGGAACATTGTGATCACCAGGGTTTGGAGCATTGTGATGACAGAGATCATGGATCGTTTTGATTTCAAGGAGCATGGAGCATTGTGATGACAAGAGCATGAAGCAATGTGATCCCAAGATTCATGGAGGATTGTGATGACAATGGAAATGGAGTATTGTGATGACAAGCGCATAGAGCATTGTAATGACAAGGTCATGTAGCATTTTGCTGACAAAGGCATGGAGCATTGTGATGACGTGTCATGGAGCACTGTGATGACAAGCGTCACGGAGCATTGTGAATACAGGGGTCATGGAGCATTGTGATGACAAGAGTCCCGGATCATTGTGTTGTCAGGTGTCATGGAGTGTTGTGATGACAGTGGTCATGGAGCATTTTGATGATATTGGCCATTGAGCATTGTGATGAGTAGGTCGTGGAGCATTGGGCTGAAAATATTTATGGATTACTGTGATGACAGGGGTCATGGAGCACTGAGATGACAAGGGAATGGAGCATGGTGATGACAAGGTCCTGGAGCATCGTGATGAGAAGACCATGGAGACTTGTTATGACAAGTCTCATGGAGCATTCTGATGAAAAGGGGCATGGAGCATTGTGATTACAGGGGTCTTGGAACATTGTGATGACTAGGGCATGGAGCATTCTGATTGCATGCGTCATTGTGCTTTGTGATGACAAGGGCATGGAGCATTGAGATTACAGGGGTCTTGGAACATTGTGATGACAAGGGCATGGAGCATTGTGAGGAGAAGACCAAGGAGCATTCTGATTGCATGTGTCATTGTGCTTTGTGATGACAAGGGCATGGAGCATTGAGATTACATGGGTCTTGGAGCATTGTGATGAAAAGGGCATGGATCATTGTGATGAAAAAAGCATGGAGCCTTGTCATGACAGGGTTCAAGGAGCATACTGACGACAAGTGTCAGGGAGCATTGTGATGACAAAGATCATGGAGCATTGTGATGAGAAGACAATTGATAATTGTGATGATGAGCGTCATGGGGTGTTGTGATGATAAGAGTTATGGAACATTTTGATCACAAGGGTTTGGAGCATTATGATGACAGAGTTCATGAAGAATATTGATTTCATTATGATGACAATAGCCTGAAGCATTATGATGATGGGCATGGTGCATTGTGATAACAGTGTACATGGATCACTGAGATGAAAAGTAGCATGGAGCATTGTGATTACAAGGGTCTTGGAGCATTGTGATGACAAGGGCATGGAGCATTGTGATGAGAAGGCCATGGAACATTCTGATGACATGCATCATGGAGCTTTGGGTTGACAAGAGCATGGAGCATTGTGATTTCAGGGGTATTGAGCATTGTGATGACATGTGTCATGGAACCTTGTGATGACTAGCCAGTGGAACTTTGTGATGGCAAGGGCCATGGTGCAATTGTTATGAGAGGGGTAATGGAGCATTTTGATGAGAAGGGCATGGAACTTTTGTCTGAAATGTTTCATAGATTATTGTGATGAGAGTGGGCATGGAGCATTGTGATGACAAGGGCACGGAACACTGTGATACATGGGTAATGCAGGATTGTAATGACAAAGGTCATGGAGCATTGTGATGAGAAGGGCATCAAGCACTGTGATGACAAGTGTCATGGAGCTTTGTGATGACAAGGGCATGGAGCAATGTGATGAGCGGGTTCATGGAGCATTGTGATGACAATGACATGGAGCATTGTGATGCCAAGGGACATGGAGCTTTGTGATGACAAGTCATGGATCATTTTGATGACAAGGGCATGGTACATTGTGATGAGAAGGGCAGGGAGCATTTTGATGATCGAGTCATGCAGCAATTTGATGAAAAGTGTAATGGAACATTTTGTTGCAGGTGTTATAGAACATTGTGATGTCAGTGGTCTTGGAGCTTTAGGATGAAATGGGTTATGGAGCATTTTGATGACAGAGTCATGTAACATTGTGATTACAGGGGTGAGGGAGTATTGTGATGACTAGTGATGGAATATTGTGATATCTCTGGTGAGACAGCATTTTCATGAGAATTGCAAGGACCATTGTGATTACAAAGTTTATGGAGTATTGCAATGACAATGTTGTGGACCATTGTGATGAAATGCGCGTGGCACATTTTGATGACAATGGTCATGGAGCATTGTTCTGACAAAGACATGGAGCATTGTGATGACAAGTGTCACAGAGAATTGTGATGAAAACTTCATGGAGCATTGTGGTTACAAAGGTCACAGAGCCTTGTGATGACGCAGGCATGGACCATTGTGATGACAAACGTTATGAAACATTGTGATGACTGAAGTCACGGAGCATTGTGATGACAGGGTTCATGGAGCATTTTGATGACAAGTGTATGGTGCATTGTGCTAACATGTGTCATGGAGCATTGTGCTGACAAGCGCATGGAGCATTGTGATGACAAGGGTCAAAGAGCATTGTGATGAAAAGTTCATGGAGCATTGTGGTTAAAAAGGTCACAGAGACTATTGTTGAGGAGGGCATGGACCATTGTGATGACAAGGGTCATGAAGCATTGTGATGACTGGAGTCACAGAGCATTGTGATGACAAGGGCATGGAACATTGTGATGACAAGGGCATGGAACTTTGGTCTCATAAGTTTCATGGATTATTGCGATGACAGTTGTAATGGCGCATTGTGATGACAAGGGCATGGAGCATTGTGATGACCAGGTCATGCAGTATTGTGAAGACAGGTGTCAGGGAGCATTGTGATGACATATGTAAAGGCCCATTGTGGTGACAATGGCATGGAGCATTGTGATGCCAAGTGTCATGGAGGATTCTGATGACAAAGAAAATGGAGCATTGTGATGACAATGGCTTGGAGCATTGTGATGACAAGGGTCAGGGAGCATTGTGCTGACAAGTGCATGGAGAATTGTGATGACAAGGGTCATGGAGCATTCTGATGACAAGCTTGTGGAGTATTTTGATGACAATGGCATGGAGCATTGTGATGAAAACGGCATGGGGCATTGTGATGAATATTGCATGGAGCCTTTCCGTGACAGGGTTCAAGGAGCATTCTGATGACAAGTGTCACGGAGCTTTGTGATGACAAGTGTATTGAGAATTGTGATGACAAAGGTCATGGAGCATTGTGATGAAAAGTGCATGGAGTATTGTGATGACAGGCATCATGGAGTGTTGTGATGACAAGTGTTATGGAACACTGTGATCACAAGGGTTTGGAGCATTGTGATGACAGAGGTCATGGATCATTTTGATTTCAAGGATCATGGAGCATTTTGATGGCAAGGGCATGAAGCAATGTGATCCCAAGGTTCATAGAGAATTGTGATGAAAATGGAAATGGAGTATTTTGGTGACAAGCGCATAGAGCATTTTAATGATAAGGTCATGTAGCCTTTTGCTGACAAAGGCATGGAGCATTGTAATGACATGTGTCATGGAGCACTGTGATGACAAAAGCCACAGAGCATTGTGAATACAGGGGTCATGGAGCATTGGTATGACAAGGGCATGGATCATTTTGAGGACAAGGGTCATGGAGCACTGGGCTGAAAATGTTCATGGAGTGTTGTGATGACAGGGTTCATGGAGCCTTGTGATGACTAGGGAATGGAGCATTGTGATGACAATTGTCACGGATCATTGTGTTGTCAGGTGTCATGTAGTGTTGTCATGACAGTGGTCATGGAGCATTGTGATGATATTGGCCATGGAGCATTGTGATGAGAAGGTCGTGGAGCATTGGGCTGAAAATGTTCCTGGATTATTGTGATGACAGGGGTCATGGAGCCTTTTGATGACAAGGGAATGGAGCATACTGATGAAAAGGTGTATGGAGCATTGTGATTATAGGGGTCTTGGAACATTGTGATGACAAGGGCATGGAGCATTGTGAGGAGAAGACCAAGGAGAATTCTGATGGCATGCGTCATTGAGCTTTGGGATGACAAGGGCATGGAGCAGTGTGATTACATGGGTCTTGGAGCATTGTGATGAAAAGGGCATGGATCATTGTGATGAAGAAGGCATGGAGCCTTGTCATGACCGGGTTCAAGGAGCATACAGACAACAAGTGTCTGGGAGCATTTTGATGACAAGTGAATTGAGCATTGTGATGACAAAGGTCATGGAGCATTGTGATGAGCAGACCATGGATAATTGTGATGACGAGTGTTATGGGGCACAGTGATGACAAGTGTTATGGAATATTGTGATCCCAAGGGTTTGGAGCATTGTTATGACAGAGGTCATGGAGCATTTTGATTTCATTTTGAGGACAATAGCATGAAGCATTATGATGATGGGCATTGTGCATTGTGATGACAGGGTTCATGGAGCTTTGAGATAAAAACGGGCATGGAGCACTGTGATTAAAGAGGTCTTGGAGCATTGTGATGAGAAGGGTCATGGAGCCTTGTGATGACAAGGCCATGGAATATCGTGATGGCAGGGAACATGGAGCATTGTTATGACAGGGCGAATGGAGCATTGTGATGGCAAGGGCATGGAGCATTGTGATGAGAAGGACATGGAGCATTCTGATGATATTTGTCATGGAGCTTTGTGATGACAAGATCTTGGAGCAATGTGATGTGATCGTTCATGGAGAATTGTGATGACAATGACATGAAGCATTTTGATGCCAAGGGTCATGGATCTTTGTGATGACATAGGTCATGGAGCATTTTGATGACAAGGGCGTTGTGCATTGTGATGAGAAGGGCAGGGAGCATTGTGATGACAGGGTCATGGAGCAATTTGATGAAATGGGTAATAGAACATTTTGATTACAGGTGTTATGGAAAATTGTGATGTCATGGGTAATGGAGCATTTGGATGAAAAGGGTCATGGAGCACTTTGATGACAGGTGTTATGGAATATTGTGATGTCAAGGGTCATCGAACATTGTGATGATAAGTGCATGTAGCATTGTGATGACCGGAGTCATGGAACATTATGATGACTGGGGTGAGGGAGTATTGTGATGAATAGTGATGTAACATTGTGATATCCGTGGGGAGAGAGCGTTTTGATGAGAAGTGCTTGGAGCATTGTGATGACAAGTTTTATGGAGCATTGTGATGACAAGATTGTGGAGCACTGTGATGACAAGCGCATGGCACATTGTGATGAGATGTGTCATTGATCATTGTGCTGACAATCACATGAATCATTTTGATGACAAGGGTCATGGAGCCTTGTGCTGAGAAAGGCATAGAACATTTTGATGACAAGGGTCAAAGAGCATTATGATGAAAAGTTCATGAAGCATTGTGGTTAAAAAGGTCACAGAGACTGTTGCTGATGAGGGCATGGACAATTGTGATGACAAAGGTCATGAAGCATTGTGATGACTGGAGTCACGGAGAATTGTGATTACAGGGGGCATGGAGCATTGTGATAACAAGGGCATGGAACATTGTGATTGCAAGGGCATGGATCATTCGTCTAATAAGTTTCATGGATTTTTGTGATGACATTTGGAACGGCGCACTGTGATGACAAGGGCATGGAGCATTGTGATGACCAGGTCATGCAGTATTGTGAAGACAGGTGTCAGGGAGCATTGTGATGACATATGTAATGGCCCATTGTGATGACAATGGCATGGAGCATTGTGATGCCAAGTGTCATGGAGGATTCAGATGACAAAGGTAATGGAGCATTTTGATGACAATGGCTTGGAGCATTGTGATGACAAGGGTCAAGGAGCATTATGCTAACGAGTGCATGGAGAATTGGGATGACAATGTTCATGGAGCATTGTGATGAGAAGCTTGTGGAGTATTTTGATGACAATGGCATGGAGCATTGTGATGAAAACGGCATGGGGCATTGTGATGAAAAATGCATGGAGCCTTTTCGTGATATGGTTCAAGGAGCATTCTGACGACAAGTGTCAGGGAGCATTGTGATGACAAGTGTATTGAGAATTGTGATGACAAAGTTCATTGAGTATTGTGATGAAAAGGGCATGGATTATTGTGATGACACGCATCATGGAGCGTTGTAATGACAAGTGTTATGGAACATTGTGATCACAAGTGTTTGGAGCATTGTGATGACAGAGGTTATGGCTCATTTTGATTTCAAGGAGCATGGCTCATTGTGATGACAAGGGCATGAAGCCATGTGATCCCAAGGTTCATAGTGGATTGTGATGGCATTGGTAATGGAGTATTGTGTTGACAAGTACATAGAGCATCATAATGACAATGTCATGTAGCATTTTGCTCACAAATGCATGGAGCATTGTGATGACAGGTCTCATGGAGAACTGTGATGACAAGCGTCAAGGAGTATTGTGAATACAGGGGACATGGAGCATTGGGATGACAAGGGCATGCATCATTGTGATGAGAAGGGTCATGGTTCATTGTGCTGAAAATGTTCATGGATTATTGTGATGACTGGGGTCATGGAGCATTGTGATGACAAGGGAATGGAGCACTGTGATGAAAACGTCCTGGAGCACTGTGATGTGAAGACCATGGAACCTTGTGATGACTAGTCTCATGGAGCATTCTGATGAAAAGGCGCAGGGAACATTGTGATTACAGGTGTCTTGGAGCATTGTGATGACAAGGGCAGGGAACATTATGATGAGAAGGCCATGGAGCATACTGATGACATGCGTCTTGGAGCTTTGTGATGACACGTGCAAGGAGTATTGTGATTACAGGGATCTTGGAGCATTGTGATGAAAGGGGCATGGATCATTTTGATGAAAAAGGCATGAAGCCTTGTCATGAAAGAGTTCCAGGTGCATACTGAGGGAAATAGTCAGGGAGCATTGTGATGACAAGTGTATTGAGCCTTGTGATGACAAAAGTCTTGGTGCATTGTGATGAGAAATCCATGGATAATTGTGCTGACCAGCGTCATGGTGCATTGTGATGACAAGTGTTATGGAACATTGTGATCACAAGGGTTTGGAGCATTGTGAGGACAGATGTCATGGAGCATTTTGATTTCATTGTGAAGGCAACAGCATGAAGCATTATGATGATGGGCATGGTGCATTGTGATGACAGCGTTCATGGAGCATTGTGATGAAAAGTGGCATGGAGCATTGGTCTGACAAGTTTCATGGATTATTGTGATAAGAGTGGGCATGGCACATTGTGATGACAAGGGCATGGAGCACTGTGATGACAAGGTCATGGATTACTGTGAAGAAAGTTGTCAGGGAGCATTGTGATGAAATACGTCATGTTCCAGTTTCATGACAATATCATGCAGCATTGGGATGCCAAGTGTCATGGAGGATTGTTGTGACAAAGTAAAGGAGCATTGTGATGACAAGGGCATGGAGCATTGTGACATAAAGGACCATTGATAATTTTAATGTCCAGGTCGTGAAACATTGTGATGACAAGCACATGGAGCTTCCTATGACAGGGGTCATGGAGCATTGCGATGAAAAGTGCATGGAGTATTGTGATGACAAGTGCATATAACATTGTGATGTGAAGTGCCATGGAGCATTGTAATGACAAGGACATGGAGAATTGTGAGGACAAGGGACATTGAGCTTTGAGATGACAAGGCATGGAGCATGGTGATGGCAAAACCGTGGAGCATTGTGATGAGAAGTCCTTGGGAAATTGTGATGTCGAGCATCATGGAGCACTGTAATGACAAGGGGCATGTAGCATTGTGATGACAGGTGTCAGGGAGCATTGTGATGACAGGGGTCATGGAGCATTGTGATGACAAAGGCATGGAGCATTGTGATGACAAGTGTATGGAGCATTGCAATGACAAGTGCACGGACAATTGTGATGACAAGATCATGTAACATTTCGATGAGAAGTGTCATGTAGCATTGTGATGACAAGCACGTGGAGAATTGTGATGACAAGGGACATGGAGCATTGTGATAACCAGGGCGTGGAGCACTGTGATGACAGGGATCATGGAGCATTATTATGACAAGGGCCATCGTGCATTCTGACATAAGATATCACTTATGAAGGGAATGTAAACATGGTTACATATGAACTGAATTAGGGAAGAGAACAGAGTCTCAGATTTAGAAAACACTCTTATGCTTGCTTAAGGGGAAAGAGAAGTGGGGAGATGCACAAAAGTTTGATATTAGCACAGGTACCGTTCCATAATCCAAAAACAGAAGAGAAAAGACCTACTCCTTCCTCAGTGAACGGAACTCAACATCGCTATTCCCTGCAGAGAAATATATCTGACTAGTAAGGATTTTAAAACCTATGTATTGATATGTCTCCATAAGGGAACCAAGTGTGTCCAGAACGACATAAACATTGCAGTGAGAATCAGCTCAAACCCAATATAAAAATGAATTTCAAAACAAAACATAAAAACAGTAAAATTCTTACACAACACCTTCAGGGGTTCTGATGAAACTTGGAATGACCCTATCTACAATGACAGCTGGATGTGGCAAAAGGTTGGCCACTTGGGACTGAGAGGATTGGTGAGATTGGGTGAGCAAAAGCAGACCCTTTAAAGCAATAATCCGTGGAACACTTTCCATGGGTCCCAACTCTCCAGGTTGAAGGGAATATTACTACAGCTATAACATGTATGGGAAACGTACAGAATGGATACACTGTGAATAAAAAATGTTCCTAAAACTCAACGAATAGTCCCTATCCTGGTGCTCCTGTTAGACTTTCCAACTGCTTTACTATCAATCTCCCAACTTAGAGAGACAGACCCTTTAACCTCTTGGGTCGCACAGGTTGCCAATTTGGCAGAGGATGAAAGGAAAGAGGGGAACCAACGAGAGAGTAGCTGTTATGCATTTGGACGGGCACATGTCACTCTAATTTCCCGGGAGGAAGAAGAATTAACAAAAGTCTCAGCCACGTGCCGGGAACCAGTATAGGTCCTGAACCAAAATTTTGGACTTGCGGTCAGCTCACCAAAAATGACTTGATAAATCTAACTCCGGGGCACAGCAATTCACAAACTGGCAGAGTAATAAAGGAGAACTATCGTCAAAAAATCTGTTGAAGGAAGGAAAAGACGCGGCCTTCAAAGCGAGGCAGAATAACAGGTAACAGATTTCAAGAGGTACGTTGGAATCGCCTGTAAAGCAGAGGAAGAGGGGCACAACATCGACAATGATGCACTGGGCCAAAAAGGGCGTATGCGTTTTCTCCTGAATATATTCAGGAGAAAACACATACGCCCTTCTTGGCCAAGCAAGCAAGCGGGCAATGCAAATCTGCACTACACAGAAGCATCAATTCCCACCGGTCAAAAGGGACATCCACTAAATGGGTAAAAACCAGAAAGGCAAGAAAGGCCTTGGAGAACAGGGAGCCTTGTTATGCTGAAGGGCGGGATGTAAGTTGTCAACTGCCTCTCTGGAAGAGAGCATTGTGTTCCCTAAAACAAGTAAACAACAGAGCTATAGAGCCAAGGGCACTTCCAGTCTAGGGAATATACCTTGGGCAAACTGAAAATCAATAAGACAGAGCCAGCCCACAATTTAGGGCTGCACTGCTTACAAGAACCTCAACTTGTCTACACCTTAAATATCCCTGGAAACATAAAAATGGTTCAAAAAATTGTGGTACTTACGTACGATGGAATATCCCTCAGCCATGAAATCAATGTCATAAGACCAGTAGCAGCAAAATTAGTGGATTCAGGTACGATGATTCTAAGTGAAATAAGTCACACAGAAAAAGAAACTTATCATAAGATATCACTTATGAAGATCCTGTAAACATGGCTACACATGAACTGAGTAAGGAAAGAGAAGAGAGTTTGACATTTATAAAATATTCTTATGCCTGCTTAAGGGGGAAGGATAGGTGGGGTGATGCATTGAACCAGATTTTGATATTAGTTCAGGTACCATTCCAAAAACCAAATAAGGAATAGACAAGAACTACACCTTCCTCAGTGAAAGGGACTCAACTCCACATATTCCATGTAGAGGGATATATCTGACTAGTAAGAATCTTAAAACCTATGTATTGATATGTCTCCGTAAGGGAATCAAGTGTGTCTAGACTGGCATAAACATGGCAGCGAGAATCAGCTCAAACCGACTATAAAAAGGAATTTCAAAAACAAAACCAAAAAACAGGGAAATTCTTTACAATTCCTTCAGGGTTTCTGATGAAACGTGGAATGACCCTGTCTACAATGACAGCTGGATGTGGCATAAGGCTGGATACTTGGGACTGAGAGGATTGGTGAGATTGGGTGAGCAAATGCAGACCCTTTAAAGCAATAATGCATGGCACCCTTTCCATGGGTCCCAACTCTCCAGGTTGAAGGGAATATTACTACAGCTATAACATGTACGGGAAACCTAGAGAATGGACACACAGTGAATACGAAAGGTTGCTAAAACTCAACGAATAGTTCCTCTCCAGGTGCTCCAGTTTGATTTTCCAACTGCGTTACTATCAATCTCCCAACTTGGAGAGACAGCCCCTTTAACCTCCTGGTTCTCACAGGTTGCCAATTTGGCAGAGGATGAAAGGGAAGAGGGACAGCCAATGAGAGAGTAGCTGTTAGGCATTTGGACTGGCATATGTCACTCTAATTTCTCGGCAGGAAGAAGAATTCACCAAAGTCGCAGCCACCCACCGGGAACCAATATAGGTCCTGTAGCAAAATTTTGGACATGCGTTCAGCTCACAAAAAACGAGTTGAAAAATGGAGCTCAAGGGCACAACAATTCACAAACTGGCAGAGTAATAAAGGACAACTATCATTCCAAAATCTGTTGAGGGAAGGCAACGAGGTGGACTTGAAAGCGAGGCAGAATAGCAGGAAACAGATTTCAAGAGGTACGTTGGAATCGCCTGTAAAGCACAGGAAGAGTGGCACAACTTCGACAGTGATGCACTTGACCAAAAATGGCGTATGCATTTTCCCCTGAATATATGCAGGAGAAAACGCATACGCCCTTTTTGGCCAAGCAAGCAAGCGGGCAATGCAAATCTGCATTACAATGAAGTATCACTTCCCACCAGTCAAAAGGGACATCCACAAAATGTGTAAAAACCAGAAAGGCAAGAGAGGACCTGGAGAACAGGGAGCCTTGTTATGCTTATGGGCGGGATATAAATTGCCAACTGCCTCACTGGAGGTGTGCATTGTGTTCCCTAATACAAGTAAACAACAAAGCTACAGAGCCAAGGGCACTTCCAGTCTAGGGAATATACCTTGGGAAACTGAAAATCAATAAGACAGAGCCACCCCCAAATTTAGGGCTGCACTGCTTACAACAACCTCAACTTGGGTACACCTTAAATATCCCAGGAAATATAAAAATGGTTCAAAAAATTGTGGTACTTACATACGATGGAATATCCCTCAGCCATGAAATCAATGTCATAAGACCAGTAGCAGCAAAATGAGTGGATTCAGGTACGATGATTCTAAGTGAAATAAGTCACACAGAAAAAGAAGCTTATCATAAGATATCACTTATGAAGATCCTTTAAACATGGCTACACATGAACTGAGTTAGGAAAGAGAACAGAGTCTCACATTTAGATAACACTCTCATGCCTCCTTAAGGGGGAAGGAGAGGTGGGGTGATGCATAAATCCAGAGTTTGATATAAGCACAGGTACCGTTCCCAACACCAACTATGGAATACATAAAACCTTCCTATACCTTCCTCAGTGAAAGGGACTCAAAACCCCATATTTCCCACAGAGGAATATATCTGACTAGTAAGAATCTTAAAACCTATGTATTGATATGTCTCTGTAAGGGAATCAAGTGTGTCTAGACTGGCATAAACATGGCAGTGAGAATCAGCTCAAACCCACTATAAAAAGAATTTCAAAAAGAAAACAAAAAAACAGGGAAATTCTTTACAATTCCTTCAGGGTCTCTGATGAAACGTGGAATGACCCTGTCTACAATGAAAGCTGGATGTGGCATAAGGCTGGACACTTGGGACTGAGAGGATTGGTGAGATTGGGTGAGCAAATGCAGACCCTTTAAAGCAATAATGCATGGCATCCATTCCATGGGTCCCAACTCTCCAGGTTGAAGGGAATATTTCTATAGCTATAACATGTATGGCAAACCTAGAGAATGGACACACAGTGAATATGACATGATTCTAAAACTCAACGAATAGTCCCTCTCCTTGTGCTCCGGTTTGACTTTCCAACTGCTTAACTATAAATCTCCCAACTTGGAGAGACGGCCCATTTAACCTCCTGGTTCGCACAGGTTGCCAATTTGGCAGAGGATGAAAGGGAAGAGGGAGAACCAATGAGAGAGTAGCTGTTAGGCATTTGGAAGGGCGCAGGTCACTCTAATTGCCAGGCAGGAAGAAGAATTAACCAAAGTCTTAGCCACTCACCGGGAAACAGTATATATCCTAAAACAAAATTTGGACTTGCATTCAGCTCACAAAAAACGAGTTGAGAAATGGAGCTCAGAGGCAGAGCAATTCACAAACTGGCAGAGTAATAAAGGCCAACTATCATCCAGAAATCTGTTGAGGGAAGGCAACGAAGCAGACTTGAAAGTCAGGCTGAATAGCAGGAAACAGTTTTCAAGAGGTACGTTGGAATCGCCTTTAAAGCACAGGAAGAGGGGCACAACTTCGACAATGATGCACTCTGTCAAAAGGGCGTATGCATTTTCTCCTGAATATAAGCAGGAGAAAACGCATACGCTCTTTTTGGCCAAGCAAGCAAGCGGGCAATGCAAATCTGCACTACACAGAAGCATCAATTCCCACTGGTCAAAAGGGACATCCACTAAATGGGTAAAAACCAGAAAGGCAAGACAGGCCTTGGAGAACAGGGAGCCTTGTTATGCTGATGGGCGTGATGTAAGTTGGCAACTGCCTCTCTGGAGGACTCCATTGTGTTCCCTAAAACAAGTAAACAACAGAGCTACAGAGCCAAGAGCACTTCCTGTCAAGGGAATATACCTTGGGCAAACTGAAAATCAATAAGACAGAGGCAGCCCAATATTTAGGGCTGCACTGCTTACAAGAACCTCAACTTGTCTACACCTTAAATATCCCTGGAAACATAAAAATGGTTCCAAAAATTGTGGTACGTACCTACGATGGAATATCCCTCAGCCATGAAATCAATGTCATAAGACCAGTAGCAGCAAAAAGAGTGGATTCAGGTACGATGATTCTAAGTGAAATAAGTCAAACAGAAAAAGAAACTTATCATAAGATATCACTTATGAAGGTCCTGTAAACATGGCTACACATGAACTGAGTTAGGAAAGAGAAAAGAGTTTGACATTTAGAAAACATTCTTATACCTGCTTAAGGGGGAAGGAGAGGTGGGGTGATGCATTAAACCAGATTTTGATATTATTTCAGGTACCGTTCCAAAAACCAAATACGGAATAGACAAGAAATACAACTTCCTCAGTGAAAGGGACTCAACTCCCCATATTCCATGCAGAGGGATATATCTTACTAGTAAGAATCTTAAAACCTATGTATTGATATGTCCCCATAATGGAATCAAGTGTGTCTAGATTGGCATAAACATGGCAGTGAGAATCAGCTCAAACCCACTATAAAATGGAATTTCAAAAACAAAACAAAAAAACAGGGAAATTCTTTCAAATTCCTTCAGGGTCTCTGATGAATCCTGGAATGACTCTATCTACAACGACAGCTGGATGTGGAATAAGGGAGGACACATGGTACTGAGAGGATTGGTGAGATTGGGTGAGCAAATGCAGACCCTTTAAAGCAAAAATGCATGGCACCCATTCCATGGGTCCCAACTCTCCAGGGTGAAGGGAATATTACTACAGCTATAACATGTACGGGAAACCTAGAGAATGGACACACAGTGAATACGAAAGGTCTCTAAAACTCAGCAAATAGTCCCTCTCCTGGTGCTCCGGTTTGATTTTCCAACTGCTTTACTATCAATCTCCCAACTTGGAGAGACAGCCCCTTTAACCTCCTGTTTCACACAGGTTGCCAATATGGCAGAGGATGAAAAGGAAGAGGGAGAAGCAATGAGAGAGTAGCTGTTAGGTATTTGGACGGACACATGTCACTCTTGTTTCCCGGGAGGAAGAAGCATTAAGCAAAGTCTCAGCCACCCACCGGGTACCAGTATAGGTCCTGAACCAAAATATTGGACTTGCGTTCAGCTCACAAAAATCGAGTTAAATAATGGAGCTCTGGGGCACTGCAATTCACAAACAGACAGAGTAATAAAGGACAACTATCGTCCAAAAATCTGTTGAGGGAAGGCAACGAGGCGGACTTGAAAGCGATGCAGAATAGCAGGAAACAGATTTCAAGAGGTACGTTGGAATCGCCTTTAAAGCACAGAAAGAGGGGCACAACTTCGACAATGATGCACTTGGCCAAAAAGTGCGTATGCGTTTTCTCCTGAATATATTCAGCAGAAAACGCATATACCCTTTTTGGCCAAACAAGCAAGCGGGAAATGCAAATCTGCACTACAAAGAAGTATCACTTCCCACCGGTCAAAATGGACGTCCACAAAATGGGTAAAAACCAGAAAGGCAAGATAGGCCCTGGAGAACTGGGAGCCTTGTTATGCTGATGGGCGGGATGTAAATTGCCAACTGCCTCTCTGGAGGAGTGCATTGTGTTCCCTAAAACAAGTAAACAACAGAGCTACAGAGCCAAGGGCACTTCCAGTCTACGGAATATACCTTAGGAAAACTGAAAATCAATAAGACAGAGCCACCCCAAAATTTAGGGCTGCACTGCTTACAAGAACCTCAACTTGGGTACACCTTAAATATCCCAGGAAAGATAAAAATGGTTCAAAAAATTGTGGTACTTACGTACGACGGAATATCCCTCAGCCATGAAATCCATGTCGTAAGACCAGTAGCAGCAAAATGAGTGGATTCAGGTACGATGATTCTAAGTGAAATAAGTCACACAGAAAAAGAAGCTTATCATAAGATATCCCTGATGAAGATCCTGTAAACATGGCTACACATGAACTGAGTTAGGAAAGAGAATAGAGTCTCACATTTATAAAAACTCTCATGCCTACTTAAGGCGGAACGAAAAGTGGGGTGATGCATAAAACCAGAGTTTGATATAAGCACAGGTACCGTTCCCATAACCACCTATGGGATAGACAAGACCTACCTATACCTTCCTCAGTGAAAGGGACTCAACACCCCATATTTCCCGCAGAGGAATATATCTGACTAGTAAGAATCTTAAAACCTATGTATTGATATGTCTCTCTAAGGGAATCAAGTGTGTCTAGACTGGCATAAACATGGCAGTGAGAATCAGCTCAAAGCCACTATAAAAAGGAATTTCAAAAACAAAACCATAAAACAGGGAAATTCTTTACAATTCCTTCAGGGTCTCTGATGAAACGTGGAATGACCCTGTCTACAATGACAGGTGGATGTGGCATAAGGCTGGACACTTGGGACTGAGAGGATTGGTGAGATTGTGTGAGCAAATGCAGACCCTTTAAAGCAATAATGCATGGCACCCATTCCATGAGTCCCAACTCGCCAGGTTGAAGGGAACATTACTACAGCTATAATATGTATGGGAAACCTAGAGAATGGACACACTGTGAATACGAAATGTTTCTAAAACTCAACGAATAGTCCCTCTCCTTGTGCTCCAGTTTGACTTTCCAACTGCTTTACTATCAATCTCCCATCTTGGAGAGACAGCCCCTTTAACCTCCTGGTTCTCACAGGTTGCCAATTTGGCAGTGGATGAAAGGGAAGAGGGAGAACCAATGAGAGAGTAGCTGTTAGGCATTTGGATGGGCTTAGGTCACTCTAATTTCCCGGCAGGAAGAAGAATTAACCAAAGTCGCAGCCACCCACCGGGAACCAATATATATCCTGTACCAAAATTTTGGACATGTGCTCAGCTCACAAAAAACGAGTTGAAAAATGGAGCTCAAGGGCACAGAAATTCACAAACTGGCAGAGTAATAAAGGACAACTATCATTCAAAAATCTGTTAAGGGAAGGCAACGAGGTGGACTTGAATGCGAGGCCGAATAGCAGGAAACAGATTTCAAGATGTACGTTGGATTCACCCGTAAAGCACAGGAAGAGGGGCACAACTTCGACAATGATGCACTTGGCCAAAAAGGGCATATGCATTTTCTCCTGAATATATGCAGGAGAAAACACATACGCCCTTTTTAGCCAAGCAAGCAAGCGGGCAATGCAAATCTGCACTACAAAGAAGTATCACTTCCCACATGTCAAAAGGGACATCCACAAAATGGGTAAAAACCAGAAAGGCAAGACAGGCCCTGGAGAACAGTGAGCCTTCTTATGCTGATGGGCGGGATGTAAATTGCCAACTGCCTCACTGGAGGAGTGAATTGTGTTCCCTAAAACAAATAAACAACAAAGCTACAGAGCCAAGGACACTTCCAGTCTACGGAATATACCTTGGGAAAACTGAAAATCAATAAGACAGACCCACCCCCAAATTTAGGCCTGCACTGCTTACAACAACGTCAACTTGGGTACACCTTAAGTATTCCAGGAAAGATAAAAATGGTTCAAAAAATTGTGGTACTTACGTATGATGGTATATCCCTCAGCCATGAAATCAATGTCATAAGACCAGTAGCAACAAAATGAGTGATTTCAGGTACGATGATTCTAAGTGAAATAAGTCACACAGAAAAAGAAGCTTATCATAAGATATCACTTATGAAGATCCTGTAAACATGGCTACACATGAACTGAGTTAGGAAAGACAGCAGTGTCTCACATTTAGAAAACACTCTTATGCCTGCTTAAGGGGGAAGGAGAGGTGGGGTGATGCATAAAACCCGAGTTTCATATAAGCACAGGTACCGTTCCCAAAACCAATTATGGAATAGACAAGACGTACCTATACCTTCCTCAGGGAAATGTACTCAAAACCCCATATTTCCCGCAGAGAAATATATCTGACTAGTAACAATCTTAAAACCTACAGATCGATGTGTCTCTGTAAGGGAATCAAGTTTGTCTAGAATGGCATAAACATGGCAGCGAGAATCAGCTCAAAGCCACTATAAAAAGGAATTTGAAAAACAAAACCAAAAAACAGGAAAATTCTTTACAATTCCTTCAGGGTCTCTGATGAAACGTGGAATGACCCTGTCTACAATGACAGCTGGATGAGGCATAAGGCTGGACACTTGGGACTGAGAGGATTGGTGAGATTGGGTGAGCAAATGCAGACCCTTTAAAGCAATAATGCATGGCACCCATTTCATGGGTCCCAACTCTCCACGGTGAAGGGAATATAACTACAGCTATAACATGTACGGGAAACCTAGAGAATGGACACACTGTGAATACGAAAGGTTTCCACAACTCAACGAATAGTCCCTCTCCTGGTTCTCCGGTATGACTTTCCAACTGCTTTACTATCAATCTCCCATCTTGGAGAGACAGCCCCTTTAACCTCCTGGTTCTCACAGGTTGCCAATTTGGCAGAGGATGAAAGGGAAGAGGGAGAACAAATGAGAGAGTAGCTGTTAGGCATTTGGACGGGCATATGTCACTCTAATTTCCCAGGAGGAAGAAGAATTAACCAAATTCGCAGCCACCCACCGGGAACCAATATAGGTCCTGTACCAAAATTTTGGACATGCTTTCTGCTCACAAAAAAAAGAGTTGAAAAATGGAGCTGAAGGGCACAGCAATTCACAAACTGGCAGTGTAATAAAGGACAAGTATCATTCAAAAATGTGATGAGGGAAGGCAACGAGGTGGACTTGAAAGCGAGGCCGAATACCAGGAAACAGATTTCAAGAGGTACGTTGGATTCGCCCGTAAAGCACAGGAAGAGGGGCACAACTTCGACAATGATGCACTTGGCCAAAAAGGGCGTATGCATTTTCTCCTGAATATATGCAGGAGAAAACGCATACGTCCTTTTTGGCCAAGCAAGCAAGCGGGCAATTCAAATCTGCACTAGAAAGAAGTATCACTTCCCACAGGTGAAAAGGGATATCCACAAACTGGGTAAAAACCAGAAAGGCAAGACAGGCCCTGGAGAACAGGGAGCCTTGTTATGCTGATGGGCGGGATTTAAATTGCCCACTGCCTCACTGGAGGAGTGCATTGTGTTCCCTGAAACAAGTAAACAACAAAGCTACAGAGCCAAGGACACTTCCAGTCTAGGGAATATACCTTGGGAAAACTGAAAATCAATAAGACAGAGCCAGCCCAAAATTTAGGGCTGCACTGCTTACAAGAACCTCAACTTGTCTACACCTTAAATATCCCTGGAAACATAAAAATGGTTCAAAAAATTGTGGTACTTACGTACGATGGAATATCCCTCAGCCATGTAATCAATGTCATAAGACCAGTAGCAGCAAAATGAGTGGATTCAGGTACGATGATTCTAAGTGAAATAAGTCACACAGAAAAAGAAACTTATCATAAGATATCACTTATGAAGGTCCTGTAAACATGGCTAAACATGACCTGAGTTAGGAAAGAGAAGAGAGTTTGACATTTATAAAACATTCTTATGCCTGCTTAAGGGGGAAGGAGAGGTGGGGTGATGCATTAAACCAGATTTTGATATTAGTTCAGGTACCGTTCCAAAAACCAAGTATGGAATAGACAAGAACTACACCTTCCTCAGTGAAAGGGACTAAACTCCCCATATTCCATGCAGAGGGATATATCTTACTAGTAAGACTCTTAAAACCTATGTATTGATATGTCCCCGTAATGGAATCAAGTGTGTCTACACTGGCATAAACATGGCAGTGAGAATCAGCTCAAACCCACTATAAAATGGAATTTCAAAAACAAAACAAAAAAACAGGGAAATTCTTTTCAATTCCTTCAGGGTCTCTGATGAAACCTGGAATGACACTATCTACAACGACAGCTGGATGTGGCATAAGGCTGGACAAATGGGACTGAGAGGATTGGTGAGATTGGGTGAGCAAATGCAGACCCTTTAAAGCAATAATGCATGGCACCCATTCCATGGGTCCCAACTCTCCACGGTGAAGGGAATATTACTACAGCTATAACATGTACGGGATACCTAGAGAATGGACACACTGTGAATACGAAAGGTCTCTAAAACTCAACAAATATTCCCTCTCCTGGGGCTCCGGTTTGACTTTCCAACTGCTTTACTATCAATCTCCCAACTTGGAGAGACAGCCCCTTTAACCTCCTGTTTCACACAGGTTGCCAATTTGGCAGAGGATGAAACGGAAGACGGAGAACCAATGAGAGAGTAGCTGTTAGGCATTTGGACGGGCACATGTCACTCTTTTTTCCCAGGAGGAAGAAGAATTAAACAATGTATCAGTCACCCACCGGGTACCAGTATAGGTCCTGAACCAAAATATTGGACATGCGTTCAGCTCAGAAAAAACGAGTTAAAAAATGGAGCTCTGGGGCACAGCAATTCACAAACAGGCAGAGTAATAAAGGACAACTATCATCCAAAAATCTGTTGAGGGAAGGCAACGAGGCGGACTTGAAAGCGAGGCATAATAGCAAGAAACAGATTTCAAGAGGTACGTTGGAATCGCATTTAAAGCACAGAAAGAGGCGCACAACTTCGACAATGATGCACTTGGCCAAAAAGGGCATATGCGTTTTCTCCTGAATATATTCAGCAGAGAACTCATACGCCCTTTGTGGCCAAACAAGCAAGTGGGCAAAGCCAATCTGCACTACAAAGAAGTATCACTTCCCACCGGTCAAAAGGGACATCCAAAAAATGGGTAAAAACCAGAAAGGCAAGAAAGGCCCTGGAGAACAGAGAGCATTTTCATGCTGATGGGCGGGATGTAAATTGCCTCCTGCCTCTCTGGAGGAGTGCATTGTGTTCCCTAAAACAAGTAAACAACAGAGCTACAGAACCAAGGGCACTTCCAGTCTAGGGAATATACCTTGGGAAAACTGAAAATCAATAAGACAGAGCCACCCCAAAATTTAGGGCTGCACTGCTTACAACAACCTCAACTTGGGTACAAATTAAATATCCCAGGAAATATAAAAATGGTTCAAAATATTGTGGTACTTACATACGATGGAATATCCCTCAGCCATGAAATCCATGCCGTAAGACCAGTAGCAGCAAAATGACTGCATTCAGGTACGATGATTGTAAGTGAAATAAGTCACAAAGAAAAAGAAGCTTATCATAAGATATGACTTATGAAGACCCTGTAAACATGGCTACACATGAACTGAGTTAGGAAAGAGAACAGAGTCTCACATTTAGAAAACAATCTCATGCCTCCTTAAGGGGGAAGGAGAGGTGGGGTGATGCATAAAACCAGAGTTTGATATAAGCACAGGTACCATTCCAAAAACCAACTATGGAAGAGACAAGACCTACCTATACGTTCCTCAGTGAAAGGGACTCAAAACCCCATATTTGCCGCAGAGGAATATATCTGACTAGAAAGAATCTTAAAACCTATGTATTGATATGTCTCCATAAGGGAATCAAGTGTGTCTAGACTGGCATAAACATGGCAGCGAGAATCAGCTCATACCCACTATAAAAAGGAATTTCAAAAACAAAACAAAAAAACAGGGAAATTCTTTACAATTCCTTCAGGGTCTCTGATGAAATGTGGAATGACCCTGTCTACAATGACAGCTGGATGTGGCATAAGGCTGGACACTTGGGACTGAGAGGATTGGTGAGATTGGGTGAGCAAATGCAGACCCTTTAAAGCAATAATGCATGGCACCCATTCCATGGGTCCCAACTCTCCAAGTTGAAGGGAATACTACTACAGTTATAACATGTATGGCAAACCCAGAGAATGGACACACTGTGAATACGAAAGGTTTCTAAAACTCAATGAAGATTCCCTCTCCTGGTGCTCCGGTTTGACTTTCCAACTGCTTTACTATCAATCTCCCAACTTGGAGAGACTGCCCCTTTAACCTCCTGGTTCGCACAGGTTGCCAATTTGGCAGAGGATGAAAGGGAAGAGCGAGAACCAATGAGAGAGTAGCTGTTAGGCATTTGGACCGGCACATGTCACTCTAATTGACGGCAGGAAGAAGAATTAATGAAAGTCTTAGCCACTCACCGGGAAACAGTATAGGTCCTGAACCAAAACTTTGTACTTGCATTCAGCTCAAAAAAAACGAGTTGAAAATGGAGTTTAGGGGCAGAGCAATTCACCAACTGGCAGAGTAATAAAGGCCAACTATCATCCAGAAATCTGTTGAGGGATGGCAACGAAGCGGACTTGAAAGTCAGGCCGAATAGCATGAAACAGATTTCAAGAAGTACGTTGGAATCACCTTTAAAACACAGAAAGAGGGGCACAACTTCGACAATGATGCACTTGGCCAAAAAGGGTGTATGCATTTTCTCCTGAATATATGCAGGAGAAAACGCATACACTGTTTTTGGCCAAAAAAGCAAGCGGGCAATACAAATCTGCACTACAAAGAAGTATCACTTCCCACCATTCAAAAGGGATATCCACAAAATGGGTAAAAACCAGAAAGGAAAGACAGGCCTTGGAGAACAGGGAGCCTTGTTATGCTGATGGGCGGGATGTAAGTTGTCAACTGCCTCTCTGGAGGAGTGCATTGTGTTCCCTAAAACAAGTAAACAACAGAGCTACAGAGCCAAGAGCACTTCCAGTCTAGGGAATATACCTTGGGCAAACTGAAAATCAATAAGACAGAGCCAGCCCAAAATTTAGGGCTGCACTGCTTACAAGAACCTCAACTTGTCTACAACTTAAATATCCCTGGAAACATAAAAATGGTTCAAAAAATTGTGGTACTTACGTACGATGGAATATCCCTCAGCCATGAAATCAATGTCATAAGACCAGTAGCAGCAAAAAGAGTGGATTCAGGTACGATGATTCTAAGTGAAATAAGTCACACAGAAAAAGAAACTTATCATAAGATATCACTTATGAAGGTCCTGTAAACATGGCTACACATGAACTGAGTTAGGAAAGAGAAGAGAGTTTGACATTTAGAGAACATTCTTATGCCTGCTTAAGGGGGAAAGAGAGGTGGGGTGATGCATTAAACCAGATTTTGATATTAGTTCAGGTACCGTTCCAAAAACCAAATATGGAATAGACAAGAACTACACATGCCTCAGTGAAAGGGACTCAACTCCCCATATTCCATGCAGAGGGATATATCTTACTAGTAAGAATCTTAAAACCTATGTATTGATATGTCCCCGTAATGGAATCAAGTGTGTCTAGACTGGCATAAACATGGCAGTGAGAATCAGCTCATACCCACTATAAAATGGAATTTCAAAAACAAAACAAAAAAACAGGGAAATTCTTTTCAATTCCTTCAGGGTCTCTGATGAAACCTGGAATGACCGTATCTACAATGACAGCTGGATGTGGCATATGGCTGGACACATGGGACTTAGAGGATTGATGAGATTGGGTGAGCAAATGCAGACCATTTAAAGCAATAATGCATGGCACCCATTCCATGGGTCCCAACTCTCCAGGGTGAAGGGAATATTACTACAGCTATAACATGTACGGGAAACCTAGAGAATGGACACACGGTGCATATGAAAGGTCTCTAAAACTCAACAAATAGTCCCTCTCCTGGTGCTCCGGTTTGACTTTCCAACTGCTTTACTATCAATCTCCCAACTTGGAGAGACAGCCCCTTTAACCCCCTGTTTCACACAGGTTGCCAATTTGGCAGAGGATGAAACGGAAGACGGAGAACCAACCAGAGAGTAGCTGTTAGGCATTTGGACGGGCACATGTCACTCTTGTTTCCGGGGAGGAAGAAGAATTAACCAAAGTCTCAGCCAAACACCGGGTACCAGTATACTTCCTGAACCAAAATATTGGACTTGCGTTCACCTCACAAAAAATGAGTTAAATACTGGAGCTCTGGGGCACAGCAATTCACAAACAGGCAGACTAATAAAGGACAACTATCGTCCAAAAATCTGTTGAGAGAATACAACGAGGCGGACTTGAAAGCGAGGCAGAATAGCAGGAAACAGATTTCAAGCGGTACGTTGGAATCACCTTTAAAGCACAGAAAGAGGCGCACAACTTCGACAATGATGCACTTGGCCAAAAATGGCGTATGAGTTTTCTCCTGAATATATTCAGCAGAAAACGCATACGCCCTTTTTGGCCAAACAAGCAAGCGTGCAATGCAAATCTGCACTACAAAGAAGTATCACTTCCCTCCGGTCAAAAGGGAAATCCACAAAATGGGTAAAAACCAGAAAGGCAAGACAGGCCCTGGAGAACAGGGAGCATTTTCATGCTGATGGGCGGCATATAAATTGCCAACTGAGTCTCTCAGGAGTGCATTGTGTTCCCTAAAACAAGTAAACAACAGAGCTACAGAGCCAAGGGCACTTCCAGTCTAGGGAATATACCTTGGGAAAACTGAAAATCAATAAGACAGAACCACCCCCAAATTTAGGGTTGCACTGCTTACAACAACCTCAACTTGGGTACACCTTAAATATCCCAGGAAATATAAAAATGGTTCAAAAAATTGTGGTACTTACGTACGATGGAATATCCCTCAGCCATGAAATCAATGTCATAAGACCAGTAGCAGCCAAATGAGTGGATTCAGTTACGATGATTCTAAGTGAAATAAGTCACACAGAAAAAGAAGCTTATCATAAGATATCACTTATGAAGATCCTGTAAACATGGCTACACATGAACTGAGTTAGGAAAGAGAACAGAGTCTCACATTTATAAAACACTCATGCCTTCTTAAGGGGGAAGGAGAGGTGGGGTGGTGCATAAAACCAGAGTTTCATATAAGCACAGGTACCGTTCCTAAAACCAACTATGGAATAGACAAGACCTACCTATACCTTCCTCAGTGAAAGGGACTCAAATCCCCATATTTCCCGCAGAGGAATATATCTGACTAGTAAGAATCTTAAAACCTATATATTGATATGTCTCTCTAAGGGAATCAAGAGTGTCTAGACTGGCATGAACATGGCAGTGAGAATCAGCTCAAACACACTATAAAAAAATTTCAAAAAGAAAACAAAAAAACAGGGAAATTCTTTACAATTCCTTCAGGGTTTCTGATGAAATGTGGAATGACCCTTTCTACAATGACAGCTGGATGTGGCATAAGGCTGGACACTTGGGACTGAGAGGATTGGTGAGATTGGGTGAGCAAATGCAGACCCTTTAAAGCAATAATGCATGGCATCCATTCCATGGGTCCCAACTCTCCAGGTTGAAGGGAATATTTCTATAGCTATAACATGTATGGCAAACCTAGAGAATGGACACACAGTGAATATGACATGATTCTAAAACTCAACGAATAGTCCCTCTCCTGGTGCTCCGGTTTGACTTTCCAACTGCTTTACTATCAATCTCCCAACTTGGAGAGACTGCCCATTTAACCTCCTGGTTCGCACAGGTTGCCAATTTGGCAGAGGATGAAAGGGAAGAGGGAGAACCAATGAGAGAGTAGCTGTTAGGCATTTGGACGGGCACAGGTCACTCTAATTGCCAGGCAGGAAGAAGAATTAACCAAAGTCTCAGCCACTCACCGGGAAACAGTATATGTCCTGAAACAAAATTTGGACTTGCATTCAGCTCACAAAAAACGAGTTGAAAAATGGAGCTCAGAGGCAGAGCAATTCACAAACTGGCAGAGTAATAAAGGCCAACTATCGTCCAGAAATCTGTTGAGGGAAGGCAACGAAGCAGACTTGAAAGGCAGGCTGAATAGCAGGAAACAGTTTTCAAGAGGTACGTTGGAATCGCCTTTAAAGCACAGGAAGAGGAGCACAACTTCGACAATGATGCACTTTGTCAAAAGGGCGTATGCATTTTCTCCTGAATATATGCAGGAGAAAATGCATACGCCCTTTTTGGCCAAGCAAGCAAGCGGGCAATGCAAATCTGCACTGCACAGAAGCATCAATTCCCACCGGTCAAAAGGGACATCCACTAAATGGGTAAAAACCAGAAAGGCAAGACAGGCCTTGGAAAACAGGGAGCCTTGTTATGCTGATGGGCGTGATGTAAGTTGCCAACTGCCTCACTGGAGGAGTGCATTGTGTTCCCTAAAACAAGTAAACAACAGAGCTACAGAGCCAAGAGCACTTCCTGTCAAGGGAATATACCTTGGGAAAACTGAAAATCAATAAGACAGAGGCAGGCCAATATTTAGGGCTGCACTGCTTACAAGAACCTCAACTTGTCTACACCTTAAATATCCCTGGAAACATAAAAATGGTTCCAAAAATTGTGGTACTTACCCACGATGGAATATCCCTCAGCCATGAAATCAATGTCATAAGACCAGTAGCAGCAAAAAGAGTGGATTCAGGTACGATGATTCTAAGTGAAATAAGTCACACAGAAAAAGAAACTTATCATAAGATATCACTTATGAAGGACCTGTAAACATGGCTACACATGAACTGAGTTAGGAAAGAGAAGAGAGTTTGACATTTAGAAAACATTCTTATGCCTGCTTAAGGGGGAAGGAGAGGTGGGGTGATGCATTAAACCAGATTTTGATATTAGTTCAGGTACCGTTCCAAAAACCAAATACGGAATAGACAAGAAATACAACTTCCTCAGTGAAAGGGACTCAACTCCCCATATTCCATGCAGAGGGATATATCTTACTAGTAAGAATCTTAAAACCTATGTATTGATATGTCCCCGTAATGGAATCAAGTGTGTCTAGACTGGCATAAACATGGCAGTGAGAATCAGGTCAAACCCGCTATAAAATGGAATTTCAAAAACAAAACAAAAAAACAGGGAAATTCTTTCAAATTCCTTCAGGGTCTCTGATGAATCCTGGAATGACCCTATCTGCAACGACAGCTGGATGTGGCATAAGGGAGGACACATGGTACTGAGAGGATTGGTGAGATTGGGTGAGCAAATGCAGACCCTTTAAAGCAATAATACATGACACCCATTCCATGGATCCCAACTCTCCAGGGTGAAGGGAATATTACTACAGCTATAACATGTACGGGAAACCTAGAGAATGGACACACTGTGAATACGAAAGGTCTCTAAAACTCAACAAATAGTCCCTCTCTGGTGCTCCGGTTTGATTTTCCAACTGCTTTACTATCAATCTCCCAACTTGGAGAGACAGCCCCTTTAACCTCCTGTTTCACACAGGTTGCCAATTTGGCAGAGGATGAAATGGAAGAGGGAGAACCAATGAGAGAGTAGCTGTTAGGCATTTGCACGGACACATGTCACTCTTGTTTCCCGGGAGGAAGAAGGATTAACCAAAGGCTCAGCCACCCACCGGGTACCAGTATAGGTCCTGAACCAAAATATTGGACTTGCGTTCAGCTCACAAAAATCGAGTTAAATAATGGAGCTCTGGGGCACAGCAATTCACAAACAGGCAGAGTAATAAAGGACAACTATCGTCCAAAAATCTGTTGAGGGAAGGCAACGAGGCGGACTTGAAAGTGAGGCAGAATAGCAGGAAACAGATTTCAAGAGGTACGTTGGAATCGCCTTTAAAGCACAGAAAGAGGGGCACAACTTCGACAATGATGCACTTGGCCAAAAAGTGCGTATGCGTTTTCTCCTGAATATATTCAGCAGAAAACGCATACGCCCTTTTTGGCCTAACAAGCAAGCGGGAAATGCATATCTGCACTACAAAGAAGTATCACTTTCCACCGGTCAAAATGGACATCCACAAAATGGGTAAAAACCAGAAAGGCAAGATAGGCCCTGGAGAACAGGGAGCATTTTTATGCTGATGGGCGGGATGTAAATTGCCAACTGCCTCTCTGGGGGAGTGCATTGTGTTCCCTAAAATAAGTAAACAACAGAGCTACAGAGCCAAGGGCACTTCCAGTCTAGGGAATATACCTTGGGAAAACTGAAAATCAATAAGACAGAGCCACCCCAATATTTAGGGCTGCACTGCTTACAAGAACCTCGACTTGGGTACACCTTAAATATCCCAGGAAATATAAAAATGGTTCAAAAAATTGTGGTACTTACGTACGGTGGAATATCCCTCTGCCATAAAATCCATGTCGAAAGACCAGTAGCAGCAAAATGAGTGGATTCAGGTACGATGATTCTAAGTGAAATAAGTCACAAAGAAAAAGTAGCTTATCATAAGATATCCCTGATGAAGATCCTGTAAACATGTCTAAACATGAACTGAGTTAGGAAAGAGAAGAGAGTTTGACATTTATAAAACATTCTTATGCCTGCTTAAGGGGAAGGAAAGGTGGGGTGAAGCATTAAACCAGATTTTGATATTAGTTCAGGTACCGTTCCAAAAACCAAGTATGGAATAGACAAGAACTACACCTTCCTCAGTGAAAGGGACTAAACTCCCCATATTCCATGCAGAGGGATATATCTTACTAGTAAGAATCTTAAAACCTATGTATTGATATGTCCCCGTAATGGAAACAAGTGTGTCTAGACTGGCATAAACATGGCAGTGAGAATCAGGTCAAACCCGCTATAAAATGGAATTTCAAAAACAAAACAAAAAAACAGGGAAATTCTTTCAAATTCCTTCAGGGTCTCTGATGAATCCTGGAATGACCCTATCTGCAACGACAGCTGGATGTGGCATAAGGGAGGACACATGGTACTGAGAGGATTGGTGAGATTGGGTGAGCAAATGCAGACCCTTTAAAGCAATAATGCATGGCACACATTCCATGGGTCCCAACTCTCCAGGGTGAAGGGAATATTACTACAGCTATAACATGTACGGGAAACCTAGAGAATGGACACACTGTGAATACGAAAGGTCTCTAAAACTCAACAAATAGTCCCTCTCTGGTGCTCCGGTTTGATTTTCCAACTGCTTTACTATCAATCTCCCAACTTGGAGAGACAGCCCCTTTAACCTCCTGTTTCACACAGGTTGCCAATTTGGCAGAGGATGAAATGGAAGAGGGAGAACCAATGAGAGAGTAGCTGTTAGGCATTTGCACGGACACATGTCACTCTTGTTTCCCGGGAGGAAGAAGGATTAACCAAAGGCTCAGCCACCCACCGGGTACCAGTATAGGTCCTGAACCAAAATATTGGACTTGCGTTCAGCTCACAAAAATCGAGTTAAATAATGGAGCTCTGGGGCACAGCAATTCACAAACAGGCAGAGTAATAAAGGACAACTATCGTCCAAAAATCTGTTGAGGGAAGGCAACGAGGCAGACTTGAAAGTGAGGCAGAATAGCAGGAAACATATTTCAAGAGGTACGTTGGAATCGCCTTTAAAGCACAGAAAGAGGGGCACAACTTCGACAATGATGCACTTGGCCAAAAAGTGCATATGCGTTTTCTCCTGAATATATTCAGCAGAAAACGCATCCGCCCTTTTTGGCCAAACAAGCAAGCGGGAAATGCAAATCTGCACTACAAAGAAGTATCACTTCCCACCGGTCAAAATGGACATCCACAAAATGGGTAAAAACCAGAAAGGCAAGATAGGCCCTGGAGAACAGGGAGCCTTGTTATGCTGATGGGCGGGATGTAAATTGCCAACTGCCTCTCTGGAGGAGTGCATTGTGTTCCCTAAAACAAGTAAACAAGAGATCTACAGAGCCAAGGGCACTTCCAGTCTAGGGAATATACCTTGGGAAAACTGAAAGTCAATAAGACAGAGTCACCCCAAAATTTAGGGCTGCACTGCTTACAAGAACCTCAACTTGGGTACACCTTAAATATCCCAGGAAATATGAAAATGGTTCAAAAAATTGTGGTACTTACGTACGGTGGAATATCCCTCAGCCATAAAATCCATGTCGAAAGACCAGTAGCAGCAAAATGAGTGGATTCAGGTACAATGATTCTAAGTGAAATAAGTCACAAAGAAAAAGAAGCTTATCATAAGATATCCCTGATGAAGATCCTGTAAACATGTCTAAACATGAACTGAGTTAGGAAAGAGAAGAGAGTTTGACATTTATAAAACATTCTTATGCCTGCTTAAGGGGAAGGAGAGGTGGGGTGATGCATTAAACCAGATTTTGATATTAGTTCAGGTACCGTTCCAAAAACCAAGTATGGAATAGACAAGAACTACACCTTCCTCAGTGAAAGGGACTAAACTCCCCATATTCCATGCAGAGGGATATATCTTACTAGTAAGAATCTTAAAACCTACGTATTGATATGTCCCCGTAATGGAATCAAGTGTGTCTACACTGGCATAAACATGGCAGTGAGAATCAGCTGAAACCCACTATAAAATGGAATTTCAAAAACAAAACAAAAAAACAGGGAAATTCTTTTCAATTCCTTCAGGGTCTCTGATGAAACCTGGAATGACCCTATCTACAACGACAGCTGGATGTGGCATAAGGCTGGACACATGGGACTGAGAGGATTGGTGAGATTGGGTGAGCAAATGCAGACCCTTTAAAGCAATAATGCATGGCACCCATTCCATGGGTCCCAACTCTCCACGGTGAAGGGAATATTACTACAGCTATAACATGTACGGGAAACCTAGAGAATGGACACACTGTGAATACGAAAGATCTCTAAAACTCAACAAATATTCCCTCTCCTGGTGCTCCGGTTTGACTTTCCAACTGCTTTACTATCAATCTCCCAACTTGGAGAGACAGCCCCTTTAACCTCCTGTTTCACACAGGTTGCCAATTTGGCAGAGGATGAAACGGAAGACGGAGAACTAATGAGAGAGTAGCTGTTAAGCATTTGGACGGGCACATGTCACTCTTGTTTCCCAGGAGGAAGAAGAACTAAACAATGTCTCAGTCACCCACCGGGTACCAGTATAGGTCCTGAACCAAAATATTGGACTTGCGTTCATCTCACAAAAAACGAGTTAAAAAATGGAGCTCTGGGGGTCAGCAATTCAAAAACAGGCAGAGTAATAAAAGACAACTATCATCCAAAAATCTGTTGAGGGAAGGAAACGAGGCAGACTCGAAAGCGAGGCATAATAGCAAGAAACAGATTTCAAGAGGTATGTTGGAATCGCATTTAAAGCACAGAAAGAGGCGCACAACTTCGACAATGATGAACTTGGCCAAAAAGGGCGTATGCGTTTTCTCCTGAATATATTCAGCAGAGAACTCATACGCCCTTTGTGGCCAAACAAGCAAGTGGGCAAAGCCAATCTGCACTACAAAGAAGTATCACTTCCCACCGGTCAAAAGGGACATCCACAAAATGGGTAAAAACCAGAAAGGCAAGACAGGCCCTGGGGAACAGGGAGCCTTGTTATGCTGATGAGCGGGATGTAAATTGCCAACTGCGTCTCTCAGGAGTGCATTGTGTTCCCTAAAACAAGTAAACAACAGAGCTACAGAACCAAGGGCACTTCCAGTCTAGGGAATATACCTTGGGAAAACTGAAAATCAATAAGTCAGAGCCAACCCCAAATTTAGGGCTGCACTGCTTACAAGAACCTCAACTTGGGTACACCTTAAATATCCCAGGAAATATAAAAATGGTTCAAAAAATTGTGGTACTTATGTACGATGGAATATGCCTCAGCCATGAAATCCATGTCGTAAGACCAGTAGCAGCAAAATGAGTGGATTCAGGTACGATGATTCTAAGTGAAATAAGCCACAAAGAAAAAGAAGCTTATCATAAGATATCACTTATGAAGATCCTGTAAACATGGCTACACATGAACTGAGTTAGGAAAGAGAACATAGTCTCACATTTAGAAAACACTCTCATGCCTCCTTAAGGGAGAAGGAGAGGTGGGGTGATGCATAAAACCAGAGTTTGATATAAGCACAGGTACCGTTCCCAAAACCAACTATGGAATAGACAAGACCTACCTATACCTTCCTCAGTGAAAGGGACTCAAAACCCCATATTTCCGCAGAGGAATATATCTGACTAGTAAGAATCTTAAAACCTATGTATTGATGTGTCTCCATAAGGGAATCAAGTGTGTCTAGACTGGCATAAACATGGCAGCAAGAATCAGCTCAAAGCCACTATAAAAAGGAATTTCAAAATCAAAACAAAAAAAATAGGGAAATTCTTTACAATTCCTTCAGGGTCTCTGATGAAATGTGGAATGACCCTGTCTACAATGACAGCTGGATGTGGCATAAGGCTGGACACTTGGGACTGAGAGGATTGGTGAGATTGGGTGAGCAAATGCAGACCCTTTAAAGCAATAATGCATGGCACCCTTTCAATGGGTCCCAACTCTCCATGTTGAAGGGAACATTACTAAAGCTATAACATGTATGGGAAACCTAGAGAATGGACCCACTGTGAATATGAAAGGTTTCTAAAACTCAACGAATAGTCCCTCTCCTGGTGCTCCAGTATGACTCTCCAACTGCTTTACTATCAATCTCCCAACTTGGAGAGACAGCCCCTTTAACCTCCTGGTTCTCACAGGTTGCCAATTGGGCAGAGGATGAAAGTGAAGTGGGAGAACCAATGAGAGAGTAGCTGTTAGGCATTTGGACGGGCATATGTCACTCTAAATTCCCAGCAGAAAGAAGAATTAACCAAAATCCCAGCCACCCACCGGGAACCAATATATGTCCTGTACCAAAATTTTGGACATGCGTTCAGCTCACAAAAAAACGAGTTGAAAAATGGAGCTCAAGGGCAAAGCAATTCACAAACTGGCAGAGTAATAAAGGACAACTATCATTCAAAAATCTGTTGAGGGAAGGCTATGAGGTGGACTTGAAAGCGAGGCAGAATAGCAGGAATCAGATTTCAAGAGGTACGTTGGAATCGCCTGTAAAGCACAGGAAGAGGGGCACAACTTCGACAATGATGCACTTGGCCAAAAATGGCGTATGCATTTTCTCCTGAATATATGCAGGAGAAAACGCATACGCCCTTCTTGGCCAAGCAAGCAAACGGGCAATGCAAATCTGCACTACAAAGAAGTATCACTTCCCACCGGTCAAATGGGACTTCCACAAAATGGTTAAAAACCAGAAAGGCAAGACAGGCCCTGGAGAACAGGGAGCCTTGTTATGCTGATGCGTGGGATGTAAATTGCCTACTGCCTCTCTCAGGAGTGAATTGTGTTCCCTAAAACAAGTGAACAACAAAGCTACAGAGCCAAGGGCACTTCCAGTCTAGGGAATATACCTTGGGAAAACTGAAAATCAATAAGACAGAACCACCCCCAAATTTAGGGTTGCACTGCTTACAACAACCTCAACTTGGGTACACCTTAAATATCCCAGGAAATATAAAAATGGTTCAAAAAATTGTGGTACTTACGTACGATGGAATATTCCTCAGACATGAAATCAATGTCATAAGACCAGTAGCAGCCAAATGAGTGGATTCAGTTACGATGATTCTAAGTGAAATAAGTCACACAGAAAAAGAAGATTATCATAAGATATCACTTATGAAGATCCTGTAAACATGGCTACACATGAACTGAGTTAGGAAAGAGAACAGAGTCTCACATTTATAAAGCACTCTTATGCCTTCTTAAGGGGGAAGGAGAGGTGGGGTGGTGCATAAAACCAGAGTTTCATATAAGCACAGGTACCGTTCCTAAAACCAACTATGGAATAGACAAGACCTACCTATACCTTCCTCAGTGAAAGGGACTCAAAACCCCATATTTCCCGCAGAGGAATATATCTGACTAGTAAGAATCTTAAAACCTATGTATTGATATGTCTCTGTAAGGGAATCAAGTGTGTCTAGACTGGCATGAACATGGCAGCGAGAATCAGCTCAAACCCACTATAAAAAGAATTTCAAAAAGAAAACAAAAAAACAGGGAAATTCTTTACAATTCCTTCAGGGTCTCTGATGAAACCTGGAATGACCCTGTGTACAATGAAAGCTGGATGTGGCATAAGGCTGGACACTTGGGACTGAGAGGATTGGTGAGATTGGGTGAGCAAATGCAGACCCTATAAAGCAATAATGCATGTCACCCATTCCATGGGTCCCAACTCTCCAGGTTGAAGGGAATATTTCTACAGCTATAACATGTATGGCAAACCTAGAGAATGGACACACAGTGAATACGAAATGTTTCTAAAACTCAACGAATAGTCCCTCTCCTGGTGCTCTGGTTTGACTTTCCAACTGCTTTACTATCAATCTCCCAGCTTGGAGAGACTGCCCATTTAACCTCCTGGTTCGCACAGGTTGCCAATTTGGCAGAGGATGAAAGGGAAGAGGGAGAACCAATGAGAGAGTAGCTGTTAGGCATTTGGACGGGCACAGGTCACTCTAATTGCCAGGCAGGAAGAAGAATTAACCAAAGTCTCAGCCACTCACCCGGAAACAGTATATGTCCTGAAACAAAATTTGGACTTGCATTCAGCTCACAAAAAACGAGTTGAAAAATGGAGCTCAGAGGCAGAGCAATTCACAAACTGGCAGAGTAATAAAGGCCAACTATCGTCCAGAAATCTGTTCAGGGAAGGCAACGAAGCAGACTTGAAAGTCAGGCTGAATAGCAGGAAACAGTTTTCAAGAGGTACATTGGAATCACCTTTAAAGCACAGGAAGAGGGGCACAACTTCGACAATGATGCACTTTGTCAAAAGGGCGTATGCATTTTCTCCTGAATATATGCAGGAGAAAATGCATACGCCCTTTTTGGCCAAGCAAGCAAGCGGGCAATGCAAATCTGCACTACACAGAAGCATCAATTCCCACCGGTCAAAAGGGACATCCACTAAATGGGTAAAAACCAGAAAGGCAAGACAGGCCTTGGAGAACAGGGAGCCTTGTTATGCTGATGGGCGTGATGTAAGTTGGCAACTGCCTCTCTGGAGGAGTCCATTGTGTTCCCTAAAACAAGTAAACAACAGAGCTACAGAGCCAAGAGCACTTCCTGTCAAGGGAATATACCTTGGGCAAACTGAAAATCAATAAGACAGAGGCAGCCCAATATTTAGGGCTGCACTGCTTACAAGAACCTCAACTTGTCTACACCTTTAATATCCCTGGAAACATAAAAATGGTTCCAAAAATTGTGGTAATTACCTACGATGGAATATCCCTCAGCCATGAAATCAATGTCATAAGACCAGTAGCAGCAAAAAGAGTGGATTCAGGTACGATGATTCTAAGTGAAATAAGTCACACAGAAAAAGAAACTTATCATAAGATATCACTTATGAAGGTCCTGTAAACATGGCTACACATGAACTGAGTTAGGAAAGAGAAGAGAGTTTGACATTTAGAAAACATTCTTATGCCTGCTTAAGGGGGAAGGAGAGGTGGGGTGATGCATTAAACCAGATTTTGATATTAGTTCAGGTACCGTTCCAAAAACCAAATACGGAATAGACAAGAAATACAACTTCCTCAGTGAAAGGGACTCAACTCCCCATATTCCATGCAGAGGGATATATCTTACTAGTAAGAATCTTAAAACCTATGTATTGATATGTCCCCGTAATGGAATCAAGTGTGTCTAGACTGGCATAAACAAGGCAGTGAGAATCAGCTCAAACCCGCTATAAAATGGAATTTCAAAAACAAAACAAAAAAACAGGGAAATTCTTTCAAATTCCTTCAGGGTCTCTGATGAATCCTGGAATGACCCTATCTACAATGACAGCTGGATGTGGCATAAGGGAGGACACATGGTACTGAGAGGATTGGTGAGATTGGGTGAGCAAATGCAGACCCTTTAAAGCAATAATGCATGGCACACATTCCATGGGTCCCAACTCTCCAGGGTGAAGGGAATATTACTACAGCTATAACATGTAGGGGAAACCTAGAGAATGGACACACTGTGAATACGCATGGTCTCTAAAACTCAACAAATAGTCCCTCTCCTGGTGCTCCGGTTTGATTTTCCAACTGCTTTACTATCAATCTCCCAACTTGGAGAGACAGCCCCTTTAACCTCCTGTTTCACACAGGTTGCCAATTTGGCAGAGGATGAAATGGAAGAGGGAGAACCAATGAGAGAGTAGCTGTTAGGCATTTGCACGGACACATGTCACTCTTGTTTCCCGGGAGGAAGAAGGATTAACCAAAGGCTCAGCCACCCACCGGGTACCAGTATAGGTCCTGAATCAAAGTATTGGACTTGCGTTCAGCTCACAAAAATCGAGTTAAATAATGGAGCTCTGGGGCACAGCAATTCACAAACAGGCAGAGTAATAAAGGACAACTATCGTCCAAAAATCTGTTGAGGGAAGGCAACGAGGCGGACTTGAAAGTGAGGCAGAATAGCAGGAAACAGATTTCAAGAGGTACGTTGGAATCACCTTTAAAGCACAGAAAGAGGGGCACAACTTCGACAATGATGCACTTCGCCAAAAAGTGCATATGCATTTTCTCCTGAATATATTCAGCAGAAAACGCATACGCCCATTTTGGCCAAGCAAGCAAACGGGCAATGCAAATCTGCACTACAAAGAAGTATCACTTCCCACCGGTCAAATGGGACTTCCACAAAATGGTTAAAAACCAGAAAAGCAAGACAGGCCCTGGAGAACAGCGAGCCTTGTTATGCTGATGCGCGGGATGTAAATTGCCAACTGCTTCTCTCAGGAGTGAATTGTGTTCCCTAAAACAAGTGAACAACAAAGCTACAGAGCCAAGGGCACTTCCAGTCTAGGGAATATACCTTGGGAAAACTGAAAATCAATAAGACAGAACCACCCCCAAATTTAGGGTTGCACTGCTTACAACAACCTCAACTTTGTTACACCTTAAATATCCCAGGAAATATAAAAATGGTTCAAAAAATTATGGTACTTACGTACGATGGAATATCCCTCAGACATGAAATCAATGTCATAAGACCAGTAGCAGCCAAATGAGTGGATTCCGTTACGATGATTCTAAGTGAAATAAGTCACACAGAAAAAGAAGCTTATCATAAAATATCACTTATGAAGATCCTGTAAACATGGCTACACATGAACTGAGTTAGGAAAGGGAACAGAGTCTCACATTTATAAAACACCCTTATGCCTTCTTAAGGGGGAAGGAGAGGTGGGGTGGTGCATAAAACCAGAGTTTCATATAAGCACAGGTACCGTTCCTAAAACCAACTATGGAATAGACAAGACCTACCTATACCTTCCTCAGTGAAAGGGACTCAAAACCCCATATTTCCCGCAGAGGAATATATCTGACTAGTAAGAATCTTAAAACCTATGTATTGATATGTCTCTCTAAGGGAATCAAGTGTGTCTAGACTGGCATGAACATGGCAGCGAGAATCAGCTCAAACCCACTATAAAAAGAATTTCAAAAAGAAAACAAAAAAACAGGGAAATTCTTTACAATTCCTTCAGGGTCTCTGATGAAACCTGGAATGACTCTGTGTACAATGAAAGCTGGATGTGGCATAAGGCTGGACACTTGGGACTGAGAGGATTGGTGAGATTGGGTGAGCAAATGCAGACCCTATAAAGCAATAATGCATGTCACCCATTCCATGGGTCCCAACTCTCCAGGTTGAAGGGAATATTTCTACAGCTATAACATGTATGGCAAACCTAGAGAATGGACACACAGTGAATACGAAATGTTTCTAAAACTCAACGAATAGTCCCTCTCCTGGTGCTCCGGTTTGACTTTCCAACTGCTTTACTATCAATCTCCGAACTTGGAGAGACGGCCCATTTAACCTCCTGGTTTGCACAGGTTGCCAATTTGGCAGAGGATGAAAGGGAAGAGGGAGAGCCAATGATAGAGTAGCTGTTAGGCATTTGGACGGGCACAGGTCACTCTAATTGCCAGGCAGGAAGAAGAATTAACCAAAGTCTCAGCCACTCACCGGGAAACAGTATATGTCCTGAAACAAAATTTGGACTTGCATTCAGCTCACAAAAAACGAGTTGAAAAATGGAGCTCAGAGGCAGAGCAATTCACAAACTGGCAGAGTAATAAAGGCCAACTATCGTCCAGAAATCTGTTGAGGGAAGGCAACGAAGCAGACTTGAAAGTCAGGCTGAATAGCAGGAAACAGTTTTCAAGAGGTACGTTGGAATCACCTTTAAAGCACAGGAAGAGGGGCACAACTTCGACAATGATGCACTTTGTCAAAAGGGCGTATGCATTTTCTCCTGAATATATGCAGGAGAAAATGCATACGCCCTTTTTGGCCAAGCAAGCAAGCGGGCAATGCAAATCTGCACTACACAGAAGCATCAATTCCCACCGGTCAAAAGGGACATCCACTAAATGGGTAAAAACCAGAAAGGCAAGACAGGCCTTGGAGAACAGGGAGCCTTGTTATGCTGATGGGCGTGATGTAAGTTGGCAACTGCCTCTCTGGAGGAGTCCATTGTGTTCCCTAAAACAAGTAAACAACAGAGCTACAGAGCCAAGAGCACTTCCTGTCAAGGGAATATACCTTGGGCAAACTGAAAATCAATAAGACAGAGGCAGCCCAATATTTAGGGCTGCACTGCTTACAAGAACCTCAACTTGTCTACACCTTAAATATCCCTGGAAACATAAAAATGGTTCCAAAAATTGTGGTACTTACCTACGATGGAATATCCCGCAGCCATGAAATCAATGTCATAAGACCAGTAGCAGCAAAAAGAGTGGATTCAGGTACGATGATTCTAAGTGAAATAAGTCACACAGAAAAAGAAACTTATCATAAGATATCACTTATGAAGGACCTGTAAACATGGCTACACATGAACTGAGTTAGGAAAGAGAAGAGAGTTTGACATTTAGAAAACATTCTTATGCCTGCTTAAGGGGGAAGGAGAGGTGGGGTGATGCATTAAACCAGATTTTGATATTAGTTCAGGTACCGTTCCAAAAACCAAATACGGAATAGACAAGAAATACAACTTCCTCAGTGAAAGGGACTCAACTCCCCATATTCCATGCAGAGGGATATATCTTACTAGTAAGAATCTTAAAACCTATGTATTGATATGTCCCCGTAATGGAATCAAGTGTGTCTAGACTGGCATAAACATGGCAGTGAGAATCAGCTCAAACCCGCTATAAAATGGAATTTCAAAAACAAAACAAAAAAACAGGGAAATTCTTTCAAATTCCTTTCGGGTCTCTGATGATTCCTGGAATGACCCTATCTACAACGACAGCTGGATGTGGCATAAGGGAGGACACATGGTACTGAGAGGATTGGTGAGATTGGGTGAGCAAATGCAGACGCTTTAAAGCAATAATGCATGGCACCCATTCCATGGGTCCCAACTCTCCAGGGTGAAGGGAATATTACTACAGCTATAACATGTACGGGAAACCTGGAGAATGGACACACTGTGAATACGAAAGGACTCTAAAACTCAACAAATAGTCCCTCTCTGGTGCTCCGGTTTGATTTTCCAACTGCTTTACTATCAATCTCCCAACTTGGAGAGACAGCCCCTTTAACCTCCTGTTTCACACAGGTTGCCAATTTGGCAGAGGATGAAATGGAAGAGGGAGAACCAATGAGAGAGTAGCTGTTAGGCATTTGCACGGACACATGTCACTCTTGTTTCCCGGGAGGAAGAAGGATTAACCAAAGGCTCAGCCACCCACCGGGTACCAGTATAGGTCCTGAACCAAAGTATTGGACTTGCGTTCAGCTCACAAAAATCGAGTTAAATAATGGAGCTCTGGGGCACAGCAATTCACAAACAGGCAGAGTAATAAAGGACAACTATCGTCCAAAAATCTGTTGAGGGAAGGCAACGAGGCGGACTTGAAAGTGAGGCAGAATAGCAGGAAACAGATTTCAAGAGGTACGTTGGAATTGCCTTTAAAGCACAGAAAGAGGGGCAAAACTTCGACAATGATGCACTTGGCCAAAAAGTGCGTATGCGTTTTCTCCTGAATATATTCAGCAGAAAACGCATACGCCCTTTTTGGCCAAACAAGCAAGCGGGAAATGCAAATCTGCACTACAAAGAAGTATCACTTCCCACCGGTCAAAATGGACATCCACAAAATGGGTAAAAACCAGAAAGGCAAGATAGGCCCTGGAGAACAGGCAGCCTTGTTATGCTGATGGGTTGGATGTAAATTGCCAACTGCCTCTCTGGAGGAGTGCATTGTGTTCCCTAAAACAAGTAAACAACAGAGCTACAGAGCCAAGGGCACTTCGAGTCTAGGGAATATACCTTGGGAAAACTGAAAATCAATAAGACAGAGCCACCCCAAAATTTAGGGCTGCACTGCTTACAAGAACCTCAACTTGGGTACACCTTAAATATCCCAGGAAATATAAAAAATGGTTCAAAAAATTGTGGTACTTACGTACGGTGGAATATCCCTCAGCCATAAAATCCATGCCGAAAGACCAGTAGCAGCAAAATGAGTGGATTCAGGTACGATGAATCTAAGTGAAATAAGTCACAAAGAAAAAGAAGCTTATCACAAGATATCCCTGATGAAGATCCTGTAAACATGTCTAAATATGAACTGAGTTAGGAAAGAGAAGAGAGTTTGACATTTATAAAACATTCTTATGCCTGCTTAAGGGGAAGGAGAGGTGGGGTGATGCATTAAACCAGATTTTGATATTAGTTCATGTACCGTTCCAAAAACCAAGTATGGTATAGACAAGAACTACACCTTCCTCAGTGAAAGGGACTAAACTCCCCATATTCCATGCAGAGGGATATATCTTACTAGTAAGACTCTTAAAACCTATGTATTGATATGTCCCCGTAATGGAATCAAGGGTGTCTACACTGGCATAAACATGGCAGTGAGAATCAGCTGAAACCCACTATAAAATGGAATTTCAAAAACAAAACAAAAAAACAGGGAAATTCTTTTCAATTCCTTCAGGGTCTCTGATGAAACCTGGAATGACCCTATCTACAACGACAGCTGGATGTGGCATAAGGCTGGACACATGGGACTGAGAGGATTGGTGAGATTGGGTGAGCAAATGCAGACCCTTTAAAGCAATAATGCATGGCACCCATTCCATGGGTCCCAACTCTCCACGGTGTAGGGAATATTACTACAGCTATAACATGTACGGGAAACCTAGAGAATGGACACACTGTGAATACGAAAGGTCTCTAAAACTCAACAAATATTCCCTCTCCTGGTGCTCCGGTTTGACTTTCCAACTGCTTTACTATCAATCTCCCAACTTGGAGAGACAGCCCCTTTAACCTCCTGTTTCACACAGGTTGCCAATTTGGCAGAGGATGAAACGGAAGACGGAGAACTAATGAGAGAGTAGCTGTTAGGCATTTGGACGGGCACATGTCACTCTTGTTTCCCAGGAGGAAGAAGAATTAAACAATGTCTCAGTCACCCACCGGGTACCAGTATAGGTCCTGAACCAAAATATTGGACTTGCGTTCAGCTCACAAAAAATCGAGTTAAAAAATGGAGCTCTGGGGCACAGCAATTCAAAAACAGGCAGAGTAATAAAGGACAACTATCATCCAAAAATCTGTTGAGGGAAGGAAACGAGGCGGACTCGAAAGTGAGGCATAATAGCAAGAAACAGATTTCAAGAGGTACGTTGGAATCGCATTTAAAGCACAGAAAGAGGCGCACAACTTCGACAATGATGCACTTGGCCAAATAGGGCGTATGCGTTTTCTCCTGAATATATTCAGCAGAGAACTCATACGCCCTTTTTGGCCAAATAAGCAAGTGGGCAATGCCAATCTGCACTACAAAGAAGTATCACTTCCCACCGGTCAAAAGGGACATCCACAAAATGGGTAAAAACCAGAAAGGCAAGACAGGCCCTGGAGAACAGCGAGCCTTGTTATGCTGATGGGCGGGATGTAAATTGCCAACTGCGTCTCTCAGGAGTGCATTGTGTTCCCTAAAACAAGTAAACAACAGAGCTACAGAACCAAGGGCACTTCCAGTCTAGGGAATATACCTTGGGAAAACTGAAAATCAATAAGACAGAGACAACCCCAAATTTAGGGCTGCACTGCTTACAAGAACCTCAACTTGGGTACACCTTAAATATCCCAGGAAATATAAAAATGGTTCAAAAAATTGTGGTACTTATGTACGATGGAATATGCCTCAGCCATGAAATCCATGTCATAAGACCAGTAGCAGCAAAATGAGTGGATTCAGGTACGATGATTCTAAGTGAAATAAGCCACAAAGAAAAAGAAGCTTATCATAATATATCACTTATGAAGATCCTGTAAACATGGCTACACATGAACTGAGTTAGGAAAGAGAACAGAGTCTCACATTTAGAAAACACTCTCATGCCTCCTTAAGGGAGAAGGAGAGGTGGGGTGATGCATAAAACCAGAGTTTGATATAAGCACAGGTACCGTTCCCAAAACCAACTATGGAATAGAAAAGACCTACCTATACCTTCCTCAGTGAAAGGGACTCAAAACCCCATATTTCCGCAGAGGAATATATCTGACTAGTAAGAATCTTAAAACCTAGGTATTGATGTGTCTCCATAAGGGAATCAAGTGTGTCTAGACTGGCATAAACATGGCAGCAAGAATCAGCTCAAAGCCACTATAAAAAGGAATTTCAAAATCAAAACAAAAAAATAGGGAAATTCTTTACAATTCCTTCAGGGTCTCTGATGAAATGTTGAATGACCCTGTCTACAATGACAGCTGGATGTGGCATAAGGCTGGACACTTGGGACTGAGAGGATTGGTGAGATTGGGTGAGCAAATGCAGACCCTTTAAAGCAATAATGCATGGCACCCTTTCCATGGGTCCCAACTCTCCACGTTGAAGGGAACATTACTACAGCTATAACATGTATGGGAAACCTAGAGAATGGACACACTGTGAATATGAAAGGTTTCTAAAACTCAACGAATAGTCCCTCTCCTGGTGCTCCAGTATGACTCTCCAACTGCTTTACTATCAATCTCTCAACTAGGAGAGACAGCCCCTTATACCTCCTGGTTCTCACAGTTTGCCAATTTGGCAGAGGATGAAAGGGAAGAGGGAGAACCAATGAGAGAGTAGCTGTTAGGCATTTGGACGGGCATATGTCACTCTAAATTCCCAGCAGGAAGAAGAATTAACCAAAATCCCAGCCACCCACCGGGAACCAATATATGTCCTGTACCAAAATTTTGGACATGTGTTCAGCTCACAAAAAAACGAGTTGAAAAATGGAGCTCAAGGTCAAAGCAATTCACAAACTGGCAGAGTAATAAAGAACAACTATCATTCAAAAATCTGTTGAGGGAAGGCTATGAGGTGGACTTGAAAGCGAGGCAGAATAGCAGGAATCAGATTTCAAGAGGTACGTTGGAATCGCCTGTAAAGCACAGGAAGAGGGGCACAACTTCGACAATGATGCACTTGGCCAAAAATGGCGTATGCATTTTCTCCTGAATATATGCAGGAGAAAACGCATACGCCCTTTTTGGCCAAGCAAGCAAACGGGCAATGCAAATCTGCACTACAAAGAAGTATCACTTCCCACCGGTCAAATGGGACTTCCACAAAATGGTTAAAAACCAGAAAAGCAAGACAGGCCCTGGAGAACAGCGAGCCTTGTTATGCTGATGGGCAGGATGTAAATTGCCAACTGCCTTTCTCAGGAGTGAATTGTGTTCCCTAAAACAAGTGAACAACAAAGCTACAGAGCCAAGGGCACTTCCAGTCTAGGGAATATACCTTGGGAAAACTGAAAATCAATAAGACAGAACAACCCCCAAATTTAGGGCTGCACTGCTTACAACAACCTCAACTTGGGTACACCTTAAATATCCCAGGAAATATAAAAATGGTTCAAAAAATTGTGGTACTTACGTACGATGGAATATCCCTCAGACATGAAATCAATGTCATAAGACCAGTAGCAGCCAAATGAGTGGATTCAGTTACGGTGATTCCAAGTGAAATATGTCACACAGAAAAAGAAGCTTATCATAAGATATCACTTATGAAGATCCTGTAAACATGGCTACACATGAACTGAGTTAGGAAAGAGAACAGAGTCTCACATTTATAAAGCACTCTTATGCCTTCTTAAGGGGGAAGGAGAGGTGGGGTGGTGCATAAAACCAGAGTTTCATATAAGCACAGGTACCGTTCCTAAAACCAACTATGGAATAGACAAGACCTACCTATACCTTCCTCAGTGAAAGGGACTCAAAACCCCATATTTCCCGCAGAGGAATATATCTGACTAGTAAGAATCTTAAAACCTATGTATTGATATGTCTCTCTAAGGGAATCAAGTGTGTCTAGACTGGCATAAACATGGCAGCGAGAATCAGCTCAAACCCACTATAAAAAGAATTTCAAAAAGAAAACAAAAAAACAGGGAAATTCTTTACAATTCCTTCAGGGTCTCTGATGAAATGTGGAATGACCCTGTCTACAATGACAGCTGGATGTGGCATAAGGCTGGACACTTGGGACTGAGAGGATTGGTGAGATTGGGTGAGCAAATGCAGACGCTTTAAAGCAATAATGCATGGCACCCATTCCATGGGTCCCAACTCTCCAGGGTGAAGGGAATATTACTACAGCTATAACATGTACGGGAAACCTGGAGAATGGACACACTGTGAATACGAAAGGACTCTAAAACTCAACAAATAGTCCCTCTCTGGTGCTCCGGTTTGATATTCCAACTGCTTTACTATCAATCTCCCAACTTGGAGAGACAGCCCCTTTAACCTCCTGTTTCACACAGGTTGCCAATTTGGCAGAGGATGAAATGGAAGAGGGAGAACCAATGAGAGAGTAGCTGTTAGGCATTTGCACGGACACATGTCACTCTTGTTTCCCGGGAGGAAGAAGGATTAACCAAAGGCTCAGCCACCCACCGGGTACCAGTATAGGTCCTGAACCAAAGTATTGGACTTGCGTTCAGCTCACAAAAATCGAGTTAAATAATGGAGCTCTGGGGCACAGCAATTCACAAACAGGCAGAGTAATAAAGGACAACTATCGTCCAAAAATCTGTTGAGGGAAGGCAACGAGGCGGACTTGAAAGTGAGGCAGAATAGCAGGAAACAGATTTCAAGAGGTACGTTGGAATTGCCTTTAAAGCACAGAAAGAGGGGCAAAACTTCGACAATGATGCACTTGGCCAAAAAGTGCGTATGCATTTTCTCCTGAATATATTCAGCAGAAAACGCATACGCCCTTTTTGGCCAAACAAGCAAGCGGGAAATGCAAATCTGCACTACAAAGAAGTATCACTTCCCACCGGTCAAAAGGGACATCCACAAAATGGGTAAAAACCAGAAAGGCAAGATAGGCCCTGGAGAACAGGGAGCCTTGTTATGCTGATGGGTTGGATGTAAATTGCCAACTGCCTCTCTGGAGGAGTGCATTGTGTTCCCTAAAACAAGTAAACAACAGAGCTACAGAGCCAAGGGCACTTCGAGTCTAGGGAATATACCTTGGGAAAACTGAAAATCAATAAGACAGAGCCACCCCAAAATTTAGGGCTGCACTGCTTACAAGAACCTCAACTTGGGTACACCTTAAATATCCCAGGAAATATAAAAAATGGTTCAAAAAATTGTGGTACTTACGTACGGTGGAATATCCCTCAGCCATAAAATCCATGCCGAAAGACCAGTAGCAGCAAAATGAGTGGATTCAGGTACGATGAATCTAAGTGAAATAAGTCACAAAGAAAAAGAAGCTTATCATAAGATATCCCTGATGCAGATCCTGTAAACATGTCTAAATATGAACTGAGTTAGGAAAGAGAAGAGAGTTTGACATTTATAAAACATTCTTATGCCTGCTTAAGGGGAAGGAGAGGTGGGGTGATGCATTAAACCAGATTTTGATATTAGTTCATGTACCGTTCCAAAAACCAAGTATGGTATAGACAAGAACTACACCTTCCTCAGTGAAAGGGACTAAACTCCCCATATTCCATGCAGAGGGATATATCTTACTAGTAAGACTCTTAAAACCTATGTATTGATATGTCCCCGTAATGGAATCAAGGGTGTCTACACTGGCATAAACATGGCAGTGAGAATCAGCTGAAACCCACTATAAAATGGAATTTCAAAAACAAAACAAAAAAACAGGGAAATTCTTTTCAATTCCTTCAGGGTCTCTGATGAAACCTGGAATGACCCTATCTACAACGACAGCTGGATGTGGCATAAGGCTGGACACATGGGACTGAGAGGATTGGTGAGATTGGGTGAGCAAATGCAGACCCTTTAAAGCAATAATGCATGGCACCCATTCCATGGGTCCCAACTCTCCACGGTGTAGGGAATATTACTACAGCTATAACATGTACGGGAAACCTAGAGAATGGACACACTGTGAATACGAAAGGTCTCTAAAACTCAACAAATATTCCCTCTCCTGGTGCTCCGGTTTGACTTTCCAACTGCTTTACTATCAATCTCCCAACTTGGAGAGACAGCCCCTTTAACCTCCTGTTTCACACAGGTTGCCAATTTGGCAGAGGATGAAACGGAAGTCGGAGAACTAATGAGAGAGTAGCTGTTAGGCATTTGGACGGGCACATGTCACTCTTGTTTCCCAGGAGGAAGAAGAATTAAACAATGTCTCAGTCACCCACCGGGTACCAGTATAGGTCCTGAACCAAAATATTGGACTTGCGTTCAGCTCACAAAAAATCGAGTTAAAAAATGGAGCTCTGGGGCACAGCAATTCAAAAACAGGCAGAGTAATAAAGGACAACTATCATCCAAAAATCTGTTGAGGGAAGGAAACGAGGCGGACTCGAAAGTGAGGCATAATAGCAAGAAACAGATTTCAAGAGGTACGTTGGAATCGCATTTAAAGCACAGAAAGAGGCGCACAACTTCGACAATGATGCACTTGGCCAAATAGGGCGTATGCGTTTTCTCCTGAATATATTCAGCAGAGAACTCATACGCCCTTTTTGGCCAAATAAGCAAGTGGGCAATGCCAATCTGCACTACAAAGAAGTATCACTTCCCACCGGTCAAAAGGGACATCCACAAAATGGGTAAAAACCAGAAAGGCAAGACAGGCCCTGGAGAACAGCGAGCCTTGTTATGCTGATGGGCGGGATGTAAATTGCCAACTGCGTCTCTCAGGAGTGCATTGTGTTCCCTAAAACAAGTAAACAACAGAGCTACAGAACCAAGGGCACTTCCAGTCTAGGGAATATACCTTGGGAAAACTGAAAATCAATAAGACAGAGCCAACCCCAAATTTAGGGCTGCACTGCTTACAAGAACCTCAACTTGGGTACACCTTAAATATCCCAGGAAATATAAAAATGGTTCAAAAAATTGTGGTACTTATGTACGATGGAATATGCCTCAGCCATGAAATCCATGTCATAAGACCAGTAGCAGCAAAATGAGTGGATTCAGGTACGATGATTCTAAGTGAAATAAGCCACAAAGAAAAAGAAGCTTATCATAATATATCACTTATGAAGATCCTGTAAACATGGCTACACATGAACTGAGTTAGGAAAGAGAACAGAGTCTCACATTTAGAAAACACTCTCATGCCTCCTTAAGGGAGAAGGAGAGGTGGGGTGATGCATAAAACCAGAGTTTGATATAAGCACAGGTACCGTTCCCAAAACCAACTATGGAATAGAAAAGACCTACCTATACCTTCCTCAGTGAAAGGGACTCAAAACCCCATATTTCCGCAGAGGAATATATCTGACTAGTAAGAATCTTAAAACCTAGGTATTGATGTGTCTCCATAAGGGAATCAAGTGTGTCTAGACTGGCATAAACATGGCAGCAAGAATCAGCTCAAAGCCACTATAAAAAGGAATTTCAAAAACAAAACAAAAAAATAGGGAAATTCTTTACAATTCCTTCAGGGTCTCTGATGAAATGTGGAATGACCCTGTCTACAATGACAGCTGGATGTGGCATAAGGCTGGACACTTGGGACTGAGAGGATTGGTGAGATTGGGTGAGCAAATGCAGACCCTTTAAAGCAATAATGCATGGCACCCTTTCCATGGGTCCCAACTCTCCACGTTGAAGGGAACATTACTACAGCTATAACATGTATGGGAAACCTAGAGAATGGACACACTGTGAATATGAAAGGTTTCTAAAACTCAACGAATAGTCCCTCTCCTGGTGCTCCAGTATGACTCTCCAACTGCTTTACTATCAATCTCTCAACTAGGAGAGACAGCCCCTTATACCTCCTGGTTCTCACAGGTTGCCAATTTGGCAGAGGATGAAAGGGAAGAGGGAGAACCAATGAGAGAGTAGCTGTTAGGCATTTGGACGGGCATATGTCACTCTAAATTCCCAGCAGGAAGAAGAATTAACCAAAATCCCAGCCACCCACCGGGAACCAATATATGTCCTGTACCAAAATTTTGGACATGCGTTCAGCTCACAAAAAAACGAGTTGAAAAATGGAGCTCAAGGTCAAAGCAATTCACAAACTGGCAGAGTAATAAAGAACAACTATCATTCAAAAATCTGTTGAGGGAAGGCTATGAGGTGGACTTGAAAGCGAGGCAGAATAGCAGGAATCAGATTTCAAGAGGTACGTTGGAATCGCCTGTAAAGCACAGGAAGAGGGGCACAACTTCGACAATGATGCACTTGGCCAAAAATGGCGTATGCATTTTCTCCTGAATATATGCAGGAGAAAACGCATACGCCCTTTTTGGCCAAGCAAGCAAACGGGCAATGCAAATCTGCACTACAAAGAAGTATCACTTCCCACCGGTCAAATGGGACTTCCACAAAATGGTTAAAAACCAGAAAAGCAAGACAGGCCCTGGAGAACAGCGAGCCTTGTTATGCTGATGGGCAGGATGTAAATTGCCAACTGCCTTTCTCAGGAGTGAATTGTGTTCCCTAAAACAAGTGAACAACAAAGCTACAGAGCCAAGGGCACTTCCAGTCTAGGGAATATACCTTGGGAAAACTGAAAATCAATAAGACAGAACAACCCCCAAATTTAGGGCTGCACTGCTTACAACAACCTCAACTTGGGTACACCTTAAATATCCCAGGAAATATAAAAATGGTTCAAAAAATTGTGGTACTTACGTACGATGGAATATCCCTCAGACATGAAATCAATGTCATAAGACCAGTAGCAGCCAAATGAGTGGATTCAGTTACGGTGATTCCAAGTGAAATATGTCACACAGAAAAAGAAGCTTATCATAAGATATCACTTATGAAGATCCTGTAAACATGGCTACACATGAACTGAGTTAGGAAAGAGAACAGAGTCTCACATTTATAAAGCACTCTTATGCCTTCTTAAGGGGGAAGGAGAGGTGGGGTGGTGCATAAAACCAGAGTTTCATATAAGCACAGGTACCGTTCCTAAAACCAACTATGGAATAGACAAGACCTACCTATACCTTCCTCAGTGAAAGGGACTCAAAACCCCATATTTCCCGCAGAGGAATATATCTGACTAGTAAGAATCTTAAAACCTATGTATTGATATGTCTCTCTAAGGGAATCAAGTGTGTCTAGACTGGCATAAACATGGCAGCGAGAATCAGCTCAAACCCACTATAAAAAGAATTTCAAAAAGAAAACAAAAAAACAGGGAAATTCTTTACAATTCCTTCAGGGTCTCTGATGAAATGTGGAATGACCCTGTCTACAATGACAGCTGGATGTGGCATAAGGCTGGACACTTGGGACTGAGAGGATTGGTGAGATTGGGTGAGCAAATGCAGACCCTTTAAAGCAATAATGCATGGCACCCATTCCATGGGTCTCAACTCTCCAGGTTGAAGGGAATATTTCTACAGCTATAACATGTATGGCAAACCTAGAGAATGGACACACAGTGAATACGAAATGTTTCTAAAACTCAACGAATAGTCCCTCTCCTGGTACTCCGGTTTGACTTTCCAACTGCTTTACTATCAATCTCCCAACTTGGAGAGACTGCCCATTTAACCTCCTGGTTCTCACAGGTTGCCAATTTGGCAGAGGATGAAAGGGAAGAGGGAGAACCAATGAGAGAGTAGCTGTTAGGCATTTGGACAGGCACAGGTCACTCTAATTGCCAGGCAGGAAGAAGAATTAACCAAAGTCTCAGCCACTCACCGGGAAACAGTATATGTCCTGAAACAAAATTTGGACTTGCATTCAGCTCACAAAAAACGAGTTGAATAATGGAGCTCAGAGGCAGAGCAATTCACAAACTGGCAGAGTAATAAAGGCCAACTATCGTCCAGAAATCTGTTGAGGGAAGGCCACGAAGCAGACTTGAAAATCAGGCTGAAAAGCAGGAAACAGTTTTCAAGAGGTACGTTGGAATCGCCTTTAAAGCACAGGAAGAGGGGCTCAACTTCGACAATGATGCACTTTGTCAAAAGGGCGTATGCATTATCTCCTGAATATATGCAGGAGAAAATGCATACGCCCTTTTTGGCCAAGCAAGCAAGCGGGCAATGCAAATCTGCACTACACAGAAGCATCAATTCCCACCGGTCAAAAGGGACATCCACTAAATGGGTAAAAACCAGAAAGGCAAGACAGGCCTTGGAGAACAGGGAGCCTTGTTATGCTGATGGGCGTGATGTAAGTTGGCAACTGCCTCTCTGGAGGAGTCCATTGTGTTCCCTAAAACAAGTAAACAACAGAGCTACAGAGCCAAGAGCACTTCCTGTCAAGGGAATATACTTTGGGCAAACTGAAAATCAATAAGACAGAGGCAGCCCAATATTTAGGGCTGCACTGCTTACAAGAACCTCAACTTGTCTACACCTTAAATATCCCTGGAAACATAAAAATGGTTCCAAAAATTGTGGTACTTACCTACGATGGAATATCCCTCAGCCATGAAATCAATGTCATAAGACCAGTAGCAGCAAAAAGAGTGGATTCAGGTACGATGATTCTAAGTGAAATAAGTCACACAGAAAAAGAAACTTATCATAAGATATCACTTATGAAGGTCCTGTAAACATGGCTACACATGAACTGAGTTACGAAAGAGAAGAGAGTTTGACATTTAGAAAACATTCTTATGCCTGCTTAAGGGGGATGGAGAGGTGGGGTGATGCATCAAACCAGATTTTGATATTAGTTCAGGTACCGTTCCAAAAACCAAGTATGGAATAGACAAGAACTACAACTTCCTCAGTGAAAGGGACTCAACTCCCCATATTCCATGCAGAGGGATATATCTTACTAGTAAGAATCTTAAAACCTATGTATTGATATGTCCCAGTAATGGAATCAAGTGTGTCTAGACTGGCATAAACATGGCAGTGAGAATCAGCTCAAACCCGCTATAAAATGGAATTTCAAAAACAAAAGAAAAAAACAGGGAAATTCTTTCAAATTCCTTCAGGGTCTCTGATGAATCCTGGAATGACCCTATCTACAACGACAGCTGGATGTGGCATAAGGGAGGACACATGGTACTGAGAGGATTGGTGAGAATGGGTGAGCAAATGCAGACCCTTTAAAGCAATAATGCATGGCACCCATTCCATGGGTCCCAACTCTCCAGGGTGAAGGGAATATTACTACAGCTATAACAGGTATGGGAAACCAAGAGAATGGACACACTGTGAATACGAATGGTCTCTAAAACTCAACAAATAGTCCCTCTTCTGGTGCTCCGGTTTGATATTCCAACTGCTTTACTATCAATCTCCCAACTTGGAGAGACAGCCCCTTTAACCTCCTGTTTCACACAGGTTGCCAATTTGGCAGAGGATGAAATGGAAGAGGGAGAAGCAATGAGAGAGTAGCTGTTAGGCATTTGGACGGACACATGTCACTCTTGTTTCCCGGGAGGAAGAAGGATTAACCAAAGTCTCAGCCACCCACCTGGTACCAGTATAGGTCCTGAACCAAAATATTGGACTTGCGTTCAGCTCACAAAAATCGAGTTAAATAATGGAGCTCTGGGGCACAGCAATTCACAAACAGGCAGAGTAATAAAGGACAACTATCGTCCAAAAATCTGTTGAGGGAAGGCAACGAGGCGGACTTGAAAGCGAGGCAGAATAGCAGGAAACAGATTTCAAGAGGTACGTTGGAATCGCCTTTAAAGCACAGAAAGAGGGGCACAACTTCGACAATGATGCACTTGGCCAAAATGTGCATATGCGTTTCATCCTGAATATATTCAGCAGAAAACGCATACGCCCTTTTTGGCCAAACAAGCAAGCGGGAAATGAAAATCTGCACTACAAAGAAGTATCACTTCCCACCGGTCAAAATGGACATCCACAAAATGGATAAAAACCCGAAAGGCAAGATAGGCCCTGGAGAACAGGGAGCCTTGTTATGCTGATGGGCGGGAAGTAAATTGTCAACTGCCTCTCTGGAGGAGTGCATTGTGTTCCCTAAAACAAGTAAACAACAGAGCTACAGAGCCAAGGGCACTTCCAGTCTATGGAATATACCTTTGGAAAACTGAAAATCAATAAGACAGAGCCACCCCAAAATTTAGGGCTGCACTGCTTACAAGAACCTCAACTTGGGTACACCTTAAATATCCGAGGAAATATAAAAATGGTTCAAAAATTGTGGTACTTACATACGATGGAATATCCCTCAGCCATGAAATCCATGTCGAAAGACCAGTAGCAGCAAATTGAGTGGATTCAGGTACGATGATTCTAAGTGAAATAAGTCACAAAGAAAAAGAAGCTTATCATAAGATATCCCTGATGAAGATCCTATAAACATGGCTACACATGAACTGATTTAGGAAAGAGAACAGAGTCTCACATTTAGAAAACACTCTTATGCCTACTTAAGGGGGAACGAGAAGTGGGGTGATGCATAAAACCAGAGTTTGATATAAGCACAGGTACCGTTCCCATAACCACCTATGGAATAGTCAAGACCTACCTATACCTTCCTCAGTGAAAGGGACTCAACACTCCATATTTCCTGCAGAGGAATATATCTGACTAGTAAGAATCTTAAAACCTATGTATTGATATGTCTCTGTAAGGGAATCAAGTGTGTCTAGACTGGCATAAACATGGCAGCGAGAATCAGCTCAAAGCCACTATAAAAAGGAATTTCAAAAACAAAACCATAAAACAGGGAAATTCTTTTCAATTCCTTCAGGGTCTCTGATGAAACGTGGAATGACCCTGTCTACAATGACAGCTGGATGTGGCATAAGGCTGGACACTTGGGACTGAGAGGATTGGTGAGATTGGGTGAGCAAATGCAGACCCTCTAAAGCAATAATGCATGGCACCCATTCCATGAGTCCCAACTCGCCAGGTTGAAGGGAATATTTCTACAGCTATTACATGTACGGGAACCCTAGAGAATGGACACACTGTGAATACGAAATGTTTCTAAAACTCAACGAATAGTCCATCTCCTGGTGCTCCAGTTTGACTTTCCAACTGCTTTACTATCAATCTCCCATCTTGGAGAGACAGCCCCTTTAACCTCCTGGTTCTCACAGGTTGCCAATTTGGCAGAGGATGAAAGGGAAGAGGGAGAACCAATGAGAGAGTAGCTGTTAGGCATTTGGATGGGCATAGGTTACTCTAATTTCCCGGCAGGAAGAAGAATTAACCAAAGTCGCAGCCACCCACCGGGAACAAATAGAGGTCCTGTACCAAAATTTTGGACATGCGTTCAGCTCACAAAAAACGAGTTGAAAAATGGAGCTCAAGGGCACAGAAATTCACAAACTGGCAGAGTAATAAAGGGCAACTATCATTCAAAAATCTGTTAAGGGAAGGCAACGAGGTGGACTTGAATGCGAGGCTGAATAGCAGGAAACAGATTTCAAGAGGTACGTTGGATTCGCCCGTAAAGCACAGGAAGAGGGGAACAACTTCGACAATAATGCACTTGGCCAAAAAGGGCATATGCATTTTCTCCTGAATATATGCAGGAGAAAATGCATACGCCCTTTTTAGCCAAGCAAGCAAGCGGGCAATGCAAATCTGCACTACAAAGAAGTATCACTTCCCACATGTCAAAAGGGACATCCACAAAATGGGTAAAAACCAGAAAGGCAAGACAGGCCCTGGAGAACAGGGAGCCTTGTTATGCTGATGGGCGGGATGTAAATTGCCAACTGCCTCACTGGAGGAGTGAATTGTGTTCCCTAAAACAAATAAACAACAAAGCTACAGAGCCAAGGACACTTCCAGTCTACGGAATATACCTTGGGAAAACTGAAAATCAATAAGACAGAGCCACCCCAAAATTTAGGCCTGCACTGCTTACAACAACCTCAACTTGGGTACACCTTAAATATCCCAGGAAATATAAAAATGGTTCAAAAAATTGTGGTTCTTACGTACGATGGAATATCCCTCAGCCACGAAATCACTGTCATAAGACCAGTAGCAACAAAATGAGTGATTTAAGGTACGATGATTCTAAGTGAAATAAGTCACACAGAAAAAGAAGCTTATCATAAGATATCACTTATGAAGATCCTGTAAACATGGCTACCCATGAACTGAGTTAGGAAAGAGAACAGTGTCTCACATTTAGAAAACACTCTTATGCCTGCTTAAGGGGGAAAGAGAGGTGGGGTGATACATAAAACCCGAGTTTCATATAAGCACAAGTACCGTTCCCAAAACCAACTATGGAATAGACAAGACGTACCTATACCTTCCTCAGGGAAATGTACTCAACACCTCATATTTCCCGCAGATGAATATATCTGATTAGTAAGAATCTTAAAACCTACATATTGATATGTCTTAGTAAGGGAATCAAGTTTGTCTAGACTGGCATAAACATGGCAGCGAGAATCAGCTCAAAGCCACTATAAAAAGGAATTTGAAAAACAAAACCAAAAAACAGGGAAATTCTTTACAATTCCTTCAGGGTCTCTGATGAAACGTGGAATGACCCTGTCTACAATGACAGCTGGATGTGGCATAAGGCTGGACACTTGGGACTGAGAGGATTGGTGAGATTGGGTGAGCAAATGCAGACCCTTTAAAGCAATAATGCATGGCACACATTCCATGGGTCCCAACTCGCCAGGTTGAAGGGAATATTCCTACAGCTATAACATGTACAGAAAACCTAGAGAATGGACACACTGTGAATACGAAAGGTTTCCACAACTCAACGAATAGTCCCTTTCCTGGTACTCCGGTTTGACTTTCCAACTGCTTTACTATCAATCTCCCATCTTGGAGAGACAGCCCCTTTAACCTCCTTGTTCTCACAGGTTGCCAGTTTGGCAGAGGATGAAAGGGAAGAGGGAGAACCAATGAGAGAGTAGCTGTTAGGCATTTGGACGGGCATATGTCACTCTAATTTCCCAGCAGGAAGAAGAATTAACCAAATTCGCAGCCTCCCACCGAGAACCAATATAGGTCCTGTACCAAAATTTTGGACATGCGTTCAGCTCACAAAAAAAGAGTTGAAAAATGGAGCTCAAGGGCACAGCAATTCACAAACTGGCAGTGTAATAAAGGACAACTATCATTCAAAAATCTGTTGAGGGAAGGCAACGAGGTGGACTTGAAAGCGAGGCAGAATAGCAGGAAACAGATTTCAAGAGGTACTTTGGATTCGCCCGTAAAGCACAGGAAGAGGGGCACAACTTCGACAATGATGCACTTGGCCTCAAAGGGCGTATGCATTTTCTCCTGAATATATGCAGGAGAAAACGCATACGTCATTTTTGGCCAAGCAAGCAAGCGGGCAATTCAAATCTGCACTACAAAGAAGTATCACTTCCCACAGGTGAAGGTCATCATAATGCTTCCTGCTATTGTCATAACAATGAAATCAAAATGCTCCATGACCTCTGTCATAACAATGCTCCAAACCCTTGTGATCACAATATTCCATAACACTTGTCATCACAATGCCCCATGACGCTCGTCATCACAATTATCCATGGTCTTCTCATCACAATGCTCCATGACCTTTGTCATCACAATGCTCAATACACTTGTCATCCAAATGCTCCCTGACACTTGTTGTCTGTATGCTCCTTTTACCCTGTCATGACAGGGCTCCATGCCTTTTTCATCACAATGATCCATGCCCTTTTCATCACAATGCTCCAAGACCTATGTAATCACGATGCTCCATGCCATTGTCATCACAAAGCTCAATGACGCATGCCATCAGAATGCTCCTTGGTCTTCTCCTCACAATGCTCCATGCCCTTGTCATCACAAAGTTCCAAGACCACTGTAATCACAATGCTCCATGCCCTTTTTCATCAGTATGCTCCATGAGACTTGTCATCACATGGCTCCATGGTTTTGTCATCATAATGCTCCAAGCCCTAGTCATCACAATGCTCCATTATATTTGTCATCATAATCCTCCATTACATTTGGCATCACAATGTTCCCTGCCATTGTCATCGCAATGGACCATGATATATTTCATCACAATACTCCGTGACACCTGTCTTCAAAATATTCCATGACCTTCTCATCTCAATGCCCCATGCCCTTGTCATCACAATGCACCATTTCCACTGTCATCACAATAATCTATGAAACTTGTCAGACCAATGCTCCATTCCCCTGTCATCACAATGCTCCAAGCCATTGTCATCACAATGCTCAATTACATTTATCATCAGAATCCTCCATGACACTTGGCATCACAATGCTCCATGCCATTGTCATCACAATTGGTCATTACATATGTCTTCACAGTGCTCCCTGAGACCTCTCTTCACAATACTGCAAGACCTGGTCATCACAATGATCCATGCCCTTGTCATCACAATGCTCCATGCCCTTGTTATCACAATGATCCATGACCCCTGTCATCACAATGCTCCGTGACTCCAGTCATCACAATGCTTCATAACGTTTGTCATCACAACGGTCCATGCCCGCGTCATCACAAGGCTCTGTGTCCTTTGTAACCACAATGCTCCATGAACTTTTCAACACAATGCTCCGTGACCCTTGTCATCACAATGATCCATGCCTTTGTCAGAACAATGCTCCATGACCCTTGTCATCACAATGTGCCACGCGGTTTTCATCACAATGATCCACAACCTTGTCATTGCTATGCTCCATTAACCTTGTAATCACAATGCTCCATACACTTCTCATCCAAATGCTCTCGCACTTGGGATATCACAATGATCTATCACTAGATATCACAATCCTCCCTCACCCCTGTAATCACAGTGTTCCATGACCCCTGTCATCACAATGCTACATCCCCTTATCAACACAATGTTCCATGACTCCTGACATCACAATGTTCCATAACAACTGTCATCAAAATGCTCCATGACACTTTTCATCCGAAAGCTCCATGACCCATGGCATCACAATATTCTATAACACCTGTCATCAAAATATTCCATTACAATTTTCATTAAATTGCTCCATGACCCTGTCATCAAAATGATCCCTGCCCTTCTCATCAAAATGCACCACACCCTTGACATCAAAATGCTCCATGACATTTGTCATCACAAAGCTCCATGACAATTGGCATCACAATGCTCCATGTAATTGTCATCACAATGCTCCATGAAAACTCTCATCACATTGCCCCATGCCCTTGTCATCACAAAGCTCCATCACACTTGTCATCACAATGCTCTATGCCCTTGTCATTACAATCCTCCATGACCCAAGTATCACAGTGTACCGTGCCCTTGTAATCACAATGCTCCATGCCCACTCTCATCACAATAATCCATGAAATATTTCAGACTAATGGTCAATGCCATTCTCATCACAATGGTCCATTACTTCTGTCGTAACAATGCTCCATGACCCCTGCCATCACAATGTTCCACGGGCTTGTCATCACAAGGTTCCATGACCCTTGTCATCACAATGATCCAAGACCCCTGTAATCACAATGCTCCATGCCCTTTTTCATCAGAATGCTCCATGAGATTTCACATCACAAGTCTCCATGGTCATCTCATCACAATGCTCCAGGACCTTGTAATCACCATGCTCCATTCCCTAGTCATCACAATGCTCCATGACCCATGTCATACCAATACTCCATGAACATTTTCAGCCCAATGCTCCATGACCTTCTCATCACAATGCTCCATGACCAATATCATCACAATGCTCCATGACCACTGTCATCACAACACTCCATGACACGTGACAACACAATGATCCGGAACTCTTGTCATCACAATGCTCCAAGACCCCTGTAATCACAATGTTCCATGACCCCTGTCATCACAATACTCCATGAAATTTTTCAACCCAATGCTCCATGACGCTTGTCATCACAATGATACATGCCCTTGTCATCCCAATGCTCCATGACCCCTCTATTCACAATGCTCCGTGACGCTTGTCATCACTGTGCTCCATGACACATGTTATCTCAATGCTCCATGCCTTTGTCAGCAAAATGCTACATGACCTTGTCATTACAATGCTCTATGCGCTTGTCATCACAATACTCCTTTACCATTGTCATCACAATCCTCCATGAAACTTGGGATCACATTGCTTCATGCACTTGTCATCACAATGCTCCCTGCTCCTTGAAATCAAAATGATCCATGACCTCTCTCATCACAATGCTCCAAACTCTTGTGATCACTATGTTCTATAACACTTGTCATCACAAAGCTCCATGATGCCTGTCATCACACATACTCCATGCCCTTTTTATAACAATGCTCCATGAATTTGTCATCACAATTCTCAGTACACTTGTCATCACAATGCTCCGTGACATTGTCGTCAGAATGCTCCTTGAACCCTGTCACAAAAAGGCTCCATGCCTTTTTCATCAAAATGCTCCATGCAATTGTCATCAAAATACTCCACAAGCTTGTGAACAGAATGCTCCATGACCCTTGTCATCACAATTCTCCATGCACTTGTCAGCACAATGCTCCCTGAAACCTGTCATCACAATGCTCCAAGCGCTTGTCATCACAATGCTCCATTACCTTTGTCATCAGAATCCTCTATGACACTTGGCATCACAATTCTCCATGCCATTGTCATTACAATGGGCCATTACTTATATCATCACAATGCTCCCTGACACCTCTCTTCACAATACTACATGACCTGGTCATCACAATGCTCCATGCCCTTGTTATCACAATGTCCCAAGTCCCCTGTAATCAGAATGCTCCAGACCCCTTTTCATCAGTATGCTCCTTGAGACTTGTCATCACAAGCCTCCATGGTTTTCTAATCACAATGCTCCAGGACTTGTCATCACAATGCTTCACGACATTGTCATGAAAATTCTCAATGGCCCTTGTCAACATAATGCTCCATGCCCTAGTCATCACAATGCTCCATTATATTTGTCATCACATCCTCCATTACAATTGGCATCACAATTCTCCATGCTGTTGTCATCGCAATGGACCGTGACATAGGTCATCACAATGCTCCCTGACACCTGTCTTCACAATATTCCATGCCCTTGTCTTCACAATGCTCCATGCCCTTGTCATCACAATGCACTATGTCCACTGTCATCACAATAATCTATGAAACATGTCAGACCTATGCTCCATGCCCCTGTCATCACAATGCTCCATGCCCTTGTCATCACAATGCTCCATGATCCCTGTCATCACAATGCTCCGTGATTCCAGTCATCACTATGCTTCATAACGTTTGTCATCACAACGGTCCATGCCCGCATCATCACATGGCTCTGTGACCTTTGTAACCACAATGCTCCATGAACATTTCATCACAATGCCCCGTGACCCTTGTCATCACAATACTCCATGCCTTTGTAAGAACATTGCTCCATGACCCTTGTCATCACAATGTGCCATGCGCTTTTCATCACAATGATCCACAACCTTGTCATCGCTATGCTCCATAAACATTGTAATCCCAATGCTCCATGCACTTCTCATCCAAATGCTCTCTCACATGAGATATCACAATGTTCCATCACTAGTCATCACAATCCTCCCTCACCCCTGTTATCACAATGTTCCATGACCCCTTTCATCACAATGCTACATCCCCTTATCAGCACAATGCTCCATGACCCCTGACATCACAATGTTCCATAATCCCTGTCATCAAAATGCCCCATGACCCATTTCATCCCAAAGCTCCATGATCCCTGGCATCACAATGTTCTATAAACCCTGTCATCAAAATGTTCCATTACACTTTTCATCAAATTGCTGCATGACCCTGTCCTCAAAATGCTCCCTGCCCTTCTCATCACAATGCACCACACCCTTGTCATCAAAATGCTCCATGACCTTTGACATCACAAAGCTCCATGACCCTTGGCATCACAATGCTCCATGTCATTGTCATCACAATGCTCCATGAACCCTCTCATCACATTGCTCCATGCCTTTGTCATCACAAAGCTCCATGACACTTGTCATCACAGTGCTCAATGCCATTCTCATCACAATTCTCCATGCCCTTGTCATTACAATCATCCATGACCCATGTATCACATTGTACCGTGCCCTTGTCATCACAATGGTCCATGCCCACTCTCATCACAATAATCCAGGAAACATTTCAGACCAATGCTCAATGCCCTTCTCATCACAATGCTCCATTACCTCTGTCATAACAATGCTCTATGACCCCTGCCATCACAATGTTCCAGGGCCTTGTCATCAAAAGGCTCCATGACCCTTGTCATCACAATGCTCCATGACCCCTGTAATCACAATGCTCCATGCCCTTGTCATCACAAATCTCCATGACGCATGCCATCAGAAAGTTCTATGGTTTTCTCCTCACAATGCTCCATGCCCTTGTCATCACAATGCTCCAAGACCCCTGTAATCACAATGCTCCATGCCCCTTTTCATCAGAATGCTCCATGAGATTTGTCATCACAAGTCTACATCGTCATCTCATCACAATACTCCAGGACCTTGTCATCACAATGCTCCATGACACCTGTCATCACAATACTCCATGAATATTTTCAACCCAATGCTCCATTACCTTCTCATCACAATGCTCCATGACCAGTATCATCACAATGCTCCATGACCACTGTCATCACAATGCGCCATTCCAACTGTCATCACAATAATCCATGAAACTTATTATACCAATGCTCCATGCCCTTGTCATCACAATGCTCCATGCCCTTGCTATCACAATGTTCCAAGTCCCCTGTAATCAGAATGCTCCATGCCCTTTTTCATCAGTATGCTCCATGAGACCTGTCATCACAAGGCTCCATGGTTTTCTCATCACAATGCTCAAGGACCTTGTCATCACAATGCTTCACGACATTGTCATGGAAATTCTCAAAGGCCCTTGTCATCATAATGTTCCAAGCCCTAGTCATCACAATGCTCCATCATATTTGTCATCACAATCCTCCATTACATTTGGCATCACAATGCACCATGCCATTGTCATCGAAATGGACCATGACATATGTCATCAAAATGCTCCCTGACACCTGTCTTCACAATACTCCATGACTTTGTCATCACAATGCTCCATGCCCTTGTCATCACAATGCTCCATGAACCCTGTCAACACAATGTTCCGTGACTCCAGTCATCACAATGCTTCATAACGTTTCTCATCACAACGGTCCATGCCTGCGTCATCACAAGTCTCTGTGACCTTTGTCACCACAATGCTCCATGAACATTTCAACACAGTGCTCCGTGACACTTGTCATCACAATGCTCCATGCCTTTGTCAGAAAAATGCTCAATGACCCTTGTCATCAAAACGTGCCACGGGCTTTCCATCACAAAGATCCACAACCTTGTAATCGCTATGCTCCATAAACCTTGTAATCACAATGCTCCATGCTCTTCTCATCCAAATACTCTCTCACCTGAGATATAACCATGTTCCCTCACTAGTAATCACAATCCTCCCTCAACCCTGTAATCAAAATGTTCCATGACCACTGTCATCACCATGTTCCATTCCCTTGTCATCACAATGATCCATGACCACTGTCATCACAATACTCCATGAATATTTTCAGCCAAATACTCCATGACATTCTCATCACAATGCTCATGACAAATATCATCACAATGCTCCATGACCACTGTCATCACAACACTCCATGATACTCGACAACACAATGATCAGGGACTCTTGTCATTACAGTGCTCCATTCCCTAGTCATCACAATGCTACATGACCCCTGTCATCACAATACTCCATGAACATTTTCAGCCCAATGCTCCATGACCCTTGGCATCACAATGATCCATGCCCTTGTCATCCCATTTCTCCATGACCCCTGTATTCACAAAGCTCCGTGACGCTTGTCATCACAGTGCTCCATGACACCTGGCATCACAATACTTCATGCCTTTGTCAGCAGAATGCTACATGACCTTGTCATTACAATGCTCTATGTGCTTGTCATCACAATACTCCATTACCATTATCATCACAATCTTCCATGTACCTTGGGATCACATTGCTTCATGCCCTTGTCATCACAATGTTCCATGCTCCTTGAAATCAAAATGATCCATGACCTCTGTCATCACAATGCTCCAAACCCTTGTGATCACAATGTTCCATAGCACTTGTCATCACAACAATTCCATGATGCCTGTCATCACAATACTCCATGCCCTTTTCATCACAATGCTCCATGACCTTTGTCATCACAATTCTCAATACATTGTCATCACAATGCTCCCTGACATTTGTCGTCAGAATGCTCCTTGAACCCTGTCACGAAAAGTCTCCATGCCATTTTCATCACAATTCCCCATGCCGTTTTCATCACAATGCTCCATGCCATTGTCATCAAAATAGTCCACAAGCTTGTCAGCAGAATGCTCCATGACCCTTGTCATCACAATTCTCCATGCACTTGTCAGCACAATGCTCCCTGACCCTTGTCATCACAATGCTCCAAGCCATTGTCATCACAATGCTCCATTACATTTGTCTTCTGAATCCTCCATGACACTTGGCACCACAATGCTCAATGCCATTGTCATCACAATGGGCCATTATATATGTCAGCACAATGCTCCCTGACAACTGTCTTCACAATACTGCATCACATGGTCATCACAATGCTCCATGCCCTTGTCATCACAATGCTCCATGCCCTTGTTATCACAATGCTCCATGACCCCTGTCATCACAATGTTCCGTGACTCCAGTCATCAAAATGCTTCATGAACTTTGTCATCACAATGGTCCATGCCCTCATCATCAAGAGTCTCTGTGACCTTTTTAACCACAAGGCTCCATGAACTTTTCTTCACAATGCTCTTTATCCCCTGTCATCACAATGCTCTATGCCTTTCTTAGCACAATGCTCCATGATGTATATCATCAGAATGCTCCATGGCCTTCTCCTCACAATGCTCCATGCCCTTGTCATCACAATGCTCCAAGACCCCTGTAATCACAATGCTCCATGCCCCTTTTCATCAGAATGCTCCATGAGACTTGTCATCACAAGTCTCCATGGTCATCTCATCACAATGCACCAGGACCTTGTCATCACAATGCTCCATGACACCTGTCATCACAATGCTCTGTGACTCCAGTCATCACAGTGCTTCATAATATTTGTCGTCACAATGGTCCATGCCCACGTCATCACAAGGCTCTGTTACCTTTGTATCCACAATGCTCCATGAACATTTCATCACAATGCTCCATGACCCTTGTCATCTCAATGCTCCATGCCTTTCTCATTAAAATTCTCCATGACCATAGTCATCACAATGTGCCACGTGCTTTTCATCCCAACGGTCCAAAAATTTGTCATCACAATGCTCCATAAAAATTGTAATCACAATGCTGCATGCCCTTCTCATCACAGTGCTCCATTACCCCTGTCATAACAATGCTCCATGACACCTGCCATCACAATGTTCCACGGCCTTGTCATCACAAGGCTCCATGACACTTGTCATCACAATGCTACAAGACCCCTTTAATCACAATGTTCCATGCCGTTGTCATCACAAAGCTCCATGACACATGCCATCAGAATGTTCCATGGCAGTCTCATCAAAATGCTCCTTGCCCTTGTCATCACAATGCTCCAAAACCCCTGTAAACACAGTGCTCCATGCCCCTATTCATCTCAATGCTCCATGAAACCTGTCATCACAACACTCCATGACACGTGACAACACAATGATCCGGGACTCTTGTCATCACAGTGCTCCAAGACCCCTGTAATCAAAATGCTCCATGACCCCTGTCATCACAATACTCCATGAATATTTTAAGCCCAATGCTCCATGACCCTTGTCATCACAATAATCCATGCACTTGTCATCCCAATGATCCATGACCACTGTATTGAAAATGCTCGGTGACAATTGTGTCACCGTTCTCAATGACACCTGTCATCACAATGCTCCATGCATTTGTCAGGAAAATTCTACATGACCTTGTCATTACAATGCTCTATGCGTTTGTCACCACAATGCTCCAAGACCCCTGTAATCACAATGCTACATGCCCCTTTTCATCTCAATGCTCCATGAACTCTGTCATCACAATGAACCATGCCCATCATCATAATGCTTCAGGCTATTGTCATCACAATGAAATCAAAATTCTCCATGACCTCTGTCATCGTAATGCTCCAAAGCCTTGTGATCACAATGTTCCATAACACTTATAATCACAACACCCCAAGACGATCATCATCACAATTATCCATGGCCTTCTCATCACCATGCTCCATGACTTTTGTCATCACAATTCTCAAAACACTTGTCATCACAATACTCCCTGACACTTGTCTTCAGAATGCTCCTTGAAACCTGTCACGAAAAGGCTGCATGCCTTTTTCATCACATTGCCCCATTCCGTTTTCATCAAAATGCTCCATGCCATTGTCATCAAAATACTCCACAAGCTTGTCATCAGAATGCTCCATGACCCTTGTCATCACAATTCTCCATGCACTTGTCAGCACAATGCTCCCTGACACTTGTCATCACAATGCTCCAAACCATTGTCATAACAATGCTCCATTACCTTGGTCATCAGAATCTTTCATGAAACTTGGCATCACAATGCTCCATGCCATTTTCATCACAATGGACCATTACATATGTCATCACAATGCTCCCTGACACTTCTCTTCACAATACTGCATGAACTGGTCATCACAATGCTCCATGCCCTTGCCATCACAATGTGCCATTCCAAATGTCATCACAATAATCCATGAAACATATTAGACCAATGCTCCATGCCCTTGTCATCACAATGCTCCATGCCCTTGTTATCACAATGCTCCATGACCCCTGTCATCACCATGCTCCGTGACTCCAGTGATCACAATGCTTCATGACCTTTGGCATCACAATGGACCATTACCTCATCATCAACTGTCTCTGTGACCTTTTTAACCACAATGCTCCATGAACTTTGCATCACAATGCTCTTTGACCCTTGTCATCACAATGATCTACGCCTTTCTCAGCACAATGCTCCATGCCCTTGTCATCACAATGCTCCATGACCCTGTCATCACAATGCTCCGTGACTCCAGTCATCACAATGCTTCATAACATTTGTCATCACAATGGTCCATGTCCGTGTCATCACAAGGCTTTGTGACATTTTTAACCTCAATGCTTCATGAACTTTTCATCACAATGCTCCGTGACCCTTGTCATCACAGTGCTCCATGCCTTTGTCAGAAAAATGCTCCATGACCCTTGTCATCACAATGTGCCACGCGGTTTTTATCCCAATGGTCCACAGATTTGTCATCACAAGGCTCCATAAAACTTGTAATCACAATGCTCCATGCCCTTCAAATCACAATGCTCCATTACCCCTGTCATAACAATGCTCCTTGACCCCTGCCATCACAGTGTTCCACGGCCTTGTCATCACAAAGCTCCATGACCCTTGTCATCACAATGCTCCAAGACCCCTGTAATCAAAATGCTCCATGCCCTTGTCATCACAAAGCACAATGACACATGTCATCAGAATGTTCCATGTCCTTCTCATCCAAATGCTCCATGCCCTTGTCATCACAATGCTCCAAGACCCCTGTATCAAAGTGCTCCATGCCCCTTTTCATCTCAATGCCCCATGAACCCTGTCATCACAATGCATCATGCCCATCATCATAATGCTTCCAGCTATTGTCAGCACAATGAAATCAAAATTCTCCATGACCTCTGTCATCACAATGCTCCATGACCCCTGTCATCACAATACTCCATGAACATTTTCAGCTCAATGCTCCATGACCCTTGTCATCACAAGGATCCATGACCCCTGTATTCAGAAGGCTCCGTGACACATGTCATCACAGTGCTCCATGACACCTGTCATCACAGTGCTCCATGCCTCTGTCTGCAGAATTCTCCATGATCTTGTCAATACAATGCTCTATGCGCTTGTCATCACAATGCTACAAGACCTCTGTAATCACAATGCTCCATGCCCCTTTTCATCTCAATGCTCCATGAACCCTGTCATCACAATGCACCATGCCCATCATCATAATGCTTCAGGCTATTGTCATCACAATGAAATCAATATTCTCCATGACCTCTGTCATCATAATGCTCCAAACCCTTGTGATCACAATGTTCCATAACACTTATCATCACAACACACCATGACGCTCATCATCACAATTATCCTTGGTCTTCTGATCACAATGCTCCCTGATCTTTGTCATCACAGTGCTCAATAAACTTGGCTTCACAATGCTCCCTGACACATGTCGTCAGTATGCTCCTTGAACCCTGTCATGACAAGGCTCCATGCCTTTTTCATCACAATGATCCATGACCTTTTCATCAAAATGCTCCAAGACCACTGTAATCACAATGCTCCATGCCCTTGTCATCAAAAACTCCATGAGGCATGTAATCAGAATGCTCCATGGCCTTTTCCTCACAATGCTCCATGGCATTTTCATCACAATGCTCCATGTACCCTCTCATCACATTGCTCCATGCCCTTGACATTACAATCCTCCATGACCCATGTATCACATTGTTCCGTGCCCTTGTCATCACAATGCTCCAGCCCACTCTCATCACAATAATCTATGAAATATTTCAAACCATTCTCAATGCCCTTCTCATGACTATGCTCCATTACCTCTGTCATAACAATGCACCATGATCACTGCCATCACAATGTTCCACGGCCTTTTCATCACAAGGCTCCATGACCCTTGTCATCACAATGCTCCAAGAAACTTGTAATCAAAATTCTCCATGCCCTTCTAATAACAAAGCCCCATGAAGCATGTATCAGAAGGTTCCATGGCCTTCTCATCACAATGATCCATGCCCTTGTCATCACAATGCTCCAAGACCCCTGTAATCACTATGATCCAGGCCCCTTTTCATCTCAATGCTCCATGAACCCTGTCATCACAAAGCACCATGCCCATCATCATAATGCTTCAGGCTATTTTCACTACAATGAAATCAAAATTCTCAATGACTTCTGTCATCATAATGCTCCAAACCCTTGTGATCACAATGTTCCATAACACTTATCATCACAACACCCCATGACGATCATCATCATAGTTATCCATGGTCTTCACATCACAATGCTCCATGATCATTGTCATCACAATGCTCAATACACATGTCATCACAATACTCCCTGACACCTGTCGTCAGTATACTCCTTGAACCCTGTGATGACAAGGCTCCATGCCTTTTACATCACAATGATCCATGCCTTTTCATCACAATGCTCCAAGACCCCTATAATCACAATGCTCCATGGCCTTGTCAGCACAAAGCTCCATGACGCATGTCATCAGAATTCTCCATGGCCTTCTCCTCAAAATGCTCCATGCCCTTGTCATCACAATGCTCCAAGTCCACTGTAATCACAATGCTCCATGCCCCTTTTCATTAGAATGCTCCATGAGACTTGTCATCACAAGGCTCCATGGTCATCTCATAACAATGCTCCAGGACATTGTCATCACCATGCTCTATACCCTTGTCATCACAATGCTCCATGACCACTGTCATTACAATAATCCATTAATATTTTCAGCCCAATGCACCATGACCTTCTCATCACAATGCTTCATGACCAATATCATCACAATGCTCCATGACCACTGTAATCACAACCACCCATAACACCTGACAACACAATGATCCGGGACTCTTGTCATCAAAATGCTCCATGCCCTTGTCATCACAATGCACCATGTCCACTGTCATCACAATAATCTATGAAACTTGTCAGACTAATGCTCCATTCCCCTGTCATCACAATGCTCCATGCCCTTGTTATCACAATGCTCCATGACCCCTGTCATCACAATGCTCCGTGACTCCAGTCATCACAATGTTCCATAACCCCTGTCATCAAAATGCTCCATGACCCTTTTCATCCCAAAGCAAAATGATCCCTGGCATCACAATGTTCTATAACCCCTGTCATCAAAATGTTCCATTACATTTTTCATCAAATTGCTGCATGACCCTGTCATCAAAATGCTCCCTGCCTTTGTCATCACAATGCACCACACACTTGTCATCAAAATGCTCCATGACATTTGACATCACAAAGCTCCATGACCCTTGGCATCACAATGCTCCATGTCATTGTCATCACAATGCTCCATGAACCCTCTCATCACATTGCTCCATGCCCTTGTCATCACAAAGCTCCATGACACTTGTCATCACAATGCTCGATGCCCTTCTCATCACAATGCTCCACGCCCTGGTCATTATAATCCACCATGACCCATGTATCACAGTGTACCGTGCCCTTGTCATCACAATGCTCCATGCCCACTCTCATCACAATAATCCATGAAACATTTCAGACAAATGCTCAATGCCATTCGGATTACAATGCTCCATTACTTCTGTCATAACTATGCTCCATGAGCGCTGCCATCACAATGTTCCACGGCCTTGTCATCAAAAGGCTACATGACCCTTGTCATCACAATGCTCCGAGACCCCTGTAATCACAATGCTCCATGCCCTTGTCATCACACAGCTCCATGACGCATGCCATCAGAATGTTCCATGGCCTTCTCCTCACAATGCTCCATGCCCTTGTCATCACAGTGCTCCAAGACCCCTGTAATCACAAAGCTCCTTGCCCCTTTTCGTCAGAATGCTCCATGAGACTTGTCATCACAAGTCTCCATCGTCATCTCATCACAATGCTCCAGGACCTTGTCATCACCATGCTCCTTTCCCTGGTCATCACAATGCTCCTTGACACCTGTCATCACAATACTCTATGAACATTTTCAACCCAATGCTCCATGACGGTCTTATCACAATGCTCCATGAGCAGTATCATCACAATGCTCCATGACCACTGTCATCACAATGCGCCATTCCAACTGTCATCACAATAATCCATGAAACTTTTTAGACCAATGCTCCATGCCCTTGTCATCACAGTGCTCCATGCCCTTGGTATCACAATGTTCCAAGACCCCTGTAATCAGAATGCTCCATGCCCCTTTTCATCAGTATGCTCCATGAGACCTGTCATCACAAGGTTCCCTGCCTTTTTCATCACAATGCCCCATGCAGTTTTCATCACAATGCTCCATGCCATTGTCATCAAAATATTCCACAAGCTTGTCACCAGAATGCTCCATGACCCTTGTCATCACAATTCTCCATGCACTTGTCAACACAATGCTCCTTGACACTTGTCATTGCAATGCTCCAAGCCATTGTCATCACAATGCTCTATTAACTCTGTCATCAGAATCCTCCATGACACTTGGCATCACAATGCTCCATGCCATCGTCATCACATTGGGCCATTACATATGTCATCACAATGCTCCCTGACACCTGTCTTCACAATACTGCATGACCTGGTCATCACAATGCTCCATGCCCTTGTCATCACAATGCGCCATTCCAACTGTCATCACAATAATCCATGAAACTTATTAGACCAATGCTCCATGCCCTTGTCATCACAATGCTCCACGACCACTGTAAACACAATGTTCCATGCCACTTTTCATCTCAATGCTCCATGATCCCTGTCATCACAATGCACCATGCCCTTCATCATAATGCTTCAGGCTATTGTCATCACAATGAAATCAATATTCTCCATGACCTCTGTCATTATAATGCTCCAAACCCTTGTGATCACAATGTTCCCTAACACTTATCATCACAACACACCATGACGCACATCATCACAATTATCCATGGTCTTCTCATCACAATGCTCCATGACCTTTTTCATCACAATGCTCAATTCACTTGTCATCACAATGCTCCCTGACCTTTGTCTTCAGTATGCTCCATTAACCCTGTCATGACAAGTCTCCATGACATTTTCATCACAATGATCCGTGCCCTTTTCATCACAATGTTCCAAGACTCATGTAATCACAATGCTCCATGCCCTTGTCATCACAGTGCTCCAAGACCACTGTAATCACAATGATCCATGCCACTTTTCATCAGAATGCTCCATGAAACTTGTCATCACAAGCCTCCAAGGACTTCTCATCACAATGCTACATGACCTTGTCATCACTATCCTCCATTCCCTTGTCATCACAATGCTCCATGACCATTGTCATCACAATACTCCATGAATATTATCAGCACAATGCTCCATAACCTTCTCATCACAATGCTCCATGACCAATATCATCACAATGCACCATGACAACTGTCATCACAACACTCCATGACACCTGACAACACAATGATCCGGGACTCTTGTCATCACTATGCTCCATTCCCTAGTCATCACAATGCTGCATGAACCATGTCATCACAATGCTCCATGACACCAGTCTTCACAATACAGCATGACCTCTTTATCACAATGCTCCATGCCCTTGTCACCACAATGCACCATTTCAACTGTCATCGCAATAATCCATGAAAATTATGAGACCTATGATACATGCCCTTGTCATCACAATGCTCCATGCCCCTTTTCATCGCAATGCTCCATGAACCCTGTCATCACAGTGCTCCGTGACTCCAGTCATCATAATGCTTCATGACCTTTCTCATCACAATGGTCCATGCCCTCGTCATCAACAGTCTCTGTGACCTTTTTAACCACAATGCTCCATGAACTTTTCATCACAATTCTCTTTGACCCTTGTCATCACAATGCTCTATGCCTTTCTCAGCACAATGCTCCATGACCCTTGTCCTCACAATGCTCCATGCGCTTGTCAGCAAAATGCTCCATGACACATGTCATCACAATGCACCATGCACTTGTCATCACAGTGCTCCAAAATCTTGTCATCACAGTGCTCCACAATCTTGTCATCACAGTGCTCCATAAACCTTGTCATCACAATGCTCCATGCACTTCTCATCAAAATTCTTTCTCACCACTGATATCACAATGTTACTTCACTATTCGACACAATACTCCTTCACATCTGTCATCACAATATTCCATGACTCCTGTCATCACAATGCTACATGCACTTATCATCACAATGTACGATGACCCATGACATCACAATTTCCATAACCCCTGTCATCAAAATGTTCCTTGACACTTTTCATCAAATTTCTCCGTTACCATGTCATCACAATGCTCCCTGCACTGCTCATTACAATGCACAACGCCCTTGTCATCAAAATGTTCCATGACCTTTGTCATCACAAATATCCATGACCCTTGGCATCACATTGCTCCATGCCCTTGTCATCACTAAGCTCCATGACACATGTCATCAGAATGCTCCATGGCCTTCTCATCACAATGCTCCATGACCTTTGTCATCACAATGCTCAATACACATGTCATCAATATGCTCCATAACACTTGTTGTCTGTATGCTCCTTGAACCCAGTCATGGCAAGGCTCCATGCATTTTTTCATCACAATATTCCATGCCCTTTTCATCACAATGCTACAAGACCCCTGTAATCACAATGCTCCATGCGCTTGTCATCACAAAGCTCAATGACGCATGTCCTCAGAATGCTCCTTGGCCTTCTCTTCACAATGATCCATGCCCTTGTCATCACAATGTTCCAAGACCACTGTAATCACAATTGTCCATGCCCCTTTTGATCAGTATGCTATATGAGATTGTCATCACAAGGCTCCATGGATTTCTCATCACAATGCTCCAGGACCTTGTCATCACAATGCTTCACGACCTTGTCATGAAAATTCTCAATGGCCTTTGTCATCATAGTGCTCCAAGCCCTAGTCATCACAATGCTCCATTTTATTTGTCATCCCAATCCTCCATTACATTTGGCATCACAATGCTCAATGCCATTATCATCGCAATGGACCATGACATATGTAATCACAATGCTCCCTGACACCTGTCTTCACAATACTCCATGACCTTCTCATCACCATGATCCATACCCTTGTCATCACAATGCTCCATGCCCATGTCATCACAATGCTCCATGAGCCCTATCATCACAGTGCTCCATGACTCCAGTCATCACAATGCTTCATAATGTTTGTCATCAAAACGGTCCTTGCCCGTGTCATCACAAGGCTCTGTGACCTTTGTAACCAAAATGCTCCATGAACTTTTCATCACAATGCTCCGTGACCCTTGTCATCAAAATGCTCCATGCCTTTGTCAGAACAATGCTCCATGACCCTTGTCATCACAATGTGCCACGTGTTTTTCATCACATCGGTCCACAACCTTGTCATCGCTATGCTTCATAAACCTTGTAATCCCAATGCTCCATGCACTTCTCATCCAAATGCTCTCTCACCAGAGATATCACAATATTCCATCACTAGTCATCACAATACTCCCTCACCACTGTAATCATAATGTTCCATGACCCCTGTCATCACAGTGCTACATACCCTTATCATCACAATGTTCCATGATCCCTGACATCACAATGTTCCATAACCACTGTAATCAAAATGCTCCATGACCCTTTTCATCCCAAAGCTCCATGACCCCTGACATCACAATGTTCTATAACCCCTGCCCTCAAAATATTCCATTATATTATAATCAAATTGCTGCATGAACCTGTAATGAAAATGCTCCCTGCCCTTCTCATCACAATGCACCACACCATAGTCATCGAAATGCTCCCTGTTATTTGTCATCACAAATCTCCATGACCCTTGGCATCACAATGCTCCATGTCATTGTCATCACAATGCTCCATGAACACTCTCATCACATAGCTCCATGCCCTTGTCATCACAAAGCTCCATGACACTTGTCATCACAATGCTCGATGCCCTTCTCATCGCAATGCTCCATGTCCTGGTCATTACAATCCTCCATGAACCATGTATCACAGTGTTCCGTGCCCTTGTCATCCCAATGCTCCATGCCAACTCTCATTACAATAATCCATGAAATATTTTAGACCAAAGCTCAATGCCCTTCTCATCACAATGCTCCATTACCTCTGTCATAACAATGCTCCATGACACCTGCCATCACATTGTTCAACGGCATATCATCACAAGGCTCCATGATAATTGTCATCACAATTCCCCAAGACCCCTGTAATCACAATGCTCCATGCCCTTGTCATCACAGTGCTCCATGATGCATGTCATCAGAATTTTCCATGGCCTTCTCATCACCATGCTCCATGCCCTAGTCATCACAATGCTCCAAGACCCCGGTAATCACAATGCTCCATTCCACTTTTCATCTCAATGCTCCATGAACCCAGTCATCACAGTGCACCATGCCCATCATCATAATGTTTCATGCTATTGTCATCACAATGAAATCTAAATTCTCCATGACATCTGTCAGCATAATGCTCCAAACCCTTGTGATCATAATATTCCATAAGAATTATCATCACAACACCCCATGACGCTCATCATCACAATTATCCATGGTCTTCTCATCACAATGCTCTATGAGCTTTGTCATCAAATGCTCAATACACTTGTCATCACAATGCTATCTGACACTTGTCGTAAGTATGCTTCTTGAACACTGTCATGACAAGGCTCAATGCCTTTTTCTTCACAATGATACATGCCCTTTTCATCACAATGCATCAAGACACCTGTAATCACAATGTTCCACGACCTATTCATCACAATTCTCCATGGCCAATATCATCACAATGCACCATGACCACTGTCATCTCAACACTCCATGACACCTGACAACACAATGATCCGGAATTCTTGTCATCAAAATGCTCCATTCCCAAGTCATCACAATGTTCCATGACACCTGTCATCACAATACTCCATGAACATTTTCAGCCCAATGCTCCATGACACTTGTCATCACACTGAACCATGCGCTTGTCATCCCAATGCTCCATGACCACTGCATTCACAATGCTCCTTGACGCTTGTCATCACAGTGCTCCATGACACCTGTCATCAAAATGCTCCATGTCTTTGTCAGCAAATGCTACATAACCTTGTCATTACAATGCTCTATGCGCTTGTCATCACAATACTCCTTTACCATTGTCATCACAATCCTCCATGAACCTTGGGATCACATTGCTTCATACCCTTGTCATCACAATGCTCCATGCTCCTTGAAATCAAAATGATCCATGACCTCTGTCATCACAATGCTCCAAACCCTTGTCATCACAATGTTCCATAACACTTGTCATCACAACGCTCCGTGATGCCTGTCATCACAATACTCCATGGCCTTTTCATCACAATGCTCCATAACCTTTGTCATCACAATTCTAATACACTTGTCATTACAATGCTTCCTGAAACTTGCCGTCAGAATGCTCCTTGAAACCTGTCACGAAAAGGCTCCATGCTTTTCTCATCACAATGTCCCATGCCGTTTTCATCACAATGCTCCATGCCATTGTCATCAAAATACTCCACAAGATTGTCATCAGAATGTTCCATGACCTTTTTCATCACAATTATCCATGCACTTGTCAGCACAATGCGCCCTGAACCTTGTCATCACAATGCTCCAAGCCATTGTCATCACAATGCTAAATTACTTTTGACATCACAATGCTCCGTGACTCCAGTCATCACAATGCTTTATAACATTTTTCATCACAATGGTCCATGCCCGCGTCATCACAAGGCTCTGTGACTTTTGTAACCACAATGCTCCATGAACTTTTCATCACAATGTTCCGTGACACTTGTCATCACAATGCTCCATGCCTTTGTCAGAACAATGTTCCATGACCCTTGTCATCACAATGTGCCATGCGCTTTTCATCACAATGATCCACAACCTTGTCATCGATATGCTCCATAAACCTTGTAATCACAATGGTCCATGCACTTCTCATCCAAATGCTCTCTCACCTGAGATATCACAATGTTCCATCACTAGTCATCACAATCCTCCCTCAACCCTGTAATCACAATGTTCCATGACCCGTGACATCACAATATTCCATAACCACTGTCATCACAATGCTCCATGACACATTTCATCCCAAAGCTCCATGACCCATGGCATCACAATGTTCTGTAACCCCTGTCGTCAAAATGTTACATGACACGTTTCATCAAATTGCAGCATGAACCTGTCATCAAAATGCTCCCTTTCCTTCTCATCACAATGCACCACACGCTTGTCATCAAAATGCTCCATGACCGTTGTCATCACAAAGCTCCATGACACTTGGCATCACAATGCTCCATGTCATTGTCATCACAATGCTCCCTGAATGCTCTCATCCCATTGCTACATGCCCTTGTCATCACAATGCTCAATGACACTTGTCATCACAATGCTCGATGCCCTTCTCATCAAAATGCTCCATGCCATTTTCATCACAATCCTCCATGACCCATGTATCACAGTGTTCCGTGCCCTTGTCATCACAGTGCTCCATGCCCACTCTCATCACAATAATCCATGAAAACTTTCGGGCCAATGCTCAATGCACTTCTCATCACAATGCTCCATTACATCTGTCATAAAAATGCTCCATGACCCCTGCCATCACAATGTTCCAAGGACTTGTCATCACAAGGCTGCCTGACCCTTGACATCACAATGCTCCAAGACCCCTGTAATCACAATGCTCCATGCCACTTTGCATCTCAATGCTCCATGAACCCTGTCATCACAATGCACCATGCCCATCATCATAATGCTTCAGGCTATTGTCATCACAATTAAATCAAAATTCTCCATGACCTCTGTCATCATAATGCTCCAAACCCTTGTGATCACAATGTTCCATAACACTTATCATCACAAATCCCCATGACGCTCATCATCACAATTATCCATGGTATTCTCATCACAATGCTCCATGACCTTTGTCATCACAATGCTCAATACACTTGTCATCACAATGCTCCCTGACACTTGTCGTCAGTATGCTCCATTAACCCTGTCATGACAAGGCACCATGACTTTTTCATCACAGCGATCCGTGCCCTTTTCATCACAATGCTCCAAGATCACTGTCATCACAATGCTCCATGTGCTTGTCATCACAAAACTCCATGAAGCATGTCATCAGAATGCCCCATGGCCTTCTCATCACAATGCTCCATGCCCTAGTCATCAAAATGCTCCAAGATCCCTGTAATCAAAATGCTCCATGCCCCTTTTCATCAGAATGCTCCATGAGACTTCTCATCACAAGTCTCCATGGTCATCTGATCACAAAGATCCAGGATATTGTCATCACCATTCTCCATTCCCTTGTCATCACAATGCTCCATGACCCCTGTCATCACAATAATCCATTAACATATTCAGCCCAATGCTCCACAACCTAAAAATCACAATGCTCCATGGCCAATATCATCACAATGGTCCATGACCATTGTCATCACAACACTCCATGACTCCTGACAACACAATGATCCGGGACTCTTGTCATCGCAATGCTCCATTCCCTACTCATCACTATGCTCCATGACCCATGTCATCACAACACTCCATGAACATTTTCAGCCCAGTGCTCCATGAGACTTGTCATCACAATGATCCATGCCCTTGTCATCCCAATGCTCCATGACCCCTGTATTCACAATGCTCCATGACGCTTGTCATCACAGTGCTCCATGACACACGTCATCACAATGCTCCATGCCTTTGTCAGCAAAATGCTACATGACCTTGTCATTACAATGCTCTATGGGCTTGTCATCACAATACTCCATTTCCATTGACATCACAATCCTCCATGAACCTTGGGATCACATTGCTTCATGCCCTTGTCATCACAATGCTCCATGCTCCTTTAAATCAATATGATCCATGACCTCTGTCATCACAATGCTCCAAAGCCTTGTGATTACAATGCTCCATATCACTTGTCATCACAACGCTCCATGATGCCTGTCATCACAATACTCCATGCCCTTTTCATCACAATGCTCCATAACCTTTGTCATCACAATTCTCAATATACATGTCATCACAATGCTCCCTGACATTGTCATCAGAATGCTCCTTGAAACCTGCCACGAAAAGGCTCCATGCCTTTTCCTTCACAATGACCCATGCCATTTTCATCACAATGCTCCATGCCATTGTCATCAAAATACTCCACAAGCTTGTCATCAGAATGCTCCATGACCCTTGTCATCACAATTCTCCATGCAATTGTCAGCACAATGCTCCCTGTCCCATGTCATCACAATGCTCCAAGCCATTGTCATCACAATGTTCCATAACCTTTGACATCAGAATAATCCATGACACTTGGCATCACAATGCTCCATGCCATTGTCATCACAATGGGCCATTACATATGTCATCACAATGCTCCCTGACACCTCTCTTCGCAATACTGCATGACCTGGTCATCACAATTCTCCATGCCATTGTCATCACAATGGGCCATTACATATGTCATCACAATGCTCCCTGACACCTCTCTTCACAATACTGCATGACCTGGTCATCACAATGCTCCATGCCCTTGTCATCACAATGTGCAATTTGAACTGTCATCACAACAATCCATGGAACTTATTGGACTAATGTTCCATGCCCTTGTCATCACAGTGCTCCATGCCCTTGTTATCACAATGCTCCCTGACCCCTGTCATCACAATCCTCCGTGACTCCAGTCATCACAATGCTTCATGACCTTTGTCATCACAATGGTCCATGCCCTCGTCATCAACAGTCTCTGTGACCATTTTAACCACAATGCCGCATGAACTTTTCATACAATGCTCTTTGACCCTTGTCATCACAATGCTCTATGCCTTTCTCAGCACAATGCTCCATGACCCTTGTCATCACAATGCTCCTTGCGCTTGTCAGCACAGTGTTCCATGACACATGTCATCACAATGCACCATGCGCTTGTCATCACAGTGCTCTACAATCTTGTCATCACAATGCTCCATAAACATTGTCATCATAATCCTCCATGCACTTGTAATCAAAATGCTCTCTCACCACTGATATCACAATGCTACATCACTATTTGTCACAATACTCCCTCCCACCTGTCATCACAATGTTTCATGACTCCTGTCATCACAATGCTACATGCACTTATCATCAAAATGTTCGATGACCCCTGAAATCACAATGTTCCATAACACCTGTCATCAAAATGTTCCATGAAAATTTTCAACAAATTTCTCCATGAACCTGTCATCACAATTCTCCCTGCCCTTCTCATCACAATGCACAACGCCCTTGCCATCAAAATGCTCCATGACCTTTGTCATCTCAAAGAGCCCTGACCCATGGCATCACAATGCTCCATGTTATTGTCATCACAATGCTCCATGACACATGTCATCAGAATGCTACATGGCCTTCTCATCACAATGATCCATGCCCTTGCCATCACAATGCTCCATTACCCCTCTCATAACAATGCTCCATGCCCCTGCCATCACGATATTCCCTGGCCTTGTCATCACAAGGCTCCATGACCCTTCTCATCACAACACTCCAAGAACCCTGTAATCACAATGCTCCATGCCCCTTTTCATCTCAATGATCCATTAAACCTGTCATCACAATGCACCATGCCTATAATCATAATGCTTCAGGCTATTGTCATCACAATGAAATCAAAATGCACCATGACCTCTGTCATAACAATGCTCCAATCCCATGTGATCACAATATTCCATAACACTTGTCATCACAATGCCCCTTGACGCTCGTCATCACAATTATCCTTGGTCTTCTAATCACAATGCTCCATGATCTTTGTCATCACAATGCTCAATACACTTGTCATCAAAATGCTCCCTGACACTTGTTGTCTGTATGCTCCTTGAACTCTGTCATGACAAGGCTCCATGCCTTTTTCATCACAATGATCCATGCCCTTTTCATCACAATGCTCCAAGACCCATGTAATCAAAATGCTCCATGCCCTTGTCATCACAAATCTCAATGACGCATGCCATCAGAATGCTCCTTGTTCTACTCCTCACAATGTTCCATGCCCTTGTCATCACAATGTTCCATGACCCCTGTAATCACAATGCTCCATGCCCCTTTTCATCAGTATGCTCCATGAGACTTGTCATCACAAGGCTCCATAGCTTTGTCATCACAATGCTCCAGGATCTTGTCATCACAATGCTTCACGACCTTGTAATGAAAATTCTCAATGGCCCTTGTCATCATAATGCTGCAAGCCCTAATCATCACAATGCTCCATTATATTTTTCATCACAATCCTCCATTACAATTGGCATCACAATGCTCCATGCCATTGTCATCGCAATGGACCATCACATATGTCATCACAATGCTCCCTGACATCACTCTTCACAATATTCCATGACCTTCTCATCACAATGCTCCATGCCCTTGTCATCACAATGCACCATGCCCATGGTCATCACAATAATCTATGAAATTTTTCAGACCAATGCTCCATTCCCCTGTCATCACAATGCTCCATGCACTTGTCATCACAATGCTCCATGACCCCTGTCATCCCAATGCTCCGTGACTCCAGTCATCACAATGCTTCATAACGTTTGTCATCACAATGGTCCATGTCCGCGTCATCACAAGGCTCTGTGACATTTGTAACCACAATGCTCCGTGAACATTTCCTCACCATTCTCTGGGACCCTTGTCATCACAATGCTCCATTTCTTTGTCAGAACAATGCTCCATGACCATTGTCATCACAATGTGCCACGCACATTTCATCACAACTGTCCACAACCTTATAATTGCAATGCTCCATAAAATTTGTTATCACAATGGTCCATGAACTTCTCATCAAAATGCTCTCTCACCATAGATATCACAATGTTCCATCACTAGTCATCACAATACACCCTCACCCTTGGAATCACAATGTTCCATGACCCTGTCATCACAATGCTACATCCCTTTATCATCACAATATTGCATGACCCCTGACATAACAATGTTCCATAAACCCTGTCATCAAAATGCTCCATGACCCTTTTCATCCCAAAGCTCCAAGAACCCTGACATCACAATGTTCTATAACACATGCCATCAAAATATCCCATTACAATTTTTATCAAATTGCTGCATGACCCGGTCATCAAAATGCTCCCTGCACTTCTCATCACAATGCACCATTCCCTTGTCATCAAAATGCTCCATGATTTGTCATCACAAAGCTCCATGACACATGGCATCACAATGCTCAATGTCATTGTCATCACAATGCTCCATGAAACCTCTCATCACATTGCTCCATGCCCTTGTCATCAGAAAGCTCCATGACACTTGTCATCACAATGCTCGATGCATTTCTCATCACAATGCTCCACGCCCTAGTCATTAAAATCCTGCATGACCCATGTATCACAGTGTTCCGTGCCCATGTAATCACAATGCTCCATGCCCTTCTCATCAAAATGCTCCATGACCCCTGCCATCACAATGTTCCACGGACTTGTAATCACAAGGCTCCATGACACATGTCATCACAATGATCCAAGACCCCTGTAATCACAATGCTCCATGCCCTTGTCATCACAAAGCTCCATGACACATGTCATCAGAATGTTCCATGGATTTCTCATCACAATGCTCCATGCCCTTGTCATCACAATGCTCAAGACCCCTGTAATCACAATGCTCCATTTCCCTTTTCATCTCAATGCTCCATGAACCCTGTCATCACAATGCATCATGCCCATAATTATAATGCTTCCGGCTATTGTCAGCACAATGAAATCAAAATTCTCCATGACCTATGTCATCACAATTCTCCATGTCCCCTGTCATCACAATACTTCATGAATATTTTCAGCCCAATGCTCCATGATACTTGTCATCACAATGATGCATGCCCTTTTCAGCCCAATGCTCCATGACCCCTGTGTTCACAATCCTCCGTGATGCTTGTCATCACAGTGCTCCATGACACCTGACATCACAATGCTAGATGACTTTGTCAGCAAAAGGCTAAATGACCTTGTCATTACAATGCTCTATGTGCTTGTCATCACAATACTCCATTACCATTGTCATCACAATCCTTCATGAACCTTGGGATCACATTGCTTTATGCCCTTGTCATCACAATGCTCCGTGCTCCTTGATATCAAAATGATCCATGAAAGCTGTCATCAAAATGCTCCAAAGCCTTGTGATCACAATGCTCCATATCACTTGTCATCACAACGCTCCATGATGCCTGTCATCACAATACTCCATGCCCTTTTCATCACAATGCTCCATGACCTTGGTCATCACAATTCTCAATACACTTGTCATCACAATGCTCCCTGACACTTGTCGTCAGAATGCTCCTTGAACTCTGTCATGAAAAGGCTGAATGCCTTTTTCATCACAATGCCCCATGCGGTTTTCATCACACTGCTCCATGCCATTGTCATCATAATACTCCACAAGTTTGTCATCAGATTGCTCCATGACCCTTGTCATCACAATTCTCCATGCACTGGTCAGCACAATGCTCCTTAACCCTTGTCATCACAATGCTCCAAGCCATTGTCATCACAATGCTCCATTACATTTGTCATCAGAATCATCCACGACACTTGGCATCACAATGCTCCATGCCATTGTCACCACAATGGGGCATTACATATGTCATCACAATGCTCCCTGACAGAGGTCTTCACCATACTGCATGACCTTCTCATCACAATGATCCATGCCCTTGTCATCACAATGCACCATGTCCACTGTCATCACAATAATCTATGAAACTTGTCAGACCAATGCTCCATGCCCCTGTCACCAAAATGCTCTATGCCCTTGTCATCACAATGCTCCATGTCCACTGTCATCACAATGCTCCATGACTCCAGTCATCGCAATGCTTCATAACATTTGTCATCACAATGGTCCATGACCGCGTTATCACAAGGCTCTGTGACTTTTATAACCACAATGCTCCATGAAATTTTCATCACAATGCTTCGTGACCATTGTCATCAAAATGCTTCATGCCTTTGTCAGAAATATGCTCCATGACCCTTGTCATCACAATATGCTACGCGCTTTTCATCACAACGGTCCACAAATTTTTCATGGTAATGCTCCATAAACCTTGTATCCACAATGCTCCATGTCCTTCTCATCACAATGCTCCATTATCCCTATCATAACAATGTTCCATGACCCCTGCCATCACAATATTCCACGGCCTTGTCATCACAAGGCTCCATGACACTTGTCATCACAATGCTCCAAGACCCCTGTAATCACAATGCTCCATGCCCTTGTCATCACAAAGCTCCATGACACATGCCATCAGAATGTTCCATGTCCTTCTCATCAAAATGCTCCATGCCCTTGACATCACAATGCTCCAAGAACCCTGTAATCACAATGCTCCATGCCCCTTTTCATCTCAATGCTCCATGAACACTGTCATCACAATGCATCAGGACCATCATGATAATGCTTCAGGCTATTGTCATCACAATGAAATCTATATGCTCCATGACCTCTGTCATCACAATGCTCCAAACCGTTGTGATCACAATATTCCATAACACTTATCATCACAACACCCCATGATGCTCATAATAACAGTTATCCATGGTCTTCTCATCACAATGCTCCATGACCATTGTTATCACAATGCTCAATACACTTGTCATCACAATGCTCCCTGACACTTGTCATCAGTATGCTCCATTAACCCTGTCATGACACGTCTCCATGCCTTTTTCATCACAATGATCCATGCCTTTTTAATCACAATGCTCCAAGACCCCTGTAATCACAATGCTCCATGCACTTGTCATCACAAAGCTCAATGACGCATGTCATCAGAATGCTCCATGGCCTTCTCATCACAATGCTCCATGGCCTTGTCATCACAATGCTCCAAGACCCCTGTAATCACAATGCTACATGTCCCTTTTCATCAGAATGCTCCATGAGACGTGTCATCACGAGTCTCCATTGTCTTCTCATCAAAGTGCTCCAGGAACTTGTCATCAAAATGCTCCATGATCCCTGTCATCACAATACTCCATGAACATTTTCAGCCCAATGCTCCATGACACTTGTCATCACAAAGATCCATGCCCTTGTCATCCCAATGCTCCATGACCCCTGTATTCACAATGCTCCGTGACGCTTGTCATCACATTGCTCCATGACACCTGTCATCAAAATGCTCCATGCCTTTGTCGGCAAAATGCTACCTGACCTTGTCATTGCAATGCTCTATTTGCTTTCCATCACAATACTCCATTACCCTTGTCATCACAGTCCTCCATGAACCTTGGGATCACATTGCTTCATGCCCTTGTCATCACAATGCTCCATGCTCCTTGAAATCAAAATGATCCATGACCTCTGTCATCACAGTGCTCCAAACCCTTGTGATCACAGTGTTTCATAACACTTGTCATCACAACGCTCCATGATGCCTGTCATCACAATACTCCATGCCCTACTCATCACAATGCTCCATGACATTTGTCATCACAATTCTCAATACACTTGTCATCACAATGCCACATGCCTTTTTCATCACAATGTTCCATGCCATTGTCATCAAAATACTCCACAAGCTTGTCATCAGAATACTTCATGACCGTTTTCATCACAATTCTCCCTGCACCTGTCAGCAAAATTCTCCCTGACCCTTGTCATCACAATGCTCTAAGCCATTGTCATCACAATGCTCCATTACATTTGTCATCAGAATCCTCCATGACACTTGGCATCACAATGCTCCATGCCATTGTCATCACTATGGGCCATTACATATGTCATCACAGTGCTCCTTGACACCTGTATTCAAAATACTGCATGACCTGGTCATCACAATGCGTCATTACAACAGTCATCACAATAATCCATGAAACTTATTAGACCAATGCTCCATTCCCTTGTCATCACAATGCTCCATGTCCTTGTTATCACAATGCTCCATGACGCCTGTCATCACAATGCTCCATGCCTCCATTCATCACAATGATTCATGACCTTTTTCATCACAGTGGTCCATGCCCTCGTCATCAACAGTCTCTGTGACATATTTAACCACAATGCTCCAATAACTTTTCATCACAATGCTCTTTGACCGTTGTCATCACAATGTTCTATGCCTTTCTCAGCACAATGCTCCATGATCCTTGTCATCACAATGCTCCATGCGCTTGTCAGATCAATGCTCCATGACCCATGTCATCACAATGCACCCTGCGCTTCTCATCACAGTGCTCCACAATCTTGTCATCACGATGCTCCATAAAACTTGTCATCACAATTCTCCATGCACTTCTCATCAAAATGCTTTCTCACCAATGATATCACAATGTTACAGCACTATTCATCACAAAACTCCATCACCCCTGTCATCACAATATCCCATGACTATTGTCTTTGCAATGCTACATGCACATATCATCGCAAAGTTCGGTGACCCCTGACATCACAATATTCCATAACCCGTGTCATCATAATGTTCCATAACACTTTTCCTCAAAATGCTCAATGACCCCTGACATCACAATGTTCCATAACACCTGTCATCATAATTCTCCATGATCCTTTTCATCAAAATGCTCCATGAAACCTGACATCACAGTGTTCCATAACCCCTGTCATTAAAATATTCCATGACACTTTTCATCAAATTGCTCTATGACCCTGTCATCACAATGCTCCCTGCCCTTCTCATCACAATGTACCACGCCCTTGTCATCAAAATGCTCCATGACCTTTGTCATCACAAAGCTCCATGACAATTGGCATCTCAATGCTCCATGCCATTGTCATCACAATGCTCCATGAACCCTCTAATCACAATGCTCCATGCCCCTTTGCATCTCAATGCTCCATGAACCCTGTCATCAAAATGCACCATGACCATCATCATAATGCTTCAGGCTACTGTCATCACAATGAAATCAAAATATTCGATGATCTATCTCATCACAATCCTCCAAATCCTTGTGATCACAATGTTCCATAACACTTATCATCACAACGCCCCATGAAGCTCATCATCACAGTTAACCATGGTCTTCTCATCACAGTGCTCCATGACCTTTGTCATCACAATGCTCTATACACATGTCATCACAATGCTCCCTGACACTTCTCATCAGTATGCTCCTGGAACCCTGTCATGACAAGGCTCCATACCATTTTCATAACAATGATCCATGCCAATTTCATCACAATGCTCCAAGACACCAGTAATCACAATGCTCCATGCCCTTGTCATCACAATGCTCCAAGACCCCTGTAATCACAATACTCCATGCCCCTTTTCATCAGAATGCTCCATGAGACTTCTTATTACGAGGCTCCATGGTCTCCTCATCACAGTGCTCCAGGAACCTTTCATCACAGTGCTCCATTCCCTTGTCATCACAATGCTCCATGACCCCTGTCCTCACAATACTTCCTGAACATTTTCACGCCAATTCTCCAGGAACTTCTCATCACAATGCTTCATGATCCCTATCATCACAATGCTCCATGACCACTGTCATCACAACGCTCCATGACCCCTGACAACACAGTGATCCGGGACTCTAGTCATCACAATGCTCCATTCCCTAGTCATCACAATGCTCCATTAATATTTTCAGCCCAATTCTCCATGACACTTGTCATCACAATGATCCATGACATTGCCATCCCAGGGCTCCATGACCCCTGTAATCACAATGATCCGTGATGCTTCTCATCAAAGTGCTCTATGACCCTTATCATCACAATGCTCCATGCCTGTGTCAGCAAAATGCTACATGACCTTGCCATCAAAATGCTCCATTTGCTTGTCATCACAATACTCCCTTAGCATTGTCATCACAATTATCCAAGAACCTTGGGATCACATTGCTTCATGCCCTTGTCATCACAATGCTGCATGCTCCTTGAAAACAAAATGATCCATGACTTCTATCATCACAATGCTCCAAACCCTTGTGATCACAATGTTCCATAACACTTGTCATCACAACGCTCCATGATGCCTGTCATCACAATACTCTATGCCCTTTTCGTCAAAATGCTCCATGATCTTTTTCATCACAATTCTCAATACACATGTCATCACAATGTTCCCTGACACTTGTCATCAGAATGCTCCTTGAAACCTGTCATGAAATGGCTTCATGCCTTTTTCATCACAATGCTCCATGCCCTTTTCATCACAATGCTCCAAGCCATTGTCGTCACAATACTCCACAAGCTTGTCATCAGAATGCTCCATGACACGTGTCATCACATTTCTCCATGGCCACTGTCATCACAATGCTCCATACCCCTTGTCATTACTGTGCTCCATGACGCGCATCATCACAATTATCCATGGCCTTCTCATCACAATGCTCGACGCCATTGTCATCAAAATGCTCCATGACCCATGTAATCACAATGCTCCATGCCCTTGTCATCACAAAGCTCCATTTCTTTGTCAGAACAATGCTCAATGAACATAGTCTTCACAATGTGACACGCGCATTTCATCACAACGGTCCACAACCTTGTCATTGCTATGCTTCATAAACCTTGTAATCACAATGGTCCATGCACTTCTCATCAAAATGCTCTCTCACCAGAGATATCACAATGTTCCATCTCTAGTCATCACAATACTCCCTCATCCCTGTAATCACAATGTTCCAGGACACTGTGATCACAATGCTACATCCCCTTATCATCACAATGTTCCATGACCCCTGACATCACAATGTTCCATAACCCCTGTCATCAAAAGGCTCCATGACCATTTTCATCCCAAAGCTCCAAGACCCCTGACAACACAATGTTCTATAACCCCTGCAATCAAAATGTTCCTTTACACTTTTTATCAAATTGCTGCATGACCTGGTCATCAAAATGCTCCCTGCATTTCTCAGCACAATGCACTATGCCCTTGTCATCAAAATGCTCCATGACTTGTCATCACAAAGCTCCATGACCCTTGGCATCACAATGCTCCATGTCATTGTCATCACAATGCTCCATGAACACTCTCATCACATTGCTCCATGCCCTTGTCATCACAAAGCTCCATGACACTTGTCATCACAATGCTCAATGCCCTTCTCATCACAATGCTCCATGCCCTTGTCATTACAATCCTGCATGACCCATGTATCACAGTGTTCCGTGCCCTTGTCATTACAATGCTCCATGCCCACTCTCATCACAATAATCCATGAAACATTTCATACCAATGTTCCATGCCCTTCTCATCAAAATGCTCCATTACACCTGTCATAAAAATGCACCATGACCCTTGCCATCAGAATGTTCCACGGCCTAGTCATCACAAGGTTCCATGACACTTGTCATCACAATGCTCCAGACCCCTGAAAGCACAATGCTCCATGCCCTTGTCATCACAAAGCTCCATGACGCATGTCATCAGAAAGTTCCATGGCCTTCTCATCACAGTGCTCCATGCCCTTGTCATCACAATGCTCCAAGACCCTTGTAATCACAATGCTCCATGCCCCTTTTCATCTCAATGCTCCATGAACCCTGTCATCTCAATGCACCATTCCCATCATCATAATGCTACTGGCTATTGTCATCACAATGAAATCAATATTCTCCATGACCTCTGTCATCAAAATGTTCCAAACCCTTGTGATCACAATGTTCCATAACACTTATCATCACAACACCCCATGACGCTCATCATCACAATTATCCATGGTCTCCTCATCACAATGCTCCATGACCATTGTTATCACAATGCTCAATACACTTGTCATCACAATGCTCCCTGACACTTGTCATCAGTATGCTCCATTAACCCTGTCATGACACGTCTCCATGCCTTTTTCATTACAATGCTCCATGCCCTTTTAATCACAATGCTCCAAGATCCCTGTAATCACAAAAGCTCCATGCCCTTGTCATCACAAAACTCCATGACACATGTCATCAGAATGCTCCATGGCCTTCTCATCACAATGCTCCATGCCCTAGTCATCACAATGCTCCAAGACACCTGTAATCACAATGCTCCATGCTCGTTTTCATCAGAATGCTCCATGAGACTTCTCATCAGAAGTCTCCATGGTCTTCTCATCACAATGCCCCAGTACCTTGTCATCAACATGCTCCATTCCGTTGTCATCACAATGCTCCATGACACATGTCATCACAATGCTCCATGCCCTTGTCATCACAAAGCTCCATGACACATGTCATCAGAATGCTTCATGGCCTTCTCATCACAATGCTCCATGCTCTTGTCATCAAAATGCTCCAAGACCCCTGTAATCACAATGCTCCATGCCCCTTTTAATCAGAAATCTCCATGAGACTTATCATCACAAGTCTCCATGGTCTTCTCATCACAATGCTCTAGGACCTTGTCATCACCATGCTCCATTCCCTTGTCATCACAATGCTCCATGACCCCTGTCTTCACAATAATCCATGAATATTTTCAGCCCAATGCTCCACGACCTACGCATCACAATGCTCCATGGCCAATATCATCACAATTCTCCATGACCAATGTCATCACAACACTCCATGACACCTGACAACACAATGATCCGGGACTCTTGTCATCACAATGTTCCATTCCCTAGTCATCAAAATGCTCCTTGACCACTGTCATCACAATACTCCATGAACATTTTCAGCCCAGTGCTCCATGACACTTGTCATCACAATGATCCATGCCCTTGTCTTGCCAATGCTCCATGACCCCTGTATTCACAATGCTCCGTGACGCTTGTCATCACAGTGCTCCATGACACATGTCATCACAATTCTCTATGCCTTTCTCAGCACAATGTTCCATGCCCTTTTCATCACAATGCTCCATGACCCCTGTCATCACAATGCTCCATGACTCCAGTCATCACAAATCTTCATAACATTTGTCATCACAATGGGCGATACCCACGTCATCACAAGGCTCTGTTTCCTTTGTAACCACAATGCTCCATGAACTTTTCATCACAGTGCTCCGTGACCCTTGTCATCACAATGCTCCATGCCTTTGTCAAAAAAATGCTCCATGACCCTTGTCATCACAATGTGCCATGTACTTTTCATCCCAACGGTCCACAAATTTGTCATCGCAATGCTCCATGAACCTTGTAATCACAATGCTCCATGCCCTTCTTATCACAATACTCCATTACCCCTGTCATAACAATGCTCCATGACACTTGCCATCACAATTTTCTATGCCCTTGTCATCACAAAGCTCCATGACACGTCTTCAGAATGTTCCATGTACTTCTCATCAAAATGCTCAATGCCCTTGTCATCACAATGCTCCAAGACCAATGTAATCACAATGCTCAATGCCCCTCTTCATCTCAATGCTCCATGAACCCTGTCATCACAATGCATCATGCCAAACATCATAATGCTTCCCGCTATTGTCAGCACAATGAAATCAATATTCTACATGACCCCTGTCATCACAGTACTCCATGAACATTTTCAGCCCAAGGCTCCATGACACTTGTCATCACAATGATCCATGCCCTTGTCATCCCAATGCTCCATGACCCCTGTATTCACAATGCTCCTTGACGCTTGTCATCACAGTGCTCCATGAAACTTGTCATCACAATGCTCCATGCCTTTGTCAGCAAAATGCTACATGACCTTGTCATTACAATGCTCTATGCGCTTGTCATCACAATACTCTTTAACCATTGTCATTACAATCCTTCATGAAACTTGGGATCCCATTGCTTCATGCCCTTGTCATCACAATGCTCCCTGCTCCTTGAAATCAAAATGATCCATGACCTCTGTCATCACAATGCTCCAAACCCTTGTGATCACAATGTTCCGTAACACTTGTCATCACAAAGCTCCATGATGCCTGTCATCACAATACTCCATGCCCTTTTCATCGCAATGGTCCGTGACCTTTGTCATCACAATTCTCAATACACTTGTCATCACAATGCTCCCTGACATTGTCGTCAGAGTGCTCCCTGAACCCTGTCACCAAAAGGCTCCATTCCTTTTTCATCACAATGCCCCATGCCCTTTTCATCACAATGCTCCATGCTATTGTCATCAAAATACTCCACAAGCTTGTCATCAGAATGCTCCATGTCTCTTGTCATCACAATTATCCATGTACTTGTCAGCACAATGCTCCCTGACCCTTGTCATCACAATGCTCCAAACACTTGTCATCACAATGCTCCATTACATTTGTCATTAGAATCCTCCATGACACTTGGCATCACAATGCTCCATGCCATTGTCATCACAATGGGCCATTACATATGTCATCACAATGCTCCCTGACACCTCTCTTCACAATGCTCCATGCCCTTGTATCACAATGTTCCAAGTCCCCTGTAATCAGAATGCTCCAGGCCCCTTTTCATCAGTATGCTCCTTGAGATTTGTCATCACAAGCCTCCATGGTTATCTCATCCCAATGCTCCAGGACCTTGTCATCACAATGCTTCAGGACATTGTCATGAAAATTCACAATGGCCCTTTTCAACATAATGCTCCAAGCCCTAGTCATCACAATGCTCCATTATATTTGTCATCACATCCTCCATTACATTTGGCATCACAATGCTCCATGCTATTGTCATCGCAATGGACCATGACATAGGTCATCACAATGCTCCCTGACACCTGTCTTCACATTACTCCATGCCATTGTCTTCACAATGCTCCATGCCCTAGTCATCACAATGCACAATGTCCACTGTCATCACAATAATCTATGAAACTTGTCAGACCAATGCTCCATGCCCCTGTCATCACAATGCTCCATGCCCTTGTCATCACAATGCTCCATTTCCATTGTCATCAGAATCCTCCATGACACTTGGCATCCCAATGCTCCATGCCATTGTCATCACAATGGGCCATTATATATGTCATCACAATGCTCCCTGACACCTGTCTTCACAATACTGCATGACCTGGTCATCACAATGCTCCATGCCCTTGTCATCACAATGCGCCATTCCAACTGTCATCGCAATAATCCATGAAACTTATTAGACCAATGTTCACAGCCCTTGTCATCACAATGCTCCATGCCCTTGTTATCACAATGGTCCATGACCCCTGTCATCACAATGCTCCATGAATCGATTCATCACAATGCTTCATGACCTTTGTCATCACAATGGTCCATTCCCTCGTCATCCACAGTCTCTGTGACATATTTAACCACATTGCTCCATGAAATTTTCATCACAATGCTCTTTGACCCTTGTCATCACAATGCCCTATGCCTTCCTCAGCACAATGCTCCAAGACCCTTGTCATCACAGTGCTCCATCCGCTTGTCAGCACAATGCACCTTGACCCATGTCATCACAATGCACACTGCGCTTGTCATCACAGTGCTCCACAATCTTGTCACCACAATGCTCCATAAAATTTGTCATCAAAATTCTCCAAGCACTTCTCATCAAAATGCTCTCTCACCACAGATATCACAATGTTACATCACTATTCATCACAATACTCCCTCACCACTGTCATCACAATGTTCCATGACTCCTGTCTTTGCAATGCTACATGCACTTATCATCACAAAGTTCGATGACCCCTGACAGCACAATGTTCCATAACCCCTGTCATCAAAATATTCCATTACAATTTTCATCAAATTGCTCTATGACCCTGTCATCACAATGCTCCCTGCGCTTCTCATCACATTGCACCACCCCTTGTCATCAAATTGCTCCATGACCTTTGCCATCACAAATCTCCATGACCCTTGGCATCTCAATGCTCCATGCCATTGTCATCACAATGCTCCATGAACACTCTAATCACAATGCTCCATGCCCCTTTGCATCTCAATGCTCCATGAACCCTGTCATCAAAATGCACCATGCCCATCATCATAATGCTTCAGGCTCTTGTCATCACAATGAAATCAAAATGTTCGATGATCTGTCTCATCACAATGCTCCAAATCCTTGTGATCACAATGTTCAATAACACTTATCATCACAATGCCCCATGACGCTCATCATCACAATTATCCATGCTCTTCTCATCACAGTGCTCCATGACCTTTGTCATCACAATGCTCTATAAACTTGTCATCACAATGCTCCCTGACACTTGTCATCAGTATGCTCCTGGAACCCTGTCATGACAAGTCTCCATACCATTTTCATAACAATGATCCATGCCAATTTCATCACAATGCTCCAAGACACCAGTAATCACAGTGCTCCATGCCCTTGTCATCACAATGCTCCAAGACCCCTGTAATCACAATACTCCATGCCCCTTTTCATCAGAATGCTCCATGAGACTTGTTATTACAAGGCTCCATGTTCTTCTCATCACAATGCTCCAGGAACTTTTCATCACAGTGCTCCATTCCCTTGTCATCACAATGCTCCATGACCCCAGGCCTCACAATACTTCCTGAATATTTTTAGTCCAATTCTCCAGGAAATTCTCATCACAATGCTTCATGATCCCTATCATCACAATGCTCCATGACCACTGTCATCACAACGCTCCATGACCGCTGACAACACAGTGATCCGGGACTCTTGTCATCACAATGCTCCATTCCCTAGTCATCACAATGCTCCATGAACATTTTCAGCCCAATGCTCCATGACACTTGTCATCACAATGATCCATGTCCTTGCCATTCCTATGCTCCATGACCCCTGTAATCACAATGATCCGTGATGCTTCTCATCACAGTGCTCCATGACCCTTATCATCACAATGCTCCATGCCTGTGTCAGCAAAATGCTACATGACCTTGTCATCACAATGCTCCATTTGCTTGTCATCACAATACTCCATTACCATTGTCATCACAATCCTCCATGAACCTTGGGATCACATTGCTTCATGCCCTTGTCATCACAATGCTCCATGCTCCTTGAAAACAAAATTATCCATGAATTCTATCATCACAATGCTCCAAACCCTTGTGATCACAATGTTCCATAACACTTGTCAACACAACGCTCCATGATGCCTGTCATCACAATACTCCATGCCCTATTCGTCAAAATGCTCCATGATCTTTTTCATCACCATTCTCAATACACTTGTCATCACAATGTTCCCTGACACTTGTCGTCTGAATATTCCTTGAAACCTGTCATGAAATGGCTTCATGCCTTTTTTATCACAATGCTCCATGCCCTTTTCATCACAATGCTCCATGCCATTGTCGTCACAATACTCCACAAGCTTGTCATCAGAATGCTCCATGACACTTGTCATCACAATGCTCCATGGCCACTGTCATCACAATGCTCCATACCCCTTGTCATTACTGTGCTCCATGACGCACGTCATCACAATTATCCATGGTCTTCTCATGACAATTCTCCACGCCCTTGTCATCAAAATGCTCCATGACCCTTGTCATCACAATGCTCCATGGCCACTCTGATCACAATGCTCCATTCCCCTTGTCATTACAGTGCTCCGTGATGCTCGTCCTCACAATTATCCATGGTCTTCTCATCACAAAGCTCCACGGTCTTGCCATCTCAATGCTCCATGCCCTGGTCATCACAATGCTCCATGTCCCCTGTCATCACAATTCTCCTCGTTCTTGGCATCACTATGCTCCATGACACTTCTCATCACCGTGTTACATGATTTGTCATCACAATTCTGTATGCACTTTTCATCACAATGCTCCATGACCCCTGTCATAGGAAGCTCCATGTGCTTCTCATCACAATGCTTCATGAACTTGTCATCAAAATTCTCAATGGCCCTTGTCATCACAATGCTCCATGCCCTTGTCATCACAATGTTCCATGTCCATTGTCATCACAATGCTCCAAGCCCTTGTCATCAAAATGCTCCATTACATTTGTCATCACAATCCTCCATGACACTTGGCATCACAATATTCCATTCCATTGTCATCGCAATGGACCATGACATATGTCATCACAATGCTCCCTGAGACCTGTCTTCAAAATACTCCATGACCTTCTCATCACAATGCTCCATGCCTTTGTCATCACATTGCACCATGCCCACTGTCATCACAATAATCCACGAAACATGTCAGGCCAATGCTCCATGCCCCTGTCATCACAATGCTCATTGCCTTTTCATCACAAAGCTCTATGACCCCTGTCATCACAATGCTCCGTGACTCCAGTCATCACAATGCTTCATGACCTTTGTCATCACAATGGTCCATGCCCTCGTCATCACTAGGCTCTGTGACTTTTGTCACCAAAATGCTCCATGAAAATTTCATCACAATGCTCGGTGACCCTTGTCATCACATTGCTCCATGACCCATGTCATCACAATGCGCCATGTGCTTGTCATCACAGTGCTCCACAAGCTTGTCATCACAATGCTCCAAAAAACTTGTCCTCACAATGCTCCATACACTTCTTATCAAAATGCTCTCTCACGAATGATATCAAAATGTTCCCTCACTAGTCATCACAATACACCCGCTCCCCTGTCATCACAATGGTCCACAACACTGTCATGAAAATGTTCCATGACTCCTGACATCACAATGTTCCATAAACCCTGTCATCAAAATGTTCCATGACAATTTTCATCAAATTGCTCCATGACCCTGTCATCACAATGCTCCCTGCCCATCACAAGTGAATGCACTACACCCTTGTCATCAAAATGCTCCATGACCTTTGTCATCACAAAACTCCATGACCCTTGGCATCACAATGCTCCATGCCATTGTCATCACAATGCTCCAAAAACCTCTCATCACATTGTTCAAAGCCCTTGTCATCACACGATCCATGATGCATTTCATCACAATGCTCGATGTCATTCTTCTCACAATGCTCCATGCGCTTCTCATTACAATCCTCCATGAACCATGTATCACAGTGTTCCGTGGCCTTGTTATCACAATGCTCCTTGCCCCCTCTCATCACAATAATCCATGAAACATTTCAGACCAATGTTCCATGCCCTTTTCATCACAATGATCCAAGACTCCTGTAATCATAATGCTCCATGCCCCTTTTCATCTCAATGCTCCATGAACGCTGTCATCACAATGCACCAAATGCACATCATCATAATGCTTCATGCTATTGTCATCACAATGAAATCAAAATGCTCTATGACCTCTGTCATCACAATGCTCCAAATCCTTGTGATCACAATATTCCATAACACCTATCATCAGAGCTCCACATAACGCTCGTCATCACAAGTATCCATGGTCTTCTAATCACAATGCTCCATGACATTTGTCATCACAGTGCTCAATACACTTGTCATCACAATGGTTCCTGACACTTGTCATCAGTATGCTCCTTGAACCCTGTCATGACAAGGCTCCATGACTTTTTCATCACAATGTTACATGCCCTTTCCCTCACAGTGCTCCAAGGCCCCTGTAATCACAATGTTCCATGCCCTTGTCCTCACAAAGCTCCATGATGCATGTCATCAGAACGCTCCATGACATTCTCATACCAATGTTCCATGCCCTTGTCATCACAATGCTCCAAGACCCCTGTAATCACAATTCTCCATGACCCTTTTCATCAGAATGCTCCATGAGACTTGTCATCACATGGCTCCATCGTCTTCTCATCACAATGCTCCAGTACCTTGTCATCACAATGCTCCTTGACCCCTGTCATCACAATACTCCATGAATATTTTCAGCTCTATGCTCCATGACGTTCTCATCACAATGTTCCATGACCTCTGTCATCACAATGCTCCATGACCACTGTCATCACAACGCTCCATGAACCTTGACAACACAATGATCCGGGAATCTTGTCATCAAAATGCTCCATGCCCTTGTCATCCCAATGCTCCATGAACCCTGTAATCACAATGCTCCATGACGCTTGTCATCACAGTGCTCCATGAACCTTGTCATCACAATCCTCCATGACCCTTGGGATCATATTGCTTTATGCCCTTGTCACCTCTATCTTGCCTTTCTGGTTTTTACAGATTTTCGGATGTCCTTTTTGACCGGTGGGAAGTGACAATTCTTTGTAGTGTGGATTTGCATTGCGCGCTTGCTTGATTGGCCAAAAAGGGCCTATGCCTTTTCTCCTGAATATATTCAGGAGAAAATTCATATGCTGTTTTTGGCCAAGTGCATCATTCTCGAAGTTGTGATGCCTTTCCTGTGCTTTAAAGGCGATTCCAATTTACCTCTTGAAATATGTTTTGTGCAATTCTGCCTCATTTTCAAGTCCGCTTTGTTGCCTTCCCTCAACAGATTTTTGGAAGAGAGTAGTCCTTTATAACTCTGCAGGTTTTTGATTTGCTTTGCCCCTGAGCTCCAATTTTCAAATCCCATTTTTGGGAGCTGACCGCAAATCCACAATTTTGCTTCAGGAACTATACTGGTTCCAGGGGTGGCTATACTGGTTCCCTGTGGGTGGCTGAGGCTTTGGTTAATTCTTCTTCCTGACGGGAATTTAGAGTGACATGTGTCCGTCCAAAGGCCTACATCTACTCTCTGATTGGTTCTCCCTCTTCCCTTTCATCCTCTGCACAATTAGCAAACTGTGCGAACCAGGAGGTTATAGGGGATGACTCTCCTAAGTTGGGAGATTGATAGTAAAGTAGTTGGAATGGCAAACTGTAGCACAAGGAGAGGAAAAAGTAGGAGACTTTCAGAAACCTTTCGCCATCACAGGGTGTCCATTCTCTAGGTTTCCCATACATGTTATAACTGTAGTGATATTCCCTTCTACCTGGAATTTTGGGACCCATGGAATGGTGGCATGCATTACTACTTTAAAGGGTCTGCATTTTCTCTCCCAATCTCACCAGTCCTCTCAGTCCGAAGTGTCCAGCCTTATGTCTCATCCAGCTGTTTTGCAGATAGGGTCATTCTAGGTTTCATCAGAACCCCTGAAGGAATTGTGTAAGAATTTCGCTGTTTTTTGTTTTGTTTTTGAAATTCATTTTTATAATGGGGTTGAGCTGATTTTCACTGACGTGTTTATGCCGGTCTAGACACACGTGATTCCCTAACAGAGGCATATCAGTACATAGGTTTTAAGACTCTTACTAATCAGATATATTCCTCTGTGGGGAATAGGGGTTTTGAGTCCCGTTCACTGAGGAAGGTGTAGGTCTTGTCTATTCTGTATTTGGTTTATGGAATGGTACCTGTGCTAATATCAAACTCTGGTTTTATGCATCACCCCACCTCTCCTTTCCCCTTAAGGAGGCATAAGAGTGTTTTCTAAATGTGAGACGCTGCTCTCTTTCCTAATTCAGTTCATGTGTTGTGATGTTGACATTCCCTCTGTAAGTGATATCTTATGATAAGATTCTTTTTCTGTGTGACTAATTTCCCTTAGAATCATCATACCTAAATCCTCTCATTATGCTGCTACTGGCCTTATGACATTGATTTCACGTCTGAGTGATATTCCATTGTACAAAATTACCACAAGTTCTTTATGCATTTCTCTTTTTCCTGGGATACTTTAGGTGTACCGAAGTTGAGGTTCTTGTATGCAGAGCAGCCCTAAACTTTGGGGTGCCTGTGTCTTGTTGATATTTAGTCTTCCCAAGTTATATGTCCATGAGTTGAAGTCCCCTTTGCTCGGGGGCTTTGTATTTTAGATGTTTTAGGAAACAGCATACACTTCTTCAGAGTAGCTCTTGGATATTTATACCCCACCCATCAGCGTGACTAGTCTCCCTGTTTTCCATGGCCTCTCCTGCATTTTTGATTTGTACACATTTTTTGGATGGACTTTCTGAGCAGTGGAAATTGAGACTTCTTTATTGTGCGGATTTGCATTTCCCTCTTGCTTGGTTGGCCAAAAACTCTGTATGTGTTTTTTTCCTGAAGATATTCACGAAACAAACGCATACACCCTTTTGCCCAACTGCATCATTTGAAAATTCTGCTGCTTTTCATATGCTTTAAATGTGAGTACAATCTACCTTTTGAAAAATGTTTCCTGCAATTCTGCCTCTCATTCAGAACCTCTTCGTTGCCTTACCTGAATATATTTTTGGACGTTGGTTATCATTTATATCTTTGCAGGTCTTTGAATTGTCTGCTCCTGAGCTCCATTTTGCAACTCGCTTTTTTTGTGAGCTGGCCGCCAAACCATTGGATTGATTCCGGCCCTATTCTGGTTCTGGGGAGGCAGGCTGAGCCTTTGGTTAATTCTTCTTCCTTAAGTGATATTTGAGTGACATGTGCCTGTCCAAACTCCTACAGCTAATCTCTCACTGGTTCCTCCTCTTCCCATTTATCCTCTTCAAAAATTGCAAACTGTGTGAAACAGGAGGTTAAAGGTGCTGATTCTCCAAGTGGGGAGATTGTTAGTAATGTGGCTGGAATGGCGAACCCCAGCACCAGGAGATCAAAAATGAGGTGCATTTTAGACACCTCTCCTGAGCACACGGTGTACATTCATCTCGGTTTCCCAGGCATGTTTTCCCTGTCAGAAGATTCCCTTGAAACTTCAGATTTGGGACCCATGGAATGGGTACCAGGCAGTATTACTTTAAAAGGTCTGTATTTCCTCACCCAGCCTCTCTAACATCTCTCAGCGTGCATAGCTTCCAGCCTTATATATCATCCTGCTGTGGGTCTACATGTGTTCAATCCATGTTACATTGTAGCCCTTCAACAAAAGTTGTAAGAATTTTTGTCTGTCTCACTGTTTTTATAAATATTTTTAAATTTATTTTTATATTGGTTACAGCTGATTTTCAAAGCTCTGTTTTTTGCTGCTGTACATCCACTAGATTCATGTACTGTGAGACAACAATAAATTCTTTCTCAGATGCTTACGAGTCATATGTATTATTTTCCAGTGACTTGAGTGGACTGAGTGCAGTTCTTTGAGGTACCGTGTAGGCCTTGCCAGTTATTCTATTTGGTACTTGGAATGGTATCTTTGCTAATTTCAACCTCCTGGATAATACCTCACCATTCCCCACCTTTCCCATTTAGCAGCCTTATGTCTATTTTCTTCATATTTGACTATGTTTCTGTTTTGTAGTTTATTTCATGTGTAGCCATTTTTGATTCCACCTTTAAGTGACATCTTATGATATGTGTCTTTTTCTTTCTGACATGTGTCACTTAGAATGATCGTATGTAACTCCTCCAGAGTTGTTACAACTGGCCTTATTTCAATGATTTCTGGATGAGTAATATTCCACTCTACATAAGTACCCCATCTCTTTTATCCATTTTATCCTTCCAGGGACATTTAGTTTATATCCAAGTGGAGGCCCTTTTTAACAGAGAGGTGGTAAACGTTGGAGTGCCTGTTTTCTGTCATTTTTTGTTTTTCCCAAGGTATACGCCCATGAGTGCAAGTGCCCTATGCTCTGTAGCTCAGTTTTCAGATGTTTTAGCAAACACAATACACTTCTCCAGAGTGGCCGTTGGCAAATTACATTTCCACTATCAGCCTCACAGGGCTCCCTTTTCTCCTCACCCTGTCCTGCATTTCTCGTGTTTACACTTTATGTGGATGACCCTTCTGACTGATGTGAAGTGATACATTTTGTAGTATTGATTTCCAGTGCCCACCTGCTTGGTTGGATAAAAAGTGTGAATGGCCTTTACTTGAATATATTCAGAAAAAATGCATACGCCCTTTTGTGCCAACTGCATCATTGGCGATGTTCAGCCCCTTTTCTTGTGCTTTAATGGGGAGACCTTTCTACCTCTTCAAATCTGATTCCTACCACTCTCCCTTGCTTACAAGTCCTTTTCTGTGACTTACCTCAAGACGTTTTTCAACAATAGATATTTTCAACTCTGCAGTTTCATGAATTTTAGTGCCCCTGAGTTCCATTTTTCAACTTGTGTTTTTGGAAACTCGACACAAAACAGCAGGATTTCCTCTAGCCCTATTCTCTTTCTGTGGGCAATTCTAGCCTTTGATGAATTTGTCTTCCGGATTGGAAATTAGAGTGGCATGTGCCTGTCTGAACAACTAAGACTTGTCTCTAAATTTTTCTCATCCTTCCGCTTCATCCTCTGGACAAATTCCAAACTGTGTGCAACAGGATGTTGACGGTGCTGATATCCCCAAGTAAGGAGATTGTCAAGAAAGATGCTGGAGGGGTGAACCCGTGCACCAGGCGATGAGGAGATGAGGTGCCTTTTCCAAACTCTTTCCGATCAAACGGTGTACCATCCTCTAGGTGTGACAGGCATGTTTTAGCTGTAGGAAGGGTCCCGTGCATGGAAGGAGAACACCAGGGATTTTCCCAAATCAGTGCCTCCCCGAACCCCAAACTGGGGAATTTTTAAGCTACGGCTAAACGTATGTCCATTAAGGGCCTTGGGAAATAGGCAGAGCCCAAATTTTAGATGATTGAAATCTTCAGGTTCAGAAGCGCTCACCATCGGTCTTGCTTAGGTTACATTTTATCTGTCATTGATAGATGATGTCAATAAAAATATCGATTCTTTTTCAGATTATTTCCCCTTATAGGTTATTGCAAAATATTCAGTGTAGTTCCCTGTGCTATACAGTAGTTCCTTGTTGATGATCTATTTTATACATAGAAGTGTGTATGTGTTAATCCCAAACTGTTAATTTATCCCTTTTCCGACCTTTCCCCTTTGGTAATAATAAATTATAAGATTTTATACTTCTCAGGAATGGGGGAGCTGAAAGAGAGGTATCCTTTTCAATGGAAAAGCATTCAGAACAAGATTGAAGCTTCAGCCAAGAGTATTTGATGTACAACCATGGAAATAAATCACTTCATTTCTCTAATGTTGACCTGACAAATAAGACAGACGTCTTCACTGAACTTGCTTATAGTAAAGTGAAGGAAATATCAAATGTAAGTCTTAGAAAAATCTTATTTTACCCGAGCATTATACACTGCTCTATGTTAACTACAGTTTGGCTCACACATCTGTTCATTGAAGTTACAATGTTCTCAATTTCTGTTACTGATCCTCTAGAGTGGACCCCAACAGGATTCACTGTGTCCAGTGTCATTGGAGCCAAGAGATCAAGACTGAGTTTGCTTCAGAAGCAAAGGAAACATTATTTTGAAAACAGAATGGAGAGGTGAGAGCGTGCAGTACCCCACGGGCTGTGGGCTGGGCTGCTGTGTAGGGATCCTGGCAGAGTCAGTGGGAGGGAGTGGATGGAGCTCTCGAGGGCTGGGTTGGCTGCAGCTCAGGCTCTATGACGTGGAGTCTGCATGGGACCCCGCTAGCTGAGGTGTCGACCCAGCCATTCTGCACTAGGAAGTCAGGTCTGAAGTGCCGGGTGTGGGACCTCTGCATGCGGAACCCTAGGAGCATGTGAAATTAGACAAAGCACAAAGGAAAAACAGGTTAGACCTTATTTTATTGCCCAGATTCTCTTTTTATCTCCCAGGATTTTTTAATGAACGTTGCCAGAGACGAACACCTCCTCTGCTTTTTGTTCTGTTCCTCATTCTTCGGGTGTTGAGGGTGCAGACCCCTATTTTGTAACTGCTTCATGCTGTGGTGGCAGCCCTGATACCTGGGGGGAGGGGCAAAACGTCTCCCCACCAGCCTCCAGGTGATGTTGATTGTCCCAAAGCCTCCTGCCTCACTTCTCGTCCGCCTGAGCACCAGCATTGGAAGTGTTATAGATTCTAATGACCTTTAAGGGTCCAGGAAAGAGATGCGCAGAGATGCTGTGGTGGCAGGTTTCACCCCACCCCACATTTGTTCGGTGACATTAGGCTGACGTTTTTTGCCAGCCTAGATGCTCTGACCAGTAGTCTGTGCTTTCTTTAATTAGGTCCCTGAATTAATGTACAAACAGCACCACGTGTCAGAGCCCTGCCTGTGCAACTCCCAGACAGTCCAGGGTCAGTGGTGATCCAGGACCATGACGTCCACTGAGTCAACGGCCTTTAGAAGTAGCCAGCAGTCCAGCCGGTCATATTGGCCACCATCACCGCGGTGTCTGTAGGGTTTTCTATAGTGAAAGCGTGATATACGTTTCCCCCGCCAAGCTTATTAGCTCCCCTCTGGGTGCAGTAAGTCCTGCAAGCAGTAGTCTGCTCTTTCGGGGCACAGTCTTGTTGTTTTCTGAGAGAAACTCCAGGTCAAGTGATGGTCACACGAGTCATCTTGGGGGCCTGTTGCCCCCATTTGTCTCTCTGGAGGTTGGAGTTGGAGGGCCTCCTCACTCGAGGTCAGTGTGTCCACAGAGCGACCCCTGCAACTTCAGGACATGATGGGTGGTTAGGATCACCACGTGGGGTCCTATTCCCTTAGGAGGGAGCTGGCCTTGTGGGCTGCTGATTTCCAGCTTTTTAGATACCCCAGTATCCTGGCCTGATGAGTCGGTGGGCAAAGCCCTTGTTGACCATAGTTTATCATACCTGAAGGGCATTCTTGTGTTGCTCCATTTCAAGTGGTCCCAGTTTTTGCAATAAGGCTCCAAGGGTGATTAACCTTTGACCGGGTATGTAAAGGTCAAAGGGCTTAGCTAAATTAGGGAGTTCCTGGGCAAGGATCTGAATTGACTGCTCTTTCCATTTTTGAAAGGCTGCTTCTGGATTCTATTCAAAAGGATCATCATCTTTTCGTGTCAGTGTTTCATGTAGAGGCCCAGCTATTAGACTGTAGTTAGGGATCCAGATGCAGAAAACCTTGGCCTCCCCAGGAACCCTTAAGCTGTCTTCTAGTTTTAGAAGAGGTAAGGCTGCAAATGGCTTCTTCCCTATCCTGGGATGCGTTTCTCCAAATATCTGTGAGAATGAAGCCCAGGCAAGTCACCTGAGCCTGTGATATTTGAGCCTTTTTCTTGGACACCTTCTATCCTTTCTTGGCTAGGTAGTTCAGAGGCGTCTTTAGTAGGCCTGGCAATCAGAATGTCATCTGCATATTGAAGGAGGGTTCCCTTTTACAGAGGTAGAACGTTTAGGTTTTTAGAGGACATTTCCCCAATGATGGTGTGGGGATTTTTGAACCATTGGGGCAGGACGGCCCAGCATTATTGCTCGTGTTGCATGTTGTGTCCTGCCACACACAAGCCAAAAATTCTTGTGACTCTGAGATGAATGGAATACAGAAGAAGGCATCATTGAAGTGTAATACAGAATGCCATGGCCTGGTGGATGGTAGAATGAGCAGCAGGGTGTAGGAAATAGGAGCTACTGGATGTATATCCTCGGTGGCTTCACTGGCTGTCCTGATGTCCTTTACCAGGTCTCCAGCAGCCCATGGGTTTCTCGTGGTTAGGCCAATCCCAGGATATGGAGCTCACCTGGTCTGCATCCCGCACCCCACAGCCCACGGGGCTCTCGTGTTCAAGTACCTCCCAGGGTATGGAGATCACCTGTGCAGCTACCCAGCAGCCCATGGGCCTCTCATAGTCAGGCCCCTCACAGGATACGGAGCTCCCCTGGGCAGGTACCCCAGCAGGGCTGGACCCACAGGAACTGTGCACATAGCCCACCTTGCAGAGAACCCCCAGCTCACCTGTCACTCACAGCTGACACAGAACACCTCAGAGCAGGACTTGAACTAACAAACAGCAGCTCTGACAGGTCTGTGACCCTGGCTATCACTCTGTGCAGCCTCTCTCTGCCTGGTCTTCCAGACACTTCCACTGCAGCCAGGGCTCCAGGCCTCTGTCTCCACCCACCATCACTCCTCTGCCTGACTCCTGGGTTCCTCTCATTAGGATAGGGTCTTCTTGAAGTTGTTTTCCACTCATGGACCAGATAAAACGATAAGAAAACAAGCCGCAGCTGCAGCCCTTTGTCTATCCTGACTCTCAAGGACCACACCTGTTCCTTGGGACTGACCCGTTTAGCAAGGTTCATTTTCTGCAACTGTGAGCCCCTGAGGGGTGAGGATTGGCTGATTTGGGCAGCCTGACACTGCCTGCCAGCGCCCCCCACAGGTGTGCCTTGGTTGAGGTCAATATAAACACCTCTCCAGTCAGCAAGAGCCCCTGTAGCTGTGACTGACGCCATATTCTCTGCCCCGTCAGCAGTTTCGGGTCTGGGGTGGTGGGAGGGAGGGACGGGCCGTGGCTTTGTGGGTGGCCCAGTGTGAGATGGGCTCTGCTGGACTTTCTGCAGGAGTTGCCAGGCTGCCACCTGCTAAAGAAGAGGATGTGTCACCCATACCTGCCACTGGAATTTCTCCCCAGGCAGAGGTGAGGAATTAAAAAAGCAGTGGGGGCCGTGGCATGAGGGGTATCTCAGGCAGGGAAATGAAAAGCTTCCAGAAGAGCATCTGGGGCCAGGACCATCCTGACTGGCCTGCAGGCACCAAGTCGGCCTGCGTGCTCTCGCTAGTGTGGCTCCACAGCCCTTCCTCTAGGCTTGCAAGTGCTTGTACATATTCAGGTGTTTTACCTGGAAAGGGTGGGAAGAGTTCAGCTGCAGCAGGACTGGGGCTCAGCTCACATTTACTCACAGACGCCTCGACACAGTCCCCCAGCTTTGCAATGAGGATGCTCCTTGTGGGGGAGAGCGCTGCTGATGGCATGGGAGACGATTTCCCACCTCTGACCAACTTAACAATTTTTTACCACTGGAGAAAGTGCCCTGATACGATTTTCCTCTGTATAACTGGTGAGTTCTGTTTTTTTTCTTTCTTTTTTTTTTCTTTTTGGTTCAAGTTAGATTTAATTTATTCCTCTTTTTTTTTAATTTGGAGATATAAACATGGAAATAATGCATAAATATAAAGACGTCTATATGAAGGGAAAAACTTTTTTTCTGTTTTATTTTATTAAATGTTATTTATTTATTTTTAATTTTTTAAAATTTATTTCTTTTATACAGCAGGTTCTTATTGGATATGTATTTTATACATATAAGTGTGCACATGTGAATCCCAGTCTCCCAATCCATCCCACCACCACCCTCACATGGCGTTCCCTCCTTGGTGTCCATATGTTTGTTCTCTACATCTGTCTCTATCTCTGCCCTGCAAACTCTTTCATCTGTACCATTTTTCTAGGTTCCACATATATGCATTAATATACAATATTTGTATTTCTCTTTCTGACTTACTTCACTCTGTATGACAGTCTCTATATCCATCGAGGTCTCTACAAATGACCCAATTTCATTCCTATGTATGGCTGAGTAATATTCCGTTGTATATATGTACCACGTCTTTATCCATTCGTCTGTCTGTGGGCACTTAGGTTGCTTTCATTACCTGGCTATTGTAAATAGTGCTGCAATGAACATTGTGGTGAATGTGTCTTTTTGATTTATGGTTTTCTCTGGGTATATGCCCAGTAGTGGGTTTGTTGGATTTTATGGTAATTCTATTTTTAGTTTTTTAAGGAACCTCCATACTGTTCTCCATAGAGACTGTATCGATTTACATTCCCAACAAAAGTGGAAGAAGGTTCCTTTTCTCCACACCCTCTCCAGCATTTGTTGTTTGTAGATTTTCTGGTGATGCCCATTCTAACAGGTGTGACGTGATACCTCATTGTAGTTTCGATTTCCATTTCTCTAATAATTAGTGATGTTCAGCAGATTTTCATGTGCGTACTGGCCATCTCTATGTCTTCTTGGAAGAAATGTCTATTTAGATCTTCCATTTTTGTATAGGATTGTTTGTTTTATTAATATTGAGCTGCATGAGCTGTTTATATATATTGGAGATTAATCATTTGTCCATTGATTCATTTGCAAATATTTTCTGCCATTCTGAGGGTTGTCTTTTCGTCTTGTTTGTAGTTTTCTTTGCTTTGCAAAAGCTTTTACGTTTCATTAGGTCCCATCTGTTTAGTTTTCTTTTTTATTTCATTACTATAGGAGGTGGATCAAAAAAGATCTTGCTGTGATTTACGTCAGAGTATCCTTCGTAAGTTTTCCTCTCAGAGTTTTATACTGTCTGGTCTTACATTAAGGTCTCTAATTCATTTTGAATATATTTTTATGTATGGTGTTGGGGAGTGTTCTAATTTCATTCTTTTATATGTAGCTGTCCATATTTCCCAGCACCAATGATTGAAGAGACTGTCTTATCTCCATTGTATAGTCTTGCCTCCTTTGTCATAGATTAGTTGACCATAAGTGCGTAGGTTTATCCTTGGGCTTTTTTTTTTTTCCTTTTACACGTTTATTGAAGTATATTTGCTTTACAATGGAGTGTTCATTTCTGCTGTATAACAAAGTGAATCAGCTATACATATACAAATATCACCAGATCCCCTCCCTCTTGCATCTCCCTCCCACACTCCATATCCCACCCCTTTATGTGGTCACAAAGCACCGAGCTGATCTCCCTGTTCTATGTGGCTGCTTCCCAGTGACTATTGGTGTTACATTTGGTAATGTATTTATGTCCATGCCACTCTCTCACTTCGTCCCAGCTTACCCATCCCCCTTCCAGTGTCCTCAAGTCCTTTCTCTATGTCTGTGTCCTTAATCCTGTCCTGCCACTAGGTTCTTCAAAATCTTTTATTTTCTTCATTAGATTCCATATATCTCTGTTAACATACATGGTTTGTTTTTCCCTTTCTGACTTACTTCACTGTGTAGGACAGATTATAAGTCCATCCACCTCAGTACAAATAACTCACTTTTGCTTCTTTTTATGGTTGAGTAATATTTGATTGTATATATGTGCCAGATCTTCTTTACCCATTCATCTGTCGATGGACACTTAGGTTGCTTCCATGTCCTGGCTAATGCAAATACAGCTGCAGTGAACATTTTTGTACATAACTCTTTTTGAATTATGGTTTTTGCAAGGCAAATGCCCAGTACTTGGATTGTTGTGTCGTATGGTACTTCTATTGTTAGTTATTTAAAGGAACCTCCGTACTGTTATCCCTAGTGCTCATATCAATTTACATTCCCACCCACAGTGAAAGTGTGTTCCCTTTTCTCCAATAAAGGCCTCTCCAGCATTTATTGTTTTCTAGATTTTTTTTGATGATTGCCACTCTGACTGCTGTGAGGTGATACCTAACGGTAGTTTTGATTTGCATTTCTCTAATGATTAGTGATGTTCAGCATCGTTTCATGTGTTTCTTGGTAATCTGTATATCTTCTTTGGAGAAATGTCTATTTAGGTCTTCTGCCCGTTTTTGGATTGGGTTGTTTGTTTTTGTGATATTGAGCTACATACGGTGCTTGTAAAGTTTGGAGATTAATCCTTTGTCAATTGCTTCATTTGAAAATATTTTCTCCCATTCTGAGGGTTGTTTTTGCATCTTGTTTATGTTTTCCTGTACTGTGTAAAAGCTTTTAAGTTTCATTAGGTCCCATTTGTTGATTTCTGTTTTTATTTCCATTTCTCTAGGAGGTGGGTCCAAAAGGATCTTGCTGTGATTTATGTCATAGAGTGTTCTGCCTATGGTTTCCTCTAAGTGTTTTATAGTGTCTGGTCTTATATTTAGATCTCTAATCAATTTAGAGTTTATTTTTGTGTATGGTGTAATGGAGTGTTCTAATTTCATTCTTTTATGTTTAGGGGTCCAGTTTTTCCAGCACCAATTACTGAAGAGACTGTCTTTTCTCCATTGTATATCCTTAGCTCCTTTGTCATAGATGAGATAACCATAGGTATGTAGGTTTATCTCTGGGCTTTCTGTCCTGTTCCATTGATCTGTGTTTATGCCAATCTACATACACTTGATTCCATTATGGAGGCATATAAATACATAGGTTTCAAGGTTATTACCAGTCAGATATATTCCTCTTCAGTGAATAGGGTGTTTTTTGTCCAGTTCATTGAGAAAGGAGTAGGTCTTGTCTATTAACTATTTGGTATATGGAATGGGATCTGTGCTAATTTCAAACTCTGCTTTTACACATCACCCCACGGCACCTTTCCCCTTAAGGAGGCATAAGTGTGTTTTCTAAATGTGTAACTCTGTTCTCTTTTGAAATTCAGTTCATGTGTAGCCATGTTTACATTTCCTCTATAAGTGATATATTACAATAAGTTTCTTTTTCTTTGTGGCTCATTTCACTTAGCATCATCGTACCTAAAGTCACTCATTAAGCTGCTATTGGCCTTATGACATTGATTTTATGTCTGAGTGACTTTCCTTTGTATATAAGTACCACAACATCTATATCCATTTTTTTTTTCCTTTCCTGGGATATATAAAGTGTACCAAAATCGAGGTTCTTGTAAACAGAGCAGCCCTAAATTTTGGGCTGGCTGTGTGTTGTGGATTTTTAGTTTTCCCAAAATACACGCCCATGAGTGGAAGTGTGCTATACTCTGTAGCTCTGTTTTAGAAAACAACATACAGTTCTCCAGAGAGGCTGTTAGAAATTTACATCCTGTCCATCGGCGTAACGAGGCTCCCTTTTCTCCATGGCCTGTCCTGCGTTTGTGGATTTTACACTATTTGTGGATGGCCCTTTTGACTGGAGGTAAGGGACACTTCTCTGTAGTGTGGATTTGCAATGCCTGATGGCTTGCTTAGCCAAAAAGGTCATATGCATTTTTTCCCGAATATATTCAAGAAAATACACATAATTCCTTTTTAGCCAAGGGCAACATTGTCGAAATTCTGTCGCTTTTCATATGCTTTAAAGATGACTCCAATCTACCTCTTGAAATCTGTTTCCTTCAATTCTGCCTTGCATTCAAATCCTCTTCACTGCCTTTCCTCAATATATTTCTGGATGATAGTTGTCCTTTATAATTCTGCAAGTTTGTGAATTGCTGTGCCCCTGATTTCCATTTTTCAACTCGCCTCTTTGTGAGCTGGCTGCAATACCGCAGGATGGCTTTAGGCCCTAGTCCTGTTCCGGGGCTTCAGGCTGAGCCTTTGGTTAATTATTCTTCCTGATGGGAAACTAGAGTGACGTGTACCCATTCAAACACCTACAGCTAATCTCTCATTTATTTTCCCTCTTCCTGTTCATCCTCTGCACAGTTTGCAAACTGTGCATAATGGGAGGGTAAAGGCACTGACACTCCAAGTGGGGAGATTTTGAGTAATGCAGATGGAATGGCGAAGCCGAGCACGACAAAAGGAAAAATGAGGTACCTTTTAGAAAACTTTCCCAATTACACAGTGTACCATCCACTGGGTTTCCCATGCATGTTTTAACTGTAGGAAGATTCCCTTAAACCTGGAGAGTTGGGACCACTAGAATGGGTAGCACACAGTATTGCTCTAAGTGGTGTTCTTTTGTTCACACAACCTCAGCAATCTTGTCAGCCCCAAGAGTCCAGTCTTATGTCTCATCCAGCTGTGGGTGTAAAGGTGGTCAATCTAGCTTGCATCACAGGCCCTGAACGTAATTTTTAAGACTTTCTATCTGTTTTTGCATTTTGCTTTTGAAATTTATTTTTATAAGTGGGTTTAACTGAATTTCAGTGCTGTGTTCATGCCGTTATACACACACATGATTCCTTTTTGGAGACATGAGAATACATATGTTTTAAAATACTTAGAGTCAGACATATTCCTCTGCAATGAATAGGGGGTGTTGAGTCCAGTTCATTGTGCCGGGAGTAGGTGTTGTCTATTACATACATGGTTTATATAACGGTATCTGTGCTAATTTAAAACTGTGGTTTTATGCATCACCCCACCTCGGCTTTCCCATTAAGCAGGCAGAAGATGTTTTCTAAATGTGTGACTCTGTTGTGTTTGTAATTCAGTTCATGTGTAGTCATGTGTACATTCCCGCTATGAGTGATAACTTATGATAAGATTAGTTACTCTGTAATCTTTCCTAACTCAGTTCATGTGTAGCCATGTTTACAGGATCTTCATAAGTGATATCTTATGATAAGTTTCTTTTTCTGTGTGACTTATTTCACTTAGAATCATCGTACCTGAATCCACTCTTTTTGCTGCTACTGGCCTTATGACATTGATTTCATGGCTGAGCGATATTCCATCGTACGTAAGTACCACAATATCTTGAACCATTTTTGTCTTTCCTGGGATACTTAAGGTGTACCCAAGTTGAGGTTCTTGTAACCAGTGCAGCGCTAAATTTTAGGGTGGCTCTGTCTTATTGATTTTCAGTTTTCCCAAGGTATATTCCCTAGACGGGAACTGCCCTTGGCTGTGTAGCTCTGTTGTTTACTTGTTTAGGGAACACACTGCACTCCTCCAGAGAGGCATTTGGCAACTTACATCCCGCCCAACAGCATAACAAGGCTCCCTGATCTCCAGGGCCTGTCTTGCCTTTCTGGTTTTTACACATTTTGTGGATGTCACTTTTGACCGGTGGGAAGGGATACTTCATTGTAGTGCAGATTTGCATTGCTGCTTGCTTGCTTGGCCAAAAATGGCGTATGCATTTTCTCCTGAATATACTCAGGAGAAAACGCATACACACTTTTTGTCCAAGTGCATCATTGTCGAAGTTGTGTCCCTCTTCCTGTGCTTGAAAGGTGATTCCAACGTACCTGTTGAAATCTGTTTCCTGCTATTCTGCCTCGTTTTAAAGTCCGCCTCTCTGCCTTCCCTCAAAAGATTTTTGGACGATAGTTGTCCTCTATTACTCTGCCAGTTTGTAAATTGCTGTGCCCCTGAGCTCCATTTTTCAACTCGTTTTTGTGAGCTGACAGCAAATCCAAAATTATGGTTCAAAACCTATACTGGTTCCCGGCGGGTGGCTGAGACATTGGTTAATTCTACTTCCTGCAGGGCAATTAAAGTGACATATACCTGTCCAAATGCCTAACAGCTACTCTCTCATTGGTTCTCCCTCTTCCCTTTCATCCTCTGCCAAATTGGCAACCTGTGCGAACTAGGAGGTTTTACGGGCTATCGCTCCAAGTTGGGAGATTGATAGTAAAGCCGTTGGAAGGTCAAACTGGAGCACAAGGAGAGGGACTATAAGTTGAGTTTTAGAAACCTTTCGTATTCACAGTGTGTCCATTCTCTAGGTTTCCCGTAAATGTTATGGCTGTAGTAATATTCCCTTACACAAGGAGAGTTGGGACACATGGATTGGGTGCCACATATTATTGCTTTAAACGGTCTGCATTTGCTCACCCAGTCTCACCAAACCTCTCAGTCTCAAGTGTCCAGCTTTATGCCACATCCAGCTCTCGTTGTAGGTAGGGTCATTCCAGGTTTCATCAGAGCCCCTGAAGGAATTGTAAAGATTTTCCCTGTTTTTTTTTGTTTTGTATTTGAAATTTCTTTTTTTACTGGGTTTCAGCTGATTCTCACTGCCATGTTTATGCCAGTTTAGACACACTTGATTCCCTTACGGTGACATATCAATACATAGGTTTTAAGATTCTTACTAGTCAGATATATACCTTTGCGCAGAATATTGGGTTTGCGTCCCTTTCACTGATGAAGGTGTAGGTCTTGTCTATTCCGTATTTTGATTTTGGAATGGTACTTGTACTAATATCAAACTCTGGTTCTATCCATCACCCCACCTCTCCTTCCTCCTTAAGCAGGCATAAGTGTGTTTTCTAAACGTGAGACGCTGTTCCCTTTCCTAACTCAGTTCATGTGTAGCCATGTTACAGAAAATTCCTAAGTGCTATCTTATGATAAGTTTGTTTTCCAGTGTGACTTATTTCACTTAGAATCATCGTACCTGAATCCATTCATTTTCCTGTTACTGGCATTATGACATTGATTTCATGGCTGAGGGATAATCCATCGTACATAAGTACCACAATTTTTTGAATCATTTTTATCTATCCTGGGATATTTAGAGAGTACTCAATTTGATATTCTTGTAAGCAGTGCAGCCCTAAATTTTGGGGTGGCTCTATCTTATTGATTTTCAGTTTTCCCAAGGTATATTCCCTAGACTGGAAGTCCCCTTGGCTCTGTAGCTCTGTTGTTTACTTGTTTTAGGGAACACAATGCACTCCCCCAGAGAGGCAGTTGGCAATTTACATCCCGCCCATCAGCATAAAAAGGCTCCATGTTCTCCAGGGCCTCTCTAGGATTTCTGGCTTTTACACATTTTTTGATGTCCCTTTTGACTGGTGGGAATTGATACTATTTTGCTGTGCAGATTTGCATTGCCCACTTGCTTGCTTGGCCAAAAAGGGCGTATGCGTTTTCTCCTGAATATATTCAGTAGAAAACGCATACGCCCTTTTTGGCCAAGTGCATCATTTTCGAAGTTGTGCCCCTCTTCCTGTGCTTTACAGGTGATTCCAACAAACCAGTTGAAATCTGTTTCCTGCTATTCTGCCTCGCTTAGAAGGTCTCCTCGTTGCCTTCCCTTAACCGATTTTTTGGACGATAGTTGTCCTTTATTACTGTGCCAGTTTGTGAATTGCTGTGCCCTTGAGCTCCATTTTCTAACTCGTTTTTTGTGAGCTGAACACAAGTCCAAAATTTTGGTTCAGGACCTATAATTGTTCACGGCGGGTGGCTGAGACTTTGGTTAATTCTTCTTCCTGCCGGGAATTGAGCGTGACATGTGCCCGTCCAAATGCCTAACAGCTACTCTTTCATTGGTTCCCCCTTTTCCCTTTCATCCTCTTCCAAACTTGCAACCTGAGCAAACCAGGAGGTTAAAGGGGCTGTCTCTCCAAGTTGGGAGATTGATAGTTAAGCAGTTGGAAAGTCAAACTGGAGCACCAGGAGAGGGATAATTAGTTGGGTTTTAGAAACCTTTCGTATTCACTGTGTGTCCATTCTCTTGGTTTCCTGTACATGTTATAGCTGTAGTAATATTCCCTTCAACATGGAGAGTTGGGAACCATGGAATGGGTGCCACGCATTATTGGTTTGAAGGGTCTGCATTTGCTAACCCAAATTTACCAATCCTCTCAGTCCCAAGTGTCCAGCCTTATGCCACATCCAGCTGTCGTTGTACTCAGGGTCATTCAAGGTTTCATCAGAGACCCTGAAGGAATTGTAAAGAATTTCCCTGTTTTGTTGTTTTGTTTTTGAAATTCCTTTTTATAGTGGGTTTGAGCTGATTCTCACTGCCGTGATTATGCCAGTCTAGACACACTTGTTTCCCTTACGGTGATATATCAATACATAGGTTTTAAGATTCTTACTAGTCAGATATATTCCTCTGTGTGAAGTATGGGGTATTGATAACCTTTCAGTGAGGAAGGTGTAGATCTTGTGTATTCTGTATTTGGTTTCTGGAATGGTGCCTGTACTTATATCAAACTCTGGTTTTACGCAACACCCCACCTCTCATTCCCCCTTAAGCAGGCGTAAGAGTGTTTTCTAAATGTGAGACTCTGTTCTCTTTCCTAACTCAGTTCATGTGTAGCCATGATTACAGGATTTTCATTTGTGATATCTTATGATAAGATTATTTTTCTGTGTGACTTATTTCACTTAGAATCATCATATCTGAATCCATTCATTTTGCTGCTACTGGTCTTATGACATTGATTTCATGGCTGAGGGATATTCCATCATGACGTAAGTACCACAATTTTTTGAACGATTTTTATATTTCACGGAATATCTAAGGTGTACCCAAGTTGAGGTTCTTGTCAGCACTGCAGCCCTAAATTTTGGGGTGGCTCTGTCTTATTGATTTTCAGTTTTCCCAAGGTATATTCCCTAGACTGGAAGTGCCCTTGGCTCTGTAGCTCTGTTGTTTACTTGTTTTAAGGAACACAATGCACTCCTGCAGAGAGGCAGTTGGAAATTTACATGCCTTCCTTCAGCATAACAAGGCTCCCTGTTCTCCAGGGCCTGTCTTGCCTTTCTGATTTTTACACATTTTTCCGATGTCCCTTTTCACCGGTGGGTAGTGATACTACTTTGTAGTGCAGATTTGCATTGCCCGCTTGCTTGCTTGGCCAAAAAGGGCGTATACGATTTCTCCTGAATATATTCAGGAGAAATCACATACGCCCTTTTTGGCCAAGTGTATCATTGGCGAAGTTGTGCCACTCTTCCTGTGATTTAAAGGCGATTCAAACGTATGTCTTGAAATCTGTTTCCTGCTATTCTGCCTCGCTTTCAAGTCCACCTCGTTGCCTTCCCTCAACAGATTTTTGGACGATAGTTGCCCTTTATTACTCTGCCAGTTTGTGAATTGCTGTGCCCCTGAGCTCCATTTTTTAACTAGTTTTTTGTGAGCTGAATGCAAGTCCAATATTTTGGTTCAGGACATATATTGGTTTTCGGTGGGTGGCTAAGACTTTGGTTAATTCTTCTTCCTCCCGTGAAATAAGAGTGACATGTGTGCGTCCAAATGCCTAACAGCTACTCTCTCATTGGTTCTCCCTATTCCCTTTCATCCTCTGCCAAATTGGCCATCTGTGTGAAACAGGAGTTTAAAGGTGCTGTCTCTACAAGTTGGGAGATTGATAGTAAAGCAGTTGGAAAGTCAAACGGGAGCACCAAGAGAGGGACTATTCGTTGAGATTTAGAAACCTTTTGTATTCACAGTGTGTCCATTCTCTAGGTTTCCCATACATGTTATAGCTGTAGTAATATTCCCTTCAACCTGGAGAGTTGGGACCCATGGAATGGGTGCCATGCTTTATTGTTTTAAATGGTCTGCGTTTGCTCAACCAATCTCAACAATCCTCTCAGTCCCATGTGTCCAGCCTTATTCCATATCCAGCAGTCATTGTAGATAGGGTCATTCCAGGTTTCAACAGAGACCCTGAAGGAATTGTAAAGAATTTCCTTGTTTTTTTGTTTTGTTTTTGAAATTCCTTTTTAGATTGGGTTTGATCTGATTCTCGCTGCCATGTTAATGCGAGTCTAGACACACTTGATTCCCTTACGGATACATATCAGTACATAGGTTTTAAGTTTCTTACTAGTCGGATATATTCCTCTGTGGGAAGTATGGGATTTTGAGTCCCTTTCACTGAGGAATGTGTACTTCTTGTCTATTCCATAGTTGGTTTTTGGAACGGTACCTGTGCTTATATCATACTCTGGTTTTATGCATCACCCCACCTCTCCTTCCCCCTTAAGCAGGCATAAGAGTGTTTTCTAAATGTGAGACTCTGTTCTCTTTCCTAACTCAGTTCATGTGTAGCCATGTTTACAGGATCTTCATGAATGATATCTTATGATAAGTTTCTTTTTCTGTGTGACTTATTTAACTTAGAATCATCGTACCTGAATCCACTCATTTTGCTGCTATTGGTTTTATGACATAGATTTCATGGCTGAGGGATATTCCATCATACGTAAGTACCACAATTTTTTGAACCATTTTTTTTATTTCCAGGGATATGTAACGTGTACCCAAGTTGAGGTTCTTGTAAGCATTGCAGGCCTAAATTTTGGGGTGGCTCTGTCTTATTGATTTTCAGTTTTCCCAAGGTATATTCCCTAGACTCGAAGTGCCCTTTGGCTCTGTAGCTCTGTTGTTTACTTGTTTTAGGGAACACAATGCACTCCTCCAGAGAGGCAGTTGGCAATTTACAACCCGCCCATCAGCATAAAAAGGCTCCCTGTTCTCCAGGTCCTGTTTTGCCTTTCTGGTTTTTACCCATTTTGTGGATGACCCTAATGACTGGTGGGAAGTGATACTTCTTTGTAGTGCCGATTTGCATTGCCCGCTTGCTTGCTTGGCCAAAAAGGGCGTATGCATTTTCTCCTGAATATATTCAGGAGAAAACGCATACGCCCTTTTTGGCCAAGTGCATCATTGTCGAAGTTGTGCCCCTATTCCTGTGCGTTAAAGGTGATTCCAACGTACTTCTTGAAATCTGTTTCCTGCTATTCTGCCTCGCTTATAAGTCCGCCTCGTTGCCTTCCCTCAACAGATTTTTGGACGATAGTTGCCCTTTATTACTCTGCCAGTTTGTGAATTGCTGTGCCCCTGAGCTCCATTTTGTAACTCGTTTTTTGTGAGCTGAACGCAAGTTCAATATTTTTTTTCAGAATCTATACTGGTTTTCGGTGGGTGGCTGAGACTTTGGTTAATTCTTCTTCCTCACGGGAAATAAGAGTGACATGTGCCCGTCCAAATGCCTGACAGCTACTCTCTCATTGGTTCTCCCTCTTCCCTTTCATTCTTTGCCAAATTGGCAACCTGTGCGAACCAGGAGGTTAAAGTTTCTGTGTCTCCAAGTTGGGAGATTGATAGTAAAGCAGTTGGAAAGTCAAACTGGAGCACAAGGAGAGGGACTATTCGTTGAGTTTTCGAAACCATTCATATTAACAGTGTGTCCATTCTCTAGGTTTCCCATACATGTTATAGCTATACTAATATTCCCTTCAACCTGGAGAGTTGGGAGCCATGGAATGTGTGCCATGCATTACTGCTATAAAGGGTATGCTTTTGCTCAACCAATCTCACCAATCCTCTCAGTCCCATGTGTCCAGCCTTATGCCACATCCAGCTATCATTGTAGATAGGGTCATTCCAGGTTTCATCAGAGACCCTGAAGGAATTGTATAGAATTTCCCTTTTTTTTGTTTTTCAAATTCCTTTTCATAGTGGGTTTGAGCTGATTCTCACTTCCATGTTTATGCCAGTCTAGACACACTTGATTCCCTTATGGAGACATATCAATACATAGGTTTTAAGATTCTTACTAGTCAGATATATACCTCTGCGGAAAATATGGGGTTTTGAGTCCCTTTCACTGAGGAAGTTGTAGGTCTTCTCTATTCCATAGTTGGTTTTTGGAACGGTAACTGTGCTTATATCAAACTCTGTATAATGCATCACCCCACCTTTCCTTCCCCCTTAAGCAGGCATAAGAGTGTTTTCTAAATGTGAGACTCTCTTCTCTTTCCTAACTCAGATCCTGTGTAGCCATGTTTACAGGATCTTCATAAGTGATATCTTATGATAAGTTTCTTTTTCTGTGTGACTTATTTCACTTAGAATCATCGTACCTGAATCCACTCATTTTGCTGCTACTGGTCTTATGACATTGATTTCATGGCTGAGGGATATTCCATCATACGTAAGTACCACAATTTTTTGAACCATTTTTATATTTCCTGGGATATTTAAGGTTTACCCAAGTTGAGGTTCTTGTAAGCAGTGGAGGCCTAAATTTTGGGGTGGCTCTGTCTTATTGATTTTCAGTTTTCCCAAGGTATATTCCCTAGACTTGAAGTGTTCTTGGCTCTGTAGCTCTGTTGTTTACTTGTTTTAGGGAACACAATGCACTCCTCCATGGAGGCAGTTGGCAATTTACATCCCGCCCGTCAGCATAGCAAGGCTCCCAGTTCTCCAGGGCCTGTCTTGCTTTTCTGTTTTTTAAACATTTTGTGTATATCCCTTTTGACTCGTGGGAAGTGGTACCTCTTTGTAGTGCAGTTTTGCATTGCCCGCTTGCTTGCTTGGCCAAAAAGGGCGTATGCGTTTTATCCTGAATATATTCAGGAGAAAACTCATACGCCCTTTTTGGCCAAGTGCATCATTGTCGAAGTTGTGCCCCTATTCCTGTGATTCAAATGTGATTCGAAAGTACCTCGTGAAATGTGTTTCCTGCTATTCTGCCTCCCTTTAAAGTTCGCCTCGATGCCTTTCCTCAACAGATTTTTGGACGATAGTTGCCCTTTATTACTCTGCCAGTTTGTGAATTGCTGTGCCCCTTTGCTCCATTTTGTAACTTGTTTTTTGTGAGCTGAACGAAAGTCCAATATTTTGGTTCAGGACCTATACTGGTTCCTGGTGGTTGGCTGAGACTTTGGTTAATTCTTCTTCCTCCGGGGAAACAAGAGTGACATGTGCCCATCCAAAAGCCTAACAGCTACTCTCTCATTGGTTCTCCCTCTTCCCTTTCATCCTATGCCAAATTGGCAACCTGTGCAAACCAGGAGGTTAAAGGTGCTGTCTCTCCAAGTTGGGAGATTGATAGTAAAGCAGTTGGAAAGTAAAATTGGACCACCAGTAGAGGGACTATTCATTGAGTTTTAGAACCATTTTGTATTCACAGTGTGTCCATTCTCTAGGTTTCCCATACATGTTATAGCTGTAGTAATATTCCCTTCAACCTGGAGAGTTGGGACCCATGGAATGGGTGCCATGAATTATTGCTTTAAAGAGTCTGCATTTGCTCACCCAATCTCACCAATCCTCTCAGTCCCATGCGTCCAGCCTTATGCCACATGCAGCTGTCGTTGTAGATAGTGTCATTCCAGGTTTCATCAGAGACCCTGAAGGAATTGTAAAGAATTTCCCTGTTTTTTTTGGTTTGTTTTTGAAATTCCTTTTTATAGTGGGTTTGAGCTGATTCTCGCTGCCATGATTATGCCAGTCTAGACACACTTGATTGCCTTATGGAGACATGTCAATACACAGGTTTTAAGATTCTTAATAGTCAGATATATTTCTCTGTGGGAGATATTGGGTTTTGAGACCCTTTCACTGAGGAAGGTGTAGGTCTTGTCTATTCCATAGTTGGTTTTGGGAAAGGAACCTGTGCTTATATCAAACTCTGGTTTTATGCATCACCCCGCCTCTCCTTCCCTGTTAAGAAGGCATAAGAGTTTTTTTCTAAATATGAGACTCTCTTCTCTTTCCTAACTCAGTTCATGTGTAGCCACGTTTACAGGATCTTCATAAGAGATATCTTATGATACGTTTCTTTTTCTGTGTGACTTATTTCACTTAGAATCATCGTACCTGAATCCACTCATTTTGCTGCTACTGGTCTTATGACATTGATTTCATGGCTGAGGGATATTCCATCATACGTAAGTACCACAATTTTTTGAACCATTTTTATATTTCCTGGGATATTTCAGGTGTACCCAAGTTGAAGTTCTTTAAGCAGTGCAGCCCTAAATTTGAGGGTGGCTCTGTCTTATTGATTTTCAGTTTTCCCAAGGTATATTCCCTAGACTGGAAGTGCCCTTGGCTCTGTAGCTCTGTTGTTTACATGTTTTAGGGAACAAAATGCACTCCTCCACTGAGGCACTAGGTAATTTACATCCCGCCAATCAGCATAACAAGGCTCCCTGTTCTCCAGGGCCTGTCTTGCCTTTCTGGTTTTTACACATTTTGTGGGTGTCCCTTTTGACCGGTGGGAATTGATACTTCTTTGTAGTGCAGATTTGCATTGACCGCTTGCTTGCTTGGCCAAAAAAGGCATATGCGTTTTCTCCTGCATATATTCAGGAGAAAATGCATACGCCCTTTTTGGCCAAGTGCATCATTGTCGAAGTTGTACCCCTCTTCCTCTGCTTTACAGACGATTCCAACGTACCTCTTGAAATCTGTTTCCTGCTATTCGGCCTGATTTTTGGGTTCGCTTCATTGCCTTCCCTCAACAGATTTCTGGAACGTAGTTGGCCTTTATTACTCTGCCAGTTTGTGAATTGCTCTGCCCCTGAGCTCCATTTTTCAACTCGTTTTTTGTGAGCTGAAAGCAAGTCCAAATTTTTGGTTCAGGACCTATACTGGATCCCGGTGAGTGCCTGAGACTTTGGATAATTATTCTTCCTGCCAGGCAATTAGAGTGACATGTGCCTTTCCAAATGCCTAACAGCTACTCTCATTTGTTCTCCCTCTTCCCTTTGATCCTCTGCCAAATTGGCAACCTGTGCGAACCAGGAGGTTAAAGGGGCTGTCTCTCCAAGTTGGGAGATTGATAGTAAAGCAGTTGGAAAGTCAAACCGGAGCATCAGGAGAGGGACTATTCGTTGAGTTTTAGAAACCTTTCGTATTCACCGTGTCCATTATCTAGGGTTCCCGTACATGTTATAGCTGTAGTAATATTCCCTTCAACCTGGAGAGTTGGGACCCATGGAATGGGTGCCATGAATTATTGCTTTAAAGGGTCTGCATTTGCTCACGAATCTCACCAATCCTCTCAGTCCCATGTGTCCAGCCTTATGCCACCTCCAGCTGTCGTTCTAGATAGGGTCATTCCAAGTTTCATCAGAGACCCTGAAGGAATTGTAAAGAATTCCGCTGTTTCTCTGATTTGTTTTTGAAATTCCTTTTTATAGTGGGTTTGAGCTGATTCTCGCTGCCATCTTTATGCCAGTCTAGACACACTTGATTCCCTTACGGAGACATATCAATACATAGGTTTTAAGATTCTGACTAGTCAGACATATTCCTATCCAGGAAATATGGGGTTTTGAGTGCCTTTCACTGAGGAAGGTGTAGGTCTTGTCTATTCCATACTTGGTTTGTGGAACGGTACCTGTGCTTATATCAAACTCTGGTTTTATGCATCACCCCACCTCACCTTCCCCCTTAAGCAGGCATAAGAGTGTTTTCTAAATGTGAGACTCTTTTCTCTTTCCTAACTCAGTTCATGTGTAGCCATGTTTACAGGAACTTCATGAATGATATCTTATGATACGTTTCTTTTTCTGTGTGACTTATTTCACTTAGAATCATCATAACTGAATCCACTCATTTTGCTGCTACTGGTTTTATGACATTGATTTCATGGCTGAGGCATATTCCAACGTACGTAAGTACCACAATTTTTTGAACCATTTTTATATTTCCTGCGATATTTAATGTGTACCCAAGTTGAGGTTCTTGTAAGCAGTGCAGCCCTAAATTTTGAGGTGGCTCTGACTTATTGATTTTCAGTTTTCCCAAGGTATATTCCCTAGACTGGAAGTGTCCTTGGCTCTGTTGCTCTGTTGTTAACTTGTTTTAGGGAACACAATGCACTCCTCCAGAGAGGCAGTTGGCAATTTACATCCCGCCCATCAGCATAACAAGGCTCCCTGTTCTCCAGGGCCTGTCTTGAATTTCTGGTTTTTACCCTTTTTGTGGATGTCCCTTTGGACAGGTGGGAAGTGATACTTCTTTGTAGTGAAGACTTACATTGTCCACTTGCTTGCTTGGCCAAAATGAGCGTATGTGTTTTCTCCTGAATATACTCAGGAGAAAACGCATACGCCCTTTTTGGACAAGTGCATCATTGTCGAAGTTGTGCCTCTCTTCCTGTGCTTTAAAGGTGATTCCAACGTACCTCTTGAAATCTGTTTCCTGCTATTCTGCTTCACTTTCAAGTCCGCCTCGTTGTCTTCCCTCAACAGATTTTTGGATGATAGTTGTCCTTTATTACTCTGCCAGTTTGTGAAATGCTCTGCCCTATAGCTCCATTTTTTAACTCGTTTTTTGTGAGCTGAACGCAAGTCCAATATTTTGGTTGAGGACCTATACTGGTTCCCGGTGGGTGTCTGAGACTTTGGTCAATTCTTCTTCCTCCCGGGAAATAAGAGTGACATATGCCCGTCCAAATGCCTAACAGCTACTCTCTGTTTGGTTCTCCCTCTTCCCTTTCATTCTTTGCCAAATTGGCAACAGGTTCGAACCAGGAGGTTAAAGGTGCTCTCTCTCCAAGTTGGGAGGTTGAAAGTAAAGCAGTTAGAAAGTCAAACTGGAGCACCTGGAGAAGGGATTATTCGTTGAGATTTAGAAACCTTTCGTATTCACAGAGTGTCCATTCTCTAGTTTTCCCATACATGTTATAGCTGTAGTAATATTCACTACCATCTGGAGAGTTGGGACCCATGGAATGGGTGCCGTGCATTATTGCTTTAAAGGGTCTGCATTAGCTAACGAATCTCACCAATCCTCTCAGTCCCATGTGTCCAGCCTTATGCCACCTCCAGCTGTCGTTCTAGATAGGGTCATTCCAAGTTTCATCAGAGACCCTGAAGGAATTTTAAAGAATTTCACTGTTTTTTGTTTTGTTTTTGAAATTCCTTTTTATAGTGGGTTTGAGCTGATTATCGGTGCCATCTTTGTGCCAGTCTAGACACACTTGATTCCCTTACGGAGACATAACAATACATAGGTTTTAAGATTCTTACTAGTTAGATATATTCCTCTGCGGGAAATATGGGGTTTTGAGTCCCTTTCACTGAGGAAGGTGTAGCTCTTGTCTATTCCATACTTGGTTTTTGGAACTGTACCGGTGCTTTTATCAAACTCTGGGTTTATGCATCACCCCACCTCTCCTTCCCCCTTAAGCTGGCATAAGAGTGTTTTCTAAATGTGAGACTCTCTTCTCTTTCCTAACTCAGTTCATGTGTAGCCACGTTTACAGGATCATCATAAGTGATATCTTATGATAAGTTTCTTTTTCTGTGTGACTTATTTCACTTAGAATCATCGTACCTGAATCCACTCATTTAGCTGCTACTGGTATTATGACATTGATTTCATGGCTGAGGGATATTCCATCGTACTTAATTACCACAATTTTTTGAAACATTTTTATATTTCCTGGGATATTTAAGGTGTACACAAGTTGAGGTTCTTGTAAGCAGTGCAGCCCTAAAATTTGAGGTGGTTCTGTCTTATTGATTTTCAGTTTTCCCAATGTATATTCCCCAGACTGGAAGTGTCCTTGGCTCTGTAGCTCTGTTGTTTACTTCTTTTAGGGAACACAATGCACTCCTCCAGATAGGCAGTTGGCAATTTACATCCCGGCCATCAGCATAACAAGGCTCCCTGTTCTCCAGGGCCTGTCTTGAATTTCTGGTTTTTACCCTTTTTGTGGATGTCCCTTTGGACCGGTGGGAAGTGATACGTCTTTGTAGTGCAGACTTACATTGTCCGCTTGCTTGCTTGGCCAAAAAGGGCGTATGCGTTTTCTCCTGAATATACTCAGGAGAAAACACATACGCCCTTTTTGGCCAAGTGCATCATTGTCGAAGTTGTGCCCCTCTTCCTGTGTTTTAAAGGCGATTCCACCGTACCTCTTGAAATCTGTTTCCTTCTATTCTGCCTCCCTTTCAAGTCCGCTTCATTGCCTTCCCTCAACAGATTTCTGGATGATAGTTGTCCTTTATTACTCTGCCAGTTTGTGAATTGCTGTGCCCCGGAGCTCCATTTTTTAACTCGTTTTTTGTGACCTGATCGCAAGTCCAATATTTTGGTTGAGGGCCTACACTGGTTCCCGGTGGGTGGCTGAGACTTTGGTTAATTCTTCTTGCTCCCAGGAAATAAGAGTGACATGTGCATGTCCAAATGCCTAACAGCTACTCTCTCATTGGTTCTCCCTCTTGCCTTTCATCCTTTGTCAAATTGGCAACCTGTGCCAACCAGGAGAGTAAAGGTGCTGTCTTCTGCAAGTTGGGAGATTGATAGTCAAGCAGTTGGAAAGTCCAACTGGAGCACCAGGAGAGGGACTATTCGTTGAGATTTAGAAACCTTTCGTATTCACAGTGTGTCCATTCTCTAGGTTTCCAATACATGTTATAGCTGTAGTAATATTCCCTTCATCCCGGAGAGTTGGGACCCATGGAATGTGTGCCATGCATTATTGCTTTAAAGGGTCTGCATTTGCTCACCCAGTCTCACCAATCCTCTCAGACCTATGTGTCCAGCCTTATGCCACATGCAGCTGTCGTTGTAGATAGGGTCATTACATGTTTCATCAGAGACCCTGAAGGAATTGTAAAGAATTTCCCTTTTTTTTGTTTTTCAAATTCATTTTTATAGTGGGTTTGAGCTGATTCTCGCTGCCAAGTTTATGCCTGTCTAGACGCACTTGATTCCCTAAAAGAGACCTATCAATACATAGGTTTTAAGATTATTACTAGTCAGATATATTCCTCTGTGGGAAATATGGTGTTCTGAGTCCCTTTCACTGAGGAAGGTGTAGGTCTTGTCTATTCCATAGTTGGTTTTTTGAACGGTACTTGTGCTTATATCAAACTCTGGTTTTATGCATAACCCAACATCTCCTTCCACCTTAAGCAGGCATAAGAGTGTTTTCTAAATGTGAGACTCTCTTCTCTTTCCTAACTCAGTTCATGTGTAGCCATGTTTACAGGATCTACATAAGTATTATCTTATGATAAGTTTCTTTTTCTGTGTGACTTATTTCACTTAGAATCATCGTACCTGAATCCACTCATTTTGCTGCTACTGGTATTATGACATTGATTTCATGGCTGAGGGATATTCCATCATACGTAAGTACCACAATTTTTTGAACAATTTTTATCTTTCCTGGGATACTTAAGGTGAACCCAAGTTGAGGTTTTTGTAAGCAGTGCAGCCCTAAATTTTGGGATGGCTCTGTCTTATTGATTTTCAGTTTTCCCAAGGTATATTCCCTAGACTGGAAGGGCCCTTGGCTCTGTAGCTCTGTTGTTTACTTGTTTTAGGGAACACAATGCACTCCTCCAGAGAGGCAGTGGGCAGTTTACATCCCGCCCATCAGCATAACAAGGCTCCCTGTTCTCCAGGGCCTGTCTTGCCTTTCCAGTTTTTACCCATTTTGTGGATGTCCCTTTTGACTGGTGGGAAGTGATACTTCTTTGTAGTGCAGATTTGCATTGCCCGCTTGCCTCCTTGGCCAAAAAGGGCGTATGCGTTTTCTCCTGAATATATTCAGGACAAAACGCATACGCCCTTTTTGGCCAAGTGCATCATTGTCTAAGTTGTGCACCTATTCCTTTGTTTTACAGGCGATTCCTACCTACCTCTTGAAATCTGATTCCTGCTATTCTGCCTCACTTTCAAGTCCGCCTCGTTGCCTTCCCTCAAAAGATTTTTGGACGATAGTTACCCTTTATTACTCTGCCAGTTTCTGAATTGCTGTGCCCCTGAGCTCCATTTTTAACTCGTTTTTTCTGAGCTGAACGCAAGTCCAATATTTTGGTTCAGGACCTATACTGGTTCCCGGTGGGTGGTTGAGACTTTTTTCAATTCTTCTTCCTCCCGGGAAATTAGAGTGACATGTGCCCGTCCAAATGCCTAACAGCTACTCTCTCTTTGGTTCTTCCTCTTCCGTTTCATCTTCTGCCTAACTGGCAACCTGTGAGAACCAGGAGGTTAAAGGGGCTGTCTCTCCAAGATGGGAGATTGATAGTAAAGCAGTTGGAATGTCAAACCGGAGCACCAGGAGAGGGACTATTAGTTGAGTTTTAGAGACCTTTCGTATTCAGAGTGTGTCCATTCTCTAGGTTTCCCGTACATGTAATAGCTGTAGTAATTTTCCCTTCAACCTGGAGAGTTGGGACCCATGGAATGGGTGTCCCTCATTATTGCTTTAAAGGGTCTGCATTTGCTCACCCAATCTCACCAATCCTCTCAGTCCCAAGTGTCCAGCCTTATGCCACATCCAGCTGTCATTGTAGATAGTGTCATTCCAGGTTTCATCAGAGACCCTGAAGGAATTGAAAGAAATTTCCCTTTTTTTTTGTTTTGTTTTTGAAATTCCTTTTTATAGTTGGTTTGATCTGATTCTCACTGTCATGTTTATGCCATTCTAGACACACTTGATTCCCTTATGTAGACATATCAATACATAGGTTTTAAGATTCATACTTTTAAGATATATTACTCTGTGGTGAATATGGGGTGTTGAGTCCCTTTCACTGAGGAATGTGTAGGTTTTGTCTATTTCGTATTTGGTTTTTGGAATGGTACCTGTACTAATATCAAACTCTGATTTTATGCATCACCCCACGTCTCCTTCTCCTTTAAGCAAGCATAAGCGTTTTTTTTTAAATGTGAGTCTCTCTTTTCTTTCCTAACTCAGTTCATGTGTAGCCATGTTTACAGGATCTTCATAAGTGATATCTTATGATAAGTTTCTTTTTCTGTGTGACTTATTACACTTAGATTTATCGTACCTGAATCCACTCATTTTGCTGCTACTGGCCTTATGACACTGATTTCATGGCTGAGGGATATTCCATCATATGTAAGTACCACAATTTCTTGAACCATTTTTGTCTTTCCTGGGATATTTAATGTGTACCCATGTTGAGATTTTTGGAAGCAGTGTAGCCCTGAATTTTGTTGTAGTTTTGTCTTATTTATTTTCAGTTTTCCCAAGGTATATTCCCTAGACTCGAAGTGCCCTTGGCTCTGTAGCTCTGTTGTTTACTTGTTTTAAGGAACACAATGCACTCCTCCAGAGAGGCAGTTGACAATTTACATCCTGCCCATCAGCATAACAAGGCTCCCTGTTCTCCAGGGCCTGTCTTGCCTTTCTGGTTTTTACCCATTTTGTGGATGTCACTTTTGACCGGTGGGAAGTGATACTTCTTGGTAGTGCAGATTTGCATTGCCCGCTTGCTTGCTTGTCCAAAAAGGGCATATGCGTTTTCTCCTGCATATATGCATGTGAAAACCCATATGCCCTTTATGGCCATTTCCATAATTTTCGAAGTTGTAATGCTTTTCCTGTGTTTAAAGGCGATTCCAATGTACCTTTTGAAATCTATTTCATGCCATTCTGCCTCATTTTCCCTTCTGCCTCGTGGCTTTCCCTCAACAGATTTTTCGAAGAGAGTAGTCCTTTATAACTCTGCATGTTAGTGCATTGCTGTGGCCCTGAGCTCCATTTTTCAACTCGCGTTTTTGTGATCTGACCACAAATCAACAGTTTTGCTTCTGGACTTATACTGGTTCTGGGGTGCAGGTTGAGACTTTGGTTAATTCCTCTTTGTGATGGAAAATTAGAGAGACATGTGGCCGTCCAAATGCCTACAGCTACTCTCTCATTGGTTCTCTCTCTTCCCTTATATCCTCTGCACAATTTGCCAACTGTGCGTACCAGGAGGATATAGGGGCTGACTTTCCAAGTTGGGAGATTGATAGTAAAGCAGTTGGAATGTCAAACTGGAGCACAAGGAGAGAAAAAAGTAGTAGAGTTTTAGAAACCTTTCACCATCAGATGGTTTCCATTCTCTAGGTTCCCATACACGTTATAACTGTAGTGATATTCCCTTCTACCTGGAGAGATGGGAACCATGGAATGGATGTCAGGCATTATTGCTTTAAAGGGTCTGCATTTTTTCACCCAATCTCACCAATCCTCTCAGTCCCAAGTGACCAGCGTTATGCCACATCCAGCTGTCATTGTAGATACGGTCATTCCAGGTTTCATCAGAACCCCTGAAGGTATTGTGTAAGAATTTTACTGTTTTTATGTTTTCTTTTGAAATTCATTTTTATAGTGGGTTTGAGCTGATTCTCACTGCCATGTTTATGTCGTTCTAGACACACTTGTTTCCCTTACGGAGACATATCAATACATAGGTTTTAAAATTCTTACTAGTCAGATATATTTCTCTGAGGGGAATAGGGATGTTTAGTTCCGTTCACTGAGGAAGGAGTAGGGCTTGTCTCTTCTGTTTTTGGATTATGGAACGGTACCTGTGCTAATATCAATCTTATGTTTTGTGCATCTCCCCACCTCTCTTTCCCCTTAAGCAAGCGTTATATTGTTTTCTAAATCTGATACTCTGTTCTCTTCCCTAAATCAGTTCATATGTAGCCATGTTTAAATTCCCTTCATAAGTGATATCTTATGTCAGAATGCACCATGGCCGTTCTCATAATAATGCTCCATGACCCCTGTCATCACAATGCACCATGCCCTGGTTATCAAAATGCTCCATGTCCCTTGTCATCACAATTCTCCACGTCCTTGTCATCACAGTGCTACATGACACTTCTCATCAAAATGTTACCTGCGCTTGTCATCACAATTCTCCATCCACTTGACATTGCAATGCTCCATGCACTTGTCATCACAATGCTCCATGACCCCTGTCATCACAATGCTCCCTGATACCTGTCATCACAATGCTTCATGCCCCTTGTCATTACAGGGCTCCATTATGCTCGATATCAAAATTACCCAAGGTCTTCTCATCACAATGCTCCATGTAAAATATCATCACAATGCTCCATGACCACTGTCATCACAACACACCATGACACCTGACAACACAATGATTCGGGACTCTTGTCACCACAATGTTCCATTCCCTAGTCATCACACTGCTCCATGACACCTGTCATCACAATACTCCATGAACATTTTCAGCCCAATGTTCCATGACTCTTGTCATCACAATGATCCATGTCCTTGTCATCCCTATGCTCCATGACCACTGTTTTCTCAATGCTCTGTGACGCTTGTCATCACAGTGCTCCATGACACCTGTCATCACAAGGCTCCATGCCTTTGTCAGCAAAATGCTACAAGACCTTGTCATTACAATGCTCTAATTGCTTCTCATCACAATCCTCCATGAAACTTGGGATCACATTGCTTCATGCCCATGTCATCACAGTGCTCCATGCTCCTTGAAATAAAAATGATCCATGACCTCTGTCATCACAATGCTCCTAACCCTTGTGATCACCATGTTCCATAACACTTGTCATCACAACGCTCCATGATGCCTGTCATCACAATACTCCATGCCCTTTTCATCGCAATGCTCCATGACATTTGTCATCACAATTCTCAATACACTTGTCATCACAATGCTCCCTGACACTTGTCATCAGAATGTTCCTTGAACCATGTCAGCAAAAGGCTCCATGCCTCTTTCATAACAATGCCCCATGCCGTTTTCATCACAATGCTCCATGCCATTGTCATCAAAATACTCAACAAGATTGTCATCAGAATGCTCCATGACCCTTGTCATCACAATTCTCCATGCGATTGTCAGCACAATGCTCCTTGACACTTGTCATCACAATGCTCCAAGCCATTTTCATCACAATGCTCCATTACCTTTGTCATCAGAATCCTCCATGACACTTGGCATCACAATGCTCCATGCCATTGTCATCAGAGCGGGCCACTACATATGTCATCAGAATGCTCCCTGACACCTCTCTTCACAATACTGCATGACCTGGTCATCACAATGCTCCATGCCCTTGTCATCACAATGCGCCATTCCAACTGTCATCGCAATAATCCATGAAACATATTAGACCATTGTTCCATGCTCTTGTCATCACAATGCTCCATGCTCTTGTTATCACAATTCTTCATGACCCCTGTCATCACAATGCTCCATGACACTTGTCAGTATGTTCCTTGAACCCTGTCATGACAAGACTCCATGCCTTTTTCATCACAATGTTCCATGCCCTTTCCATCACAGTGCTCCAAGTCCCATGTAATCACAATGCTCCATGCCCTTGTCATCACAAAACTCAAGGACACATGCCATCAGAATGCTCCTTGGTCTTCTCGTCACAATGTGCCATGCCCTTGTCATCACAATGTTCCAAGACCCCTGTAATCACAATGCTCCATGCCCCTTTTCATCAGTATGCTCCATGAGACTTGTCATCACAAGGTTGCATGGTTTTGTCATCACAATGCTCCAGGACCTTGTCATCACAATGCTTCTCGACCTTGTCATGAAAATTTTCAATGGCCCTTTTCATCATAATGCTCCAAGCCCTAATCATCAAAATGCTCCATTATATTTGTCCTCACATTTCTCCATTAAATTTGGCTTCACAATGCTCCATGTCACTGTCATCACAATGCTCCCTGAACCCTATCATCACATTGCTCCATGTCCTTGTCATCACAAAGCTCCATGACACTTGTCATCACAATGCTCGATGCCCTTCTCATCACAATGCTCCATGCCTTTTTCATTACAATCCTGCATGACCCATGTATCACAGTGTTCCGTGCCCTTGTCATCACAATGCTCCATTCCCACTCTCATCACAATAATCCATGAAACATTTCAGACCAATGTTCCATACCCTTCTCATCAAAATGCTCCATTACCCCTGTCATAACAATGCACCATGACTCTTGGCATCACAATGTTCCACTACCTAGTCATCACAATGTTCCATGACACTTGTCATCACAATGCTCAAGACCACTGAAAACAAAATGCTGCATGCCCTTTTCATCACAAAGCTCCATGACGCATATCATCAGAAAGTTCCATGGCCTTCTCATCACAATGCTCCATTCCCATGTCATCACAATGCTCCAAGACCCTTGTAATCACAGTGCTCCATGACCCTTTTCATCTCAATGCTCCATGAACCCTGTCATCACAATACACCATGCCCATCATCATAATGCTTCAGGCTATTGTCATCACAATGAAATCAATATTCTCCATGACCTCTGTCATCATAATGCTCCAAACCCTTGTGATCACAATCTTCAATAACAATTATCATCTCAACACCCCATGACACTCATCATCACAATTATCCACGACCTACTCATCACAATGCTCCATGGCCAATATCATCACAATGCTCCATGACAACTGTCATCACAACACTCCATGTGACCTGAGAACACAATGCTTCGGGACTCCTGTCATCACAATGCTCCATTCCCTAGTCATCACAATGCTCCATGACACCTGTCATCAAAAAACTCCATGAACATTTTCAGCCCAGTGCTCCAAGACCCTTGTCATCACAATGATCCATGCCCTTGTCATCCCAATGCTCCATGACCCCTGTATTCACAATGCTCCGTGACGCTTGTCATCACAGTGCTCCATGACACATGTCATAACAATGCTCCATGCCATTGTCAGCAAAATGCTACATGACCTTGTCATGACAGTGATCTCTGCGCTTGTCATCACAATACTCCATTTCCATTGTCATCACAATCCTCCATGAACATTGGGATCAGGTTGTTTCATGCCCTTGTCATCATAATGCTCCATGCTCCTTGAAATCAAAATGATCCATGACCACTGTCATCACAATGCTCCAAACCCTTGTGATCACAGTGTTCCATAACACTTGTCATCACAACGCTCCATGATGCCTGTCATCACAATACTCCATGCCCTTTTCATCGCAATGCTCAATGACCTTTGTCATCACAATTCTCAATACACTTGTCATCACAATGCTCCCTGACACTTGTCATAAGAATGCTCCTTGAATCCTGTCACGAAAAGGCTCCATTCCCCTTTCATCACAATTCCCCATGCCGTTTTCATCACAATGCTCCATTCCATTGTCATCAAAATAGTCCACAAGCTTGTCATCAGAATGCTCCATGCCAGTGTCATCACAATTCTCCATGCACTTGTCAGCACAATGCTCCCTGACCGTTGTCATCACCATGCTCCAAGCCATTGTCATCACAATGCTCCATTACCTTTCTCATCAGAATCCTCCATGACAATAGGCATCACAATGCTCCATGCCATTGTCATCACAATGGGCCATTACATATGTCATCACAATGCTCCCTGACACCTGTCTTCACAATACTGCATGACCTGGTCATCACAATGCTCCATGCCCTTGTCATCACAGTGCGCCATTCCAACTGTCATCGCAATAATCCATGAAATTTTAGACCAATGTTCCATGCCCTTGTCAGCACAATGCTCCTTGCCCTTGTTATCACAATGCTCCATGACCCCTGTAAACACAACGCTCTGTGACTTCAGTCATCACAATGCTTCATGACCTTTTTCATCACAATGGTTTATGCCCTCGCCATCAACAGTCTCTTTGACCTTTTTAACCACAATGCTCCATGTACTCTTCATCACAATGCTCTTTGACCATTGTCATCACAGTGTTCTATGCCTTTCTCAGCACAATGCTCCATAACCCTTGTCATCACAATGCTCCATGCAAACTCTCATCACAATAATCCATGAAACATTTCAGACCAATGTTCCATGCCGTTCTCATCACCATGCTCCATTACCCCTGTCATAACAATGCACCATGACACCTGTCATCACAATGTTCCACGGCCTAGTCATCACAAGGTTCTATGACACTTGTCATCACAATGCTGAAGACCCCTGTAATCACAATGCTCCATGCCCTTGTCATCACAAAGTTCCATGACGCATGTTATCAGAATGTTCCATGGCCTTCTCATCACAATGCTCCAGTACCTTGTAATCACCATGCTCCATTCCCTTGTCATCACAATGCTCCATGACACCTGGCATCACAATACTCCATGAACATTTTCAGCCAAATGCTCCATGACCATCTAATCACAATGCTCCATGGCAAATATCATCAAAATGCTCCATGACCACTGTCATCACAACACTCCATGACACCTGACAACACAGTGATCCGGGACTCTTTTCATCACAATGCTTCAAGACCCCTGTAATCACATTGCTCCATGACCCCTGTCATCACAGTACTCCATGAACATTTTCAGCCCAATGATCCATGACCCTTGTCATCACAATGATCCATGCCCTTGTCATCCCTATGCTCCATGACCCCTGTATTCACAATGCTCCGTGATGCTTGTCATCACGGTGCTCCATGACACCTGTCATCACAAAGCTCCATGCCTTTGTCAGCAAAATGCTACATGACCTTGTCATTACAATGCTCTGTGCGCTTGTCATCACAATACTGCATTACCATTGTCATCACAGTCCTCCAAGAACCTTGGGATCGCTTTGCTTCATGCCCTAGTCATCACAATGCTCCATGCTCCTTGAAATCAAAATGATCCTTGACCTCTGTCATCGCAATGCTCCAAAATCTTGTGATCACAATGTTCCATAACACTTGTCATCACAACGCTCCATGATGCCTGTCATCACAGTACTCCATGCCCTTGTCATCACAATACTCCATGCCCTTGTTATCACAAGGTTCCAAGATCCCTGTAATCAGAATGCTCCATTACCTTTGTCATCACAATGCTCCATGACACTTGGCATCACAATGCTCCATGCCATTGTCATCACAATGTGCCTTTGCATATGTCATCACAATGCTCCCTGACACCTCTCTTCACAATACTGCATGACATGGTCATCACAATGCTCCAAGACACATGTAATCACAATGCACCATTCCAACTGTCATCGCAATAATCCATGAAACTTATTAGACCAATGTTCCATGCCCTTGTCATCACAATGCTCGATTCCCTTGTTATCACAATGTTCCAAGAACCCTGTAATCAGAATTCTCCTTGCCCCTTTCATCAGTATGCTCCATGAGACTTGTCATCACAAGGCTCCATGGTTTTCTCATCACAGTGTTCTAGGACATTGTCATGACAATGCTTCACTACATTGTCATGAAAATTCTCAATGGCCATTGTCATCATAATGCTCCAAGTCCTAGTCATCACAATGCTCCATTATATTTGTCATCACAATCCTCCATTACATTTGGCATCACAATGCTCCCTGCCATTGTCATCGCAATGGACCATAACATATGTCATCACAATGCTCTCTGACAACTCTCTTCAAAATACTCCATGACCTTCTCATCACAATGCTCCATGCCCTGGTCATCACAATGCACCATGTCCACTGTCATCACAATAATCTCTGAAAAGTGTCACCACAACGCTCCATGTCCCTGTCATCACAATGCTCCATGACCCCTGTCATCTCAATGCTCCGTGACTCCAGTCATCACAATGCTTCATAACGTTTGTCATCACAACGGTCCATGCCCGCATCATCACAAGGCTCTGTGACCTTTGTAACCACAATGCTCCATGAAATTTTCATCACAATGCTCCGTGACCCTTGTCATCACAATGCTCCATGCCTTTGTCAGAACAATGTTCCATGACCCTTGTCATCACAATGTGCCACGCGTTTTTCATCACAATGATCCACAACTTTGTCATCGCTATGCTCCATAAATCTTGTATTTGCAGTGCTCCATGCACTTCTCATCCAAATGCTCTCTCACCTGAGATATCACAATGTTCCATCTCTAGTCATCACAATCCTCCCTCAACCCTGTAATCAAAATGTTCCATGACCCCTGACATCACAATATTCCATAACCACTGTCATCAAAATGCTCCATGACACTTTTCAGCCCAAAGCTCCTTGACCCATGGCATCACAATGTTCTGTAACCCCTGTCATCAAAATGTTACATTACACTTTTCATCAAATTGCTGCATGACCCTGTCATCAAAATGCTCCCTCTCCTTCTCATCACAATGCACCACATGCTTGTCATCAAAATGCTCCATGACCGTTGTCATCACAAAGCTCCATCACCCTTGGCATCACAATGCTCCATATCATTGTCATCAAAATGCTCCATGAAACCTCTCATCCCATTGCTCCATGCCCTTGGCATCACAAAGCTCCATGACACTTGTCATCACAATGCTCGATGCCCTTCTCATCAAAATGCTCCATGCCCTTTTCATCACAATCCTCCAAGACCCATGTATCACAGTGTTCCGTGCCCTTGTCATCACAATGCTCCAGGCCCACTCTCATCATAATAATCCATGAAATATTTCAGGCCAATGCTCAATGCCCTTCTCATCAGAATGCCCCATTACCTCTGTCATGACAATGCTGATTACCCCTGCCAACACAATGTTCCACGGCCTTGTCATCACAAGGCTCCATGAGCCTTGTCATCACAATGCTCCAAGGCCCCTGTAATCACAATGCTCCATGCCCTTTTCGTCACAAAGCTCCATGACACATGTCATCAGAATGTTCCATGGCCTTCTCATCACAATGCTCCATGCCCTTGTCATCACAATGCTCCAAGACCCCTGTATTCAAAATGCTCCATGCCCCTTTGCATCTCAATGCTCCATGAACCCTGTCATCACAATGCACCATGCCCATCATCATAATGCTTCAGGCTATTGTCATCACAATGAAATCAAAATTATCCATGACCTCTGTCATCATAATGCTCCAAACCCTTGTGATCAGAATGTTCCATAACACTTATCATCACAAATCCCCATGACGCTCATCATCACAATTATCCATGGTATTCTCATCACAAAGCTCCATGACTTTGTCATCACAAGGCTCAATACACTTGTCATCACAATGCTCCCTGACAGTTGTCGTCAGTATGCTCCTTGAACCCTGCCATGACAAGGCTCCATGCCTTTTTCATCACAATGATCCGTGCCCTTTTCATCACAATGCTCCAAGTTCATTGTAATCACAATGCTCCATGTCCTTGTCATCACAAAACTCCATAAAGCATGTCATCAGAATGCTTCATGGCTTTCTCATCACAATGCTCCATGCCCTAGTCATCACAATGCTCCAAGACCCCTGTAATCACAATGCTCCATGCCCCTTTTCGTCAGAATTCTCCATGAGACTTGTCATCACAAGTCTCCATGGTCATCTCATCACAATGCTCCAGGACCTTGTCATCACCATTCTCCATTCCCTTGTCATCACAATGCTCCATGACCCCTGTCATCACAATAATCCATTAACATATTCAGCCCAATGCTCCACGACCTGCACATCACAGTGCTCCATGGCCAATATCATCACAGTGCTCCATGACCACTGTCATCACAACACTCCATGACTCCTGACAGCACAATGATCTGGGACTCTTGTCATCACAATGCTCCATGCCCTTGTCATCACAAAGCTCCATGACACATGTCATCACAATGCTCGATGCCCTTCTCATCACAATGCTCCATGCCCTGTCATTACATTCCTGCATGACCCATGTATTATAGTGTTCCGTACCCTTGTCATCACAATGCTCCATGCCCACTCTCATCACAATAATTCATGAAACATTTCAGACCAATATTCCATGTCCTTCTCATCACAATGCTCCATTACCCCTTTCATAACAATGCACCATGACCCCCGCCATCACAATGTTCCACGGCCTAGTCATCACATGGTTCTATGACAATTGACATCACCATGCTCAAGACGCCTGAAATCACAATGCTCCATGCCCTTGTCATCACAAAGCTGCATGACGCATGTCATCAGAATGTTCCATGGCCTTCTCATCTCAATGCTCCTTGCCCTTGTCATCACAATGCTCCAAGACCCTTGTAAACACAATGCTCTATGCCCCTTTTCATCTCAATGCTCCATGAACCCTGCCATCACAATGCACCATGCCCATCATCATAATGCTTCAGGCTATTGTCATCACAATGAAATCAAAATGTTCCATGACCTCTGTCATCATAATACTGCGAACCCTTGTGATCACAAAGTTCCATAACACTTATCATCACAACACCCCATGACTCTCATCATCACAATTATCCATGGCCTTCTCATCACAATGCTCTATGATTTTTCTCATCCCAATGCTCAATACACTTGTCATCACAATGCTCCCTGACACTTGTCTTCAGTATGCTCCTTGAAACCTGTCATGACAAGGCTCCATGCCTTTTTCATCACAATGATCCATGCCCTTTTCATCACAATGCTCCGTGACCCCTTTAATCACAGTGCTCCATGCCTTTGTCAGAACAATGCTCCATAACACTTTTCATCACAGTGTGCCACGCACTTTTCATCACAATGATCCACAACCTTGTCATTGCTATGATCCATAAACCTTGTAATCACTATGCTCCATGAACTTCTCATCCAAATGCTCTCTCACCTGAGATATCACAATGTTCCAACACTAGTTATCAAAATGCCCCCTCACCCCTGTAATCACAGTGTTCTATGACCCCTGTCATCACAATGCTACATCCCCTTATAAGCACAATGTTCCATGACCCCTGACATCACAATGTTCCATAACACCTGTCATCAAAATGCTCCATGACACTTTTCATCCCAAAGCTCCATGACCCCTGGCATCACAATGTTCTATAACCACTGTCATCAAAATGTTCCATTACACTTTTCATCAAATTGCTGCATGACCATGTCATCAAAATGCTCCCTGCCATGCTCATCACAATGCACCACACACTTGTCATCAAAATGCTCCATGAAGTTTGTCATCAGAAAGCTCCATGACCCTTGGCATCACAATGCTCCATGGCTTTGGCATCACAATGCTCCATGAGCACTCTCATCACATTGCTCCATGCCCTTGTCATCACAAAACTCCATGACACTTGTCATCACAATGTTCGATGCGTTCTCATCACAATGCTCCATGCCCCTGTCATTACAATCCTCCATGACACATGTATCACAGTCTTCCGTGCCCTTGTCATCACAATGCTCCATGCCCACTCTCATCACAATAATCCATGAAATATTTCAGACCAATGTTCAATGCCCTTCTCATCAAAATGCTCCATTACTTCTGTCATAACAATGATCCATGACCACTGCCATCATGATGTTCCATGGCCTTTTCATCACAAGGCTCCATGACCCTTCTCATCACAATGCTCCAAGAACAATGTAATCACAAAGCTCTATGCCCCTTTTCATCTCAATGATTCATGAACCCTGTCATCACAATCCACCATGCCCATCATCATAATGCTTCCTGCTATTGTCATAACAATGAAATCAAAATGCTCCATGACCTCTGTCATAACAATGCTCCAAACCCTTGTGATCACAATATTCCATAACACTTGTCATCACAATGCCCCATGACGCTCGTCATCACAATTATCCGTGGTCTTCTCATCACAATGCTCCATGACCTTTGTCATCACAATGCTCAATACACTTGTCATCCAAATGCTCCCTGACACTTGTTGTCTGTATGCTCCTTTTACCCTGTCATGACAGGGCTCCATTTCTTTCTCATCACAATGATCCATGCCCTTTTCATCACAATGCTCCAAGACCCATGTAATCACGATGCTCCATGCCATTGTCATCACAAAGCTCAATGATGCATGCCATCAGAATGCTCCTTGGTCTTCTCCTCACAATGCTCCATGCCCTTGTCATCACAAAGTTCCAGGACCACTGTAATCACAATGCTGCATGCCCTTTTTCATCAGTATGCTCCATGAGACTTGTCATCACATAGCTCCATGGTTTTGTCATCATAATGCTCCAAGCCCTAGTCATCACAATGCTCCATTATGTTTGTCATCATAATCCTGCATTACATTTGGCATCACAATGTTCCCTGCCATTGTCATCGCAATGGACCATGACATATTTCATCACAATGCTCCGTGACACCTGTCTTCAAAATACTCCATGACCTTCTCATCTCAATGCCCCATGCCCTTGTCATCACAATGCACCATGTCCACTGTCATCACAATAATCTATGAAAATTGTCAGACCAATGCTCCATTCCCCTGTCATCACAATGCTCCATGACCTTGTTATCACAGTGCTCCATGACCCCTGTCATCACAATGCTCCGTGACTCCAGTCATCACAATGCTTCATAACGTTTGTCATCACAACGGTCCATGCCCGCGTCATCACAAGGCTCTGTGACCTTTGTAACCACAATGATCCATGAACTTTTCATCACAATGCTCCGTGACCCTTGTCATCACAATGATCCATGCCTTTGTCAGAACAATGCTCCATGACCCTTGTCATCACAATGTGCCACGCGTTTTTCATCACAATGATCCACAACTTTGTCATCGCTATGCTCCATAAATCTTGTATTCGCAGTGCTCCATGCACTTCTCATCCAAATGCTCTCTCACCTGAGATATCACAATGTTCCATCTCTAGTCATCACAATCCTCCCTCAACCCTGTAATCAAAATGTTCCATGACCCCTGACATCACAATATTCCATAACCACTGTCATCAAAATGCTCCATGACACTTTTCAGCCCAAAGCTCCTTGATCCATGGCATCACAATGTTCTGTAACCCCTGTCATCAAAATGTTACATTACACTTTTCATCAAATTGCTGCATGACCCTGTCATCAAAATGCTCCCTCTCCTTCTCATCACAATGCACCACACGCTTGTCATCAAAATGCTCCATGACCGTTGTCATCACAAAGCTCCATCACCCTTGGCATCACAATGCTCCATATCATTGTCATCAAAATGCTCCATGAAACCTCTCATCCCATTGCTCCATGCCCTTGGCATCACAAAGCTCCATGACACTTGTCATCACAATGCTCGATGCCCTTCTCATCAAAATGCTCCATGCCCTTTTCATCACAATCCTCCAAGACCCATGTATCACAGTGTTCCGTGCCCTTGTCATCACAATGCTCCAGGCCCACTCTCATCATAATAATCCATGAAATATTTCAGGCCAATGCTCAATGCCCTTCTCATCAGAATGCCCCATTACCTCTGTCATGACAATGCTGATTACCCCTGCCAACACAATGTTCCACGGCCTTGTCATCACAAGGCTCCATGAGCCTTGTCATCACAATGCTCCAAGGCCCCTGTAATCACAATGCTCCATGCCCTTTTCGTCACAAAGCTCCATGACACATGTCATCAGAATGTTCCATGGCCTTCTCATCACAATGCTCCATGCCCTTGTCATCACAATGCTCCAAGACCCCTGTATTCAAAATGCTCCATGCCCCTTTGCATCTCAATGCTCCATGAACCCTGTCATCACAATGAACCATGCCCATCATCATAATGCTTCAGGCTATTGTCATCACAATGAAATCAAAATTATCCATGACCTCTGTCATCATAATGCTCCAAACCCTTGTGATCAGAATGTTCCATAACACTTATCATCACAAATCCCCATGACGCTCATCATCACAATTATCCATGGTATTCTCATCACAAAGCTCCATGACTTTGTCATCACAAGGCTCAATACACTTGTCATCACAATGCTCCCTGACAGTTGTCGTCAGTATGCTCCTTGAACCCTGCCATGACAAGGCTCCATGCCTTTTTCATCACAATGATCCGTGCCCTTTTCATCACAATGCTCCAAGTTCATTGTAATCACAATGCTCCATGTCCTTGTCATCACAAAACTCCATAAAGCATGTCATCAGAATGCTTCATGGCTTTCTCATCACAATGCTCCATGCCCTAGTCATCACAATGCTCCAAGACCCCTGTAATCACAATGCTCCATGCCCCTTTTCGTCAGAATTCTCCATGAGACTTGTCATCACAAGTCTCCATGGTCATCTCATCACAATGATCCAGGACCTTGTCATCACCATTCTCCATTCCCTTGTCATCACAATGCTCCATGACCCCTGTCATCACAATAATCCATTAACATATTCAGCCCAATGCTCCACGACCTGCACATCACAGTGCTCCATGGCCAATATCATCACAGTGCTCCATGACCACTGTCATCACAACACTCCATGACTCCTGACAGCACAATGATCTGGGACTCTTGTCATCACAATGCTCCATGCCCTTGTCATCACAAAGCTCCATGACACATGTCATCACAATGCTCGATGCCCTTCTCATCACAATGCTCCATGCCCTGTCATTACATTCCTGCATGACCCATGTATTATAGTGTTCCGTACCCTTGTCATCACAATGCTCCATGCCCACTCTCATCACAATAATTCATGAAACATTTCAGACCAATATTCCATGTCCTTCTCATCACAATGCTCCATTACCCCTTTCATAACAATGCACCATGACCCCCGCCATCACAATGTTCCACGGCCTAGTCATCACATGGTTCTATGACAATTGACATCACCATGCTCAAGACGCCTGAAATCACAATGCTCCATGCCCTTGTCATCACAAAGCTGCATGACGCATGTCATCAGAATGTTCCATGGCCTTCTCATCTCAATGCTCCTTGCCCTTGTCATCACAATGCTCCAAGACCCTTGTAAACACAATGCTCTATGCCCCTTTTCATCTCAATGCTCCATGAACCCTGCCATCACAATGCACCATGCCCATCATCATAATGCTTCAGGCTATTGTCATCACAATGAAATCAAAATGTTCCATGACCTCTGTCATCATAATACTGCGAACCCTTGTGATCACAAAGTTCCATAACACTTATCATCACAACACCCCATGACTCTCATCATCACAATTATCCATGGCCTTCTCATCACAATGCTCTATGATTTTTCTCATCCCAATGCTCAATACACTTGTCATCACAATGCTCCCTGACACTTGTCTTCAGTATGCTCCTTGAAACCTGTCATGACAAGGCTCCATGCCTTTTTCATCACAATGATCCATGCCCTTTTCATCACAATGCTCCGTGACCCCTTTAATCACAGTGCTCCATGCCTTTGTCAGAACAATGCTCCATAACACTTTTCATCACAGTGTGCCACGCACTTTTCATCACAATGATCCACAACCTTGTCATTGCTATGATCCATAAACCTTGTAATCACTATGCTCCATGAACTTCTCATCCAAATGCTCTCTCACCTGAGATATCACAATGTTCCAACACTAGTTATCAAAATGCCCCCTCACCCCTGTAATCACAGTGTTCTATGACCCCTGTCATCACAATGCTACATCCCCTTATAAGCACAATGTTCCATGACCCCTGACATCACAATGTTCCATAACACCTGTCATCAAAATGCTCCATGACACTTTTCATCCCAAAGCTCCATGACCCCTGGCATCACAATGTTCTATAACCACTGTCATCAAAATGTTCCATTACACTTTTCATCAAATTGCTGCATGACCATGTCATCAAAATGCTCCCTGCCATGCTCATCACAATGCACCACACACTTGTCATCAAAATGCTCCATGAAGTTTGTCATCAGAAAGCTCCATGACCCTTGGCATCACAATGCTCCATGGCTTTGGCATCACAATGCTCCATGAGCACTCTCATCACATTGCTCCATGCCCTTGTCATCACAAAACTCCATGACACTTGTCATCACAATGTTCGATGCGTTCTCATCACAATGCTCCATGCCCCTGTCATTACAATCCTCCATGACACATGTATCACAGTCTTCCGTGCCCTTGTCATCACAATGCTCCATGCCCACTCTCATCACAATAATCCATGAAATATTTCAGACCAATGTTCAATGCCCTTCTCATCAAAATGCTCCATTACTTCTGTCATAACAATGATCCATGACCACTGCCATCATGATGTTCCATGGCCTTTTCATCACAAGGCTCCATGACCCTTCTCATCACAATGCTCCAAGAACAATGTAATCACAAAGCTCTATGCCCCTTTTCATCTCAATGATTCATGAACCCTGTCATCACAATCCACCATGCCCATCATCATAATGCTTCCTGCTATTGTCATAACAATGAAATCAAAATGCTCCATGACCTCTGTCATAACAATGCTCCAAACCCTTGTGATCACAATATTCCATAACACTTGTCATCACAATGCCCCATGACGCTCGTCATCACAATTATCCGTGGTCTTCTCATCACAATGCTCCATGACCTTTGTCATCACAATGCTCAATACACTTGTCATCCAAATGCTCCCTGACACTTGTTGTCTGTATGCTCCTTTTACCCTGTCATGACAGGGCTCCATTTCTTTCTCATCACAATGATCCATGCCCTTTTCATCACAATGCTCCAAGACCCATGTAATCACGATGCTCCATGCCATTGTCATCACAAAGCTCAATGATGCATGCCATCAGAATGCTCCTTGGTCTTCTCCTCACAATGCTCCATGCCCTTGTCATCACAAAGTTCCAGGACCACTGTAATCACAATGCTGCATGCCCTTTTTCATCAGTATGCTCCATGAGACTTGTCATCACATAGCTCCATGGTTTTGTCATCATAATGCTCCAAGCCCTAGTCATCACAATGCTCCATTATGTTTGTCATCATAATCCTGCATTACATTTGGCATCACAATGTTCCCTGCCATTGTCATCGCAATGGACCATGACATATTTCATCACAATGCTCCGTGACACCTGTCTTCAAAATACTCCATGACCTTCTCATCTCAATGCCCCATGCCCTTGTCATCACAATGCACCATGTCCACTGTCATCACAATAATCTATGAAAATTGTCAGACCAATGCTCCATTCCCCTGTCATCACAATGCTCCATGACCTTGTTATCACAGTGCTCCATGACCCCTGTCATCACAATGCTCCGTGACTCCAGTCATCACAATGCTTCATAACGTTTGTCATCACAACGGTCCATGCCCGCGTCATCACAAGGCTCTGTGACCTTTGTAACCACAATGATCCATGAACTTTTCATCACAATGCTCCGTGACCCTTGTCATCACAATGCTCCATGCCTTTGTCAGAACAATGTTCCATGACCCTTGTCATCACAATGTGCCACGCGTTTTTCATCACAATGATCCACAACTTTGTCATCGCTATGCTCCATAAATCTTGTATTCGCAGTGCTCCATGCACTTCTCATCCAAATGCTCTCTCACCTGAGATATCACAATGTTCCATCTCTAGTCATCACAATCCTCCCTCAACCCTGTAATCAAAATGTTCCATGACCCCTGACATCACAATATTCCATAACCACTGTCATCAAAATGCTCCATGACACTTTTCAGCCCAAAGCTCCTTGATCCATGGCATCACAATGTTCTGTAACCCCTGTCATCAAAATGTTACATTACACTTTTCATCAAATTGCTGCATGACCCTGTCATCAAAATGCTCCCTCTCCTTCTCATCACAATGCACCACACGCTTGTCATCAAAATGCTCCATGACCGTTGTCATCACAAAGCTCCATCACCCTTGGCATCACAATGCTCCATATCATTGTCATCAAAATGCTCCATGAAACCTCTCATCCCATTGCTCCATGCCCTTGGCATCACAAAGCTCCATGACACTTGTCATCACAATGCTCGATGCCCTTCTCATCAAAATGCTCCATGCCCTTTTCATCACAATCCTCCAAGACCCATGTATCACAGTGTTCCGTGCCCTTGTCATCACAATGCTCCAGGCCCACTCTCATCATAATAATCCATGAAATATTTCAGGCCAATGCTCAATGCCCTTCTCATCAGAATGCCCCATTACCTCTGTCATGACAATGCTGATTACCCCTGCCAACACAATGTTCCACGGCCTTGTCATCACAAGGCTCCATGAGCCTTGTCATCACAATGCTCCAAGGCCCCTGTAATCACAATGCTCCATGCCCTTTTCGTCACAAAGCTCCATGACACATGTCATCAGAATGTTCCATGGCCTTCTCATCACAATGCTCCATGCCCTTGTCATCACAATGCTCCAAGACCCCTGTATTCAAAATGCTCCATGCCCCTTTGCATCTCAATGCTCCATGAACCCTGTCATCACAATGAACCATGCCCATCATCATAATGCTTCAGGCTATTGTCATCACAATGAAATCAAAATTATCCATGACCTCTGTCATCATAATGCTCCAAACCCTTGTGATCAGAATGTTCCATAACACTTATCATCACAAATCCCCATGACGCTCATCATCACAATTATCCATGGTATTCTCATCACAAAGCTCCATGACTTTGTCATCACAAGGCTCAATACACTTGTCATCACAATGCTCCCTGACAGTTGTCGTCAGTATGCTCCTTGAACCCTGCCATGACAAGGCTCCATGCCTTTTTCATCACAATGATCCGTGCCCTTTTCATCACAATGCTCCAAGTTCATTGTAATCACAATGCTCCATGTCCTTGTCATCACAAAACTCCATAAAGCATGTCATCAGAATGCTTCATGGCTTTCTCATCACAATGCTCCATGCCCTAGTCATCACAATGCTCCAAGACCCCTGTAATCACAATGCTCCATGCCCCTTTTCGTCAGAATTCTCCATGAGACTTGTCATCACAAGTCTCCATGGTCATCTCATCACAATGCTCCAGGACCTTGTCATCACCATTCTCCATTCCCTTGTCATCACAATGCTCCATGACCCCTGTCATCACAATAATCCATTAACATATTCAGCCCAATGCTCCACGACCTGCACATCACAGTGCTCCATGGCCAATATCATCACAGTGCTCCATGACCACTGTCATCACAACACTCCATGACTCCTGACAGCACAATGATCTGGGACTCTTGTCATCACAATGCTCCATGCCCTTGTCATCACAAAGCTCCATGACACATGTCATCACAATGCTCGATGCCCTTCTCATCACAATGCTCCATGCCCTGTCATTACATTCCTGCATGACCCATGTATTATAGTGTTCCGTACCCTTGTCATCACAATGCTCCATGCCCACTCTCATCACAATAATTCATGAAACATTTCAGACCAATATTCCATGTCCTTCTCATCACAATGCTCCATTACCCCTTTCATAACAATGCACCATGACCCCCGCCATCACAATGTTCCACGGCCTAGTCATCACATGGTTCTATGACAATTGACATCACCATGCTCAAGACGCCTGAAATCACAATGCTCCATGCCCTTGTCATCACAAAGCTGCATGACGCATGTCATCAGAATGTTCCATGGCCTTCTCATCTCAATGCTCCTTGCCCTTGTCATCACAATGCTCCAAGACCCTTGTAAACACAATGCTCTATGCCCCTTTTCATCTCAATGCTCCATGAACCCTGCCATCACAATGCACCATGCCCATCATCATAATGCTTCAGGCTATTGTCATCACAATGAAATCAAAATGTTCCATGACCTCTGTCATCATAATACTGCGAACCCTTGTGATCACAAAGTTCCATAACACTTATCATCACAACACCCCATGACTCTCATCATCACAATTATCCATGGCCTTCTCATCACAATGCTCTATGATTTTTCTCATCCCAATGCTCAATACACTTGTCATCACAATGCTCCCTGACACTTGTCTTCAGTATGCTCCTTGAAACCTGTCATGACAAGGCTCCATGCCTTTTTCATCACAATGATCCATGCCCTTTTCATCACAATGCTCCGTGACCCCTTTAATCACAGTGCTCCATGCCTTTGTCAGAACAATGCTCCATAACACTTTTCATCACAGTGTGCCACGCACTTTTCATCACAATGATCCACAACCTTGTCATTGCTATGATCCATAAACCTTGTAATCACTATGCTCCATGAACTTCTCATCCAAATGCTCTCTCACCTGAGATATCACAATGTTCCAACACTAGTTATCAAAATGCCCCCTCACCCCTGTAATCACAGTGTTCTATGACCCCTGTCATCACAATGCTACATCCCCTTATAAGCACAATGTTCCATGACCCCTGACATCACAATGTTCCATAACACCTGTCATCAAAATGCTCCATGACACTTTTCATCCCAAAGCTCCATGACCCCTGGCATCACAATGTTCTATAACCACTGTCATCAAAATGTTCCATTACACTTTTCATCAAATTGCTGCATGACCATGTCATCAAAATGCTCCCTGCCATGCTCATCACAATGCACCACACACTTGTCATCAAAATGCTCCATGAAGTTTGTCATCAGAAAGCTCCATGACCCTTGGCATCACAATGCTCCATGGCTTTGGCATCACAATGCTCCATGAGCACTCTCATCACATTGCTCCATGCCCTTGTCATCACAAAACTCCATGACACTTGTCATCACAATGTTCGATGCGTTCTCATCACAATGCTCCATGCCCCTGTCATTACAATCCTCCATGACACATGTATCACAGTCTTCCGTGCCCTTGTCATCACAATGCTCCATGCCCACTCTCATCACAATAATCCATGAAATATTTCAGACCAATGTTCAATGCCCTTCTCATCAAAATGCTCCATTACTTCTGTCATAACAATGATCCATGACCACTGCCATCATGATGTTCCATGGCCTTTTCATCACAAGGCTCCATGACCCTTCTCATCACAATGCTCCAAGAACAATGTAATCACAAAGCTCTATGCCCCTTTTCATCTCAATGATTCATGAACCCTGTCATCACAATCCACCATGCCCATCATCATAATGCTTCCTGCTATTGTCATAACAATGAAATCAAAATGCTCCATGACCTCTGTCATAACAATGCTCCAAACCCTTGTGATCACAATATTCCATAACACTTGTCATCACAATGCCCCATGACGCTCGTCATCACAATTATCCGTGGTCTTCTCATCACAATGCTCCATGACCTTTGTCATCACAATGCTCAATACACTTGTCATCCAAATGCTCCCTGACACTTGTTGTCTGTATGCTCCTTTTACCCTGTCATGACAGGGCTCCATTTCTTTCTCATCACAATGATCCATGCCCTTTTCATCACAATGCTCCAAGACCCATGTAATCACGATGCTCCATGCCATTGTCATCACAAAGCTCAATGATGCATGCCATCAGAATGCTCCTTGGTCTTCTCCTCACAATGCTCCATGCCCTTGTCATCACAAAGTTCCAGGACCACTGTAATCACAATGCTGCATGCCCTTTTTCATCAGTATGCTCCATGAGACTTGTCATCACATAGCTCCATGGTTTTGTCATCATAATGCTCCAAGCCCTAGTCATCACAATGCTCCATTATGTTTGTCATCATAATCCTGCATTACATTTGGCATCACAATGTTCCCTGCCATTGTCATCGCAATGGACCATGACATATTTCATCACAATGCTCCGTGACACCTGTCTTCAAAATACTCCATGACCTTCTCATCTCAATGCCCCATGCCCTTGTCATCACAATGCACCATGTCCACTGTCATCACAATAATCTATGAAAATTGTCAGACCAATGCTCCATTCCCCTGTCATCACAATGCTCCATGACCTTGTTATCACAGTGCTCCATGACCCCTGTCATCACAATGCTCCGTGACTCCAGTCATCACAATGCTTCATAACGTTTGTCATCACAACGGTCCATGCCCGCGTCATCACAAGGCTCTGTGACCTTTGTAACCACAATGATCCATGAACTTTTCATCACAATGCTCCGTGACCCTTGTCATCACAATGATCCATGCCTTTGTCAGAACAATGCTCCATGACCCTTGTCATCACAATGTGCCACGCGTTTTTCATCACAATGATCCACAACTTTGTCATCGCTATGCTCCATAAATCTTGTATTCGCAGTGCTCCATGCACTTCTCATCCAAATGCTCTCTCACCTGAGATATCACAATGTTCCATCTCTAGTCATCACAATCCTCCCTCAACCCTGTAATCAAAATGTTCCATGACCCCTGACATCACAATATTCCATAACCACTGTCATCAAAATGCTCCATGACACTTTTCAGCCCAAAGCTCCTTGATCCATGGCATCACAATGTTCTGTAACCCCTGTCATCAAAATGTTACATTACACTTTTCATCAAATTGCTGCATGACCCTGTCATCAAAATGCTCCCTCTCCTTCTCATCACAATGCACCACACGCTTGTCATCAAAATGCTCCATGACCGTTGTCATCACAAAGCTCCATCACCCTTGGCATCACAATGCTCCATATCATTGTCATCAAAATGCTCCATGAAACCTCTCATCCCATTGCTCCATGCCCTTGGCATCACAAAGCTCCATGACACTTGTCATCACAATGCTCGATGCCCTTCTCATCAAAATGCTCCATGCCCTTTTCATCACAATCCTCCAAGACCCATGTATCACAGTGTTCCGTGCCCTTGTCATCACAATGCTCCAGGCCCACTCTCATCATAATAATCCATGAAATATTTCAGGCCAATGCTCAATGCCCTTCTCATCAGAATGCCCCATTACCTCTGTCATGACAATGCTGATTACCCCTGCCAACACAATGTTCCACGGCCTTGTCATCACAAGGCTCCATGAGCCTTGTCATCACAATGCTCCAAGGCCCCTGTAATCACAATGCTCCATGCCCTTTTCGTCACAAAGCTCCATGACACATGTCATCAGAATGTTCCATGGCCTTCTCATCACAATGCTCCATGCCCTTGTCATCACAATGCTCCAAGACCCCTGTATTCAAAATGCTCCATGCCCCTTTGCATCTCAATGCTCCATGAACCCTGTCATCACAATGAACCATGCCCATCATCATAATGCTTCAGGCTATTGTCATCACAATGAAATCAAAATTATCCATGACCTCTGTCATCATAATGCTCCAAACCCTTGTGATCAGAATGTTCCATAACACTTATCATCACAAATCCCCATGACGCTCATCATCACAATTATCCATGGTATTCTCATCACAAAGCTCCATGACTTTGTCATCACAAGGCTCAATACACTTGTCATCACAATGCTCCCTGACAGTTGTCGTCAGTATGCTCCTTGAACCCTGCCATGACAAGGCTCCATGCCTTTTTCATCACAATGATCCGTGCCCTTTTCATCACAATGCTCCAAGTTCATTGTAATCACAATGCTCCATGTCCTTGTCATCACAAAACTCCATAAAGCATGTCATCAGAATGCTTCATGGCTTTCTCATCACAATGCTCCATGCCCTAGTCATCACAATGCTCCAAGACCCCTGTAATCACAATGCTCCATGCCCCTTTTCGTCAGAATTCTCCATGAGACTTGTCATCACAAGTCTCCATGGTCATCTCATCACAATGCTCCAGGACCTTGTCATCACCATTCTCCATTCCCTTGTCATCACAATGCTCCATGACCCCTGTCATCACAATAATCCATTAACATATTCAGCCCAATGCTCCACGACCTGCACATCACAGTGCTCCATGGCCAATATCATCACAGTGCTCCATGACCACTGTCATCACAACACTCCATGACTCCTGACAGCACAATGATCTGGGACTCTTGTCATCACAATGCTCCATGCCCTTGTCATCACAAAGCTCCATGACACATGTCATCACAATGCTCGATGCCCTTCTCATCACAATGCTCCATGCCCTGTCATTACATTCCTGCATGACCCATGTATTATAGTGTTCCGTACCCTTGTCATCACAATGCTCCATGCCCACTCTCATCACAATAATTCATGAAACATTTCAGACCAATATTCCATGTCCTTCTCATCACAATGCTCCATTACCCCTTTCATAACAATGCACCATGACCCCCGCCATCACAATGTTCCACGGCCTAGTCATCACATGGTTCTATGACAATTGACATCACCATGCTCAAGACGCCTGAAATCACAATGCTCCATGCCCTTGTCATCACAAAGCTGCATGACGCATGTCATCAGAATGTTCCATGGCCTTCTCATCTCAATGCTCCTTGCCCTTGTCATCACAATGCTCCAAGACCCTTGTAAACACAATGCTCTATGCCCCTTTTCATCTCAATGCTCCATGAACCCTGCCATCACAATGCACCATGCCCATCATCATAATGCTTCAGGCTATTGTCATCACAATGAAATCAAAATGTTCCATGACCTCTGTCATCATAATACTGCGAACCCTTGTGATCACAAAGTTCCATAACACTTATCATCACAACACCCCATGACTCTCATCATCACAATTATCCATGGCCTTCTCATCACAATGCTCTATGATTTTTCTCATCACAATGCTCAATACACTTGTCATCACAATGCTCCCTGACACTTGTCTTCAGTATGCTCCTTGAAACCTGTCATGACAAGGCTCCATGCCTTTTTCATCACAATGATCCATGCCCTTTTCATCACAATGCTCCGTGACCCCTTTAATCACAGTGCTCCATGCCTTTGTCAGAACAATGCTCCATAACACTTTTCATCACAGTGTGCCACGCACTTTTCATCACAATGATCCACAACCTTGTCATTGCTATGATCCATAAACCTTGTAATCACTATGCTCCATGAACTTCTCATCCAAATGCTCTCTCACCTGAGATATCACAATGTTCCAACACTAGTTATCAAAATGCCCCCTCACCCCTGTAATCACAGTGTTCTATGACCCCTGTCATCACAATGCTACATCCCCTTATAAGCACAATGTTCCATGACCCCTGACATCACAATGTTCCATAACACCTGTCATCAAAATGCTCCATGACACTTTTCATCCCAAAGCTCCATGACCCCTGGCATCACAATGTTCTATAACCACTGTCATCAAAATGTTCCATTACACTTTTCATCAAATTGCTGCATGACCATGTCATCAAAATGCTCCCTGCCATGCTCATCACAATGCACCACACACTTGTCATCAAAATGCTCCATGAAGTTTGTCATCAGAAAGCTCCATGACCCTTGGCATCACAATGCTCCATGGCTTTGGCATCACAATGCTCCATGAGCACTCTCATCACATTGCTCCATGCCCTTGTCATCACAAAACTCCATGACACTTGTCATCACAATGTTCGATGCGTTCTCATCACAATGCTCCATGCCCCTGTCATTACAATCCTCCATGACACATGTATCACAGTCTTCCGTGCCCTTGTCATCACAATGCTCCATGCCCACTCTCATCACAATAATCCATGAAATATTTCAGACCAATGTTCAATGCCCTTCTCATCAAAATGCTCCATTACTTCTGTCATAACAATGATCCATGACCACTGCCATCATGATGTTCCATGGCCTTTTCATCACAAGGCTCCATGACCCTTCTCATCACAATGCTCCAAGAACAATGTAATCACAAAGCTCTATGCCCCTTTTCATCTCAATGATTCATGAACCCTGTCATCACAATCCACCATGCCCATCATCATAATGCTTCCTGCTATTGTCATAACAATGAAATCAAAATGCTCCATGACCTCTGTCATAACAATGCTCCAAACCCTTGTGATCACAATATTCCATAACACTTGTCATCACAATGCCCCATGACGCTCGTCATCACAATTATCCGTGGTCTTCTCATCACAATGCTCCATGACCTTTGTCATCACAATGCTCAATACACTTGTCATCCAAATGCTCCCTGACACTTGTTGTCTGTATGCTCCTTTTACCCTGTCATGACAGGGCTCCATTTCTTTCTCATCACAATGATCCATGCCCTTTTCATCACAATGCTCCAAGACCCATGTAATCACGATGCTCCATGCCATTGTCATCACAAAGCTCAATGATGCATGCCATCAGAATGCTCCTTGGTCTTCTCCTCACAATGCTCCATGCCCTTGTCATCACAAAGTTCCAGGACCACTGTAATCACAATGCTGCATGCCCTTTTTCATCAGTATGCTCCATGAGACTTGTCATCACATAGCTCCATGGTTTTGTCATCATAATGCTCCAAGCCCTAGTCATCACAATGCTCCATTATGTTTGTCATCATAATCCTGCATTACATTTGGCATCACAATGTTCCCTGCCATTGTCATCGCAATGGACCATGACATATTTCATCACAATGCTCCGTGACACCTGTCTTCAAAATACTCCATGACCTTCTCATCTCAATGCCCCATGCCCTTGTCATCACAATGCACCATGTCCACTGTCATCACAATAATCTATGAAAATTGTCAGACCAATGCTCCATTCCCCTGTCATCACAATGCTCCATGACCTTGTTATCACAGTGCTCCATGACCCCTGTCATCACAATGCTCCGTGACTCCAGTCATCACAATGCTTCATAACGTTTGTCATCACAACGGTCCATGCCCGCGTCATCACAAGGCTCTGTGACCTTTGTAACCACAATGATCCATGAACTTTTCATCACAATGCTCCGTGACCCTTGTCATCACAATGATCCATGCCTTTGTCAGAACAATGCTCCATGACCCTTGTCATCACAATGTGCCACGCGTTTTTCATCACAATGATCCACAAACTTGTCATCGCTATGCTCCATTAACCTTGTAATCACAATGTTCCATGCACTACTCATCCAAATGCTCTCGCACCTGTGATATCACAATGATCTATCACTAGATATCACAATCCTCCCTGACCCCTGTAATCATAGTGTTCCATGACCCCTGTCATCACAATGCTACATCCCCTTATCAACACAATGTTCCATGACTCCTGACATCACAATGTTCCATAACCACTGTCATCAAAATGCTCGATGACACTTTTAATCCCAAAGCTCAATGACCCATGGCATCACAATGTTCTATAACCCCTGTCATCAAAATGTTCCATTACACTTTTCATTAAATTGCTCCATGACCCTGTCATCAAAATGCTCCCTGCCCTTCTCATCACAATGCACCACACCCTTGAGATCAAAATGCTCCATGACATTTGTCATCACAAAGCTCCATGACAATTGGCATCACAATGCTCCATATCATTGTCATCACAATGCTCCATGAACCCTCTCATCACATTGCCCCATGCCCTTGTCATCACAAAGCTCCATCACAATTGTCATCACAATGCTCCATGCACTTGTCATTACAAACCCCCATGACCCAAGTATCACAGTGTACCGTGCCCTTGTAATCATAATGCTCCATGCCCACTCTCATCACAATAATCCATGAAATATTTCAGACTAATGGTCAATGCCATTCTCATCACAATGGTCCATTACTACTGTCGTAACAATGCTCCATGACCCCTGCCATCACAATGTTCCACGGGCTTGTCATCACAAGGCTCCATGACCCTTGTCATCACAATGCTCCAAGACCCCTGTAATCACAATGCTCAATGCCCCTTTTCATCAGAATGCTCCATGAGATTTCTCATCACAAGTCTCCATGGTCATCTCATCAAAATGCTCCAGGACCTTGTCATCACCATGCTCCATTCCCTAGTCATCACAATGCTCCATGACCCATGTCATACCAATACTCCATGAATATTTTCAGCCCAATGCTCCATGACCTTCTCATCACAATGCTCCATGACCAATATCATCACAATGCTCCATGACCACTGTCATCACAACACTCCATGACACGTGACAACACAATGATCCGGAACTCTTGTCATCACAATGCTCCAAGACCCCTGTAATCACAATGCACCATGACCCCTGTCATCACAATACTCCATGAAATTTTTCAACCCAATGCTCCATGACCCTTGTCATCACAATGATGCATGCCCTTGTCATCCTAATGCTCCATGACCCCTCTATTCACAATGCTCCGTGACACTTGTCATCACTGTGCTCCATGACACATGTTATCACAATGCTCCATGCCTTTGTCAACAAAATGCTACATGACCTTGTCATTACAATGCTCTATGCGCTTGTCATCACAATACTCCTTTACCATTGTCATCACAATCCTCCATGAAACTTGGGATCACATTGCTTCATGCCCTTGTCATCACAATGCTCCCTGCTCCTTGAAATCAAAATGATCCATGACCTCTCTCATCACAGTGCTCCAAACTCTTGTGATCACTATGTTCTATAACACTTGTCATCACAAAGCTCCATGATGCCTGTCATCACACATACTCCATGCCCTTTTTGTAACAATGCTCCATGAATTTGACATCACAATTCTCAGTACACTTGTCATCACAATGCTCCGTGACATTGTCGTCAGAATGCTCCTTGAACCCTGTCACAAAAAGGCTCCATGCCTTTTTCATCAAAATGCTCCATGCAATTGTCATCAAAATACTCCACAAGCTTGTGATCAGAATGCTCCATGACCCTTGTCATCACAATTCTCCATGCACTTGTCAGCACAATGCTCCCTGAAACCTGTCATCACAATGCTCCAAGCCCTTGTCATCACAATGCTCCATTACATTTGTCATCAGAATCGTCCATGACACTTGGCATCACAATTATCCATGCCATTGTCATTACAATGGGTCTTTACTTATGTCATCACAATGCTCCCTCACATCTCTCTTCACAATACTGCATGAACTGTTCATCACAATGCTCCATGCCCTTGTTATCACAATGTTCCAAGTCCCCTGTAATCAGAATGCTCCAGACCCCTTTTCATAAGTATGCTCCTTGAGACTTGTCATCACAAGCCTCCATGGTTTTCTCATGACAATGATCCAGGACTTGTCATCACAATGCTTCACGACACTTTCATGAAAATTCTCAATGGCCCTTGTCAACATAATGCTCCATGCCCTAGTCATCACAATGCTCCATTATATTTGTCATCACATCCTCTATTACAATTGGCATCACAATGCTCCATGCTATTGTCATCGCAATGGACCATGACATAGGTCATCACAATGCTCCCTGACACCTGTCTTCACAATACTCCATGCCCTTGTCTTCACAATGCTCCATACCCTTGTCATCACAATGCACCATGTCCACTGTCATCACAATAATCTCTGAAACATGTCAGACCTATGCTCCATGCCCCTGTCATCACAATGCTCCATGCCCTTGTCATCACAATGCTCTATGCGCTTGTCATCACATTACTCCTTTACCATTGTCATCACAATCCTCCATGAACTTTGGGATCACATTGCTTCATGCCCTTGTCATCACAATGCTCCCTGCTCCTTGAAATCAAAATGATCCATCACCTGTCTCATCACAATGCTCCAAACTCTTGTGATCACTATGTTCTATAACACTTGTCATCACAAAGCTCCATGATGCCTGTCATCACACATACTCCATGCCCTTTTTATAACAATGCTCCATGAATTTGTCATCACAATTCTCAGTACACTTGTCATCACAATGCTCCATGACATTGTCATCAAATGCTCCTTAAACCCTGTCACAAAAAAGCTCCATGCCTTTTTCATCAAAATGCTCCATGCAATTGTCATCAAAATACTCCACAATCTTGTGATCAGAATGCTCCATGACCCTTGTCATCACAATTCTCCATGCACTTGTCAGCACAATGCTCCCTGAAACCTGTCATCACAATGCTCCAAGCCCTTGTCATCACAATGCTCCATTACATTTGTCATCAGAATCCTCCATGACACTTGGCATCACAATTCTCCATGCCATTGTCATTACAATGGGCCATTACTTATGTCATCACAATGCTCCCTGACACCTCTCTTCACAATACTGCATGCCCTTGTCATCACAATGCTCCATGCCCTAGTTATCACAATGTTCCAAGTCCCCTGTAATCAGAATGCGCCAGAACCCTTTTCATCAGTATGCTCCTTGAGACTTGTCATCACAAGCCTCCATGGTTTTCTCATCACAATGCTCCAGGACTTGTCATCACAATGCTTCACGACATTGTCATGAAAATTCTCAATGGCCCTTGTCAACATAATGCTCCATGCCCTAGTCATCACAATGCTCCTTTATATTTGTCATCACATCCTCCATTACAATTGGCATCACAATGCTCCATGCTATTGTCATCGCAATGGACCATGACATAGGTCATCACAATGCTCCCTGACACCTGTCTTCACAATACTCCATGCCCTTGTCTTCACAATGCTCCATGATCCCTGTCATCACAATAATCTATGAAACATGTCAGACCCATGCTCCATGCCCCTGTCATCACAATGCTCCATGCCCTTGTCATCACAATGCTCCATGATCCCTGTCATCACAATGCTCCGTGATTCCAGTCATCACTATGCTTCATAACGTTTGTCATCACAACGGTCCATGCCCGCATCATCACAAGGCTCTGTGACCTTTGTAACCACAATGCTCCATGAACATTTCATCACAATGCCCCGTGACCCTTGTCATCACAATACTCCATGCCTTTGTAAGAACAATGCTTCATGACCCTTGTCATCACAATGTGCCATGCAATTTTCATCACAATGATCCACAACCTTGTCATCGCTATGCTCCATAAACCTTGTAATCCCAATGCTCCATGCACTTCTCATTCAAATGCTCTCTCACATGAGATATCACAATGTTCCATAACTAGTCATCACAATCCTCCCTCACCCCTGTTATCACAATGTTCCATGACCCCTGTCATCACAATGCTACATCCCCTTATCAGCACAATGTTCCTTGACCCCTGACATCACAATGTTCCATAACCCCTGTCATCAAAATGCTCCATGACCCTTTTCAACCCAAATCTCCATGATCCCTGGCATCACAATGTTCTATAACCCATGTCATCAAAATGTTCCATTACACTTTTCATCAAATTGCTGCATGACTCTGTCATCAAAATGCTCCCTGCCCTTCTCATCACAATGCACCACACACTTGTCATCAAAATGCTCCATGACCTTTGTCATCACAAAGCTCCATGACCCTTGGCATCACAATGCTCCATGTCATTGTCATCACAATGCTCCATGAACGCTCTCATCACATTGCTCCATGCCTTTGTCATCACAAAGCTCCATGACACTTGTCATCACAGTGCTCGTTGCCATTCTCATCACAATGCTCCATGCCCTTGTCATTACAATCCTCCATGACCCATGTATCACAGTGTACCGTGCCCTTGTCATCACAATGCTCCATGCCCACTCTCATCACAATAATCCATGAAACATTTCAGACCAATGCTCAATGCCCTTCTCATCACAATGCTCCATTACCTCTGTCATAACAATGCTCTATGACCCCTGCCATCACAATGTTCCAGGGCCTTGTCATCAAAATGCTCCATGACCCTTGTCATCACCATGCTCCAAGACCCCTGTAATCACAATGCTCCATGCCCTTGTCATCACAAATCTCCATGACGCATGCCATCAGAAAGTTCTATGGCTTTCTCCTCACAATGCTCCATGCCCTTGTAATCACAATGCTCCAAGACCCCAGTAATCACAATGCTCCATGCTCCTTTTCATCAGAATGCTCCATGAGACTTGTCATCACAAGTCTCCATCGTCATCTCATCACAATACTCCAGGACCTTGTCATCACAATGCTCGATGACACCTGTCATCACAATACTCCATGAATATTTTCAACCCAATGCTCCATTACCTTCTCATCACAATGCTCCATGACCAGTATCATCACAATGCTCCATGACCACTGTCATCACAATGCGCCATTCCAACTGTCATCACAATAATCCATGAAACTTATTATACCAATGCTCCATGCCCTTGTCATCACAATGCTCCATGCCCTTGCTATCACTATGTTCCAAGACCCCTGTAATCAGAAACCTCCATGCCCCTTTTCATCAGTATGCTCCATGAGACCTGTCATCACAAGGCTCCATGGTTTTCTCATCACAATGCTCAAGGACCTTGTCATCACAATGCTTCAGGACATTGTCATGAAAATTCTCAAAGGCCCTTGTCATCATAATGCTCCAAGCCCTAGTCATCACAATGCTCCATCATATTTGTCATCACAATCCTCCATTACATTTGGCATCACAATGCACCATGCCATTGTCATCGAAATGAACCATGGCAAATATCATCAAAATGCTCCCTGACACCTGTCTTCACAATACTCCATGACTTTGTCATCACAATGCTCCATGCCCTTGTCATCACAATGCTCCATGAACCCTGTCAACACAATGCTCCGTGACTCCAGTCATCACAATGCTTCATAACGTTTGTCATCACAACGGTCCATGCCTGCATCATCACAAGTCTCTGTGACCTTTGTAACCACAATGCTCCATGAACATTTCAACACAGTGCTCCGTGACACTTGTCATCACAATGCTCCATGCCTTTGTCAGAAAAATGCTCAATGACCCTTGTCATCAAAACGTGCCACGGGCTTTCCATCACAATGATCCACAACCTTGTAATCGCTATGCTCTATAAACCTTGTAATCACAATGCTCCATGCTCTTCTCATCCAAATGCTCTCTCACCTGAGATATAACCATGTTCCCTCACTAGTCATCACAATCCTCCCTCAACCCTGTAATCAAAATATTCCATGACCACTGTCATCACCATGATCCATTCCCTTGTCATCACAATGTTCCATGACCACTGTCATCACAATACTCCATGAATATTTTCAGCCAAATGCTCCATGACCTTCTCATCACAATGCTCCATGACAAATATCATCACAATGCTCCATGACCACTGTCATCACAACACTCCATGACACCCGACAACACAATGATCAGGGACTCTTGTCATTACAATGCTCCATTCCCTAGTCATCACAATGCTCCATGACACCTGTCATCACAATACTCCATGAACATTTTCAGCCCAATGATCCATGACCCTTGGCATCACAATGATCCATGCCCTTGTCATCCCAATTCTCCATGACCCCTGTATTCACAATGCTCCGTGACGCTTGTCATCACAGTGCTCCATGACACTTGGCATCACAATGCTTCATGCCTTTGTCAGCAGAATGCTACATGACCTTGTCATTACAATGCTCTATGCGCTTGTCATCACAATACTCCATTACCATTATCATCACAATCCTCCATGAACCTTGGGATCACATTGCTTCATGCCCTTGTCATCACAATGTTCCATGGTCCTTGAAATCAAAATGATCCATGACCTCTGTCATCACAATGCTCCAAACCCTTGTGATCACAATGTTCCATAGCACTTGTCATCACAACGCTCCATGATGCCTGCCATCACAGTACTCCTTGGCCTTTTCATCACAATGCTCCATGACCTTTGTCATCACAATTCTCAATACATTGTCATCACAATGCTCCCTGACATTTGTCGTCAGAATGCTCCTTGAACCCTGTCACGAAAAGTCTCCTTGCCATTTTCATCACAATGCCCCATGCGGTTTTCATCACAATGCTCCAAGCCATTGTCATCAAAATACTCCACAAGCTTGTCAGCAGAATGCTCAATGACCCTTGTCATCACAATGCTCCAAGCCATTGTCATCACAATGCTCCATTACATTTGTCTTCTGAATCCTCCATGACACTTGGCATCACAATGCTCAATGCCATTGTCATCACAATGGGCCATTATATATGTCAGCACAATGCTCCCTGACAACTGTCTTCACAATACTGCATCACATGGTCATCACAATGCTCCATGCCCTTGTCATCACAATGCTCCATGCCCTTGTTATCACAATGCTCCATGACCCCTGTCATCACAATTCTCCGTGACTCCAGTCATCACAAAGCTTCATGACGTTTGTGATCACAATGGCCCATGCCCTCATCATCAAGAGTCTCTGTGACCTTTTTAACCACAATGCTCCATGAAATTTTCTTCACAATGCTCTTTATCCCCTGTCATCACAATTCTCTATGCCTTTCTCAGCACAATGCTCTATGACGTATATCATCAGAATGCTCCATGGCCTTCTCCTCACAGTGCTCCATGCCCTTGTCATCACAATGCTCCAAGTCCCCTGTAATCACAATGCTCCATGCCCCTTTTCATCAGAATGCTCCATGAGATTTGTCTTCACAAGTCTCCATGGTCATCTCATCACAATGCTCCAGGACCTTGTCATCACAATGCTCCATGCCACCTGTCATCACAATGCTCTGTGACTCCAGTCATCACAGTGCTTCATAATATTTGTCATTACAATGGTCCATGCCCACGTCATCACAAGGCTCTGTTACCTTTGTATCCACAATGCTCCATGAACATTTCATCGCAATGCTCCATGCCTTTGTCAGAAAAATGCTCCATGAAACTTTTCATCACAATGTGCTACGGGCTTTTCATCACAACGGTCCACAAATTTGTCATGGTATTGCTCCATAAACCTTGTAATCACAATGCTCCATGCCCTTCTCATCACAATTCTCCATTACCCCTGTCATAACAATGCTCAATGACCCCTTCTATCACGATGTTCCTTGGCCTTGTCATCACAAGGCTCCATGACACTTGTCATCACAATGGTCCAAGACCCCTGTAATCACAATGCTCTATTCCCTTGTCATCACAAAGCTCCATGACACATGTCATCAGAATGTTCCATGGACTTCTCATCAAAATGCTCCATGCCCTTGTCATCACAGTGCTACAAGACCTCTGTAATCACAATGCTCCATGCCCCTTTTCAACTCCATGCTCTATAAACCCTGTCATCACAATGCATCATGACAATCATCATAATGCTTCTTGATATTGTCAGCACAATGAAATCAAAATTCTTCATTACCTCTGTCATCACAATGCTCCATGACCCCTGTCATCACAAGGCTCCATGACTTTGTCAGCAAAATGCTACATGACCTTGTCATTACAATGCTCTATGCACTTGTCATCACAATACTCCATTTCCATTGTCATCAAAATCCTCCATGAACCTTGGGATCACATTGCTTCATGCCCTTGTCATCATAATGCTCCATGCTCCTTGAAATCAAAATGATCCATGACCACTGTCATCACAATGCTCCAAACAATTGTGATCCCAATGTTCCATAACACTTGTCATCACAATTCTCCATGATGCTTGTCATCACAAAATTCCATGCCCTTTTCATCACAATGTTCCATGACCTTTGTCATCACAATTCTCAGTACACTTGTCATCACAATGCTCCCTGACACTTGTCATCAGAATGCTCCTTGAACCCTGTCACGAAAAGGCTCCATGCCTTTTTCATCACAATGCCGCATTCCATTTTCATGACAATGCTCCGTGACCATTGTCATCACAATGCTCCATGCCTTTGTCTGAAAAATATTCCATGACCCTTATCATCACAATGTGCCATTCAGTTTTCATCACAACGGTCCAGAAAATTTCATTGCAATGCTCCATAAACCTTGTAATCACAATGCTCCATACAATACTCATCAAAATGCTCTATCACCATTGATATCGCAGTGTTCCATCACTAGTCGTCACAATACTCCCTCACCCCTGTAATCACAATGTCCAATAACCCCTGTCATCGCAATGCTACATCCCTTTATAATCACAATGTTCCATGACCCCTGACATCACAATATTCTATAACCCCTGTCATCAAAATGTTCCAATACAATTTTCATCATATTGCTGCATGACCCTGTCATCAAAATAATCCCTGCCCTTCTCATCACATTGCACCATGCACTTATCATCAAAATGCTCCATGACCTTTGTCATCACAAAGCGCCATGACACTTGGCATCACAATGCTCCATGTCATTGTCATCAAAATGCTCCATGAACCCTCTCATAACATTGCTCAATGCCCTTGTCATCACAAAGCTCCATGACACTTCTCATCACAATGCTCGATGCCCTTCTCATCACAATGCCCCATGACCTTGTCATTACACTCCTCCATGACCCATGTATCACAGTGTTCCATGCCCTTATTATCACAATGCTCTATGCCCACTCTCATCACAATAATCCATGAAATATTTCAGACCAATGCTCCATGCACTTCTCATCACAAAGCGCCTTTACCTCTGTCATAACAATGCTCCATGACAACTGCCATCACAATGTTCCCTGGCCTTGTCATCACAAGGCTCCATGACACTTGTCATCACAATGCTCCACGACCCCTCTAATCAAAATGCTCCATGCCCTTTTCATCAAAAAGCTAAATGACACATGTCATCAGAATGTTCCATGGCCCTGTCACCACATGCTCCATGCACTTGTCATCACAAAGCTCCATGACGCATGTCATTAGAATGTTCCATGGACTTCTCATCACAATGCTCCAAGACACTTTTTATCACAGTGCTCCATGCCCCTTTTCATCTCAAAGCTCCATGAATCCTATCATCACAATGCACCATGCCCATTATCATAATGCTTCAGGCTATTTTCCTCACAATGAAATCAAAATGCTCCATAACCTCTGTCATCACAATGCTCCAAACCGTTGGGATCACAATGTTCCATAACACTTCTCATCACAACACCCCATGATGCTCATAATCACAATTATCCATGGTCTTCTCATCACTATGCTCCATAACCTTTGTCATCACAATGCTCCCTGACACTTGTCGTCAGTATGCTCCTTGAACACTGTCATGACAGGGCTCCATGACTTTTTCATCACAATGATCCATGCCCTTTTCATCACAATGCTCCAAGACACCTGTAATCACAATGCTCCATGCACTTGTCATCACAGTGCTCCATGACGCATTCATCAGAATGCTTCATGGCCTTCTCTTCAAAATGCTCCATGCCCTTGTCATCACAATGCTCCAAGACCCCTGTAAACACAATGCTCCATGCCGCTTGTCATTATAGCACTCCATGACGCTCGTCATCACAATTATCCATGGTCTTCTCATCACAGCGCTCCACGGTCTTGCCATCACAATGCTCCATGCCCTGGTCATCACAATGCTCTATGTTCCCTTTCATCACAATTCTCCACGTTCTTGGCATCACTATGTTCCATGACACTTCCCATCACAGTGTTAAATGCTTTGTCATCACAATACTGCACAAGCTTGTCATCAGAATACTCCTTGACCCTTGTCATCACAATGATCCATGACCCCTGTCATCACAATGCTCCATGAGACGTATCATCACAATGCTCCATGCCCCTTGTCATTACAGTGCTCCATGATGCTCGTCGCCAGAATTATCCATGGTCTTCTCATCACAGTGCTCCACGGACTTGCCATAACAGTGCTCCATGCCCTGGTCATCACAATGCTCCATGTCCCTTGTCATCACAATTCTCCAGGTCCTTGTCATCACAATGCTCCATGACAGTTCTCATTCCCATGTTACATGCTCTTGTCATCACAATTCTCCATGCACTTGTCATCGCAATGTCCCATGACCCCTGTCATAGCAAGCTCCATGCCTTTGTCATCACAATGCTTCACGACCATTTCATCAAAATACTCAAAGGCCGTTGTCATCACAATGCTCCATGCCCTTGTCATCACAATGCTCCATGGCCCTTGTCATCACAATGCTCCAAGCCCTTGACATCACAATACTCCATTACCTTTGTCATCACAATCCTCCATAACACTCGGCATCACAGTGCTCCATGCCATTGTCATCACAATGGAACATGAAATATGCCATCACAATGCTCCCTGACACATGTCTTCACAATAATCCATGCCCTTGTCATCACAATGTGCCATGCCCTCTGTCAACACAATTATCCATGAAACTTGTCAGACCAATGCTCCATGCTCCTGTAATCACAATGCTACATGTCCCCAGTCATCACAATGCTCCGTGTGTCCTGTCATCACAAGACTCCATGACCTGTGTCAAAACAAAATTCAATGCCCTCATCATCACAAGGCTCTGTGAAATTTGTCACCACAATGCTCCATGAACTTTTCATCAAAATGCTCAATGTCATTGTCATCAAAATGCTCCATGAACGCTCTCATCACATTGCTCCATGAACTTGTCATCACAAAGCTCCATGACGCATGTCATCAGAATGCTCCATGGCCTTCTCATCACAATGTTCCATGCACTTGCCATCACAGTTCTCCATTAACCCTGTCATAACAATGATCCATGACCCCTGCCATCACGATGTTCCATGGCCTTGTCATCACAAGGCTCCATGACCCTTCTAATCACAATGCTCCAAGACCCCTGTAATCACAATGCTCCATGCCCCTTTTCATCTCAATGATCCATGAACCCAGTCATCACAATGCACCATGCCCATCATCAAAATGCTTCATGCTATTGTCATCACAATGAAATCAAAATTCTCCATGATCTCTTTCATCACAATGCTCCAAATCCTTGTGATCAAAATGTTCCATAACACTTATCATCACAACATCCCATGACGCTCGTAATCACAATTATACATGGGCTTCTCATCACAATGCTCCATGACCTTTTTCATCACAATGCTCAATACACTTGTCATCACAATGCTCCCTGACACTTGTCCTCAGTATGCTCCTTGAACCATGTCATGACAAGGCTCCATGCCTTTTTCATCACAATGCTCCATGTCCTTGTCATCACAAAGCTCCATGATGCATGTCATCAGAACGTTCCATGGCCATCTCATCCCAATGCTCCAAGCCCTTGTCATCACAATGCCCCAAGACCCCTGTAATCACAATGCTCCATGCCCCTTTTCATCAGAATATTCCATGAGACTTGTCATCACAAGTCTCCATGGTCTTCTCATCACAATGCTCCAGTACCTTGTCATCACAAGCCTCCATGGCCCCTGTCATCACAATTCTCGATGAACGTTTTCAGCGCAATGCTCCTTGACATTCTCATCACAATGCTCCATGACCCCGTCATCACAATGCTCCATGACTCCTGTCATCACAACGATCCATGAACCCTGACAACACAATGATCCGGGACTCTTGTCATGAAAATGCTCCATGCCCATGTCTTCCCAATGCTTCATGACCCCTGTAATCACAATGCTCCGTGACGCTTGTCATCACAGTGCTCCATGAACCTTGTCCTCACAATGCTTCATGCCTTTGTCAGCAATATGCTACATAATCTTGTCATCACAATGCTCCATGCGCTTGTCATCACAATCCTTCATGACACTTTGGATCATATTGCTTCATGCCCTTGTCATCTCCCTCTTGCCTTTCTGGTTTTTACAGATTTTCGGAAGTCCCTTTTTACCCGTGGGAAGTGACAGTTCTTTGTAGTGTGGATTTGCATTGCGTGCTTGCTTGATTGTCCAAAAAGGTAGTATGCGTTTTCTCCTGAATATATTCAGGAGAAAACGCATACACCCTTTTTGGCCAAGTGCATCATTTTCGAAGTTGTGATGCTTTTCCTGTGCTTTAAAGGCGATTCCAATTTACCTCTTGAAATATGTTTTGTGCAATTCCGCCTCATTTTCAAGTCAGCTTCGTTGCCTTCCCTCAACAGATTTTTGGAAGACAGTAGTCCTTTATAACTGTAGGTTTGTGAATTGCTGTGCCCGTGAGCTCCAATTTTCAAATCCCATTTTTGGGAGCTGACCGCAAATCCACAATTTTGCTTCAGGACCTATACTTGTTCCAGGGGTGGCTATACTGTTCCCTGCAGGTGGCTGAGGCTTTGGTTAATTCTTCTTCCTGACGGGAATTTAGCGTGACATGTGCCCGTCCAAATGCCTACATCTACTCTCTGATTGGTTCTCCCACTTCCCTTTCATCCTCTGCACAATTAGAAAACTGTGCGAACCAGGAGGTTATAGGGGCTGGCTCTCCTAAGTTGGGAGATTGATAGTAAAGCAGTTGGAATGCCAAACTGGAGCACAAGGAGAGGAAAAATTAGGAGACTTTTAGTAACCTTTCACCATCACAGGGTGTCCATTCTCTAGGTTTCCCATACATGTTATAACTGTAGTGATATTCCCTACTACCTGGAGATTTGGTATCCATGGAATCGTGGCATGCATTACTACTTTAAAGGGTCTGCATTTTCTCTCCCAATCTCACCAGTCCTCTCAGTCCCAAGTGTCCAGCCATATGTCTCATCCAGCTGTCTTTGCAGATAGGGTCATTCCCGGTTTCATCAGAACCCCTGAAGGAATTGTGTAAGAATTTCGCTGGTTTTTTGTTTGTTTTTGAAATTCATTTTTATAATGGGGTTGAGCTGATTTTCACTGACGTGGTTATGCCAGTCTAGACACACTTGATTCCCTTATGGAGACAAATCAATACATAGGTTTTAAGATTCCCACTATTCAGATATATTCCTCTGTGGGGAATAGGGGTTTTGAGTCCTGTTCACTGAGGAAGGGGTAGGTCTCGTCTGTTCTCTATCTGGTTTATGGAATGGTACCTGTGCTAATATCAAACTCTGGTTTTATGCATCACCCCACCTCTCCTTTCCCATTAAACAGGCATAAGAGTGTTTTCTAAATGTGAGACTCTGTTCTCTTTCTTAATTCAGTACATGTGTTGTGATGTTGACATTCCCTCTGTAAGTGATATCTTATGATAAGATTCTTTTTCTGTGTGACTAATTTCACTTAGAATCATCATACCTAAATCCACTCTTTATGCTGCTACTGGCCTTATGACATTGATTTCACGTCTGAGTGATATTCCGTTGTACCAAATTACCACAAGTAATTTATGCATTTCTCTTTTTCCTGGGATATTTTAGGTGTACCGAAGTTGAGGTTCTTGTATGCAGAGCAGCCCTAAACTTTGGGGTGCCTGTGTGTTGTCGATATTTAGTCTTCCCAAGTTATATGTCTATGAGTTGAAGTCCCCTTTGCTCGGGGGCTTCGTATTTAAATGTTTTAGGAAACAGCATACACTTCTTCAGAGTGGCTCTTGGATATTTATACCCCACCCATCAGCGTGACTAGGCTCCCTGTTCTCCATGGCCTCTCCAGCATTTCTGGTTCGTACACATTTTTTGGATGGCCTTTCTGAGCAGTGGAAATTGAGACTTCTTTGTTGTGCGGATTTGCATTTCCCGCTTGCTTGGTTGGCCAAAAACTCTGTATGTGTTTTTTTCCTGAAGATATTCACGAAAAAAAGGCATACACCCTTTTGCCCAACTGCATCATTTTAGAAATTCTGCTGCTTTTCATATGCTTTAAATGTGAGTACAATCTACCTTTTGAAAAATGTTTCCTGCAATTCTGCCTCTCATTCAGATCCCCTTCGTTGCCTTACCTGAATATATTTTTGGACGTTGGTTATCATTTATATCTTTGCAGGTCTTTGAATTGTCTGCTCCTGAGCTCCATTTTGCAACTCGCTTTTATTGTGAGCTCTCCGTCAAACCATTGGATTGCTTCTGGCCCTATTCTGGTTCTGAGGAGGCAGGCGGAGCCTTTGGTTAATTCTTGTTCCTAATGGGAAATTAGAGTGACATGTGCCTGTCAAAACTCCTACAGCTAATCTCTCATTGGTTCCCCCTCTTCTCATTTATCCTCTGCACAAATTGCAAACTGTGTGAAACAGGAGGTTAAAGGTGCTGATTCTCCAAGAGGGGAGATTGTTAATAATGTGGCAGGAATGGCGAACCCCAGCACCAGGAGATCAAAAATGAGGTGCATCTTAGACACCTTTCCTGAGCACACGGTGTACATTCATCTCGGTTTCGCAGGCATGTTTTCGCTGTCAGAAGATTCCCTTTAACCTGCCGATTTGGGACCCATGGAATGGGTACCAGGCAGTATTACTTTAAAAGGTCTGCATTTCCTCACCCAGCCTCTCTAACATCTCTTAGCGTGCATAGCTTCCAGCCTTATATATCATCCTGCTGTGGGTCTACATGTGTTCAATCCATGTTACATCGTAGCCCTTCAACAAAAGGTGTAAGAATTTTTGTCTGTCTCACCGTTTTTATAAATATTTTTAAATTTATTTTTATATTGGTTACAGCTGATTTTCAAAGCTCTGTTTTTTGCTGCTGTACATCCACTTGATTCATGTACTGTGAGACAACAATAAATTATTTTTCAGATGCTTACGAGTCATATGTATTATTGTCCAGTGACTTGAGTGGGCTGAGTGCAGTTCTTTGAGGTACCGTGTAGGCCTTGTCAGTTATTCAATATGGTACTTGGAATGGTATATTTGCTAATTTCAACCTCCTGGATAATACCTCACCATTCCCCACCTTTCCATTTAGCAGCCTTATGTCTATTTTCTACATATTTGACTATGTTTCTGTTTTGTAGTATATTTCATGTGTAGCCATGTTTGTTTCCACCTTTAAGTGACATCTTATGATATGTGTCTTTTTCTTTCTGACATATGTCACTTAGAATGATCGTATGTAACTCCTACAGAGTTGTTCCAACTGGCCTTATTTCATTGATTTCGGGATGAGTAATATTCCACTCTACATAAGTACCCCATCTCTTTATCCATTTTTCCTTCCAGGGACATTTAGGTTATATCCAAGTGGAGGCCCTTTTTATCAGAGAGGTGGTAAACTTTGGGGTGCCTGTTTTCTGTCCATTTTTTGTTTTTCCCAAGGTACACGCCCATGAGTGCAAGTGCACTATGCTCTGTAGCTCATCTTTTAGATGTTTTAGCAAACACAATACACTTCTCCAGAGTGGCCATTGGCAAATTACATTTCAACTATCAGCCTCACAGGGCTCCCTTTTCTCCAGGCCTGTCCTGCATTTCTGGTGTTTACACTTTATGTGGATGGCCCTTCTGACTGATGTGAAGTGATACATTTTGTAGTATTGATTTCCAGTGCACACCTGTTTGGTTGGATAAAAAGTGTGTATGGCCTTTACTTGAATATATTCAGAAAAATATGCATACGCCCTTTTGGGCCAAGTGCATCATTGGCGATGTTCAGCCCCTTTTCTTGTGCTTTAATGGGGAGTCCTTTCTACCTCTTCAAATCTGTTTCCTGCCACTCCCCCTTGCTTACAAGTCCTTTTCTGTGACTTACCTCAAGACATTTTTCAACAATAGATATTTTCAACTCTGCAGTTTCATGAATTTTAGTGCCCCTGAGTTCGATTTTTCAACTTGTGTTTTTGGAAACTGGACACAAAACACCGGGATTTCCTCTAGACCTATTCTGTTTCCGTGGGCAATTCTAGCCTTTGATGAATTTGTCTTCCAGATTGGAAATTAGAGTGGCATGTGCCTGTCCAAACAACTAAGACTTGTCTGTAAATTTTTCTCATCCTTACGCTTGATCCTCTGGACAAATTCCAAACTGTGTGCAACACGATGTTTACGGTGCTGATATCCCCAAGTGAGGAGATTGTTAGGAAAGATGCTGGAGGGGTGAACCCGAGCACCAGGCGATGAGGAGATGAGGTGCCTTTTCCAAACTCTTTCCGATCAAACGGTGTACCATCCTCTAGGTGTGACAGGCATGTTTTAGCTGTAGGAAGGGTCCCGTGCATGGAAGGAGAACACCAGGGATTATTCCAAATCAGTGCCTCCCCGTACCCCAAACTGGGGAATTTTTAAGCTACAGCTACACGTATGTCCATTAAAGGCCTTGGGAAATAGGCAGAGCCCAAACTTTAGATGATTGAAATCTTCAGGGTCAGAAGCGTTCACCATGGGCCTTGCTTAGGTTACATTTTATCTGTCATTGATAGATGATGTCAATAAAAATATCTATTCTTTTTCAGATTATTTCCCCTTATAGGTTATTGCAAAATATTCAGTGTAGTTCCCTGTGCTATACAGTAGTTCCTTGTTGATGATCTATTTTATACATAGCAGTGTGTATGTGTTAATCCCAAACTGTTAATTTATCCCTTCTCCTACCTTTCCCCTTTGGTAATAATAAATTATAAGATTTTATACTTCTCAGAATTGGGGGAGCTGAAAGAGAGGTATCATTTTCAATGGAAAAGCATTCAAAACAAGATTGAAGCTGCAGCCAAGAGTATTCGATGTACATCCATGGAAATAAATCACTTCATTTCTCTAATGTTGACCTGACAAATAAGACAGATGTCTTCACTGAACTTGCTTATAGTAAAGTGATGGAAATATCAAATGTAAGTCTTAGAAAAATCTTATTTTACCCGAGCATTATACACTGCTCTATGTTAACTACAGTTTGGCTCACACATATGTTCATTGAAGTTACAATGTTCTCAATTTCTGTTACTGATCCTCCAGAGTGGACCCCAACAGGATTCACTGTGACCAGTGTCATTGGAGCCAAGAGATCAAGACTGAGTTTGCTTCAGAAGCAAAGGAAACATTATTTTGAAAACAGAATGGAGAGGTGAGAGCATGCAGTCCCCCACGGGCTTTGGGCTGGGCTGCTCTGTAGGGATCCCGGCAGCATCAGTGGGAGTTAGGGGATGGAGCTCTCAAGGGCTGGGTTGGCTGCAGCTCAGGCTCTATGCCGTGGAGTCTGCATGGGACTCCGCTAGCTGAGGTGTCGACCCAGCCATTCTGCACTACGAAATCGGGTCTGAAGTGCCGGGTGTGGGACCTCTGCATGCGGAACCCTAGGAGCACGTGAAATTAGACAAAGCACAAAGGAAAAACAGGTTAGACTTTATTTTATTGCCCAGATTCTCTTTTTATCTCCCAGGAATTTTTAATGAACGTTGACAGAGACGAACCCCTCCTCTGATTTTTGTTCCGTTCCTCATTCTTGGGGTGTTGAGGGTGCAGACCCCTCTTTTGTAACTGCTTCATGCTGTGGTGGCAGACCTGATACCTGGGGGGAGGGGCAAAACGACTCCCCACCAGCCTCCAGGTGAGTTTGATTGTCCCAAGGCCTCCTGCCTCACTTCTCGTCCGCCTGAGCACCAGCATTGGAAGTGTTATAGATTCTAATGACTTTTAAGGGTCCAGGAAAGAGATGCGCAGAGAGGCTGAGGTGGCAGGTTTCACCCCACCCCACATTTGTTCGGCGACCTTAGGCTGACGGTTTTTGCCAGCCTATATGCTCTGACCAGTAGTCTGTGCTTTCTTTAATTAGGTCCCTGAATAAATGTACAAACAGCACCATGTGTCAGAACCCTGCCCGCGCAACTCCCAGACAGTCCAGGGTCAGTGGTGATCCAGGACCATGACGTCCACTGAGTCAACGGCCTTTAGAAGTAGCCAGCAGTCCAGCTGGTCATATTGGCCACCATCACCGCATTGTCTGTAGGGTTTTCTATGGTGAAAGCGTGATATACGTTTCCCCCGCCAAGCTTATTAGCTCCTCTCTGGGTGCAGTAAGTCCTGCAAGCAGTAGTCTGCTCTATCGGGGCACAGTCTTCTTGTTTTCTGAGAGAAACTCTAGGTCAAGTGATGGTCACACGAGTCATCTTGGTGGCCCGTTGCCCCCGTTTGTCTCTCTGGAGGTTGGAGTTGGAGGGCCTCCTCACTCGAGGTCAGTGTGTCCACAGAGCGACCCCTGCAACATCAGGGCATGATGGGTGGTTAGGATCACGACGTGGGGTCCTTTTCCCTTAGGAGGGAGCTGGCCTTGTGGGCTGCTGATTTCTAGCTTTTTCGATACCCCAATATCGTGACCTGATGAGTCGGTGGGCAAAGCCCTTGGTGACCATAGTTTATCATACCTGAAGGGCATTCTTGTCTTGCTCCATTTCAAGTGGTCCCAGTTTTTTCACTAAGGCTCCAAGGGCAATTAACCTTTGACCGGGTATGTAAAGGTCAAAGGGTTTAGCTAAATTAGGGAGTTCCTGGGCAAGGGTCTGAATTGACTGCTCTTTCCATTCTTGAAAGGCCACTTCTGGATTCTATACAAAAGGATCATCATCTTTTCGTGTCAGTGTTTCATGTAGAGGCCCAGCTATTAGACTGTAGTTAGGGATCCAGATGCAGAAAACCTTGGACTCCCCAGGAACCCCTAAGCTGTCTTCTAGTTTTTGAAGAGGTAAGGCTGCAAATAGTTTCTTCCCTATCCTGGGATGCGTTTCTCCGGATATCTGTGAGAATGAAGCCCAGGCATGTCACCTAAGCCTGGGATATTTGAGCCTTTTTCTTGGACACCTTCTATCCTTCCTTGGCTAGGTAGTTTAGAGGCGTCTTTAGTAGGCCTGGCGATCAGAATGTCATCTGCATATTGAAGGAGGGTTCCCTTTTACAGAGGTAGAACGTTTAGGTCTTTAGAGGACATTTCCCCAATGATGGTGTGGGGATTTTTGTACCGTTGGGGCAGGATGGCCCAGCATTATTGCTTGTGTTGCATGTTGTGTCCTGCCACTCACAAGCCAAAAATTCTTGTGACTCTGAGATGAATGGAATACAGAAGAAGGCATCATTGAAGTGTAATACATAATGCCATGGCCTGGTGGATGGTAGAATTTCCAGCAGGTTGTAGGAAATAGGAGCTACTGGATGTATATCCTCGGTGGCTTCACTGACTGTCCTGATATCCTTTACCAGGTCTCCAGCAGCCCATGGGGCTCTCGTGGTCAGGCCAATCCCAGTATATGGAGCTCACCTGGGCTGCACCACCCATTCCCCAAAGCCCACGGGGCTCTCGTGTTCAAGTCCCTCCCAGGGTATGGAGCTCACCTGTGCAGCTACCCAGCAGCCCATGGGGCTCTCATAGTCAGGCCCTTCCCAGGATACAAAGCTCCCATGGGCAGGTACCAAAGCAGAGCTGGACACACAGGAACTGTGCACATATCCCACCTTGCAGAGAACCCCCAGCTCACCTGTCGCTCACAGCTGACACAGAATACCTCAGAGCAGGACTTGAACTAACAAACAGCATCTCTGACAAGTCTGTGACCCTGGATATCACTCTGTGCAGCCTCTCTCTGCCTGGTCTTCCAGACACTTCCACTGCAGCCAGGGCACCAGGCCTCTGTCTCCACCCACCATCACTCCTCTCCCTGACTCCTGGGTTCCTCTCATTAGGATAGGGTCTTCTTGAAGTTGTTTTCCACTCATGGACCAGATAAAATGATAAGAAAACAAGCCGCAGATGCAGCCCTTTGTCTAGCCTGACTCTCAAGGGCCCACACGTGTTCCTTGGGCCTGGCCCGTTTAGCAAGGTTCATTTTCTGCTACTGTGAGCCCCTGAGGGGTGAGGATTGGCTGATTTGTGCAGCCTGACACTGCCTACCAGCCCTCCCCAGGTGTGCCTGGGTCGAGGTCAATATAAACACCTCTATAGGCAGCTAGAGCCCCTTTATCTGTGCCTGATGCCATATTCTCTGCCCCGTCAGCAGTGTCGGGGCTGGGGTGGTGGTAGGGAGTGAGGGGCCGTGGCTTTGTGGGTAGCCCAGTGTGAGTGGGGCTCTGCTGGACTTTCCACAGGAGTTGCTAGGCTGCCACCTGCTAAAGAAGAGGATGTGTCATCCATACCTGCCGCTTGAATTTCTCCCCAGGCAGAGGTGAGGAAGTAAAAAAGCAGTGGGGGCCGTGGCCGGAGGGGTATCTCAGGCATGGAAATGGAAATCTTCCAGAAGAGCATCTGGGGCCAGGACCATCCTGACTGGCCTGCAGGCACCAAGTCGGCCTGCGTGCTGTCGCTGGTGTGGCTCCACAGCCCTTCCTCTAGGCTTGCAATTGCTTGTACATATTCAGGTGTTTTACCTGGAAAGGGTGGGAAGAGTTCAGCTGCAGCAGGACTGGGGCTCAGCTCACATTTACTCACAGACGCATCAACACAGTCCCCCCAGCTTTGCAGTGAGGATGCTCCTTGTCGAGGGGAGTGCTGCTGACTCCATGGGAGACGATTTCCCACCTCTGACCAACTTAAGAATTTTTTACCACTGGAGCAAGTGCCCTGATACGATTTTCCTCTGTATAACTGGTGGGTTCTGTTTTATTTTTCTTTTTTTTCTTTTTGGTTCAAGGTAGATTTTATTTATTCCTCTTTTTTTTTAATTTGGAGATATAAACATGGAAATAATGCATTAATATAAAGACGTCTATGTGAAGGGAAATACTTTTTTCTCTTTTCTTTTATTAAATGCTATTTATTTTTATTTTTTTTTAAATTTATTTCTTTTATACAGCAGGTTCTTATTGGATATCTATTTTATACATATAAGTGTGCACATGTGAATCCCAGTCTCCCAATTCACCCCACCACCACCCTCAAATGGCGTTTCCCCCTTGGTGTCCATATGTTTGTTCTCTACATCTGTGTCTCTATATCTGCCCTGCAAACCGGTTCATCTGTACCATTTCTCTAGGTTCCACATATATGCATTAATATACAATATTTGTTTTTCTCTTTCTGACTTACTTCACTCCGTATGACAGTCTCTAGTTCCATTAAGGTCTCTACAAATGACCCAATTTCATTCCTATGTATGGCTGAGTAATATTCCATTGTATATATGTACCACATCTTTATCCATTCGTCTGTCTGTGGGCACTTAGGTTGCTTTCATTACCTGGCTATTGTAAATAGTGGTGCAATGAACATTGTGGTGAATGTGTATTTTTGATTTATGGTTTTCTCTGGGTATATGCCCAGTAGTGGGATTGCTGGATTATATGGTAATTCTATTTTTAGTTTTTTAAGGAACCTCCATACTGTTCCCCATAGAGACTGTATCAATTTACATTCCCAACAATAGTGGAAGAAGGTTCCTTTTCTCCATACCCTCTCCAGAATTTGTTGTTTGTAGATTCTCTGTTGATGCCCATTCTAACAGGTGTGACATGACACCTCATTGTAGTTTCCATTTCCATTTCTCTAATAATTAGTGATGTTGAGCAGATTTTCATGTGCGTACTGGCCACCTCTATGTCTTCTTGGAAGAAATGTCTATTTATATCTTCTTCCATTTTTGTATTGCGTTGTTTGTTTTATTAATATTGAGCTGCATGAGCTGTTTATATATATTGGAGATTAATCATTTGTCCATTGATTCGTTTGCAAATATTTTCTGCCATTCTGAGGGTTGTCTTTTCATCGTGTTTGTAGTTTCCTTTGCTTTGCAAAAGCTTTTACGTTCCCTTAGGTCCCATCTGTTTAGTTTTCTTTTTTATTTCATTACTATAGGAGGTGGATCAAAAAAGATCTTGCTGTGATTTACCTCAGAGTATCCTTCGTAAGTTTTCCTCTCAGAGTTTTATACTATCCGGTCTTACATTAAGGTCTCTAATCCATTTTGAATATATTTTTATGTATGGTGTTGGGGAGTGTTCTAATTTCATTCTTTTACATGTAGCTCTCCATATTTCCCAGCACCAATGATTGAAGAGACTGTCTTATCTCCATTGTATAGTCTTGCCTCCTTTGTCATAGATTAGGTGACCATAGATGTGTAGGTTTATCCCTGTTCTTTCTTTTTTTTTTCCTTTTACACGTTTATTGGAGTGTAATTGCTTTACAATGGAGTGTTCGTTTCTGCTGTATAAAAAAGTGAATCAGCTATACATATACAAATATCACCAGATCCCCTCCCTCTTGCATCTCCCTCTCACACCCCATATCCCACCCCTTTATGTGGTCACAAAGCACCAAGCTGATCTCCCTGTTCTATGTGGCTGCTTCCCAGTAGCTATTGGTGTTACATTTGGTAATGTATTTATGTCCATGCCACTCTCTCACTTCGTCAAAGCTTACCCATCCCCCTTCTGGTGTCCTCAAGTCCTTTCTCTATGTCTGTGTCCTTAATCCTGTCCTGCCACTAGGTTCTTCAAAATCTTTTTTTTTCTTCATTAGATTCCGTATATCTCTGTTAACATACAGTATTTGTTTTTCCCTTTCTGACTTACTTCACTGTGTAGGACAGATTCTAAGTCCATCCACCTCAGTACAACTAACTCATTTTGCTTCTTTTTATGGCTGAGTAATACTCCATTGTATATATGTGCCAGATCTTCTTTATCCATTCATCTGTCGATGGACACTTAGGTTGCTTCCATGTCCTGACTATTGTAAATAGAGCTGCAATGAACATTTTTGTACATAACTCTTTTTGAATTATGGTTTTCACAAGGCAAATGCCCAGTAGTTGGATTGTTGTGTCATATGGTACTTCTATTGTTAGTTATTTAAAGGAACCTCCGTACTGTTCTCCCTAGTGCCCATATCAATTTACATTCCCACCCACAGTGCAAGTGTGTTCCATTTTCTCCAATAAAGCCTCTCCAGCATTTATTGTTTTGTAGATATTTTTGATGATTGCCACTCTGACTGCTGTGAGGTGATACCTCACGGTAGTTTTGATTTGCATTTCTCTAATGATTAGTAATGTTCAACATCCTTTCATGTGTTTCTTGGTAATCTGTATATATTCTTTGGAGAAATGTCTATTTAGGTCTTCTGCCCATTTTTGGATTGGGTTGTTTGTTTTTGTGATATTGAGCTACATGAGGTGCTTGTAAAGTTTGGAGATTAATCCTTTGTCAATTGCTTCATTTGAAAATATTTTCTCCCATTCTGAGGGTTGTTTTTGCATCTTGTTTATGTTTTCCTGTACTGTGTAAAAGCTTTTAAGTTTCATTAGGTCCCATTTGTTGATTTCTGTTTTTATTTCCATTTATCTCGAGGTGGGTCCAAAAGGATCTTGCTGTGATTTATGTCATAGAGTGTTCTGCCTATGGTTTCCTCTAAGTGTTTTATAGTGTCTGGTCTTATATTTAGATCTCTAATCAATTTAGAGTTTATTTTTGTGTATAGTGTTATGGAGTGTTCTAATTTCATTCTTTTATGTGTAGGGGTCCAGGTTATCCAGCACCAATTACTGAAGAGACTGTCTTTCCTCCATTGTATATCCTTAGCTCCTTTGTCATAGATGAGATAGCCATAGGTATGTAGGTTTATCTCTGGTCTTTCTGTCCTGTTCCATTGATCTGTGTTTATGCCAATCTACATACACTTGATTCCATTATGCAGACATATAAATACATAGGTTTCAAGTTTATTACCAGTCAGATATATTCCTCTTCAATGAATAGGGTGTTTTGTGTCCAGTTCATTGAGAAAGGAGTAGGTCTTGTCTATTACATATTTGGTATATGGAATGGGATCTGTGCTAATTTCAAACTCTGCTTTTACACATCACACCACGTCACCTTTCCCCTTAAGGAGGAATAAGTGTGTTTTCTAAATGTGTAACTCAGTTCACATTTGAAATTCAGTTCATGTGTAGCCATGTTTACATTCCCTCTATAAGTGATATATTACAATAATTTTTTTTCTTTGTGGCTCATTTCACTTAGCATCATTATACCTAAAGCCACTCATTATGCTGCTATTGGCCTTATGACATTGATTTTATGTCTGAGTGACATTCCATTGTATATAAGTACCACAACATCTATATCCATTTTCTTCCCTTTCCTGGGATATTTAAAGTGTACCGAAGTCGAGGTTCTTGTAAACAGAGCAGCCCTAAAGTTTGGGCTGGCTGTGTGTTGTGGAATTTTAGTTTTCCCAAAATACACGTCCATGAGTGGAAGTGTGCTATGCTCTGTAGCTCTGTTTTAGAAAACAACATACAGTTCTCCAGAGAGGCTGTTGGCAATTTACATCCTGTCCATCGGCATAACCAGACTCCCATTTCTCCATGGCCTGTCCTGCATTTGTGGTTTTTACACTATTTTTGGATGGCCCTTTTGACTGGAGGTAAGGGACACTTCTATGTAGTGTGGATTTGCAATGCCTGATGGCTTGCTTGCCCAAAAAGGGTGTATGCATTTTTTCCCGAATATATTCAAGAAAATACACATACTCCCTTTCGGCCAAGGGCAAAATTGTCGAAGTTCTGTCACTTTTCATGTGCTTTAAAGACAACTCCAATCTACCTCTTGAAATCTGTTTCCTTCAATTCTGCCTTGCATTCAAACCCTCTTCACTGCCTTTCCTCAATATATTTCTGGATGATAGTTGTCCTTTATAACTCTGCAAGTTTGTGAATTGCTGTGCCCCTGATTTCTATTTTTCAACTGGCCTCTTTTTGAGCTGTCTGCAATACCGCAGGATGGCTGTAGGCCCTAGTCTGGTTCTGGGGTGTCAGGCTGAGCCTTTGGTTAATTCTTCTTGCTGATGGGAACCTAGAGTGACATGTGCCCATCCAAACACCTACAGCTAATCTCTCATTTGTTTCCCCTCTTCCTGTTCATCCTCTGCACAATTTGCAAACTGTGCATAACAGGAGGGTAAAGGCGCTGACACTCCAAGTGGGGGGATTTTTAGTAATGCAGATGGAATGGCGAAGCCGAGCATGACAAAAGGAAAAATGAGGTACCTTTTAGAAAACTTTCCCAATTACACAGTGTACCATCCACTGGGTTTCCCATGCATGCTTTATCTGTAGGAAGATTCCCTTAAACTTGGAGAATTGGGACCACTAGAATGGGTAGTACACAGTATTGCTCTAAGTGGTGTTCTTTTGCTCACACAACCTCAACAATCTTGTCAGCCCCAAGTGTCCAGTTTTATGTCTCATCCAGCTGTGGGTGTAAAGGTGGACAATCCAGGTTGCATCACAGGCCCTGAACGTAATTCTTAAGGCTTTCCCTCTCTTTCGCTGTTTTTGCATTTTGCTTTTGAAATTTATTTTTATAAGGGTATTTAGCTGAATTTCAGTGCTGTGTTCATGCCGTTATACACACACATGACTCCTTTATGGAGACATGATAATACATATGTTTTAAAATTCTTGGAGTCAGATATATTCCTCTGCAATGAATAGGGGGTGTTGAGTCGAGTTCATGGTGCGAGGAGTAGGTGATGTCTATTACATACTTGGTTTATGTAACGGTATCTGTGCTAATTTAAAACTGTGGTTTTATGCATCAACTCACATCGCCTTTCCCGATAAGAAGGCAGAATATTCTTTTCTAAGTGTGTGACTCTGTTGTGTTTGTAATTCAGTTCATTCGTAGCCAAGTGTACATTCCCAAAATAGTGATATCTTATGATAAGATTTGGTACTCTGTTATCTTTCCTAACTCAGTTCATATGTAGCCATGTTTACAGGATCTTCATAAGTGATATCTTATGATAAGTTTCTTTTTCTGTGTGACTTATTTCACTTAGAATCACCATACCTGAATCCACTCATTTAGCTGCTACTGGCCTTATGACATTGATTTCATGGCTGAGGGGTATTCCATCGTATGTAAGTAACACAATTTTTTGAACCATTTTAATCTTTCCTGGGATATTTAAGTTGCACGCAAGTTGAGGTTCTTGTAAGCAGTGCAGCCCTAAACTTTGGGGTGGCTCTGTCTTATTGATTTTCAGTTTTCCCAAGGTATATGCCCTAGACTGTAAGTGCCCTTGGCTCAGAAGCTCGGTTGTTTACTTGTTTATGGAACACAATGCACTCCTCCAGAGAGGCAGTTGGCAATTTATATCCCGCCAATCAGCATAACAAGGCTCCCTGTTCTCCAGGGCCTATCTTGCCTTTCTGCTTTTTATCCATTTTGTGGATGTGCCTTTTGACTGGTGAGAAGTGATACTTCTTTGGAGTGCAGATTTGCATTGCCCGCTTGCTTGCTTGGCCAAAAAGGGCGTATGGGTTTTCTCTTGAATATATTCATGAAAAAACGCATACGCCCTTTTTGGCCAAGTGCATCATTGTCGAAGTAGTGCCCCTCTTCCTGTGCTTTAAAGGCGATTCCAACGTACCTATTGTAATCTGTTTCCTGCTATTCTGCCTCGCTTTCAAGTCCGCCTCGTTGCCTTCCCTCAACAGATTTTTGGACGATAGTTGTCCTTTATTACTCTGCCAGTTTGTGAAGTGCTGTGCCCCTGAGCTCCATTTTTAACTCGTTTTTTGTGAGCTGAACGCAAGTCCAAAATTTTGGTTCAGGAACTCTACTGGTTCCCGGTGGGTGTCGGAGACTTTGGTTAATTCTTCTTCCAACCGGGATATAAGAGTGACATGTGCCCGCCCAAATGCCTAACAGCTACTCTCTCATTGGTTCTCCCTCTTCCCTTTTATCCTCTGCCAAATTGGCAACCGGTGTGAACCAGGAGGTTAAAGGGGCTGTCTCTCCAAAATGGGTGATTGATAGAAAAGCATTTGGAAATTCAAACTGGAGCACCAGGAGAGAGAGTATTAGGTGAGTTTTAGAAACCTTTCGTATTCACACTGTGTCCATTCTCTAGGTTTCCCGTACATATTATAACTGTAGTAATATTCCCTTCAACCTGGAGAGTTGGGACGCATGGAATGGGTTCCATGCATTATTGCTTTAAAGGGTCTGTATTTGCTCACCGAATCTCACCAATCCTACAGTCCCATGTGTCCAGCCTTCTGCCACATCCAGCTGTCGTTGTAGATAAGGTCATTCCTGGTTTCATCAGATACCCTGAAGGAATTGTAAAGAATTTCCCTTTTTTTTCTTGTTTTTCAAATTCCTTTTTATAGTGGGTTTGAGCTGATTCTCGCTGCCATGTTTATGCCAGTCTAGACACACTTGATTCCATTCGGAGATATGTCAATACATAGATGTTAAGATTCTTACTAGTCAGATATATTCCTCTGTGGGAAATATGGTGTTTTGAGTCCCTTTCACTGAGAAAGGTGTAGGTCTTGTCTATTACATACTTGGTTCTTGGAACGGTACGTGTGCTTATATCAAACTCTGGGTTTATGCATCACCCCACCTCTCCTTCCCCCATAAGCAGGCATAAGAGTGTTTTCTAAATGTGAGACTCTCTTCTCTTTCCTAACTCAGTTCATGTGTAGCCATGTTTACAGGATCTAAATAAGTGATATCTTATGATACGGTTCTTTTTCTGTGTGACTTATTTCACTTAGAATCATCGTACCTGAATCCACTCATTTTGCTGCTACTGGTCTTATGACATTGATTTCATGGCTGATGGATATTCCATCGTACGTAAGTACCAAAATTTTTTGAACCATTTTTATATTTCCTGGAATATTTAAGGTGAACCCAAGTTGAGGTACTTGTAAGCAGAGCATTCCTAAATTTTGGGGTTGTACTGTCTTATTGATTTTCAGTTTTCCCAAGGTATATTCCCTAGACTGGAAGTGCTCTTGGCTCTGTAGCTCTGTTGTTTACTTGTTTTAGGGAACACAATGCACTCCTCCAGAGAGGCAGTTGGCAATTTACATCCCGCCCATCAGCATAACAAGGCTCCCTGTTCTCCAGGGCCTGTCTTGAATTTCTGGTTTTTACCCTTTTTGTGGATGTCCCTTTGGACCGGTGGGAACTGATACTTCTTTGTAGTGCAGACTTACATTGTCCGCTTGCTTGCTTGGCCAAAATGGGCATATGCGTTTTCTCCTGAATATACTCAGGAGAAAACGCATACGCCCTTTTTGGACAAGTGCATCATTGTCGAAGTTGTGCCCCTCTTCCTGTGCTTTAAAGGCGATTCCAATGTACCTCTTGAAATCTGTTTCCTGCTATTCTGCCTCACTTTCAAGTCCGCCTCGTTGCCTTCCCTCAACAGATTTTTGGATGATAGTTGTCCTTTATTACTCTGCCAGTTTGTGAATTGCTCTGCCCTATAGCTCCATTTTTTAACTCGTTTTTTTGAGCTGAACGCAAGTCCCATATTTTGGTTTAGGACCTAAACTGGTTCCCGGTGGGTGGGTGAGACGTTGGTTAATTCTTCTTACTCCCGGGAAATAAGAGTGACATGTGCCCGTCCAAATGCCTAACAGCTACTCTCTCTTTGGTTCTCCCTCTTCGCTTTCATCCTTTGCCAAATTGGCAACCTGTGCAAACCAGGAGGTTAAAGGTGCTGTCTCTCCAAGTTGGGAGATTGATAGTAAACCAGGTAGAAAGTGAAACTAGAGCACCAGGAGAGGGACTATTCGTTGAGATTTAGAAACCTTTTGTATTCACAGTGTGTGCATTCTCTAGGTTTCCCATACATGTTATAGCTGTAGTAATATTCCCTACAACCTGGAGAGTTGGGACCCATGGAACGGGTGCCATGCATTATTGCTTTAAAGGGTGTGCATTTGCTCACGAATCTCACCAATCCTCTCAGTCCCATGTGTCCAGCCTTATGCCACCTCCAGCTGTCGTTCTAGATAGGGTCATTCCAAGTTTCATCAGAGAGCCTGAAGGAATTGTAAAGAATTTCGCTGTTTTTTTGTTTTGTTTTTGAAATTCCTTTTTATAGTGGGTTTGAGCTGATTCTCGCTGCCATTTTTATGCCAGTCTACACACACTTGATTCCCTACGGAGACATATCAATACATAGGTTTTAAGATTCTTACTAGTCAGATATATTCCTCTGCGAGAAATATGGGGTTTTGAGTCCCTTTCACTGAGGAAGGTGTAGGTCTTGCCTATTCCATACTTGGTTTTTGGAACGGTACCTGTGCTTATATCAACCTCTGGTTTTATGCATCACCCCACCTCTCCTTCCCCCTTAAGCAGGCATAAGAGTGTTTTCTAAATGTGAGACTCTCTTCTCTTTCCTAACTCAGTTCATGTGTAGCCATGTTTACAGGATCTTCATAAGTGATATCTTATGATAAGTTTCTTTTTCTGTGTGACTTATTTCACTTAGAATCATCGAACCTGAATCCACTCATTTTGCTGCTACTGGTCTTATGACATTGATTTCATGGCTGAAGGATATTCCACCATACGTAAGTACCACAACTTTTTCAACCATTTTTATCTTTCCTGGGATATTAAGGTGTACCCAAGTTGAGGTTCTTGTAAGCAGTGCATTCCTAAATCCTGGGGTGGCTCTGTCTTATTGATTTTCAGGTTTCCCGAGGTATATTCCCTAGACTGGAAGTGCCCTTGGCTCTGTAGCTCTGTTGTTTACTTGTTTTAGGGAACACAATGCACTCCTCCAGGGAGGCAGTTGGCAATTTGCATCCCGCCCAACAGCATAACAAGGCTCCCTGTTCTCCAGGGCCTGTCTTGAATTTCTGGTTTTTACCCTTTTTGTGGATGTCCCCTTGGACCGGTGGGAACTGATACTTCTTTGTAGTGCAGACTTACATTGTCCGCTTGCTTGCTTGGCCAAAATGGGTGTATGCGTTTTCTCCTGAATATACTCAGGAGAAAACGCATACGCCCTTTTTGGACAAGTGCATCATTGTCGAAGTTGTGCCCCTCTTCCTGTGCTTTAAAGGCGATTCCAACGTACCTCTTGAAATCTGTTTCCTGCTATTCTGCCTCACATTCAAGTCCGCCTCGTTGCCTTCCCTCAACAGATTTTTGGATGATAGTTGTCCTTTATTACTCTGCCAGTTTGTGAATTGCTCTGCCCTATAGCTCCATTTTTAACTCGTTTTTTGTGAGCTGAACGCACGTCCCATATTTTGGTTTAGGACCTATACTGGTTCCCGGTGGGTGGGTGAGACGTTGGTTAATTCTTCTTCCTCCCGGGAAATAAGAGTGACATGTGCCCGTCCAAATGCCTAACAGCTACTCTCTCTTTGGTTCTCCCTCTTCCCTTTTATCCTTTGCCAAATTGGCAATCTGTGCGAACCAGGCGGTTAAAGGTGCAGTCTCTCCAAGTTGGGAGATTGATAGTAAAGCAGTTAGAAAGTGAAACTGGAACACCAGGAGAGGGACTATTCGTTGAGATTTAGAAACCTTTCGTATTCACAGAGTGTCCATTCACTAGGTTTCCCATACATGTTATAGCTGTAGTAATATTCCCTACAATCTGGAGAGTTGGGACCCATGGAATGGGTGCCAGGCATTATTTTTTTAAAGGGTCTGCATTTGCACACGAATCTCACCAATCCTCTCAGTCCCATGTGTCCAGCCTTATGGCACCTCCAGCTGTCGTTCTAGATAGGGTCATTCCAAGTTTCATCAGAGACCCTGAAGGAACTGTAAAGAATTTCGCTGTTTTCTTGTTTTGTTTTAGAAATTCATTTTATAGTGGGTTTGAGCTGACTCTCCCTGCCATCTTTATGCCAGTCTACACACACTTGATTCCCTTATGGAGACATATCAATACATAGGTTTTAAGATTCTTACTAGTCAGATATATTCCTCTGCGGGAAATATGGGGTTTAGAGTCCCTTTCACTGAGGAAGGTGTAGGTCTTGTCTATTCCATACTTGGTTTTTGGAACGGTACCTGTGCTTATATCAACCTCTGGTTTTATGCATCACCCGACCTCTCCTTTCCCCTTAAGCAGGCATAAGAGTGTTTTCTAAATGTGAGACTCTCTTCTCTTTCCTAACTCAGTTCATGTGTAGCCATGTTTACAGGGTCTTCATAAGTGATATCTTATGATAAGTTTCTTTTTCTGTGTGACTTATTTCACTTAGAATCATTGTACCTGAATCCACTCATTTTGCTGCTACTGGTCATATGATATTGATTTCATGGCTGATGGATATTCCATCGTACATAAGTACCACAACTTTTTCAACCATTTTTATATTTCCTGCGATATTAAGTTGTACCCAAGTTGAGGTTCTTGTAAGGTGTGCATTCCTAAATTTTGGGGTGGCTCTGTCTTATTGATTTTCAGTTTTCCCAAGGTATATTCCCTAGACTGGAAGTGCCCTTGGCTCTGTAGCTCTGTTGTTTACTTCTTTTAGGGAACACAACGCACTCCTCCAGAGAGGCAGTTGGCAATTTACATCCCGCCCATCAGCATAACAAGGCTCCCTGTTCTCCAGGGCCTGTCTTGAATTTCTGGTTTTTACGCTTTTTGTGGATGTCCCTTTGGATCAGTGGGAAGTGATACTTCTTTGTAGTGCAGACTTATATTGTCCGCTTGCTTGCTTGGCCAAAATGGGCGTATGCGTTTTCTCCTGAATATACTCAGGAGAAAACGCATACGCCCTTTTTGGACAAGTGCATCATTGTCGAAGTTGTGCCCCTCTTCCTGTGCTTTAAAGGCGATTCCAACGTACCTCTTGAAATCTGTTTCCTGCTATTCTGCCTCTCTTTCAAGTCCGCCTCGTTGCCTTCCCTCAACAGATTGTAGGATGATAGTTGTCCTTTATTACTCTGCCAGTTTGTGAATTGCTCTGCCCTATAGCTCCATTTTTTAACTCGTTTTTTGTGAGCTGAACGCAAGTCCCATATTTTGGTTTAGGACCTATACTGGTTCCCGGTGGGTGGCTGAGACGTTGGTTAATTCTTCTTCCTCCCGGGAAATAAGAGTGACATATGCCCGTCCAAATGCCTAACAGCTACACTCTCTTTGGTTCTCCCTCTTCCCTCTCATTTTTTGCCAAATTGGCAACCTGTTCGAACCAGGAGGTTAAAGGTGCTGTCTCTCCAGGTTGGGAGATTGATAGTAAAGGAGTTAGAAAGTGAAACTGGAGCACCAGGAGAGGGACTATTCGTTGAGTTTTAGAAACCTTTCGTATTCACAGTGTGTCCATTCTCTAGGTCTCCCATACATGTTATAGCTGGAGTAATATTCCCTACAACCTGGAGAGTTGGGACCCATGGAAGAGGTGTCATGCATTATTGCTTTAAAGGGTCTGCATTTGCTCACGAATCTCACCAATCCTCTCAGTCCCATGTGTCCAGCCTTATGCCACCTCCAGCTGTCGTTCTAGATAGGGTCATTCAAAGTTTCATCAGAGACCCTGAGGAATTGCAAAGAATTTCGCTGATTTTTTGTTTTGTTTTTGAAATTCCTTTTTATAGTGGGTTTGAGCTGATTCTCGCTGCCATCTTTATGCCAGTCTATACACACTTGATTCCCTTATGGAGACATATCAATACATAGGTTTTAAGATTCTTACTAGTCAGATATATTCCTCTGCGGGAAATATGGGGTTTTGAGTCCCTTTCACTGAGGAAGGTGTAGGTCTTGTCTATTCCATACTTGGTTTTTGGAACGGTACCTGTGCTTATATCAACCTCTGGTTTTATGCATCACCCCACCTTTCCTTTCCCCTTAAGCAGGCATAAGAGTGTTTTCTAAATGTGAGACTCTCTTCTCTTTCCTAACTCAGTTCATGTGTAGCCATGTTTACAGGATCTTCATAAGTGATATTTTATGATAAGTTTCATTTTCTGTGTGACTTATTTCACTTAGAATCATCGTACCTGAATCCATTCATTTTGCTGCTACTGGTCTTATGACATTGATTTCATGGCTGCGGGATATTCCATCATACGTAAGTACCACAATTTTTTGAACAATTTTTATCTTTCCTGGGATACTTAAGGTGTACCCAAGTTGAGGTTCTTGTAATCAGTGCAGCCCTAAATTTTGGGGTGGCTCTGTCTTATTGATTTTCAGTTTTACCAAGGTATATTCCCTAGACTGGAAGGGCCCTTGGCTCTGTAGCTCTGTTGTTTACTTGTTTTAGGGAACACAGTACACTCCTCCAGAGAGGCAGTTGGCAATTTACATCCCGCCCATCAGCATAACAAGGCTCCCTATTCTCCAGGGCATGTCTTGCCATTCTGTTTTTTACCGATTTTGTGGATGTCCATTTGACCAGTGGGATGTGATACTTCTTTGTAGTGCAGACTTACATTTTCCGCTTGCTTGCTTGGCCAAAATTGGCGTATGCGTTTTCTCCTGAATATACTCAGGAGAAAACGCATACACCCTATTTGGACAAGTTCATCATTGTCGAAGTTGTGCCCCTCTTCCTGTGCTTTAAAGGCGATTCCAACGTACCTCTTGAAATCTGTTTCCTGCTATTCTGCCTCACATTCAAGTCCGCCTCGTTGCCTTCCCTCAACAGATTGTAGGATGATAGTTGTCCTTTATTACTCTGCCAGTTTGTGAATTGCTCTGCCCTATAGCTCCATTTTTTAACTCGTTTTTTGTGAGCTGAACGCAAGTCCCATATTTTGGTTTAGGACCTGTACTGGTTCCCGGTGGGTGGCTGAGACTTTGGTTAATTCTTCTTCCTCCCGGGAAATAAGAGTGACATGTGCCCATCCACATGCCTAACAGCTACTCTCTCTTTGGTTCTCCCTCTTCCCTTTCATCCTTTGCCAAATTGGCAACCTGTGCGAACCAGGAGGTTAAACGTGCTGTCTCTCCCAGTGGGGAGATTGATAGTAAAGCAGTTAGAATGTGAACCTGGAGCACCAGGAGAGGGACTATTCGTTGAGATTTAGAAACCTTTCTTATTCACAGTGTGTCCATTCTCTAGGTTTCCCATACATGTTATAGCTGTAGTAGTATTCCCTACAATCTGGAGAGTTGGGACCCATGGAATGGGTGCCAGGCATTATTTTTTTAAAGGGTCTGCATTTGCTCACGAATCTCACCAATCCTCTCAGTCCCATGTGTCCAGCCTTATGCCACCTCCAGCTGTCGTTCTAGATAGGGTCATTCAATGTTTCATCAGAGACCCTGAGGAATTGGAAAGAATTTCGCTGTATTTTTGTTTTGTTTTAGAAATTCATTTTTATAGTGGGTTTGAGCTGATTCTCGCTGCCATCTTTATGCCAGTCTAGACACACTTGATTCCCTTACGGAGACATATCAATACATAGGTTTTAAGATTCTTACTAATCATATATATTCCTCTTCGGGAAATATGGGGTTTTGAGTCTCTTTCACTGAGGAAGGTGTAGGTCTTGTCTATTCCATAGTTGGTTTTTGGAACGGTACCTGTGCTTATATCAACCTCTGGTTTTATTCATCACCCCACATTTCCTTCCCCCTTAAGCAGGCATAAGAGTGTTTTCTAAATGTGAGACTCTCTTCTCTTTCCTAACACAGTTCATGTGTAGCCATGTTTACAGGATCTTCATAAGTGATATCTTATGATACGTTTCTATTTCTGTGTGACTTATTTCACTTAGAATCATCGTACCTGAACCCACTCATTTTGCTTCTACTGATCTTGTGACATTGATTTCACGGCTGAGGGATATTCCATCGTACGTAATACCACAATTTTTTGAAACATTTTTATCTTTCCTGGGATACTTAAGGTGTACCCAAGTTGAGGTTCTTGTAAGCATTGCAGCCCTAAATTTGGGGGTGGCTCTGTCTTAATGATTTTCAGTTTTCCCAAGGTATATTCCCTAGACTGGAAGTGCCCTTGGCTCTGTAGCTCTGTTGTTTACTTGTTTTAGGGAACACAATGCACTCCTCCAGCGAGGCAGTTGTCAATTTACATCCCGCCCATCAGCATAACAATGCTCCCTGTTCTTCAGGGCCTGTCTTGCCTTTCTGGTATTTACACATTTTGTGGATGTCCATTTTGACCGGTGGGAAGTGATACTTCTTTGTAGTGCACATTTGCATTGCCCGCTTCCTTGCTTGGCCAAAAAGGGCCTATGCATTTTCTCCTGCATATATTCAGGAGAAAATGCATACGCCCTTTTTGGACAAGTGCGTCATTGTCGAAGTTGTGCCCCTCTTCCTGTGCTTTACAGGTGATTCCAACGTACCTCTTGAAATCTGTTTCCTGCTATTCTGCCTCGCATTCAATTCATCCTCGTTGCCTTCCCTCAACAGATTTTGTGATGATAGTTGTCCTTTATTACTCTGCCATTTTGTGAATTGCTGTGCCCTTGAGCTCCATTTTTCAAGTCGTTTTTTGTGCGCTGAACGCATGTCCAAAATTTTCGTTCAGGACCTATATTGGTTCCCCATGGGTGGCTGCAAATTTGGTTAATTCTTCTTCCTGCCAGGAAATTAGAGTGACATATTCCCGTCCAAATGCCTAACAGCTACTCTCTCATTGGTTCTCCCTCTTCCCTTTCATCCTCTGCCAAATTGGCAACCTGTGAGAACGAGGAGGTTAAAGGGGCTAGCTCTCCAAGTTGGGAGATTGATAGTAAAGCAGTTGGAAAGTCAAACGGGAGCACCAGGAGAGGGACTATTCATTGAGTTTTATAGACCTTTCGTATTCACAGTGTGTCCATTCTCTAGGTTTCCCGTACATGTTAGAGCTGCAGTAATATTCCCTTCAACCTGGAGAGTTGGGACCCATGGAATGTGTGCCATGCATTATTGCTTTAAAGGGTCTGCATTTTCTCACACAATCACACCGTTCCCCTCAGTCCGAGGTGTCCAGCTTTATGCCACATCCAACTGTCATTGTAGACAGGGTCATTCCACCTTTCATCAGAGACCCTGAAGGAATTGTAAAGAATTTCCCTGATTTTCTGTTTTGTTTTAGAACTTCCTTTTTATAGTGGGTTTGAGCTGATTCTCGCTGCGATGTTTATGCCAGTCTAGACACACTTGATTCCCTTATGGAGACATATCAACACATAGTTTTTAAGATTCTTACTAGTCAGATATATTCCTCTGCAAGAAATATGGGGTTTTGAGTCCCTTTCACTGAGGAAGGTATAGGTAGGTCTTGTCTATACCATAGTTGGTTTTTGGAATGGTACCTGTGCTTATATCAAACTCTGGTTTTATGCATAACCCCACCTCTCCTTCCCCGTTAAGCAGGCATAAGAGTGTTTTCTAAATGTGAGACTCTGTTCTATTTCCTAACTCAGTTCATGTGTAGCCATGTTTACAGGATCTTCATAAGTGATATCTTATGATAAGTTTCTTTTTCTGTGTGACTTATTTCACTTAGAATCATCGTACCTGAATCCACTCATTTTTCTGCTACTTGTCTTATGACATTGATTTCATAGCTGAGGGATATTCAATCATACGTATGTACCACAATTTATGGAACCATTTTTATATTTCCTGGGATATTTAAGGTGTACCCAAGTTGAGGTTGTTGTAAGCAGTGCAGCCCTAAATTTGGGGGTGGCTCTGTCTTATTGATTTTCAGTTTTCCCAAGGTATGTTCCATAGACTGGAAGTGCCCTTGGCTCTGTAGCTCTGTTGTTTACTTGTTTTACGGAACACAATGCACTCCTCCAGTGAGGCAGTTGGCAATTTACATCCCGCCCATCAGCATAACAAGGCTCACTGTTCTCCAGGGCCTGTCTTGCCTCTCTGGTATTTACACATTTTTTGGATATCCCTTTTGACCAGTGGGAAGTGACAATTCTTTGTAGTGCAGATTTGCATTGCCGGCTTGATTGCTTGGCCAGAAAGGGCGTATGCGTTTTCTCCTGCATATATTCAGGAGAATATGCATACGCCCTTTTTGGCCAAGTGCATCATTGTCGAAGTTGTTCCCCTCTTCCTGTGCTTTACAGACGATTCCAACGTACCTATTGAAATCTGTTTCCTGCTTTTCTGCCTCGCATTCAATTCCCCCTCATTTCCTTCCCTCAACAGATTTTTGGACGATAGGTTGTCCTTTAATACTCTGCCAGTTTGTGAATTGCTGTGCCCATTAGCTTCATTTTTCAACTCGTTTTTTGTGAGCTGAACGCAAGTCCACAATTTTGTTTCAGGACGTAATCTGGATCCCGGGCGGTGGCTGAGACTTTGGTTAATTCTTCTTCTTGCCGGGAAATTAGAGTGACATATGCCCGTCCAAATGCCTAACAGCTACTCTCTCATTGGTTCTCCCTCTTCCCTTTTATCCTGTGCCAAATTGGCAACCTGTGAGAACCAGGAGGGTAAAGGGGCTGTCTCTCCAAGTTGGGAGCTTGATAGTAAAGCAGTTGGAAAGTCAAACCGGAGCACCAGGAGAGGGACTATTAGTTGAGTTTTAGAAACCTTTCGTATTTACAGTGTGTCCATTCTCTAGGTTTCCAGTACATGTTACAGCTGTAGTAATATTGACTTCAACCTGGAGAGTTGGGACAAATGGAATGGGTGCCACACATTATTGCTTTAAAGGGTGTGCATTTGCTCAACCAATCTCACCAATCCTCACAGTCCCAAGTGTCCAGCCTTATGCCATATCCAGCTGTCATTGTAGATAGGGTCATTCCAGGTTTCATTAGAGCCCCTAAAGGAATTGTAAAGAATTTCCATGTTTTTTTTTGAAATTCCTTTTTATAGTTGGTTTGAGCTGATTCTCACTGCAATGATTATGCCAGTCTAGACACACTTGATTCAATTACGGAAACATATCAATACATAGGTTTTAATATTCTTAGTAGTCAGATATATTCCTCTGTGGGAAATATCGTGTTTTGAGTTCCTTTCACTGAGGAAGTTGTAGGTCTTGTATATTCCATAGTGGGTTTTTGAAATGGTACGTGTGGTTATATCAAACGCTGGTTTTCTGCAGCACCCCACCTCATATTCCCCCTTAAGCAGGCATAAGAGTGTTTTCTAAATGTGAGTCTCTGTTCGCTTTCCTAACTCTGTTCATGTGTAGCCATGTTTACAGGACCTTCATAAGTGATATCTTATGATAAGTTTCTTTATCTGTGTGACTTATTTCAGTTAGAATCATCGTACCTGAATCCACTCATTTTGCTGCTACTGGTCTTATGACATTGATTTCATGGCTGAGGGATATTCCATCATACGTAACTACCAAAATATTTTAAACCATATTTATATTTCCTGGGATATTTAAGCTGTACCCAAGTTGAGGTTCTTGTAATCAGTGCAGCCCTAAATATTGGGGTGGCTCTGTCTTATTGAATTTCTGCTTTCCCAAGGTATATTCCCAAGACTGAAAGTATCCTTGGCTCTGTAGCTCTGTTGTTTACTTGTTTTAGGGAACACAGTGCACTCCTCCAGAGAGGCAGTTGGCAATTTACATCCCGCCCATCAGCATAACAAGCCTCCCTGTTCTCCAGGGCCTGTCTTGCCTTTTTGGTTTTTACCCATTTTGTGCATGTACCTTTTGACAAGTGGGAAGTGATACTTTGTAGTGCAGATTTGCATTGCCAGCATGCTTGCTTGGCCAAAAAGGGCGTATGCGTTTTCTCCTGAATATATTCAGGAGAAAACGCATACGCCCTTTTTGGCCAAGTGCATCATTGTCGATGTTGTGCCCGTCTTCCTGTGCCTTAAATGCGATTCCAACGTACCTCTTGAAATCTGTTTCCTGCTTTTCTGCCTTGCTTTCAAGTCTGCCTCGTTGCCTTCCCTCAACAGATTTTTGGACGATAGTTGTCCTTTATTACTCTGCCTGTTTGTGAATTGTTGTGCACTGAGCTACATTATTTAACTCGTTTTTTTTTTGTGAGCTGAACGCACGTCCAATATTTTGGTTCAGGACCTATACTGGTTCCCGTTGGGTGGCTGAGGCTTTGGTTATTTCTTCATCTTCCCGCGAAGTAAGAGTGACATGTGCCCGTACAAATGTCTGACAGCTACTCTCTCACTGGTCTCCCTCTTCCCTTTCATCCTCTGCCAAATTGGCAAACTGTGCGTACCAGGAGGTTAAAGGTGCTGTCTCTCCAAGTTGGGAGATTGATAGTAAAGCAGTTGGAAAGTCAAACTAGAGCACAAGGAGAGGGACTATTCGTTGAGTTTTAGAAACCTTTCGTATTCACACTGTGTCCATTCTCTAGGGTTCCCTTACATATTATAACTGTAGTAATATGCCCTTAAACCTGGCCTGTTGGGACCGATGGAATGGGTGCCACACATTATTGCTTTAAAGGGTCTACATTTGCTCACCCAATCTCACCAATCCTCTCAGTTCCAAGTGTCCAGCCTTATGCCACATCCAGCTGTCGTTTTAGATATGGTCATTCCAGGTTTCATCAGCGACCCTGAAGGTATTGTGTAAGAATTGTTCTGTTTTTATGTTTTGTTTTGAATTTCATTTTTATATTGGGTTTGAGCTGATTCTCCCTGCCATGTTTATGACATACTAGACACACTTAGTTACCTTACGGAGACATATCAATACATAGGTTTTAAAATTCTTACTAGTCAGATATATTTCTCTGCGGGGAATAGGTATGTTGAGTTCTGTTCACTGAGGAAGGAGTAGGGCTTGTCTCTTTTGTTTTTGGATTATGGAACGGTACCTTTGCTAATATCAGTCTTTTGTTTTGTGCATCTCCCCACCTGCCTTTCCCCTTAAGCAAGCATTAGAGTGTTTTCTAAATCTGAGACTCTGTTCTCTTCCCTAAATCATTTCATATGTAGCCATGTTTACATTCCATTCATAAGTGATATCTTATGTCAGAATGCACCATGGCCCTTGTCATAATAATGCTTCATGACCCCTGTCATCACAATGATCCATGCCCTAGTTATCAAAATGCTCCATGTCCCTTGTCATCAAAATTCTCCACGTACTTGTCATCACAATGCTACATGACATTTCTCATCACAATGTTACATGCTCTTGTCATCACAATTCTCCATTCTCTTGACATTGCAATGCTCCATGCCCTTGTCATCACAATGCTCCATGCCTTTATCATCACATTGCTCCATGACCCCTGTCATCACATTGCTCCCTGACACCTGTCATCACAATGCTTCATGACCCTTGTCATTACAGTGCTCCATGATGCTCGACATCACAATTACCCAAGGTCTTCTCATCAAAATGCTCCACGGTTTTGCCATCACCATGCTCCATGCCTTGTCATCTCAAAGCTCAATGTCCCTTGTCCTCACAATTCTCCACGTCCTTGTCATTACAATGCTCCATGGCACTTCACATCACAATGTTATATGCTCTTGTCATCACAATAGTCCATGCACTTGTCATCGCAATGCTCCATGACCCCTGTCATAGGAAGCTCCATGCGCTTTTCATCAAAATGTTTCACGACCAGGACATTAAAATTCTCAATGGCCCTTGATATCACAATGCTCCATGCCCTTGTCATCACAATGCTCCTTTACTTTGTCACAACAATCCTCCATAACAATTGGCATCACAATGCTCCATGATATTGTCATCAAACTGGAACATGACATATTTCATCACAATGCTCCCTGACAAGTTTCTTCACAATAATCCATGACCTTGTCATCACAGTGCTCCATGCCCTTGTCATCACAATGTGCAATGCCCATTCTTATCACAATAATCCAAGAAACTTGTCAGACCAATGCTCCATGACACTTTTCATCACAATGCTCCATGAATGCTGTCATCAAAATGCACCATGCCCATCATCATAATGCTTCATGCTATTGTCATCACAATGAAATCAAAAAGCTCCATGACATCTGTCACCACAATGCTGCAAACCCTTGTGATCACAATGTCCCATAACACTTGTCATCACAATGCCCCATGACGCTGGTCACCACAGTTATCCATGGGCTTCTCATCACAATGCACCATGACTTTTATCAACACAATGTTCAATACCCTTGTCAACACAATGCTCTCTGACCATTGACCTCATTATGCACCGTGCACTCTTTCATGGCAAGGCTCCATGCCTATTTCATCACAATGATCCATGCCCTTTTCATCAAAATGTTCCAAGACACCTGTGATCACAATGCTCCTTGCACTTGTCATCACAAAGCTCCATGACGAATGTCATCAGAATGCTCCATGGCCTTCTCATCATAATGTTCCATGCCCTTGTTATCACAATGCTCCAAGACCCCTGTAATCAAAATGATCCCTGCGCCTTTTCATCAGAATGCTCCATGAGACTTGTCATCACAAGGTTCCATGGTCTTCACATCACAGTGCTCCAGGACCTTGTCATCACAGTGCTCCATTCCCTTGTCATCACAATGCTCCATGACCCCTGTCATCACAAAAATCCATGAATATTTTCAGCCCAATGCTCTATGAAATTCTCATCACAATGCTCCATAGCCCATATCACCACAATGCTCCATGACCACTGTCATCAAAACACTCCATGACACCTGACAACACAATGATCCGGGACACTTGTCATCACAATGCTACATTCCCTTGTCATCACAATGCTCCATGACCCCTGTCATCACAACACTCCATGAACATTTTCAGCCCAGTGCTCCATGACCCTTGTCATCACAATGATCCATGCCCTTTTCATCCCAATGCTCCATGACCCCTGTATTCACAATGCTCTGTAACGCTTGTCATCACAGTGCTCCATGACACCTGTCATCACAATGCTCCATGCCTTTGTCAGCAAAATGCTACATGACCTTGTTATTGCAATACTCTATGCACTTGTCATCACAATACTCCATTTCCTTTGTCATCACAATCCTCCATGAACCTTGGGATCACAATGCTTCCTGCCATTGTCATCACAATGCTCCATGCTCCTTGACATCAAAATGATCCATGACCTCTGTCATCACAATGCTCCAAAACCTTGTGATCACAATGTTCCATAACACTTGTCATATCAACGCTCCATGATGCCTGTCATCACAGTAATCCATGCCATTTTCATCACAATGCTCCATAACCTTTGTCATCACAATTCTCAATACACTTGTCATCACAATGCTCCCTGACACTTGTCATCAGAATGCTCCTTGAAACCTGTCACGAAAAGGCTCCATGCCTTTTTCATCTCAAAGCACCATGCCGATTTCATCACAATGGTCCAGGCCATTTTCATCAAAATCCTCCACAAGCTTGTCATCAGAATGCCCAATAACTCTTCTCATCACAATTCTCCATGCACTTGTCAGCACAATGCTCCCTGACCCTTGTCATCACAATGCTCCAAGACATTGTCATCACAATGGGCCATTCCAAATGTCATTGCAATAATCCATGAAACATATTAGACAAATGTTCCATGCCCTTGTCATCACAATGCTCCATGCCCTTGTTATCACAATGCTCCATGACCCCTGTCATCACAATGCTCCGTGACTCCCCTCATCACAATGCTTCATGACCTTTGTCATCACAATGGTCCATGCCATCGTCATCAACAGTCTCTGACCTTTTTAACCAAAATGCTCCATGAACTTTTCATCACAATGCTCTTTGACCCTTGTCATCACAATGCTCCATGTGCTTGTCAGCACAATGCTCCATGACACATGTCATCACAATGCACCATGCGCTTGTCATCACAGTGCTCCACAATCTTGTCATCACATTCTCCTTAAAATTTGTCATCACAATGTTCCATGCACTTCTCATCAAAATGCTCTCTCACCACTGATATCACAATGCTACATCACTATTTGTCACAATACTCCCTCATCCCTGTCATCACAATGCTACATGAACTTATCATCACAGTGTTCGATGACCCCTGACATCACAATGTTCCATAACACCTGTCATCAAAATGTTCCATGACACTTTTCATCAAATTGCTCCATGACCCTGTTATCACAATGCTCCCTGCCCTTCTCATCACAATGCACAACGCCCTGGCTATCAAAATGCTCCATGACTTTTTTCATCACATAGATCCATGACACTTGGCATCACAATGCTCCATGAACGCTCTCATCACATTGCTCCATGCCCGTGTCTTCACAAAGCTCCATGACACATGTCATCAGGAATGCTCCATGGCCTTCTCATCACAATGCTCCACACCCTTGCCATCAGAATGCTCCATTACAACGGACATAACAATGCACCATGACCCCTGCCATCACGATGTTCCATGGCTTAGTCATCACAAAGCTCCATGATCCTTCTCATTACAATGCTCCAGGAAACCTGTAATCACAATGCTCTATGCCCCTTTTCATCTCAATGATCCATGAACCCTGTCATCACAATGCACCATGCCCATCATCATAATGCTTCATGCTATTGTCATCACAATGAAATCAAATTCCTCCATGACCTCTGTCATAAAAATGCTCAAAACCCTTGTGATCACAATATTCCATATCACTTGTCATCACAATGCCCCATGACGCCCGTCATCACAATTATCAATGGTCTTCTCATCACAATGCTCCATGAAGTTTGTCCTCACAATGCTCAATACACTTGTCATCAAAATGCTCCCTGACACTTGTTGTCTGTATGCTCCTTGAATCCTGTCATGACAAGGCTCCAAGCCTTTTTCATCACAATAATCCATGTCCTTTTCATCACAATGCTCCAAGACACATGTAATCTCAATGCTCCATGCCCTTGTGTTCACAAAGCTCAATGTCGCAGGCCATCAGAATGCTCCTTGGTCTTCTGCTCTCATTGCTCCATGCCCTTGTCATCACAATGTTCCAAGACCCCTGTAATCACAATGCTCCATGCCCTTGTCAACAAAAACTTCATGACCCAAGTCATCAGAATGCTCCATGGCCTTCTCATCACACTGCTCCATGCCCTAATCATCACAATGCTCCAAGACCCCTGTATTCACAATGCTCCATGTCCCTTTTCATCAGAATGCTCCATGAGACGTGTCATCACAAGTCTCCATGGTCTTCTCATCACAATGCTCCAGGAACTTGTCATCACCATGCTCCATTCTCTTGTCATCACAATGCTCCATGACCCCTGTCATCACAATAATCCATGAACATTTTCAGCCCAATGCTTCACGACCTACTCATCACAATGCTCCATGGCCAATATCACAAAGCTCCATGACCACTGTCATCACAACACCCCATGACTCCTGACAACACAATGATCCGGGACTCTTGTCATCACAATGCTCCATTCCCTAGTTATCACAATGCTCCGTGACCCCTGTCATCACTACACTCCATGAACATTTTCAGCCCAGTGCTCCATGACCCTTGTCATCACAATGATCCATGCCTTTGTCATCCCAATGCTCCATTACCCCTGTATTCACAATGCTCCATGACGCTTGTCATCACAGTGCTGAATGACACCTGTCATCACAATGCTCCATGCCTTTGTCAGCAAAATGCTACATGACCTTGTTATTACAATGCTCTATGCGTTTGTCATCGCAATACTCCATATCCATTGTCATCACAATCCTCCATGAACTTTCGGATCACATTGCTTCATGCCCTTGTCATCACAATGCTCCATGCTCCTTGAAATCAAAATGATCCATGACCTTTGTCATAACAATGATCCAAACCCTTGTGATCACAATGTTCCATAACACTTGTCATCAAAACGCTCAATGATGCCTGTCATCACAAAACTCCATGCCCTTTTCATCACAATGCTCCATGACCTTTGTCATCACAATTCTCAATACACTTGTCATCACAATGCTCCCTGACACTTGTCATCAGAATGCTCCTTGAACCCTGTCACGAAAAGGCTCCATGCCTTTTTCATCACAATGTCCCATGCCGTTTTCATCACAATGCTCCATGCCATTGTCAACAAAATACTCCACAAGCTTGTCATCAGAATGCTCCATGACCCTTGTCATCACAATTCTCCATGCACTTGTCAGCACAATGCTCCCTGACACTTGTCATAACAATGTTGCAAGCCATTGTCATCACAATGATCCATGATATTTGGCATCAAAATGCTCCATGCCATTGTCATCGCAATGGGCCATTACATATGTCATCCCAATGCTCCCGGACACCTGTCTTCACAATACTGCATGACCTGGTCATCACAATGCTCCATGCCCTTGTCATCACAATGCGCCATTCCAACTGTCATCGTAATAATCCTTGAAACTTATTAGACCAATGTTCCATGCCCCTCTCATCACAATGCTCCATGCCCTTGTTATCACAATGCTCCATGACCCCGGTCATCACCATGCTCCGTGACTCCAGTCATCTCAATGCTTCATAACGTTTTTCATCATAATGGTCCATGCCCGCGTCATCACAAGGCTCTCTGACATTTTTAACCACAATGCTCCATGAACTTTTCATCACAATGCTCTTTGACACTTGTCATCACAATGCTCCATGAGCTTGTCATACAGTTCTCCACAATTTTGTCATCACAATGCTCCATAAAATTTGTCATCACAATGCTCCTTGCACATCTCATCAAAATGCTCTCTCACCACTGATATCACAATGCTACATCACTGTTTGTCACAATACTCCCTCACCCCTGTCATAACAATGTTCCATGATTCCTCTCATCACAATGCTACATGCACTTATCATCACAATGTTCGATGAACCCTGACATCACAATGTTCCATAACAACTGTCATCAAAATGTTCCATGACACTTTTCATCAAATTGCTCCCTGACCCTTGTCATCACAATGCACCAAGCCATAGTCATCACAATACTCCATTACCTTTGTCATCAGAATCCTCCATGACACTTGGCATCACAATGCTCCATGGCATTGTCATCACAATGGGCCATGACATATGTCATCACAATGCTCGATGACACCTGTCTTCACAACACTGCATGACCTGGTCATCACAATGCTCCATGCCCCTTTCATCACAATGCGCCATTCCCACTGTCATCGCAATAATTCATGAAACTTATTTGACCAATGTTCCATGCCCTTGTCATCACAATGCTCCATGCCCTTGTTATCACAATGCTCCATGACCATTGTCATCACAATGCTCCGTGACGCCACTCATAACATTGCTTCATGACCTTTGTCATCAACACGGTCCATGTCCTCATCATCAACTGTCTCTGTGACCTTTTTAACCACAAATCTCCATGAATTTTCATCACAATGCTCTTTGACCATTGTCATCAAAATGCTCTATGCCTTTCTCAGCACAATGCTCCATGACCCTTGTCATCACAATGCTCCATGCGCTTGTCAGCACAATGCTCCATGACACAGTACATCACAATGCACCATGCGCTTGTCATCACAGTGCTCCACAATTTGTCATCACAATGCTCCATGCACATCTCATGAAAATGCTCTCTCACCACTGATATCACAATGCGACATCACTGTTTGTCACAATACTCCCTCACCCATGTCATCAAAATGTTCCATGACTCCTGTCATCACAATGCTACATGCACTTATTATCATAATGTTCGATGACCCCTGACATCACAATGTTCCATAACACCTGTCATCAAAATGTTCCATGACACATTTCATCCAATTGCTCCATGACCATGTCATCACAATGCTCCCTGCCTTTCTCATCATAATGCACAACGCCCTTGCCATCAAAATGCTCCATGACCTTTGTCATCACAGAGATCCATGCCCCTTGGCATCACAATGCTCCATGTCATTGTCATCACAATGCTCCATGCACGCTCTCATCACATTGCTCCATGCCCTTGTCATCACAAAGCTCCATGACACTTGTCATCAGAATGCTCCATGGCCTTCTCATCACAATGTTCCATGCCCTTGCCATCACAATGCTCCATTACCACTGTCATAACAATGCACCATGACCCCTGCCATCACGATGTTCCATGGCCTTGTCTTCACAAGACTCCATGACCCTTCTCATCACAATGCTCCAAGAACCCTGTAATCACAATGCTCTATGCCCTTTTTCATCTCAATGATCCATGAACCCTGTCATCACTATGCACCATGCCCATCATCATAATGCTTCATGCTATTGTCATCACAATGAAATCAAGATGCTCCATGACCTCTGTCATAACAATGCTCCAAACCCTTGAGATCACAATATTCCATAAGACTTGTCATCACAATTTCACATGACGCTCGTCATCACAATTATCCATGGTCTTCTCATCACAATGCTCAATGACCTTTGTCATCACAATGCTCAATACACTTGACATCAAAATGCTCCCTGAAACTTGTTGTCTGTATGCTCCTTGAACCCTGTCATGACAAGGCTCCATGCCTATTTCATCACTATGATCCATGCCCTTTTCATCAAAATGCTCCAAGACCCATGTAATCACAATGCTCCATGCCCTTGTCATCACAAAGCTCAATGACGCATGCAATCAGAATGCTCCTTGGGCTTCTGCTCACAATGTTCCATGCCCTTGTCATCACAATGTTCCAAGACCCCTGTAATCACAATGCTCCATGCCCATTTTCATCAGTATGCTCCATGAGACTTGTCATCACATGGCTCCATGGTTTAGTCATCACAATGCTCCAGGACCTTGTCATCACAATGCTTCACGACATTGTCATGAAAATTCTCAATGGCCCTTTTCATCATAATTCTCCAAGCCCTAGTCATCACAATGCTCCTTTATATTTGTCATCACAATCCTCCATTATATTTGGCATCACAATGCTCCAGGCCATTGTCATCGCAATGGTCCATGACATATATCATCACAATGCTCCCTGACACCTGTCTTCACAATACTCCATGAACTTCTCATCACAATGCTCCATGCCCTTGTCATCACAATGCACCATGCCCACTGTCATCACAATAATCTATGAAACTTGGCAGACAAATGCTCCATGCCCCTGTCATCACAATGCTCCATGCCCTTGTCCTCACAATGCTCCATGTGCTTGTCAGCACAATGTTCAATGACACATGTCATCACAATGCACCATGCGCTTGTCATCACAGTGCTCCACCATCTTGTCATCACAATGCTCCATAGAACTTGTCATCACAATGCTCCATGCACTTCTCATCAAAATGCTCTCTCACCACTGATACCACAATGCTACATCACTATTTGTCACAGTACTCCCTCATCCCTGTCATCACAATGTTCCATGAATCCTGTCACCACAATGCTACATGCACTTATCATCACAATGTTCGATGACCCCTGACATCACAATGTTCCATAACACCTGTCATCAAAATACTCCATGACCCTTTACATCAAAATGCTCCATGACCCCTGACATCACAATGTTCAATAACTCCTGTCATTAAAATGTTCCATGACACATTTCATCCAATTGCTCCATGACCCTGTCATCACAATGCTCCCTGGCCTTCTCATCACAATGCACAACGCCCTTGCCATCAAAATGCTCCATGACCTTTGTCATCAAAAAGATCCATGACACTTGGCATCACAATGCTCCATGTCATTGTCATCACAATGCTCCATGCCCTGTCTTCACATAGCTCCATGACACATGTCATCAGAATGCTCCATGGCCTTCACATCACAATGTTCCATGCCCTTGCCATCACAATGCTCCATTACCACTGTCATAATATTGCTCCATGACCCCTGCCATCACGATATTCCATGGCCTTGTCATCACAAGGCTCCATCACCCTTCTCTTCACAATGCTCCAAGAACCCTGTAATCACAATGCTCTATGCCACTTTTTATCTCAATGATCCATGAACACTGTCATCACAATGCACCATGCACATCATCATAATGCTTCATGCTATTGTCATCACAATGAAATCAAAGTGCTCCATGACCTCTGTCATAGCAATGCTACAAACCCTTGTGAATACAATATTCCATAACACTTGTCATCACAATGCCCCATGACGCTCGTCATCACGATTATCAATGTCTTCTCATCACAATGCTCCATGACCTTTGTCATCACAATGCTCAATACACATGTCATCAAAATGCTCCCTGACACTTGTTGTCTGTATGCTCCTTGAACACAGTCATGACAAGGCTCCATGCCTTTTTCATCACAATGATCCATGCCCTTTTCATCACAATGCTCCAAGACCCATGTAATCACAATGCTCCAAGCCCTTGTCATCACAAAGCTCAATGACGCATGCCATGAGAATGCTCCTTGGTCTTCTCCTAAAAACGCTCCATGCCCTTGTCATCACAATGTGGCAAGACCCCTGTAATCACAATGCTCCATGCCCCTTTACATCAGTATGCTGCATGAGACTTGTCATCACAAGGCTCCATGGTTTTGTCATCACAATGCTCTAGGACCTTGTCATCACAATGCTTCACGACCTTGTCATGAAAATTTTCAATGGCCCTTGTCATCAAAATGCTCCAAGCCCTAGTCATCAAAATGCTCCATTATATTTGTCATCAAAATCCTCCATTACATTTGGCATCACAATGCTCGATGCCATTGTCATCGCAATGGACCATGACATAGGTCATCACAATCCTCCCTGACACCTGTCTTCACAATACTCCATGACCTTCTCATCACAATGCTCCATGACCTTGTCATCACAATGCACCATGCCCACTGTCATCACAATAATCTATGAAACTTGTCAAACGAATGCTCCATGCCACTGTCATCACAATGCTCCATGCCCTTGTCCTCACAGTGCTCCATGACCCCACTCATCACAATTATTCATAACGTTTGTGAACACAGTGGTCCATGCCCGCGTCATCACAAGGCTCTGTGACCTTTGTAACCACAATGCTCCATGAACTTTTCATCACAATTCTCTCTGACCCTTGTCATCACGATGCTCCATGTCTTTGTCAGAACAATGCTCCATGACCTTTGCCATCACAATGTGCCACACGCATTTCATCACAACGGTCCACAACCTTGTCATTGCAATGCTCCATAAACCTTTTAATCACAATGCTCCATGCACTTCTCATCAAAATGCTCTCTCACCAGAGATATCACAGTGTTCCATCACTAGTCATCACAGTACTCCCTCACCCCTGTAATCACAATGTCCCATGACGCTGTCATCACATTGCTACATCCACTTATCATCACAATGTTCCATGACCGCTGACATCACAATATTCCATAACCCCTGTCATCAAAATGCTCCATGACCCTTTTCATCCCAAAGCTCCAAGACCCCTGACATCACAATGTTCTATAAACCCTGCCATCAAAATGTTCCATTACACTTTTCATCAAATTGCTGCATGACCCGGTCATCAAAATGCTCCCTGCCCATCACATCACAATGCACCATGCCCTTGTCATCAAAATGCTCCATGACTTGTCATCACAAAGCTCCATGACCCTTGACATCACAGTGCTCCATGTCATTGTCATCACAATGCTCCATGAACACTCTCATTACATTGCTCAATGCCCTTGTCATCACAAAGCTCCATGACACTTGTCATCACAATGCTCGATGCCCTTCTCATCACAATGCTCCATGCCCTTGTCATTACAATCCTGCATGACCCATGAATCATAGTGTTCCGTACCCTTGTCATCACAATGCTCCATGCCCACTCTCATCACAATCATCCATGAAACATTTCAGACCAATGTTCCATGTCCTTCTCATCACAATGCTCCATTAACTCTGTCATAACAATGCACCATGACCCCTGCCATCACAATGATCCACGGCCTAGTCTTCACAAGGCTCCATGACACTTGTCATCACAATGCTGAAGGCCCCTGTAATCACAATGCTCCATACCCTTGTCATCACAAAGCTCCATGACGCATGTCATCAGAATGTTCCATGGCCTTCTCATCACAATGCTCCATGCCCTTGTCATCACAATGCTCCAAGACCCCTGTAAACACAATGCTCAATGCTCCTTTTCATCTCAATGCTCCATAAACCCTGTCATCACAATGCACCATGCCCATCATCATAATGCTTCAGGCTATTGTCATCACAATGAAATCAATATTCTCCATGACCTCTTTCACCATAATGCTACAAACCCTTGTGATCACAATGTTCCATAACACTTATCATCACAACACCCCATGACGATCATCATCACAATTATCCATGGCCTTCTCATCACAATGTTCCATGATCCTTGTCATCACAATGCTCAAAACAATTGTCATCACAATGCTCCCTGACACTTGTCGTCAGTATGCTCCTTGAACCCTGTCATGACAAGGCTCCATGCCTTTTTCATCACAATAATCCATGCCCTTTTCATCACAATGCTCCAAGATCCCTCTAATCACAATGCTCCCTGCCCTTGTCATCAAAAACTCCATGACGCATGTCATCAGAATGCTTCATGTATTTCTCATCACAATGCTCCCTGTCATTGTCATCACAATGCTCCATGAACGCTCTCATCACATTGCTCCATGCACTTATCTTCACAAAGATCCATGACACATGTCATCAGAATGCTCCATGGCCTTCTCATCACAATTTTCCATGCCCTTGCCATCACAATGCTCCATTACCACTGTCATTACAATGCACCATGACCCCTGCCATCACGATGTTCCATGGCCTTGTCTTCACAAGGCTCCATGACCCTTCTCATCACAATGCTCCAAGAACCCTGTAATCACAATGCTCTATGCCCTTTTTCATCTCAATTATCCGTGAACCCTGTCATCACTATGCACCATGTCCATCATCATAATGCTTCATGCTATTGTCATCACAATGAAATCAAGATGCTCCATGACCTCTGTCATAACAATGCTCCAAACCCTTGAGATCACAATATTCCATAAGACTTGTCATCACAATTTCACATGACGCTCGTCATCACAATTATCCATGGTCTTCTCATCACAATGCTCCATGACCTTTGTCATCATAATGCTCAATACACTTGTCATCACAATGCTCCCTGACACTTGTCATCAGAATGCTCCTTGAACCCTGTCACGAAAAGGCTCCATGCCTTTTTCATCACAATGTCCCATGTCGTTTTCATCACAATGCTCCATGCCTTTGTCAACAAAATACTCCACAAGCTTGTCATCAGAATGCTCGATGACCCTTGTCATCACAATTCTCCATGCACTTGTCAGCACAATGCTCCCTGACACTTGTCATAACAATGTTGCAAGCCACTGTCATCACATTGATCCATGACATTTGGCATCACAATGCTCCATGCCATTGTCATCGCAATGGGCCATTACATATGTCATCACAGTGCTCCCGGACACCTGTCTTCACAATACTGCATGACCTGGTCATCACAATGCTCCATGCCCTTGTCATCACAATGCGCCATTCCAACTGTCATCGTAATAATCCATGAAACTTATTAGACCAATGTTCCATGCCCCTCTCATCACAATGCTCCATGCCCTTGTTATCACAATGCTCCATGACCCCGGTCATCACCATGCTCCGTGACTCCAGTCATCTGAATGCTTCATAACGTTTGTCATCATAATGGTCCATGCCCGCGTCATCACAAGGCTCTCTGACATTTTTAACCACAATGCTCCATGAACTTTTCATCACAATGCTCTTTGACCCTTGTCATCACTATGATCCATGCGCTTGTCATACAGTGCTCCACAAATTTGTCATCACAATGCTCCATAAAATTTGTCATCAAAATGCTCCTTGCACATCTCATCAAAATGCTCTCTCACCACTGATATCACAATGCTACATCACTATTTGTCACAATACTCCCTCACCCCTCTCATCACAATGTTCCATGATTCCTCTCATCACAATGCTACATGCACTTATCATCACAATGTTCGATGACCCCTGACATCACAATGTTCCATGACAACTGTCATCAAAATGTTCCATGACACTTTTCATCAAATTGCTCCATGACCCTGTCATCACAATGCTCCCTGCCTTTCTCATCACAATGCACAACGCCCTTGCTATCAAAATGCTCCATGACATTTTTCATCAAAAATATCCATGACCCTTGGCATCACAATACTCCATGTCATTGTCATCAAAATGGTCCATGAACGCTCTCATCACATTGCTCCATGCCCTTGTCTTCACAAAGCTCCATGACACATGTCATCACAATGCTCCATGGCTTTCTCATCACAATGCTCCACGACCTTGCCATCACAATGCTCCATTACCACTTTCATAACAATGCTCCATGACCCCTGCCATCACGATGTTCCATGGCCTTGTCATCACAAAGCTCCATGACCCTTCTCATCACAATGCTCCAGGAAACCTGTAATCACAATGCTCTATGCCCCTTTTCGTCTCAATGATCCATGAACACTATCATCACAATGCACCTTGCCCATCATCATAATGCTTCATGTTATTGTCATCACAATGAAATCAAAATGCTCCAAGACCTCTGCCATAACAATGCTCCAAACCCTTGTGATCACAATATTCCATATCACTTGTCATCACAATGCCCCATGACGCTCGTCATCAAAATTATCAATGGTCTTCTCATCACAATGCTCCATGACCTTTGTCATCACCATGCTCAATACAATTGTCATCAAAATGCTCCCTGACACTTGTTGTCTGTATGCTCCTTGAATCCTGTCATGACAAGGCTCCATGCTTTTTTCATCTCAATGTTCCTTGCACTTTTCATCACAACGCTCCAAGACCCATGTAATCACAGTGTTCCATGCCCTTGTCATCACAAAGCACAATGACGCATGCCATCAGAATGCTCCTTGGTCTTCTCCTCACAATGCTCCATGCCCTTGTCATCACAATGTTCCAAGACCCCTGTAATCACAATACTCCATGCCCCTTTTCATCAGTATGCTCCAAGAGACTTTTCATCACAAGGCTCCATGGTTTTGTCATCACAATGCTCCAGGAAGTTTTCATCACAATGCTTCACGATCTTGTCATGAAAATTTTCAATGGCCCTTATCATCATAATGCTCCAAGCCTTAACCATCACAATGCTCCATTATATTCGTCATCACAATCCTCCATTACATTTGGCATCACAGTGCTCCATGCCATTGTCATCACAGTGGACTATGACATATGTCATCAAAATGCTCCCTGACACCTGTCTTCACAATACTCCATGACCTTCTCATCACAATGCTCCATGCCCTTGTCATCACAATGCACCATGCCCACTGTCATCACAATAATCTATGAAACTTGTCAGACCAATGCTCCATTCCCCTGTCAACACAATGCTCCATGCCCTTGTCATCACAATGTTCAATGACCCCTGTCATCACAATGCTCCGTGACTCCAGTCATCTCAATGCTTCATAACGTTTGTCATCAAAATGGTCCATGCCCACGTCATCACAAGGCTCTGTGACCTTTGTAACCACAATGCTCCATGAACATTTCATCACAATTCTCCGTGACCATTGTCATGACAATGCTCCATGCGTTTTTCAGAACAATTCTCCATGACCCTTGTCATCACAATGTGCCATGCACTTTTCATCACAATGATCCACAACCTTGTCATCGCTATGCTCCATAAACCTTGTAATCACAATGCTCCATGCACTTCTCATCCAAATGCTCTCTCACATGAGATATCACAATGTTCCATCACTAGTCATCACAATACGCCCTCACCCCTGTAATCACAATGTTCCATGACACTGTCATCACAATGCTACATCCCTTTATCATCACAATGTACCATGACCCCTGACATCACAATGTTCCATAACCCCTGTCATCAAAATGCTCCATGACACTTTTCATCCCAAAGCTCCAAGACCCCTGACATCACAATGTTCTATAACCACTGCCATCAAAATATTCCATTACACTTTTTATCAAATTGCTGCATGACCTGGTCATCAAAATGCTCCCTGCCCTTCTCATCACAATGCACCAGGCCCTTGTCATCAAAATGCTCCATGACTTGTCATCACAAAGCTCCATGACCCTTGTCATCACAATGCTCCATGACATTGTCCTCACCATGCTCCATGAACCCTCTCATCACATTGCTCCATGCACTTGCCATCACAAAGCTCCATGACACTTGTCATCACAATGCTCGATGCCCTTCTCATCACAATGTTCCATGCCCTTTTCATTACAGTCCTGCATGACACATGTATCACAGTGTTCCGTGCACTTGTCATCACAATGCTCCATGCCCACTCTCCTCACAATAATCCATGAAACATTTCAGACCAATATTCCATACCCTTCTCATCACAATGCTCCATTACCCCTGTCATAACAATGCACCATGACCACCGCCATCACAATTTTCCACGGCCTAGTCATCACAAGGTTCCACGACACTTGTCATCACAATGCTCAACACCCCTGAAATCACATTGCTCCATTCCCTTGTCATCACATAGCTCCATGACGCATGTCATCAGAATGTTCCATGATCTTCTCATGACAATGCTCCATGCCCTTGTCATCACAATGCTCCAGGACCCTTGTAATCCCAATACTCCTTGCCGCTTTTCCTCTCAGTGCTCCATAAAACCTGTCATCACAATGCACCATGCCCATCATCATAATGCTTCAGGCTATTGTCATCACAGTGAAATCAATATTCTGCATGACCTCTGTCATCATAATGCTCCAAACCCTTGTGATCACAATGTTGCATAAAACTTATCATCAAAACACCCCATGACGCTCATCATCACAATTATCCATGGTCTTCTTATCACAATGCTCCATTATATTTGTCATCACAATGCTCAATACTCTTGTCATCACAATGCTCCCTGACACTTGTCATCAGTATGCTCCTTGAACCCTATCATGACAAGGATCCATGCCGTTTTCATCAAAATGATCCATGACCTTTTCTTCACAAAGCTCCAAGATCCCTGTAATCACAATGCTCCATGCCCTTGTCATCACAAAACTCCATGACGCATGTCATCAGAATGCTCCATGGCCTTCTCATCACAATGCTCCATGCCCTAGTCATCACAGTGCTCCAAGACTCTTGTAATCACAATGCTCCATGACAATTTTCATCAGAATGCTCCATGAGACTTGTCATCACAAGTCTCCATGGACTTCTCATCACAATGCTCCAGGGCCTTGTCATCACCATGCTCCATTCCCTTGTCATCACAATGCTCCATGACCCCTTTCATCACAATAATCTATGGATATTTTCAGCCCAATGCTCCATGACACTTGTCATCACAATGATCCATGCTCTTGTCATCCCAATGCTCCATGACCCATGTATTCACAATGCTACGTTACGCTTGTCATCACAGTGTTCCATGACACCTGTCATCACAATGCTCCATGCCTTTGTCAGCAAAATGCTACATGACCTTGTCATTACAATGCTCTATGTGCTTGTCATCACAATACTCCATTACCATTGTCATCAAAACCCTCCATGAACTTTGGGATCACATTGCTTCCTGCCCTTGCCATCACAATGCTCCATGCTCCTAGAAATCAAAATGATCCATGACCTCTGTCATCACAATGCTCCAAACCCTTGTGATCACAATGTTCCATAGCCCTTGTCATCACAACGCTCCATGATGCCTGTCATCACAATACTCCATGCCCATTTCATCACAATGCTCCATAACCTTTGTCATCACAATTCTCAATACACTTGTCACCACAATGCTCCCTGACACTTGTCGTCAGAATGCTCCTTGAACACTGTCACGAAAAGGCTCCATGCATTTTTCATCACAATGCCCCATGCCGTTTTCATCACAATGCTCCATGCCATTGTCATCAAAATACTCCACAAGCTTGTCATCAGAATGCTCCATGACCCTTGTCATCACAATTCTCCATGCACTTTTCAGCACAATGCTCCCTGACCCTTGTCATCATAATGTTGCAAGCAATTGTCATCACAATGATCCATGACATTTGGCATCACAATGCTCCATGCCATTGTCATCACAATGGGCCAATACATATGTCATCACAATGCTCCCTGACACTTGTCTTCACAAAACTGCAACACCTGGTCATCACAATGCTCCATGCACTTGTTATCACAATGTTCCATGACCCCTATCATCACAATGCTCCGTGACTCCAGTCATCACAATGCTTCATGACCTTTTTCATCACAATGGTCCATGCGCTCATCATCAACAGTCTCTGTGACTTTTTAACCACAATTCTCCATTAACTTTTCATCACAATGCTCTTGGACCCTTGTCATCTCAATGCTCTATGCCTTTCTCAGCACAATGCACCTTGACGCATGTCACAACAATGCTCCATTGCATTCTCATCACAACGCTCTTTGCCCTTGTCATCACAGTGCTCCATTACCCCTGTCATAACAATGCTCCATGACCCCTGCCATCACGATGTTCCATGGCCTTTTCATCACAAAGCTCCATGACCCATCTCATCACAATGCTCAAAGAACCCTGTAATCACAATGCTCTATGCCCCTTTTCATCTCAATGATCCATGAACCCTGTCATCACAATGCACCATGCCCATCATCATAATGCTTCATGCTATTGTCATCACAATGAAATCAAAATGCTCCATGACATCTGTCATAACAATGCTCCAAACCCTTGTGATCACAATATTACATATCACTTGTCATCACAATGCCCCATGATGCTCGTCATCACAATTATCAATGGTCTTCTCATCACAATGCTCCATGACCTTTGTACTCACAATGCTCAATACACTTGTCATTAACATGCTCCCTGACACTTGTTGTCTGTATGCACCTTGAATCCTGTCATGACAAGGATCCATGCCTTTTTCATCACAATAATCCATGTCCTTTTCATCACAATGCTCCAAGACACATGTAATCTCAATGCTCCATGCCCTTGTCATCACAAAGCTCAATGACGCAGGCCATCAGAATGCTCCTTGGTCTTCTCCTCACAATGCTTCATGCCCTTGTCATCACAGTGTTCCAAGACCCCTGTAATCACAATGCTCCATGCCCTTGTCATCAAAAAACTCCATGACGCATGTCATCAGAGACTCTATGGCCTTCTCATCACAATGCTCCATGCCCTAGTCATCACAATGCTCCAAGAACCCTGTAATGACAATGCTCTATGCCCCTTTTCATCAGAATGCTCCATGAGAACTGTCATCACAAGTCTCCATGGTCTTCTCATCACAATGCTCCAGGACCTTGTCATCACCATGCTCCTTTCCCTTGTCATCACAATGCTCCATGACCCCTGTCATCACAATAATCCATGAACATTTTCAGCCCAATGCTCCACGACCTACTCATCACAATGCTCCATGGCCGATATCATCACAATGTTCCATGACCACTGTCATCACAAGACTCCATGACACCTGACAACACAATGATCCGGGACTCTTGTCAACACAATGCTCCATTCCCTAGTCATCACAATGCTCCATGACCCCTGTCATCACAACACTCCATGAACATTTTCAGCCCAGTGCTCCATGACACTTGTCATCACAATGATCCATGCCCTTGTCATCCCAATGCTCCATGACCTCTGTATTCACAATGCTCCGTGACGCTTGTCATCACAGTGCTCCATGACACATGTCATCACAATGATCCATGCCTTTGTCAGCAAAATGCTACTTGACCTTGTCATTACAATGCTCTATGCGCTTGTCATCACAATACTCCATTTCCATTGTCATCACAATCTTCCATTAAACTTGGGATCCCATTGTTTCATGCCCTTGTCATCACAATGCTCCATGCTCCTTGAAATCAAAATGATCCATGACCTCTCTCATCACAATGCTCCAAACCCTAGTGATCACACTGTTCCATAACACTTGTCATCACAACGCTTCATGATGCCTGTCATCACAATAATCCATGCCCTTATCATCACAATGCTACATGACCTTTGTCATCACAATTCTTAATACACATGTCCTCACAATGCTCCCTGACACTTTTCATCAGAATGCTCCTTGAACCCTGTCACGAAAAGGCTCCATGCCTTTTTCATCACAATGCCCCATGCCGTTTTCATCAAAATGCTCCATGCCATTGTCATCAAAATACTACACAAGCTTGTCATCAGAGTGCTCCATGACACTTGTCATCACAATTCTCCATGCACTTGTCAGCACAATGCTCCCTGGCCCTTGTCATCACAATGCTCCAATTATTGTCATCACAGTGCACCATTACCTTTGTCTTCAGAATCCTCCATGACACTTGGCATCACAATGATCCATGCCATTGTCATCAAAATGGGCCATTACGTATGTCATCACAATGCTCCCTGACACCTTTCTTCACAATACTGCATGACCTGGTCATCACAATGCTCCATGCCCTTGTCATCACAATGCACCATTCCAAATGTCATCGCAATAATCCATGAAACTTATTAGACCAATGTGCCATGCCCTTGTCATCACAATGCTCCATGCCCTTGTTATCACAATGCTCCATGACACCTGTCATCATCATGCTCCGTGACTCCAGTCATCACAGTGGTTCATAACCTTTGTCATCACAATGGTCCATGCCCTCGTCATCAACAGTCACTGTGACCATTTTAACCACAAAGCTCCATGAACTTTTCATCACAATGCTCTTTGACCCTTGTCATCACAGTGCTCTATGTGCTTGTCAGCACAATGCTCCATGACACATGTCATCACAATGCACCATGCGCTTGTAATCACAGTGCTCCACAATCTTGTCATCACATTCTCCTTAAAATTTGTCATCACAATGCTCCATGCACTTCTCATCAAAATGCTCTCTCACCACTGATATCACAATGCTACCTCACTATTTGTCACAATACTCCCTCACCCCTGTCATCACAATGTTCCATGACTCCAGTCATCACAATGCTACATGCACTTATCATCACAATGTTCGATGACCCCTGACATCACAATGTTCCATAACACCTGTCATCAAAATGTTCCATGACACTTTTCATCAAATTACTCCATGACCCTGTCATCACAATGCTCCCTGCCCTTCTCATCACAATGCACAACGCCCTTGCTATCAAAATGCTCCATGACTTTTTTCATCACACAGATCCATGACTTTTGGCATCACAGTGCTCCATGTCATTGTCATCACAATGCCCCATGAACGCTCTCATCACATTGCTCCATGCCCTTGTCTTCACAAATCTCCATGACACATGTCATCAGAATGCTCCATGGCCTCCTCATCACAATGCTTCACGCCCTTGCCGTCAGAATGCTCCATTACACCTAACATAACAATGCTCCATTACCACTGCCATCACGATGTTCCATGGCCTTGTCATCACAAAGCTCCATGACCCTTCTCATCACAATGCTCCAAGAACCCTGTAATCACAATGTTCTATGCCCCTTTGCATCTCAATGAACCATGAGCCCTGTCATCACAATGCACCATGCCCATCATCATAATGCTTCATGCTATTGTCATCACAATGAAATCCAAAAGCTCCATGACCTCTGTCATAACAATGCTCCAAACCCTTGTGATCACAATATTCCATAACACTTGTCATCACAATGCCCCATGACGCTCGTCATCACAGTTATCAATGGTCTTCTCATCACAATGCTCCATGAATTTTGTCCTCACAATGCTCAATACACTTGTCATCAAAATGCTCCCTGACACTTGTTGTCTGTATGCTCCTTGAATCCTGTCATGACAAGGCTCCATGCCTTTTTCATCACAATAATCCATGTCCTTTTCATCACAATGCTCCAAGACACATGTAATCTCAATGCTCCAAGCCCTTGTCATCACAAAGCTCAATGTCGCAGGCCATCAGAATGCTCCTTGGTCTTCTGCTCTCATTGCTCCATGCCCTTGTCATCACAATGTTCCAAGACCCCTGTAATCACAATGCTCCATGCCCTTGTCATCAAAAAACTCCATGACACATGTCAGCAGAATGCTCCATGGCCTTCTCAACACAATGATCCATGCCCTAGTCATCACAATGCTCCAAGACCACTGTATTCACAATGCTCCATGTCACTTTTCATCAGAATGCTCCATGAGACTTGTCATCACAAGTCTCCATGGTCTTCTCATCACAATGCTCCAGGAACTTGTCATCACCATGCTCCATTCCCTTGTCATCACAATGCTCCATGACCACTGTCATCACAATAATCCAAGAACATTTTCAGCCCAATGCTTCACGACCTACTCATCACAATGCTCCATGGCCAATATCACAAAGCTCCATGACCACTGTCATCACAACACTCCATGACTCCTGACAACACAATGATCCGGGACTCTTTTCATCACAATGCTCCATTCCCTAGTTATCACAATGCTCCATGACCCCTGTCATCACAACACTCCATGAACATTTTCAGCCCAGTGCTCCATGACACTTGTCATCAGAATGATCCATGCCTTTGTCATCCCCATGCTCCATGAACCCTGTATTCACAATGCTCCATGACGCTTGTCATCACAGTGCTCCATGACACCTGTCATCACAATGCTCCATGCCTTTGTCAGCAAAATGCTACATGACCTTGTCATTACAATGTTCTATGCGTTTGTCATCGCAATACTCCATATCCATTGTCATCAAAATCCTCCATGAAATTTGGGATCACATTGCTTCATGCCCTTGTCATCACAATGCTCCATGCTCCTTGAAATCAAAATGATCCATGACCTTTGTCATAACAATGATCCAAACCCTTGTGATCACAATGTTCCATAACACTTGTCATCAAACGCTCCGTGATGCCTGTCATCACAATACTCCATGCCCTTTTCCTCACAATGCTCCATGACCTTTGTCATCACAATTCTCAATACACTTGTCATCACCATGCTCCCTGACACTTCTCATCAGAATGCTCCTTGAACCCTGTCAAGAAAAGTCTCCATGCCTTTTTCATCACAATGTCCCATGCCGTTTTCATCACAATGCTCCATGCCATTGTCAACAAAATACTGCACAAGCTTGTCATCAGAATGCTCCATGACCCTTGTCATCACAATTCTCCATGCACTTGTCAGCACAATGCTCCCTGACACTTGTCCTAACAATGTTGCAAGCCATTGTCCTCACAATGATCCATGACATTTGGCATCACAATGCTCCATGCCATTGTCATCGCAATGGGCCATTACATATGTCATCCCAATGCTCCCGGACACCTGTCTTCACAATACTGCATGACCTGGTCATCACAATGCTCCATGCCCTTGTCATCATAATGCGCCATTCCAACTGTCATCGTAATAATCCATGAAACTTATTAGACCAATGTTCCATGCCCCTCTCATCACAATGCTCCATGCCCTTGTTATCACAATGCTCCATGACCCCAGTCATCACCATGCTCCGTGACTCCAGTCATCTCAATGCTTCATAACGTTTGTCATCATAATGGTCCATGCCCGCGTCATCACAAGGCTCTCTGACATATTTAACCACAATGCTCCATGAACTTTTCATCACAATGATCTTTGACACTTGTAATCACAATGCTCCATGCGCTTGTCATCACAGTGCTCCACAAATTTGTCATCACAATGCTCCATAAAATTTTCATCACAATGCTCCTTGCACATCTCATCAAAATGCTCTCTCACCACTGATATCACAATGCTACATCACTATTTGTCACAATACTCCCTCACCCCTGTCATCACAATGTTCCATGATTCCTCTCATCACAATGCTACATGCATTTATCATCACAATGTTCGATGACCCCTGACATCACAATGTTCCATAACAAATGTCATCAAAATGTTCCATGACACTTTTCATCAAATTGCTCCATGACCCTGTCATCACAATGCTCCCTGCCCTTCTCATCACAATGCACAACGCCCTTGCTATCAAAATGCTCCATGACTTTTTTCATCAACAATATCCATGACCCTTGGCATCACAATGCTCCATGTCATTGTCATCAAAATGGTCCATGAACACTCTCATCACATTGCTCCATGCCCTTGTCTTCACAAAGCTCCATGACGCATGTCATCACAATGCTCCATGGTCTTCTCATCACAATGCTCCACGACCTTGCCATCACAATGCTCCATTACCACTTTCATAACAATGCTCCATGACCCGTGTCATCACGATGTTCCATGGCCTTGTCATCACAAAGCTCCATGACCCTTCTCATCACAATGCTCCAAGAACCCTGTAATCACAATGCTCTATGCCCCTTTTCGTCTCAATGATCCATGAACCCTATCAGCACAATGCACCATGCCCATCATCATAATTCTTCATGCTATTGTCATCACAATGAAATCAAAATGCTCCATGACCTCTGTCATAACAATGCTCAATACACTTGTCATCAAAATGCTCCCTGACACTTTTTGTCTGTATGCTCCTTGAATCCTGTCATGACAAGGCTCCATGATTTTTTCATCTCAATGTTCCATGCACTTTTCATCACAATGCTCCAAGACCCATGAAATCACAGTGCTCCATGCCCTTGTCATCACAAAGCACAATGACGCATGCCATAAGAATGCTCCTTGGTCTTCTCCTCAAAATGCTCCATGCCCTTGTCATCACAATGTTCCAAGACCCCTGTAATCACAATACTCCATGCCCCTTTTCATCAGTATGCTCCAAGAGACTTGTCATAACAAGGCTCCATGGTTTTGTCATCACAATGCTCCAGGAATTGTTCATCACAATGCTTCACGACCTTGTCATGAAAATATTCAATGGCCCTTATCATCATAATGCTCCAAGCCGTAACCATCACAATGCTCCATTATATTTGTCATCACAATCCTCCATTAAATTTGGCATCACAGTGCTCCATGCCATTGTCATCGCAGTGGACTATGACATATGTCATCAAAATGCTCCCTGACACCTGTCTTCACAATACTCCATGACCTTCTCATCACAATGCTCCATGTCCTTGTCATCACAATGCACCATGCCCACTGTCATCACAATAATCTTTGAAACTTGTCAGACCAATGCTCCATTCCCCTGACAACACAATGCTCCATGCCCTTGTCATCACAATGTTCAATGACCCCTGTCATCACAATGCTCCGTGACTCCAGTCATCTCAATGCTTCATAACGTTTGTCATCAAAATGGACCATGCCCACGTCATCACAAGGCTCTGTGACCTTTGTAACCACAATGCTCCATGAACTTTTCATCACAATTCTCCGTGACCCTTGTCATGACAATGCTCCATGCGTTTTTCAGAACAATACTCCATGAACCTTGTCATCACAATGTGCCATGCACTTTTCATCACAATGATCCACAACCTTGTCATCGCTATGCTCCATAAACCTTGTAATCACAATGCTCCATGCACTTCTCATCCAAATGCTCTCTCACATGAGATATCACAATGTTCCATCACTAGTCATCACAATCCTCCCTCACCCATGTTATCACAATGTTCCATGACCCCTGTCATCACAATGCTACATCCCATTATCAGCACAATGTTCCATGACCCCTGACATCACAATGATCTTTAACCCCTGTCATCAAAATGCTCCATGACCCTTTTCAATCCAAAGCTCCAAGACCCCTGGCATCACAATGTTCTATAACCCCTGCCATCAAAATGTTCCATTACACTTTTCTTCAAATTGCTGCATGACCCGGTCATCAAAATCCTCCCTGCCCTTCTCATCACAATGCACCACACACTTTTCATCAAAATGCTCCATGACGTTTTTCATCACAAAGCTCCATGACCCTTGGCATCACAATGCTCCATGTCATTGTCATCACAATGCTCCATGAAACCTCTCATCACATGTCTCCATGCCATTTCATCACAAAGCTCCATGACACTTGTCATCACAATGCTCGATGCCCGTCTCATCACAATGCTCCATGCCCTTGTCATTACAATCCTCCATGACCCATGTATAACAGTGTTCCGTGCCCTTGTCATCACAATGCTCCATGCCCACTCTCATCACAATAATCCATGAAACTTTTCAGACAAATGCTCAATGCCCTTCTCATCACAATGCTCCATTACCTCTGTCATAACAATGCTCCATGACCCGTGCCATCACAATGTTCCATGGCCTTGTCATCACAAGGCTCCATGACCCTTGTCATCACAATGCTCCAAGACCCCTCTAATCAAAATTCTCCATGCCCCTGTCTTCACAAATCTCCATGACACATGCCATCAGAATATTCCATGGCCTTCTCATCACAATGCTCCATGCCCTTGTCATGACGATGCTGCAAGACCCCTGTAATCACAATGCTCCATGCCCCTTTTCATCTCAATGCTCCATGAACCTTGTAATCAAAATGCACCATGCCCATCATCATAATGCTTCAGGCTCTTGTCATCACAATGAAATCAAATTTCTCCATGACCACTGTCATCATAATGCTCCAAACCCTTGTGATCACAATGTTCCTTAACACTTATCATCACAACACCCTATGACGCTCATCATCACAATTATCCGTGGTCCTCTCATCACAAGGCTCCATGATCTTTGTCATCACAATTCTCAATACACTTGTCATCACAATGCTCCCTGACACTTGTCGTCAGTATGCTCCTTGAATCCTGTAATGAAATGGCTCCATGCCTTTTCATCACAATGAACCATGCCCTTTTCATCACAATGCTCCAAGACCCCTGTAATCACAATGCTCCATGCCCTTGTCATCACAAAGCTCCATGACGCATGTTATCAGAATGCTCCATGGCCTCCTCCTCACAATGTTCCATGCACTTGTCATCACAATGCTCCATTCCCTAATCATCAAAATGCTCCATGACCCCTGTCATCACAGTACTCCATGAACATTTTCAGCCCAATGATCCATGACCCTTGTCATCACAATCATCCATGCCCTTGTCATCCCAATTCTCCATGACGCTTTTAATCACAATGCTCCAAGAACACTTAATCAAAATGCTCCATGCCCTTGTCATCACAATGCTCCCAGACCCCTGTAATCACAATGCTCCATGCCTCTTTTCATCTCAATGCTCCATGAACCCTGTCATCACAATACATCATGCCCATCATCATAATGCTTCCGGCTATTACAGCACAATAAAATCAATATTCTCCATGACCTCTGTCATCACAATGCTCCATGACCCCTGTCATCACAATACTCCATGAACATTTTCAGTCCAATGCTCCATGACACTTGTCTGCACAATGATCCATGCCCTTGTCATCCCAATTCCCCATGACCCATGTATTCAAAATGCTCCGTGACGCTTCTCATCACAGTGCTCCATGACACCTGTCATCACAATGCTCCAGGCCTTTGTCAGCAAAATGGTACGTGACCTTGTCATTACAATGCTCTATGCGCTTGTCATCACAATACTCCATTACCATTGTCATCACAATCCTCCATGAACTTTAGGATCACATTGCTTCATGCCCTTGACATCAAAATGCTCCATGCTCCTTGAAATCAAAATGATCCATGGCCTCTATCATTGCAATGCTCCAAAACCTTTTGATCACAATGTTCCAAAACACTTGTCATAACAACGCTCCATGATGCCTGTCATCACAATACTCCATGCCCTTTTCATCACAATGTTCCATGAACATTGTCATCACAATTCTCAATAAACTTGTCATCACAATGCTCCCTGACACTTGTCGTCAGAATGCTCCTTGAAACCTGTCACGAAAAGGCTCCGTGCCTTTTGCATCACAAAGCCCCATTCCATTTCCTTCACAATGTTCCATGCCATTGTCTTCAAAATACTCCTCAAGCTTGTCATCCGAATGCTCCCTGACCCTTGTCATCACAATGCTCCAAGGCATTGTCATCACAATGCTCCATTACCTTTGTCATCAGAATCCCCCATGACACTTGGCATCAAAATGCTCCATGCCATTGTCATCACAATGGGCCATTACATATGTCATCACAATGCTCCCTGATAACTCTCTTCACAATACTGCATGACCTGGTCATCACAATGCTCCAAGCCATTGTCATCACAATGCTCCATTACCTTTGTGATCAGAATCCTCCATGACACTTGGCATCACAATGCTCCATGCCATTGTCATCACAATGGGCCATTACATATGTCATCACAGTGCTCCCTGACACCTCTCTTCTCAATACAGCAAGACCTGGTCATCACAATGCTCCATGCCCTTGTCATCACAATGCGCCATTCCTACTGTCATCACAATAATCCATGAAAATTATTAGACCAATGTTCCATGCCCTTGTCATCACAATGCTCCATGCCCTTGTTATCACAAAGTTCAAACACCCCTGTAATCAGAATGCTCCATGCCCCTTTTAAACAGTATGCCCCATGAGACTTGTCATCACAAGGCTCCATGGTTTTCTCATCTCAATGCTCAAGAACCTTGTCATCACAATGCTTCACGGCATTGTCATGAAAATTCTCAATGGCCCTTGTCATCATAATGCTCCAAGCCCTAGTCATTACAATGCTCCATTATATTTGTCATCACATCCTCCATTACATTTGGCATCACAATGCTCCATGCCATTGTCATCGCAATGGATCATGGCATATGTCATCACAATGCTCCCTGACACCTGTCTTCACAATACTCCATTCCCTTGTCTTCACAATGCTCCATGCCCTTGTCATCACAATGCACGATGTCCACTGTCATCACAATAATCTATGAAACTTGTCAGACCAATGCTCCATGCCCCTGTCATCACAATGCTCCATGCCCTTGTCATCACAGTGCTCCATGACCCCTTTCATCACAATTTTCCGTGACTCCAGTCATCACAATGCTTCATAACGTTTGCCATCACAACGGTCCATGCCCGCATCATCACAAGGCTCTGTGACTTTTGTAATCACAGTGCTCCATGAACTTTTCATCACAATGCTCCGTGATCCTTGTCATCACAATGCTCCATGCCTGTGTCAGTACAATGCTCCAGGACCCTTGTCATCACAATGTGCCATGCGATTTTCATCACAATGTTCCACAACCTTGTCATCGCTATGTTCCATGAACCTTGTAATCACAATGCTCCATGCACTTCTCATCCATATGTTCTCTCTCATGAGATATCTCAATGTTCCATCACTAGTCATCACAATCCTCCCTCACCCCTGTTATCACAATGCTCCATGACCCCTGTCATCACAATACTCTATGAATATATTCAGCCAAATGCTCCATGACCTTCTCATCACAATGCTTCATGACCAATATCATCACAATGCTCCATGACCACTGTCATCAGAACACTCCATGACACCTGACAACACAGTGATCCGGGACTCTTGTAATCACAATGCTCCAAGTCCCCTGTAATCAGAGTGATCCATGACCCCTCTCATCACAATAATCCATGAACATTTTCAGCCCAATGCTCCATGACACTTGTCATCACAATGATCCATGCCCTTGTCATCCCAATGCTCCATGACCCCTGTATTCACAATGCTCCGTGATGCTTTTCATCACAGTGCTCCATGACACATTTCATCACAATGCTCCATGCCTTTGTCAGCAAAATGCTACATGACATTTTCATCACAATGCTTCACGACCTTGCCATGAAAATTTTCAATGGCCCTTGTCATCATAATGCTCCAAGCCCTAGTCATCACAATGCTCCATTATATTTGTCATCACAATCCTCCATTACATTTGGCATCACAATGCTCCATGCCATTTTCATCGCAATGGACCATGAGATATGTCATCACAATGCTTCCTGACACCTGTCTTCACAATACTCCATGACCTTCTCATCACAATCATCCATGCCCTTGTCCTCACAATGCACCATGCCCACTGTCATCACAATAATCTATGAAACTTGTCAGACCAAGGCTCCATGCCCATGTCATCACAATGCTCCATGCCCTTGTCCTCACAATGCTCCATGACCCCTTTCATCAAAATGCTCCATGAACCCAGTCATCACAATGCTTCATAACGTTTGTCATCACAATGGTCCCTGCCCACGTCATCACAAGGCTCTGTGACCATTGTAACCACAATGCTCCATGAACTTTTCATCACAATTCTCTGTGACCCTTGTCATCACAATGCTCCATGTCTTTGTCAGAACAATGCTCCATGACCATTGTCATCACGATGTGCCCCGGGCAATTCATCACAACGGTCCACAACCTTGTCATTGCAATGCTCCATAAACATTGTAATCACAATGCTCCATGCACTTCTCATTAAAATGCTCTCTCACCAGTGATATCACTGTGTTCCATCACTACTCATCACAATACACCCTCAACCCTGTAATCACAATGTTCCATGACCCTGTCATCACACTGCAACATCCGCTTATCATCACAAAGTTCCATGACCCCTGACATCACAATGTTCCATAAACCCTGTCATCAAAATGCTCCATGTCCCTTTTCATCCCAAAGCTCCAAGACCCCTGACATCACAATGTTGTATAACCACAGCCATAAAAATGTTCCATTACACTTTTTTTTTTTTTTTTTTTTTTGCGGTATGCGGGCCTCTCACTGTTGTGGCCTCTCCCGTTGCGGAGCACAGGCTCCGGATGCGCAGGCCCAGCGGCCATGGCTCATGGGCCCAGCTGCTCCGCGGCATATGGGATCCTCCCAGACCGGGGCACGAACCCGTAACCCCTGCATCGGCAGGCGGACTCTCAACCACTGCACCACCAGGGAGGCCCCTCCATTACACTTTTCATCAATTTGCTGCATGACACGGTCATCAAAATGCTCCCTTCCCTTCTCATCACAATGCACCATGCACTTGTCATCAAAATGCTCCATGACTTGTCATCACAAAACTCCATGACCCTTGGCATCACAATGCTCCATGTCATTGTCATCACAATGCTCCATGAACCCTCTCATTACATTGCTCAATGCCCTTGTCATCACAAAGCTCCATGACACTTGTCATCAATATGCTCGATGCCCTTCTCATCACAATGCTCCATGCCCTTGTCATTACAATTGCGCATGACCCATGTATAATAGTGTTCCGTACCCTTGTCATCACAATGCTCCATGCCCACTCTCATCACAATAATCCATGAAACATTTCAGACCAATTTTCCATGCCATTCTCATCACAATGCTCCATTACCTCTGTCATAACAATGCACCATGACTCCTGCCACCACAATGTTCCACGGCCTAGTTATCACAAGGCTCCATGACACTTGTCATCACAATGCTGAAGGCCCCTGTAATCACAATGCTCCATGCCCTTGTCATCACAAAGCTCCATGACGCATGTCATCAGAATGTTCCATGGCCTTCTCATCACAATGCTCCATGACCTTGTCATCACAATGCTCCAAGACCCCTGTAAACACAATGTTCCATGCCCCTTGTCATCTCAATGCTCCATGAACCCTGTCATCACAATGCACCATGCCCATCATCATAATGCTTCAGGCTATTGTCATCACAATGAAATCAATATTCTCTATGACCTCTGTCATCATAATGCTCCAAACCCTTGTGATCACAATTTTGCATAACACTTATCATCAAAACACCCCATGACGCTCATCATCACAATTATCCATGGTCTTCTCATCACAATGTTCCATGATCTTTGTCATCACAATGCTCAATACACTTGTCATCACAATGATCCCTGACACTTGTCGTCAGTATGCTCCTTGAACACTGTCATGACAAGGCTGCATGCCTTTTTCATCACAATGATCCATGCCCTTTTCATAACAATGCTCCAAGACCCCTGTAATCACAATGCTCCATGCCCTTGTCATCACAAAGCTCAATGACGCATGTCATCAGAATGCTCTATGGCTTTCTCATCACCATGGTCCATGCCCTTGCCATCACAATGCTCCAATAACCCTATAATCAAAATGGTCCATGCCCCTTTTCAACAGAATGCTCCATGAGACTTCTCAACAAAAGTCTCCATGGTCTTCTCATCACAATGCACCAGGACTTTGTCATCACCATGCTCCATTCGCTTCTCATCGCAATGCTCCATGACCAATATCATCACAATTCTCCATGACCACTGTCATCACAACACTCCATGACACCTGACAACACAATGATCTGGGACTCTTGTCATCACAATGCTCCATTCCCTACCCATCACAATGCTCAATGACACTTGTCATCACAATGATCATTGCCCTTTTCATCCCAATGCGCCATAACCCCTGTATTCACAATGCTCCATGATGCTTGTCATCACAGTGCTCCATGACACCGGTCATCACAATGCTCCATGCCTTTGCAGCAAAATGCTACATGACCTTGTCATTACAATGCTGTATGTGATTGTCATCAAAATATTCCATTACCATTGTCATCACAATCCTCCAAGAACCTTGGGATCACATTGCTTCATTCCCTTGTCATCACAATGTTCCATGCTCCTTGAAATCAAAATGATCCATGACCTCTGTCATCACAATGCTCCAAACCATTGTGATCACAATGTTCCATAACACTTGTCATCACAACGCTCCATGATGCCTGTCATCGCAATACTCCATGCCCTTTTCATCACAATTCTCCATGACCTTTGCCATCACAATTCGCAATACACTTGTCATCACAATGCTCCCTGACACTTGTCGTCAGAATGCTACTTGAACCCTGTCACGAAAAGGCTCCATGCCTTTTTCATCACAAAGCCCCATGCCATTTTCATCACAATGCTCCATGCCATTGTCATCAAAATACTCCACAAGTTTGTCATCAGAATGCTCCATGACCCTTGTAATCACAAATGTCCATGCACTTGTCTGCACAATGCTCCCTGACCCTTGTCATCACAATGCTCCAAGCCATTGTCATCACAATACTCCATTACCTTTGTCATCGGAATCCTCCTTGACACTTGGCATCACAATGCTCCATGGCATTTTCATCACAATGGGCCATGACATATGTCATCACAATGCACGATGACACCTGTCTTCACAACACTGCACACCCTGGTCATCACAATGCTCCATGCCCCTTTCATCACAATGCGCCATTCCCACTGTCATCGCAATAATTCATGAAACTTATTTGACCAATGTTCCATGCCCTTGTCATCACAATGTTCCATGCCCTTGTTATCACAATGCTCCATGACCACTGTTATGACAATGCTCCGTGACGCAACTCATAGCATTGCTTCATGACCTTTGTCATCAAAATGGTCCATGTCCTCATCATCAACTGTCTCTGTGACCTTTTTAACCACAAATCTCCATGAATTATCATCACAATGATCTTTGACCCTTGTCATCAAAATGCTCTATGCCTTTCTCAGCACAATACTCCATGACCTTCTCATCACAATGCTCCATGCCCTTATCATCACAATGCACCATGCCCACTGTCATCACAATAATCTATGAAACTTGTCAGACAAATGCTCCATGCCCCTGTCATCACAATGCTCCATGCCCTTGTCCTCACAATGCTCCATGCGCTTGTCAGCACAATGCTCCATGACACATGTCATCACAATGCACCATGTGCTTGTCATCACAGTTCTCCACCATCTTGTCATCACAATGCTCCATAGGACTTGTCATCACAATGCTCCATGCACTTCTCATCAAAATGCTCTCTCACCACTGATATCACAATGCTACATCACTATTTGTCACAGTACTCCCTCATCCCTGTCATCACAATGTTCCATGACTCCTGTCACCACAATGCTACATGCATTTATCATCACAATGTTCGATGACCCCTGACATCACAATGTTCCATAACACCTGTCATCAAAATGCTCCATGACCCTTTTCATCAAAATGCTCCATGACCCCTGACATCACAATGTTCCATAACTCCTGTCATCAAAATGTTCCATGACACATTTCATCCAATAGCTCCATGACCCTGTCATCACAATGCTCCCTGGGTTTCTCATGAAAATGCACAATGCCCTTGCCATCAAAATGCTCCATGACCTTTGTCATCACAAAAATCCATGACCCTTGGCATCACAATGCTCCATGTCATTGTCATCACAATGCTCCATGAATGCTCTCATCACATGGCTCCATGCCCTTGTCATCACAAAGCTCCATGACACATGTCATCAGAATGCTCCATGGCCTTCTCATCACAATGCTCCATGCCCTTGTCATCACAATGCACCATGCCCACTGTCATCACAATAATCTATGAAACTTGTCAGACCAATGCTCCGTGCCCCTGTCATCACAATGCTCCATGCCCTTGTCCTCACAATGCTCCATGACACCTGTCATCACAATGCTCCATGACCCCAGTCATCACAATGCTTCATAACGTTTGTCATCACAATGGTCCATGCCCACGTCATCACAAGGCTCTGTGACCTTTGTAACCACAATGATCCATGAACTTCTCATCACACATCTCTGTGACACTTGTCATCACAATTCTCCATGTCATTGGCAGAACAATGCTGCATGACCATTGTCATCACAATGTGCCACGCGCATTTCATCAAAACGGTCCACAACCTTGTCATTGCAATGCTCCATAAACCTTTTACTCACAATGCTCTATGCACTTCTCATCAAAATGTTCTCTCACCAGAGATATCACAGTGTTCCATCGCTAGTCATCACAAAACTCCCTCACCCCTGTAATCACAATGTTCCATGACACTGTCATCACACTGCTACATCCCCTTATCATCACAATGTTCCATGACCCCTGACATCACAATGTTCCATAACCCCTGTCATCAAAATGCTCCATGACCCTTTTCATCCCAAAGCTCCAAGACCACTGACATCACAATGTTCTATTACCCCTGCCATCAAAATGTTCCATTATACTTTTCATCAAATAGCTGCATGACCCGGTCATCAGAATTCTCCCTGCCCTTCTCATCACAATGAGGCATGCCCTTGTCATCAAAATGCTCCATGACTTGTCATCACAAAGCTCCATGACCCTTGGCATCACAATGCTCCATGTCATTGTCATCATAATGCTCCATGAACCCTCTCATAACATTGCTCAATGCCCTTGTCATCACAAAGCTCCATGGTTTTCTCATCACAATGCTTCACGACCTTGTCATGAAAATTCTCAATGGCCCTTGTCATCATAATGCTCCAAGCCCTAGTCATCACAATACTCCATTATATTTGTCATCACAATCCTCCATTACATTTGGCATCACAATAAACCCTGCCAGTGTCATCGCAATGGACCATGACATATGTCATCACAATGCTCCCTGACACCTGTCTTCACAATACTCCATGACCTTCTCTTCACAATGCTCAATGCCATTGTCATCACAATGCACTATGTCCAATGTCATCACAATAAACGATGAAAATTGTCAGACCAATGCTCCATGCCCCTGTCATAACAATGCTCCATGTCCCTGTAATCACAATGCTCCATGACCTTGTCATCACAATGCTCCATGACTTGTCATCACAATGTTCCATGATCTTTGTCATCACAATGCTCAGTACACTTGTCATCACAATGATCCCTGACACTTGTCGTCAGTATGCTCCTTGAACACTGTCATGACAAGGCTGCATGCCTTTTTCATCAGAATGTTCCATGCCCTTTTCATAACAATGCTCCAAGACCCCTGTAATCACAATGCTCCATGCCCTTCTCATCACAAAGCTCCATGACGCATGTCATCAGAATGCTCCATGGCCTTCCCATCACCATGATCCATGCCCTTGTCATCACAATGCTCCAAGACCCCTGTAATCACAATGCTCCATGCCCCTTTTCAACAGAATGCTCCATGAGACTTCTCCTCAGAAGTCTCCATGGTCTTCTCATCACAATGCTCCAGGACTTTGTCATCACCATGCTCAATTCCCTTGTCATCGCAATGCTCCATGACCAATATCATCACAATTCTCCATGACCACTGTCATCACAACACTCCATGACACCTGACAACACAATGATCCGGGACTCTTGTCATCACAATGCTCCATTCCCTAGTCATCCCAATGCTCCATGACACTTGTCATCAAAATGATCCATGCCCTTGTCATCCCAATGCTCCATAACCTCTGTATTCACAATGTTCCATGACGCATGTCATCACAATGCTCCATGCCTTTGTCAGCAAAATGCTACATGATCTTGTCATTACAATGATCTATGCGCTTGTCATCACAATACTCCATTACCATTGTCATCACAATCCTCCATGAACTTTGGGATCACATTGCTTCATTCTCTTGTCATCACAATGCTCCATGCTCCTTGAAATCAAAATGATCCATGACCTCTGTCATCACAATGCTCCAAGCCCTTGTGATCACAATTTTCCATAACACTTGTCATGACAACGCTCCATGATGCTTATCATCACAATACTCCATGCCCTTTTCATCACAATGCTCCATGACCTTTGTCATCACAATTCTCAATACATTTGTCATCACAGTGCTCCCTGACACTTGTCGTCAGAATGCTCCTTGAACCCTGTCATGAAAAGGCTCCATGCCTTTTCATCACAATGCCCCATGCCGTTTACATCACAATGCTCCATGCCATTGTCATCAAAATACTCCACAAGCTTGTCATCAGAATGTTTCATGACACTTGTCATAACAATTCTCCATGCACTTGTCAGCACAATGCTCTCTGACCCTTGTCATCACAATGATCCCAGCCATTGTCGTCACAATGCTCCATTACATTTGTCATCAGAATCCTCCATGACACTTGGGATCACAATGCTCCATGCCATTTTCATCACAATGGGCCATTACATATGTCATCACAATGCTCCCTGACGACTGTCTTCACAATACTGCATGACGTGAACATCACAATGCTCCATGCCCTTGTTATCACAATGCTCCATGACCCCTGTCATCACAATGCTCCGTGACTCCAGTCATCACAATGCTCCATGACCTTTGTCATCACAATGGTCCATGCCTTCATCATCAACAGTCTCTGTGACCTTTTTAACCACAATGCTCCTTGAACATTTGATCACAATGCTCTTTGACCCTTGTCATCATAATTATCTATGCCTTTATCAGCACAATCCTCCATGACCCTTGTCATCACAATGCTCCATGCACTTGTCAGCACAATGCTCCATGACATATGTCATCACAATGCACCATGCGCTTGTCATCACAGTGCTCCACCATCTTGTCATCACAGTGCTCCATAAAACTTGTCATCACAATGCTCCATGCACTTCTCATCAAAATGCTCTCTCACCACTGATATCACAATGCTACATAATTATTTGTCACAGTACTCCCTCATCCCTGTCATCACAATGTTCCATGACTCCTGTCACCACAATGCTACATGCACTTATCATCACAATGTTCGATGACCCCTGACATCACAATGTTCCATAACACCTGTCATCAAAATGCTCCATGACCCTTTTCATCAAAATGCTCCAAGACCCCTGACATCACAATGTTCCATAACTCCTGTCATCACAATGTTCCATGACACATTTCATCCAATTGCTCCATGACCCTGTCATCACAATGCTCCCTGGGCTTCTCATCACAATGCACAACGCCCTTGCCATCAAAATGCTCCATGACCTTTGTCATCACAAAGATCCATGACACTTGGCATCACAATGCTCCATGTCATTGTCATCACAATGCTCCATGAACGCTCTCATCACAGGGCTCCATGCCCTTGTCATCACAAAGCTCCATGACACATGTCATCAGAATGTTCCATGGCCTTCTCATCACAATGTTCCACGCCCTTGCCATCACAATGCTCCATTACCACTGTCATAACATTGCTCCATGACCGCTGCCATCACGATATTCCATGGCCTTGTCATCACAACGCTCCATCACCCTTCTCTTCGCAATGCTCCAAGAACCCTGTAATCTCAATGCTCTATGCCCCTTTTCATTTCAATGATCCATGAACCCTGTCATCACAATGAACCATGCACATCATCATAATGCTTCATGCTATTGTCATCACAGTGAAATCAAAATGCTCCATGACCTCTGTCATAGCAATGCTACAAAACCTTGTGAATACAATATTCCATAACACTTGTCATCACAATGCCCCATGACGCTCGTCATCACGATTATCCATGGTCTTCTCATCACAATGCTCCATGACCTTTCTCATCACAATGCTCAATACACTTGTCATCAAAATGCTTCCTGACACTTGTTGTCTGTATGCTCCTTGAACACTGTCATGACAAGGCTCCATGCCTTTTTCATCACAATGATTCATGCCCTTTTCATCACAATGATCCAAGACCCATGTAATCACAATGCTCCACGCCCTTGTCATCACAAATCTCAATGACACATGCCATGAGGATGCTGCTTGGTCTTCTCCTCAAAATGCTCCATACTCTTGTCATCACAAAGTTCCAAGATCCCTGTAATCACAATGCTCCAAGACCCTTTCCATCAGTATGCTCCATGAGACTTGTCATCACAAGGCTCCATGGTTTTGTCATCACAATGCTCCAGGACCTTGTCATCACAATGCTCCATGACCCCACTCATCACAATGATTCATAACGTTTGTCATCACATTGGTCCATGCCCGCGTCATCACAAGGCTCTGTGACCTTTGTAACCACAATGCTCCATGAACTTTTCATCACAATTCTCTGTGACCCTTGTCATCAAAATGCTCCATGTCTTTGTGAGAACAATGCTCCATGACCATTGTCATCACAATGTGCCACACACATTTCATCACAACGGTCCACAACATTGTCATTGCAATGCTCCATAAATATTTTAATCACAATGCTCCATGCACTTCTCATCAAAATGCTCTCTCACCAGAGATATCACAGTGTTCCATCACTAGTCATCAAAATACTCCCTCACCCCTGTAATCACAATGTTCCATGACACGGTCATCACAGTGCTACATCCCCTTATCATCACAATGTTCCATGACCACTGACATCACAATATTCCATAACCCGTGTCATCAAAATGCTCCATGACCCTTTTCATCCCAAAGCTCCAAGACCCCTGACATCACAATGTTCTATAAACCCTGCCATTAAAATGTTCCATTACACTTTTCATCAAATTGCTGCATGACCCGGTCATCAAAACGCTCCCTGCCCTTCACATCACAATGCACCATGCCCTTGTCATCAAAATGCTCCATGACTTGTCATCACAAATCTCCATGACACTTGACATCACAGTGCTCCATGTCATTGTCATCACAATGCTCCATGAACCCTCTCATTACATTGCTCAATGCCCTTGTCATCACAAAGTTCCATGACACTTGTCATCACAATGCTCGATGCCCTTCTCATCACAATGCTCCATGCCCTTGTCATTACAATCCTGCATGACCCATGTATCATAGTGTTCCGTACCCTTGTCATCACAATGCTCCATGCCCACTCTCATCACAATAATCCATGAAACATTTCAGACCAATGTTCCATGTCCTTCTCATCACAATGCTCCATTACCTCTGTCATAACAATGCACCATGACCCCTGCCATCACAATGATCCACAGCCTAGTTATCACAAGGCTCCATGACAGTTGTCTTCACAACGCTGAAGGCCGCTGTAATCACAATGCTCCATGCCCTTGTCATCACAAAGCTCCATGATGCATGTCATCAGAATGTTCCATGGCCTTCTCATCACAATGCTCCATGCCCTTGTCATCACAATGCTCCAAGACCCCTGTAAACACAATGCTCAATGCCCCTTTCCATCTCAATGCTCCATGAACCCTGTCATCACAATGCACCATGCCCATCATCATAATGCTTCAGGCTATTGTCATCACAATGAAATCAATATTCTCCATGACCTCTGTCATCATAATGCACCAAACCCTTGTGATCACAATGTTCCATAACACTTATCATCACAACACCCCATGACGATCATCATCACAATTATCCATGGCATTTTCATCACAATGTTCCATGATCTTTGTCATCACAATGCTCAAAACACTTGTCATCACAATGCTCCCTGACACTTGTCGTCAGTATGCTCCTTGAACCCTGTCATGACAAGGCTCCATGCCTTTTACATCACAATAATCCATGCCCTTTTCATCACAATGCTCCAAGATCCCTGTAATCACAATGCTCCATGCCCTTGTCATCAAAAAGCTCCATGACGCATGTCATCAGAATGCTTCATGTCCTTCTCATCACAGTGCTCCATGTCATTGTCATCACAATGCTCCATGAACGCTCTCATCACATTGCTCCATGCACTTATCTTCAGAAAGTTCCATGACACATGTCATCAGAATGTTCCATGGCCTTCTCCTCACAATGCTCCATGCTCTTGTCATCACCATGCTCAATGACACCTGTCATCACAATACTCCATGAACATTTTCAGCCCAGTGTTCCATGACCTTTTCATCACAATGCTCCATGACCAATATCATCACAATGATCCATGACCACTGTCATCACAACACTCCATGACACCTGACAATACAATGATCCGGGACTCTTGTCATCACAAAGCTCCAAGACCCCTGTAATCACAATGCTCCATGAACCCTGTCATCACAATACTCCATGAATATTTTCAGCCCAATGTTCCATGACACTTGTCATCACAATGATCCATGCCTTGTCATCACAAAGCTCCATGACACATGTCATCAGAATTTTAGATGGCCTTCTCATCACAATGTTCCATGCCCTTGTCATCACACTGCTCCATGCACTTGTAATCACAATGTGCCTAGACCCCTGTAATCACAATGCTCCAAGCCCCTTTACATCAGTATGCTCCATGAGATTTGTCATCACAAGGCTCCATGATTTTCTCAACACAATGCTCCAGGACCTTGTCATCACAATGCTTCACGACCTTGTCATGAAAATTCTCAATGGGCCTTGTCATCATAATGCTCCAATCCGTAGTCATCACAATGCTCCATTTTATTTGTCATCACAATCCTCCATTACATTTGGCATCACAATACTCCCTGCCGTTGTCATCTCAGTTGGTCTTGACATATGTCATCACAATGCTCCCTGACACCAGTCTTCACAATACTCCATGACCTTCTCTTCACAATGCTCCATGCCATTGTCATCACAACGCACTATGTCCACTGTCGTCACAATAATCTATGAAACTTGTCAGCCCAATGCTCCATGCCCCTGTCATAACAATGCTCCATGTCCCTGTCATCACAATGCTCCAAGAACATATTCAGCCCAGTGCTCCAAGACCCTTATCATCACAATGATCCATGCCCTTGTCATCCCAATGCTCCATGACCCCTGTATTCACAATGCTCCGTGATGCTTGTCATCACAGTGCCCCATGACACATGTCATCACAATGCTCCATGCCTTTGTCAGCAAAATGCTAAATGACCTTGTCATTGCAATGCTCTATGCGCTTGTCATCACAATACTCCATTTCCATTGTCATAACAATCCTACATGAACCTTGGGTTCACATTGCTTCATGCCCCTGTCATCACAATGTTCAATGCTCCTTGAAAGCAAAATGATCCATGACCTCTGTCATCACAATGATCCAAACCCTTGTGATCACAATGATCCATAACACTTGTCATAACAATGCTCCATGATGCCTGTCATCACAATACTCCATGCCCTTTTCATCACAATGCTCCATGACCTTTGTCATCACAATGCTCAATACACTTGTCATCACAATGCTCCCTGACACTTGTCATCAGAATGCTCCTTGAAACCTGTCACGAAAAGGCTCCATGTCTCTTTCATCACAAGGCCCCATGTCGTTTTCATCACAATGCTCCATGCCATTGTCATTAAAATACTCCACAAGCTTATCATCAGAATGCTCCTTGACCCTTGTCATCAGAATTTTCCATGCACTTTTCAGCACAATGCTCCCTGACCCTTGTCATCACAATGCTCCAAGACCCCTGACATCACAATATTCCATAACCCCTGTCATCAATATGCTCCATGACCCATTTCATCCCAAAGCTCCATGACCCCTGGCATCACAATTCTCTATAACCCCTGTAATCAAAAGGTTCCATTACACTTTTCAGCAAATTACTGCATGACCCTGTCATCAAAATGCTCCCTGCCCTTCTCATCACAATGCTCCACACACTTGTCATCAAAATGCTCCATGACCTTTGCCATCAAAAAGCTCCATGACCCACGGCATCACAATGCTCCATGTCATTGTCATCATAATGCTCCATGAACACTCTCATCACATTGCTCCATGCCCTTGTCATCACAAAGCTCCATGACACTTGTCATCACAATGCTCGATGCCCTTCTCATCACAATGCTCCATGCCCTTGTCATTACAATCCCCCTTGACCAATGTATCACAGTATACCCGGCCCTTGTCATCACAATAAACCATGAAATATTTCAGACCAATGCTCAATGCCCTTCTCATCACAATGCTGCATTACCTCTGTCATAACAATGCTCCATGACCCACGCCATCACAATGTTCCACGGCCTTGTCATCACAAGGCTCCATGACCCTTGTCATCACAATGCTCCAAGACCCCTGTAATCACAATGCTCCATGCCCTTGTCATCACAAGGCTCCATGACGCATGTCATTAGAATGTTCCATGGACTTCTCCTCACAGTGCTCCATGCCATTGTCATCACAATGCTCTAAGACCCCTGTAATCACAATACTCCATGCAACTTTTCATCAGAATGCTCCATGAGACTTGTCATCACAAGTCTCCATGGTCATCTCATCACAATGCTCCAGGACCATGTCATCACCACGCTCCATTCCCTTGTCATCACAATGCTCCATGACACCTGTCATCACAATACTCCATGAACATTTTCAGCCCAGTGCTCCATGACCTTCTCATCACAATGCTCCATGACCAATAGCATCACAATGATCCATGACCATTGTCATCACAACACTCCATGACATATGACAACACAATGATCCTGGACTCTTGTCATCACAATGCTCCAAGACCCCTGTAATCACAATGCTCCATGACCCCTGTCAGCACAATACTCCATGAACATTTTCAGCCCAATGTTCCATGACCCTTGTCATCAAAATGATCCATGCCCTTGTCATCACAAAGCTCCATGACACATGTCTTCAGAATTTTAGATGGCCTTCTCATCACAATGTTCCATGCACTTGTCATCACAATGCTCCATGCCCTTGTCATCACAATGTGCCTAGACCCCTGTAATCACAATGCTCCATGCCCCTTTTCATCAGTATGCTCCATGAGAATTCTCATCACAAGGCTCCATGGTTTTCTCAACACAATGCTCCAGGACCTTGTCATCACAATGCTTCACGACTTTGTCATGAAAATTCTCAATGGCCCTTGTCATCATAATGCTCCAAGCCCTAGTCAACACAATGCTCCATTATATTTGTCATCACAATCCTCCATTACATTTGGCATCAGAACACTCCCTGCCATTGTCATCGCAATGGATCATGACATATGTCATCACAATGCTCCCTGACACCAGTCTTCACAATACTCCATGACCTTCTCTTCACAATGCTCCATGCCATTGTCATCACAATGCACTATGCCCACTGTCATCACAATAATCTATGAAACTTGTCAGCCCAATGCTCCATGCCCCTGTCATAACAATGCTCCATGTACCTGTCATCACAATCCTCCATGCCATTGTTATCACAATGCTCCATGACTTGTCATTACAAAGCTCCATGACCCATGACCCATGTATCACAGTGTTCCGTGCCCTTGTCATCACAATACACCATGCCACTCTCATCCCAATAATCCATGAATTATTTCAGAACAATGTTCCATGCACTTCTCATCAAAATGCTCCAATACCCCTGTCATAACATTGCTCCAGGACCCTTGCCATCACAATGTTCCACGGCCTTGTCATCACAAGGCTCCATTACAGTTGTCATCACAATGCCCCATGATGCTCGTCATCACAATTATCCATGGTCTTCTCATCACAATGTTCCATGGTCTTTGTCTTCACAGTGCTCAATACACTTGTCATCACAATGATCCCTGACACTTGTCGTCAGTATGCTCCTTGAACCCTGTCATGACAAGGCTGCATGCCTTTTTCATCACAATGTTTCATGCCCTTTTCATAACAATGCTCCAAGACCCCTGTAATCACAATGATCCATGCCCTTGTCATCACAAAGCTCCATGACGCATGTCATCAGAATGCTCCATGGCCTTCTCATCACCATGATGCATGCCCTTGTCATAACAATGCTCCAAGACCCCTGTAATCACAATGCTCCATGCCCCTTTTCAACAGAATGCTCCATGAGACCTCTCATCAAAAGTCTCCATGGTCTTCTCATCACAATGCTCTAGGACTTGTCATCACCATGCTCCATTCCTTTGTCATCGCAATGCTCCATGACCAATATCATCACAATACTCCATGACCACTGTCATCACCACACTCCATGACACCTGACAACACAATGATCTGGGACTCTTGTCATCACAATGCTCCAAGACCCCTGTAATCACAATGCTCCATACCCTTGTCATCACAAAGCTCAATGACACATGTCATCCGAATGTTCCATGGCCTTTTCATCAAATGCTCCATGCCCTTGTCATCACAATGCACCATGCACTTGTCCGCACAATGCTCACTGACCCTTTTCATCACAGTGCTCCAAGCCATTGTCATCACAATGCTCCATTACCTTTGTCATCAGAATCCTCCATGAAACTTGGCATCACAATACTCCATGCCATTGTCATCACAATGGGCCATTACCTATAACATCACAGTGCTCCCTGACAACTCTCTTCACAATAGAGCAAGACCTGGTCATCACAATTCTTCACGCCCTTGTCATCACAATGCTCCATGACCCCTGCCATCACAATGTTCCATGGCCTTGTCCTCACAAGGCTCCATGACCCTTGTCATCACAATGCTCCAAGACACCTGTAATCACCATGCTCCATGCCCTTGTCATCACAAAGCTCCATGACACACCTCATCAGAATGTTCCATGGCCTTCTCATCAAAAAGCTCCATGTCCTTGTCATCACAATTCACCATGTCCAATGTCATCACGATAGTCTATGAAACGTGTCAGACCAATGCTCCATGCCCCTGTCATCACAATGCTCAATGCCCTTGACATCAAAATGCTCCATGACCCCTGTCATCACAATGCTCCGTGACTCCAGTCATCACAATGCTTCATAACGTTTGTCATCAGAACGGTCCATGCTCACGTCATCACAAGGCTCTGTGACCTTTGTAACCACAATGCTCCATGAACTATTCATCACAATGCTCCGTGACCCTTGTCATCACAATGCTCCATGCCTTTGTCAGAACAATGCTCCATGACCCTTGTCATCACAATGTGCCATGCGCTTTTCATCACAATGATCCACAACATTCTCATTGCTATGCTAAATAAACCATGTAATCACAATGCTCCATGCACTTCTCATCCAAATCTTCTCTCACATGAGATATCACAATGTTCCATCACTAGTCATCAGAATCCTCCCTCACCCCTGTTATCACAATGTTCCATGACTCCTCTCAACACAATGCTACATCCCCTTATCATCACAATGTTCCATGACCCATGACATCACAATGTTCCATAACCACTGTCATCAAAATGCTCCATGACACTTTTCATCCCAAAGCTCCATGACCCTTGGCATCACAATGTTCTATAACCCCTGTCATCAAAATGTTCCATTACATTTTTCATCAAATTTCTGCATGACCCAGTCATCAAAATGCTCCCTGCCTTTCTCATCACAATGCACCACACACTTGTCATCAAAATGCTCCATGACCTTTGTCTTCACAAATCTCCATGACCCTTGGCATCACAATGCTCCATGTCATTGTCATCACAATGCTCCATGAACCCTCTCATCATAATGCTCCATGCCCTTGTCTTCACAAAGCTCCATGACACTTGTCATCGCAATGCTCGATGCCCTTCTCATCACAATGCTCCATGCCCTTGTCATTACAGTCCTGCATGACCCATGTATCACAGTGTTCCGTTCCCTTGTCATCAGAATGCTCCATGCCCACTCTCATCACAATAATCCATGAAATATTTCAGACCAATGGTCAATGCCATTCTCATCACAATGCTCCATTACCTCTGTCATAACATTGATCCATGACCCTTGCCGTCAAAATATTCCATGGCCTTGTCATCACAAGGCTCCATGACACTTGTCATCACAATGCTCCAAGACCCCTGTAATCACAATGCTCCATGCCCTTGTCAGCACAAAGCTCCTTGACACATGACATAAAAATGTTCCATGGCCTTCTCATCACAATGCTCCATGCCCTTGTCATGACAATGCTCCAAGACCCCTGTAATCACAATTCTCCATGCTACTTTTCATCTCAATGCACCTTGAAGCCTGTCATCAAACTGCACCATACCCATCATCATAATGCTTCAGGCTATTGTCATCACAATGAAATCAAAATTATCCATGACCACTGTCATCATAATGCTCCAAACCCTTGTGATCACAATGTTTTATAACACTAATCATCACAACACCCTCTGACGGTCATCATCACAATTATCCATGGTCTTCTCATCACAATGCTCCATGAACTTTGTCATCAAAATTCTCAATACACTTGTCATCACAATGCTCCCTGACACTTGTCGTCAGTATGCTCCTTGAACCCTGTCATGACAAGACTCCATGCCTTTTCATCACAATGATCCATGCCCATTTCATCACAGTGCTCCCAGACCCCTGTAATCACAATGCTCCATGCCCTTGTCATCACAAAGCTCCATGACACATGTCATCAGAATGCTCCATTGCCTTCTCCTCACAATGCTCCATGCTTTTGTCATCACAATGCTCCAAGACCCCTGTAATCACAATGCTCCATGCCCCTTTTCATCAGAATGCTCCATGAGAGTTGTCATCACAAGTCTCCATGGTCTTATCATCACAATGCTCCAGAATCTTGTCATTAACATGCACCATTCCCTTGTCCTCACAATGCTCCATGACCACTGTCATCACAGTACTCCATGAATATTTTCAGCCCAATGCTCCATGAAATTCTCATCACAATGCTCCATGACAAATATCATCAAAATGCTCCATGACCACTCTCATCACAACACTCCATGACACCTGACAACACAATGATCTGGGACTCTTGTCATCACAGTGCTCCATTCCCTACTCATCACAATGCTCCATGACCCATGTCATCACAATACTCCATGAACACTTTCAGCCCAATGATCCATGACCCTTGTCATCACAATCATGAATGCCCTTGTCATCCCAATGCTCCATGACCCCTGTATTCACAATGCTCCGTGACGCTTGTCATAACAGTGCTCCATGACACCTGTCATCACAATGCTCCATGCCTTTGTCAGCAAAATGCTACATGACCTTGTCATTACAATGCTCTATGCGCTTGTCATCACAATAATCCATTACCATTGTCATCACAATCCTCCATGAAACTTGGGATCACATTGCTTCATGCCCTTGTCATCACAATGCTCCATGATCCTTGAAATCACAATGATCCATGACCTCTGTCATCACAATGCTCCAAACCCTTGTGATCACAATGTTCCATAACACTTGTCATCACAACGCTCCATGATGCCTGCCATCACAACACTCCATGCCGTTTTCTTCACAATGCTCCATGATCTTTGTCATCACAATTCTCAATACACTTGTCATCACAATGCTCCCTGACACTTGTCGTCAGAATGCTCCTTGAACACTGTCACAAAAAGGTTCCATGCATTTTTCATCACATTGCCCCATGCCATTTTCATCAAAATGCTCCATGCCATTGTAATCAAAATACTCCACAAGCTTGTCATCAGAATGCTTCATGACCCTTGTCATCACAATTCTCCATGCACTTGTCAGCACAATGCTCCCTGACCCTTGTCATCACAATGCTCCAAGCCATTGTCATCACAATGCTCCATTACCTTTGTCATCAGAATCCTCCATGACACTTGGCCTCACAATGCTCCATGCCATTGTCATCACAATGGGCCATTACATATGTCATCACAGTGCTCCCTGACACCTCTCTTCACAATACAGCAAGACCTGGTCATCACATTGCTCCATGCCCTTGTCATCACAATGCGCCATTCCAACTGTCATCGCAATACTCCATGAAACTTATTAGACCAATGCTTCATGCCCTTGTCATCACAATGCTCCATGCACTTGTTATCACAATGCTCCATGACACATGTCATCACAATGCTCCATGCGCTTGTAATCACAGTGCTCCACAATCTTGTCATCACAATGCTCCATAAACCTTGTCATCACAATGCTCCATGCGCTTCTCATCACAATGCTCTCTCACAACTGATATCACAATGTTACATCACTATTCGTCACAATACTCCCTCAACCCTGTCATCACAATGTTCCATGACTCCTGTCATCACAATGCTACATGCATTATCATCACAATGTTCGATGACCACTGTCATCACAATGTTACATAACCCCTGTCATCAAAATACTCCATGACCATTTTCATCAAAAAGCTCCATAACCCGTGACATCACAATGTTCCATAACCCCTGTCATCAAAATATTCCATGACCTTTTTCATCAAATTACTCCATGACCCTGTCATCACAATGCTTCCTGCCCTTCTCATCACAATGCAAAACGCCCTTGTCATCAAAATGCACCATGACCTTTGTCATCACAAAGATCTATGACCCTTGGCATAACAATGCTCCAAGTCATTGTCATGACAATGCACCATGAACGCTCTCATCACATTGCTTCATGCCCATGTCATCACATAGCTCCATGACACATGTCATCAGAATATTCCATGGCCTTCTCATCACAGTGTTCCTTTCCCATGCCATCACAATGCTCCATTACCCCTGTCATAACAATGATCCATGACCACTGCAATCACAATGTTCCATGGCCTTGTCATCACAAGGCTCCATGACACTTGTCTCCAAAATGATCCAAGACCCCTGTAATCACAATGATCCATGCCCCTTTTCAACACAATGCTCCATGAACCCTGTCATCACAATGCACCATGCCCATCATCATAATGCTTCATGCTATTGTCAGCACAATTAAATCAAAATTCTTCATGACCTCTCTCATAACAATGATCCAAACACTTGTGATCACATTATTCCATAACACTTGTCATCACAATGCCCCATGATGCTCGTCACCACAATTATCCATGGTCTTCTCATCACAATGCTCCATGACATTTCTCATCACAATGCTCAATACACTTGTCGTCAGTATGCTCCTTGAACCCTGTCATGACAAAGCTCCATGCCTTTTTCATCACAATGATCCATGCCCTTTTCATCACAATGCTCCTAGAATCCTGTAATCACAATGTTCCATGCCCTTGTCATCACAAAGCTCAGTGACGCATATCTTCAGAATGCTCCTTCGCCTTCTCCTCACAATGCTCCATACCCATGTCATCACAATGTTCCAAGACCCCTGTAATCACAATGGTCCATGCCCCTTTTTATCAGTATGCTCCAAGAGATTTGTCATCACAGTGTACCATGGTTTTCTCATCACAATGCTCCAGGACCTTTTCATCACAATGATTCACGGCATTGTCCTGAAAATTCTCAATGGCCCTTGTCATCATAATGCTCCAAGCCCTAGTCCTCACAATGCTCCATTATATTTGTCATCACAATCCTCCATTACATTTGGCATCACAATGCTCCCTGCCTTTGTCATCGCAATGGACCATGACATATGTCATCACAATGCTCCCTGACACCTATCTTCACAATACACCATGACCTTCTCATCACAATGATCCATGCCCTTGTCATCACAATGCACCATGTCCCCTGTCATCACAATAATCTATGAAACTTGTCAGAACAATGATCCATGCCCCTGTCATCAAAATGCTCCGTGCCCTTGTCATGACAATGCTCCATGCCCTTGTCATCACAGTACTCCATGACCCCTGTCATCACAATGCTCCGTGACTCCAGTCAACACAATGCTTCATAAGATTTGTTATCACAATTGTCCATGCCCGCGTCATCGCAAGACTCTGTGACTTTTGTAACCACAGTGCTCCATGAACATTTCATCACAATGCTCCATGATCCTTGTCATCACAATGCTCCATGCCTTTGTCAGAAAAATGCTCCAAGACCCTTGTCATCACAATGTGCCATGCGCTTTTCATCACAATGGTCCACATATTTGTCAAAGCAATGCTCCATAAACCCTGTAATCACAATGCTCTATGCCCCTTTTCATCTTAATGAACCATGAACCCTGTCATCACAATGCACAATGCCCATCATCATAATGCTTCATGCTATTGCCATCACAATGAATACAAAATGCTCCATGACCTCTGTCATAAAAATGCTCCAAACTCTTGTGATCACAATATTCCATAACACTTGTCATCACAGTCCCCCATGACACTCGTCATCACAATTATCCATGGTCTTCTCATCACAATGCTCCATGACATTTGTCATCACAATGCTCAATACACTTGTCATCAAAATGCTCCCAGACACTTGTTGTCTGTATGCTCCATGAACCCTGTCATGACAAGGCTCCATGCCTTTTTCATCACAATGATCCATGCCCTTTTCCTCACAATGCTCCAAGACCCCTTTAAACACAAAGCTCCATGCCCTTGTCATCACAAAGCTCAATGAAACATGTCTTCAGATTGCTCCTTGGCCTTCTCCTCACAATGTTCCAAGCCCATGTCATCACAATGTTCCAAGACCCCTGTAATCACAATGGTCCATGTGCCTTTTCATCAGTATGCACCATGAGATTTGTCATCACAAGTCTCTATGGATTTCTCATCACAATGCTCCAGGACCTTGTCATCACAATGCTTCACGACCTTGCAATGAAAATTCTCAATGGCCCTTGTCAGCATAATGCTCCAAGCCCTAGTCATCACAATGCTCCATTTTATTTGTCATCAAAATCCTCCATTACATTTGGCATCACAATGCTCCCTGCCATTGTCATTGCAATGGACCATGACATATGTCATCACAATGCTCCCTGACACCTGTCTTCACAATACTGCATGACCTGGTCATCACAATGCTCCATGCCCTTGTCATCACAATGCGCCATTCCAACTGTCTTCGCAATAATCCATGAAACTTATTAGACCAATGTTCCATGCCCTTGTCATCACAATGCTCCATGCCCTTGTCATCACAATGCGCCATTCCAACTGTCATCGCAATAATCCATGAAACTTATTAGACCAATGTTCCATGCCCTTGTCATCACAATGCTCCATGCCCTTGTCATCACAATGCTCCATGACCACTGTCATCACAATGCTCCGTGACTACAGTCATCACAATGCTTCATAACATTTGTCATCACAGTGGTCCATGCCCGCGTCAGCAAAAGGCTCTGTGTCCTTTGTAAACACAATGCTCCATGAACTTTTCATCACAATGCGCCGTGACCTTTGTCGTCAACATGCTCCATGCCTTTGTCAGAAAAATGCTCCTTGACCCTTGTCATCACAATGTTCTACGCGCTTTTCATCACAAGGGTCCACAAATTTGTCATGGTAATGCTCCATAAACCTTGTAATCACAATGCTCCATGCACTTCTCATCACAATGCTCCATTACCCCTGTCATAACAATTCTCCATGACCCCTGCCATCACAATATTCCACGGCCTTGTCATCACAAGGCTCCATGACACTTGTCATCACAATGCTCCAAGACCACTGTAATCACAATGCTCCATGCCCTTGTCATCACAAAGCTCCATGACACATGCCATCAGAATGTTCCATGTCCTTCTCATCAAAATGCTCCATGCCATTGTCATCACAGTGCTCCAAGACCTCTGTAATCACAATGCTCCCTGCCCTTTTTCATCTCAATGCTCCATGAACCCTGTCATCACAATGCACCATGCCCATCATCATAATGCTTCCGGCTATTTTCACCACAATGAAATCAAAATTCTCCATGACATATGTCATCACAATACTCAATGAATATTTTCAGCCCAATGCTCCATGACCATTGTCATCACAATGATCCATGCCCTTGTCATCCCAATGCTCCATGACCCCTGTATTCACAATGCTCTGTGACGCTTGTCATCACAGTGCTCCATGACACATGTCATCACAATGCTCCATGACTTTGTCAGCAAAATGCTACATGACCTTGTCATTACAATGCTCTATGCACTTGTCATCACAATACTCCATTACCATTGTCATCACAATCCTCCATGAACCTTGGGTTCACATTGCTTCATGCCCTTGTAATCACAATGCTCCATGCTCCTTGAAATCAAAATGATCCATGACCTCTGTCATCACAATGCTCCAAACCCTTGTGATAACAATGTTCCATAACACTTCTCATCACAATGCTCCATGATGCCTGTCATCACAATACTCCATGCAGTTTTCATCACAATTCTCCATGAACTTTGTCATCACAATGCTCCCTGACACTTGTCGTCAGAATGCTCCTTGAAACCTGTCACGAAAAGGCTCCATGACATTTTCAACACAATGCCCCATGCCACTTTCATCAAAGTGCTCCACGCCACTGTCATCAAAATTCTCCACAAGCTTGTCATGAAAATGCTCCATGACCCTTGTCATCACAATTCTCCATGCACTTGTCAGCACAATGCTCTCTGACCCTTGTCATCTCAGTGCTCCAAGCCATTGTCATCACAATGCACCATTATCTTTGTCATCAGAATCCTCCCTGACACTTGGCATCACAATGCTCCATGCCATTGACATCACAATGGGCCATTACATATGTCAACACAATGCTCCCTGACACCAGTCTTCACAATACTGCATGACATGGTTATCACAATGCTCCATGCACTTGTCACCACAATGCACCATTCCAGCAGTCATCGCAATAATCCATGAAACTTATTAGACCAATGCCCCATTCACTTGTCATCACAATGCACCATGACCCTTGTCATCAGAATGCTCCATAAACTTTTCATCACAATGCTCTTTGATCCTTGTCATCACAATTCTCTATGCCTTTCTCAGCACGATGCTCCATGACACATGTCATCACAATGCACCATGTGCTTGTCATCACCGTGCTCCACAATCTTGTCATCACAGTGCTCCATAAAACTTCTCATCACAATGCTCCATGCACTTCTCATCAAAATGCTCTCTCACCACAGATATCACAATGTTACATCACTATTCATCAAAATACTCCTTCTCCCCTGTTATCACAATGTTCCATGACTCCTGTCATCACAATGCTACATGCATTCTCATCACAATGTTCGATGACCACTGACATCACAATGCTCCGTAACACCTGTCATCAAAATGCTCCATGACCCTTTTCATCAAATTGCTCCGTGACCCTGTCATCACAATGTTCCCTGCCCTTCTCATCACAATGCACAACGCACTTGTCATCAAAATGCTCCATGATCTTTGTCATCATAAAGATCCATGACACTTGGCATCACAGTGCTCCATGTCATTGTCATCACAATTCTCCATGAACACTCTCATCACATTGCTCCATGCCCTTGTCATCACAAAGCTCCATGACACATGTCATCAGAATGCTCCATGGCCTTCTCATCACAATGCTCTATGTGCTTGCCCTCACAATGCTCCATTACCCCTGTCATAACAATTCTCCATGACACCTGCCATCACGATGTTCTGTGGCCTTGTCATCACAAGGCTCCATGACCCTTCTCATCACAATGCTCCAAGACCTATGTAATCACAATTCTCCATGCCCCTTTACATCTCAATGATCCATGAACCCTGTCATCACAATGCACCATGCCCATCATCATAATGCTTCATGTTACTGTCATCACAATGAAATCAAATTGCTCCATGACCTCTGTCATAACAATGCTCAAAACCCTTGTGATCACAATATTCCATAACACTTGTCATCACAGTGCCCCATGACACTCGTCATCACAATTATCCATGGTCTTCTCATCACAATGCTCCATGACATTTCTCAGCACAATGCTCAATACACTTGTCATCAAAATGCTCCTTGACACTTGTTGACTATATGCTTCTTGAACCCTGTCATGACAAGGCTCCATGCCTTTTTCATCACAATGATCCATGCCCGTTTCATCACAATGCTCCAAGACCCATTTAAACACAATGCTCCATGCCGTTGTCATCACAAATCTCCATGACACATGCCATCAGAATGTTCCATGTCCTTCTCATCAAAATGCTTCATGCCCTTGTCATCACAGTGCTCCAAGACCCCTGTAATCACAATGCTCCATGCTACTTTTCATCACAATGCTCCATGAACCCTGTCATCAAAATGCACCATGCCCATCATCATAATGCTTCCGGCTATTGTCAGCACAATGAAATCAAAATTCTCCATGACCCCTGTCATCACAATAATCCATGAATATTTTCAGCCCAATGCTCCATGACACTTGTCATCACAATGATCCATGCCCTTGTCATCGCAATGCTCCTTGACACCTGTATTCACAATGCTCCATGACGCTTGTCATCACAGTGATCCATGACACCTGTCATCACAATGCTCCATGACTTTGTCAGCAAAATGCTACATGACATTGTCATTACAATGCTCTATGCACTTGTCATCACAATACTCCATTACGATTGTCATCACAATCCTCCATGAACATTGGGATCACATTGCTTAATGCCCTTGTAATCACAATGTTCCATGCTCCTTGAAATCAAAATGATCCATGACCTCTGTCATCACAATGCTCCAAACACTTGTGATCAAAATGTTCCATAACACGTGTCGTCACAATGCTCCATGATGCCTGTGATCACAATACTCCATGCACTTTTCATCAAAATGCTCCATGAACTTTGTCATCACAATTCTCAATAAACTTGTCATCACAATGCTCCCTGACAATTGTCATCAGAATGCTCCTTGAAACCTGTCACAAAAAGGTTCCATGCCTTTTTCATCACAATGCCCCATGCCGTTTTCATCACAATGCTCCACGCCACTGTCATCAAAATACTACACAAGCTTGTCATGAGAATGCTTCATGACCCTTGTCATCACAATTCTCCATGCAATGGTCAGCACAATGCTCCCTGACACTTGTCATCTCAATGCTCCAAGCCATTGTAATCACAATGCTCCATTACCTTTGTCATCAGAATCCTCCATGACACTTGGCATCACAATGCTCCATGCCATTGTCATCACAATGAGCCATTACATATGTCATCACAATGCTCCCTGACACCAGTCTTCACAATACTGCATGACCAGGTCATCACAATGCTCCATGCCCTTGTCACCACAATGCACCATTCCAACAGTCATCGCAATAATCCATGAAACTTATTAGACCAATGCTCCATGCCCTTGTCATCACAATGCTCCATGACCCTTGTCATCACAATGCTCCATGAAATTTTCATCACAATGCTCTTTGATCCTTGTCATCACAATTCTCTATGCCTTTCTCAGCACAATGCTCCGTGACCCTTGTCATCACAATCCTCCATGCGCTTGTCAGCACGATGCTCCATGACACATGTCATCAAAATGCACCATGCGCTTCTCATCACAGTGCTTCCCAATCTTGTCATCACAATGCTCCATAAAGTTTGTCATCACAATGCTCCATGCACTTCTCATCAAAATGCTCTCTCACCACAGATATCACAATGATACATCACTATTCGTCACAATATTCCCTCACCCCTGTTATCACAGTTTTCCATGACTCCTGTCATCAAAATGCTACATGCACTTATCATCACAATGTTCAATGACCACTGATATCACGATGCTACATAACCCCTGTCATCAAAATGCTCCATGACCCTTTTCATCAAAATGCTCCATGACACCTGACATCACAATGTTCCATAACCCCTTTCATCAAAATATTCCATGACACTTTTCATCAAATTGCTCCATGACCCAGTCATCACAATGCTCCCTGCCCTTCTCATCACAATGCACAACGTACTTGTCATCAAAATGCTCCATGATATTTGTCATCAGAAAGATCCATGACCCTTGGCATCACAATGCTCCATGTCATTGTCATCACAGTGCTCCATGAACGCTCTCATCAAATTGCTCCATGCCCTTGTCATCACAAAGCTCCATGACACATGTCATCAGAATGCTCCATGGCCTTCTCATCACAATGCTGTATGTACTTGCCATCACAATGCTCCATTACCCCTGTCATAACAGTCCTCCATGACACCTGCCATCACGATGTTCCGTGGACTTGTCATCACAAGGCTCCATGACCCTTCTCATCACAATGCTCCAAGACCCCTGTCATCACAATGCTCCATGCCCCTTTTCATCTCAATGATCCATGAACCCTGTCATCACAATGCACCATGCCCATCATCATAATGCTTCATGCTATTGTCATCACAATGAAATCAAAATTCTCCATGACCTCTGTCATAACAATGCTCCAAACCCTTGTGACCACAATATTCCATAACACTAGTCATCACAGTGCCCCATGACACTCATCATCACAATTATCCATGGTCTTCTCATCACAATGCTCCATGACTTTGTCATCACAATGCTCAATACACATGTCATCAAAATGCTCCCTGACACTTGTTGTCTGTATGCTCCTTGAACCCTGTCATGACAAGGCTCCATGCCTTTTTCATCACAATGATCCATGCCCTTTTCCTCACAATGTTCCAAGACCCCTTTAAACACAATGCTCCATGCCCTTGTCATCACAAAGCTCAATGAAACATGTCTTCAGAATGCTCCTTGGCCTTCTCCTCACAATGCTCCATGCCCATGTCATCACAAAGTTCCTAGACCCCTGTAATCACAATGGTCCATGCCCCTTTTCATCAGTATGCTCCATGAGATTTGTCCTCACAAGTCTCTATGGATTTCTCATCACAATGCTCCAGGACATTGTCATCACAATGCTTCACGACATTGCGATGAAAATTCTCAATGGCCCTTGTCATCATAATGCTCCAAGCCCTAGTCATCACAATGCTCCATTATATTTGTCATCAAAATCCTCCATTACATTTGTCATCACAATGCTCCCTGCCATTGTCATTGCAATGGACCATGACATATGTCATCACAATGCTCCCTGACACCTGTCTTCACAATATTCCATGACCTTCTCATCACAATGATCCATGCCCTTGTCATCACAATGCACTATGTCCAATGTCAACACAATAATCTATGAAACTTGTCAGACCAATGCTCCATGCCCCTGTCACCACAATGCTCCATGCCCTTGTCATCACAATGCTCCATGACCACTGTCATCACAATGCTCCGTGACTCCAGTCATCACAATGCTTTATAACAGTTGTCATCACAATGGTCCATGCCCGCGTCCTCACAAGGCTCTGTGACCTTTATAACCACAATGCTCCATGAACAGTTCGTCACAATGCTCCGTGACCCTTGTCATCAAAATGCTCCATGCGTTTGTCAGAAAAATGCTCCATGACCCTTGTCATCACAATGTGCTACGCGCTTTTCATCACAACGGTCCACAAATTTGTCATGGTAATGCTCCATAAACCTTGTAATCACAATGCTCCATGCCCTTCTCATCACAATGCTCCATTACCCCTGTCATAACAATGCTCCATGACCCCTGCCATCACAATATTCCACGGCCTTGTCATCACAAGGCTCCATGACACTTGTCATCACAATGCTCCAAGACCCCTGTAATCACAATGCTCCATGCCCTTGTCATCACAAAGCTCCAAGACCCATGCCATCAGAATGTTCCATGGCCTTCTCATCAATATGTTCCATGCCCTTGTCATCACAATGCTCCCAGACCCCTGTAATCACAATGCTCCATGCCCCTTTTCATCTCAATGCTCCATGAACTCTGTCATCACAATGCACCATGCCCATCATCATAATGCTTCTGGCTATTGTCAGCACAATGAAATTAAAATTCTCCATGACCTCTGTCATCACAATACTCCATGAATATTTTCAGCCCAATGCTCCATGACACTTGTCATCACAATGATCCATGCCCTTGTCATCCCAATTCTCTATGACCCCTGTATTCACAAAGCTCCGTGTCGCTTGTCATCACAGTGCTCCATGACACATATCATCACAATGCTCCATGACTTTGTCAGCAAAATGCTACATGACCTTGTCATTACAATGCTCTATGCACTTGTCATCACAATACTCCATTCCCATTGTCATCACAATCCTCCATTAAACTGGGTTCACATTGCTTCATGCCATTGTAATTACAATGTTCCATGCTCCTTGAAATCAAAATGATCCGTGACTTCTGTCATCACAATGCTCCAAACCCTTCTGATCAAAATGTTCCATAATACTTGTCACCACAACGCTCCATGATGCCTGTCATCACAATGCTCCATGCACTTTTCATCACAATGCTCCATGACCATTGTCATCTCAATTCTCAATACACTTGTCATCACAATGCTCCCTGAAACTTGTCATCAGAATGCTCCTTGAACCCTGTCACGAAAAGGCTCCATGCCTTTTTCATCACAAGGACCCATGCCGTTTTCATCACAATGCTCCACGCCACTGTCATCAAAATACTCCACAAGCTTGTCATGAGAATGCTCCATGACCCTTGGCATCAAAATTCTCCATGCACTTGTCAGCACATTGCTCCCTGACAATTGTGATAACAATGCTCCAAGCCATTGCCATCACAATGCTCTATTACTTTATCATCAGAATCCTCCATGACATTTGGTATCACAATGCTCCATGCCATTGTCATCAAAATGGGCCATTACATATGTCATCACAATGCTCCCTGACACCTGTCTTCACAATACTGCATGACCTGGTCATCACAATGCTCCATGCCCTTGTCATCACAATGCGCAATTCCAACTGTCATCACAATAATCCATGAAACTTATTAGACCAATGCTCAATGCCCTTGTCATCACAATGCTCCATGCCCTTGTTATCACAATGCTCCATGACCACTGTCATCAAATTGTTCCATGACCCTTTTCATCAAATTGCTCCATGACCCTGTCATCACAATGCTCCATGTCATTGTCATCACAGTGCTCCATGAAGGTTCTCATTACATTGCTCCATGTCCTTGTCTTCACAAACCTCCATGACACATGTTATCAGAATGCTGCATGGCCTTCTCATCACAATGCTCCATGCCCTTGCCATCACAATGCTCCATTACCCCTGTCATAACAATGCTCCATGAACCCTGATATCACGATGTTCCATGGCCTTGTTATCACAAGGCTCCATGACCCTTCTCATCACAGTGCTCCAAGACCCCTGTAATCACAATGCTCCATGCCCGTTTTCATCTCAATGATCCATGAACCCTGTCATCACAATGCACCATGCCCATCATCATAATGCTTCATGCTGTTGTCATCACAATGAAATCAAAATGCTCCATGACCTCTGTCATAACAATGCTCCAAACCCTTGTGATCACAATATTCCATAATACTTGTCATCACAATGCCCCATGAAGCTCGTCATCCCAATTATCCATGGTCTTCTCATCACAATGCTCCATGACCTTTGTCATCACAATGATCAATATACTTGTCATCAATATGCTCCCTGACACTTGTTGTCTGTATGCTCCTTGAATCCTGTCATGACAAGGCTCCATGCCTTTTTCATCACAATGATCCATGCCCTTTTCCTCACAATGATCCAAGACCCCTTTAAACACAATGCTCCATGCCCTTGTCATCACAAAGCTCAATGAAACATGTCTTCAGAATGCTCCTTGGCCTTCTCCTCACAATGCTCCATGCCCATGTCATCAAAAAGTTCCAACACCCCTGTAATCACAATGGTCCATGCCCCTTTTCATCAGTATGCTCCATGAGATTTGTCATCACAAGTCTCTATGGATTTCTCATCACAATGCTCCAGGACGTTGTCATCACAATGCTGCAGGACCATGTTCTGAAAATTCTCAATGGCCCTTGTCTTCATAATGCTCCAAGCCCTAGTCATCACAATGCTCCATTATATTTGTCATCAAAATCCTCCATTACCTTTGGCATTACAATGCTCCCTGCATTTGTCATTGCAATGGAAAATGACGTATGTCATCACAATGCTCCCTGACACCTGTCTTCACAATATTCCATGACCTTCTCATCACAATGATCCATGCCCTTTTCATCAAAATGCACCATGTCCACTCTCATCACAATAATCTCTGAAATTTGTCAGAACAATGCTCCATGCCCCTGTCACCACAACGCTCCTTTCCCTTGTCATCACAATGCTCCATGACCACTGTCATCACAATGCTCCATGACTCCAGTCATCACAATGCTTCATAACTTTTGTCATCACAATGGTCCATGCCCACGTCATCACAAGGCTCTGTGACATTTGTAACCACAGTGCTCCATGAACAGTTCGTCACAATGCTCCGTGACTCTTGTCATCAAAATGCTCCATGCCTTTGTCAGAAAAATGCTCCTTGACCCTTGTCATCACAATGTGCTACGCGCTTTTCATCACAACGGTCGACAAATTTGTCATGGTAATGCTCCATAAACCTTGTAATCACAATGCTCCAGGCCCTTCTCATCACAATGCTCCATGACCCCTGCCATCACAATATTCCATGGCCTTGTCATCACAAGGCTCCATGACAGTTGTCATCACAATGCTCCAAGACCCCTGTAATCACAATGCTCCATGCCCTTGTCATCACAAAGCTCCATGACACATGCCATCAAAATGTTCCATGTCCATCTCATCAAAATGCTCCATGCCCTTGGCATCACAGTGCTCCAAGACCCCTGTAATCACAATGCTCCCTGCCCCTTTTCATCTCAATGCTCCATGAACCCTGTCATCAAAATGCACCATGCCCATCATCATAATGCTTCCGGCTATTGTCACCATAATGAAATCAAAATTCTCCATGACCTCTGTCATCACAATGCTCCATGACACCTGTCATCAAAATACTCCATGAATATTTTCAGCCCAATGCTCCATGACCCTTGTCATCACAATGCTCCCTGCCATTGTCATTGCAATGGACCATGACATATGTCATCACAATGCTCCCTGACACCTGTGTTTACAATACTCCATGACCTTCTCATCACAATGATCCATGGCCTTGTCATCCCAAAGCTCCATGACCCCTGTATTCACAATGCTCCATGACGCTTGTCATCACAGTGTTCAATGACACCTGTCATCACAGTGCTCCATTGCTTTGTCAGCAAAATGCTACATGACCTTGTCATTACAATGCCCTATGCGCTTGTCATCACAATACTCCATTTCAATTGTCATCACAATCCTCCATTAACCTTGAGAGAACATTGCTTCATACCCTTGTCATCACAATGCTCCATGCTCCTTGAAATCAAAATGATCCATGACCTCTGTGATCGCTATGCTCCAAACCCTTGTGATCCCAATGTTCCATAACACTTGTCATCACAATGCTCCATGATGCCTGTCATCACAAAATTCCATGCCCTTTTCATCACAGTGCTCCATGACATTTGTCATCACAATGCTCAGTACACTTGTCATCACAATGCTCCCTGACACTTGTCATCAGAATGCTCTTTGAACCCTGTCACGAAAAGGCTCCATGCCTTTTTCATCACCATGCCCCATTCCGTTTTCATCACAATGCTCCGTGACCATTGTCATCAAAATGCTCCATGACTTTGTCTGAAAAATGTTCCATGACCCTTGTCATCACAATGTGCCATTCGCTTTTCATCACAACGGTCCAGAAAATTGTCATTGCAATGCTCCATAAACCTTGTAATCACAATGCTCCATACACTTCTCATCAAAATGCTCTCTCACCAGAGATATCACAGTGCTCCATCACTAGTTGTCACAATACTCCCTCACCACTGTAATCACAATGTCCCATGACACCTGTCATCACAATGCTACATCCCTTTATCATCACAAAGTTCCATGACCCCTGACATCACAATATTCTATAACCCCTCTCATCAAAATGTTCCAATACACTATTCATCAAATTGCTGCATGACGCTGGCATCAAAATACTCCCTGCCATTCTCATTACAATGCACCATGCACTTGTCATCAAAATGCTCCATGACCTTTGTCATCACAAATCGCCATGACCCTTGGCATCACAATGCTCCATATCATTGTCATCACAATGCTCCATGAACACTCTCATCACATTGCTCCATGCCCTTGTCATCACAAAGCTCCATGTCACTTGTCATCACAATGCTCGATGCCTTTCTCATCACAATGCCCCATGACCTTGTCATTACAATCCTCCATGACCCATGTATCACAGTGTTCCATGCCCTTATCATCACAATGCTCTATGCCCACTCTCATCACAATAATCCATGAAACATTTCAGACCAATGCTCCATGCCCTTCTCATCACAATGCTCCTTTACCTCTTTCATAACAATGCTCCATGACACCTGCCATCAAAATGTTCCACGGCCTTTTCATCACAAGGCTCCATGACACTTGTCATCACAATGCTCCACGACCCCTCTAATCAAAATGCTCCATGCCCTTGTCATCAAAAAGCTACATGACGCATGTCATCAGAATGTTCCATGGCCCTGTCATCACAAGGCTCCATTCAATTGTCATCACAATGCTCCAAGACCATTTTAATCAAAATGCTCCATGCGTCTTTTCATCTCAATGCACCATGAAACCTGTCATCACAATGGACCCTGCCCATCATCATAATGCTTCAGGCTATTGTCATCACAATTAAATCAAAATGCTCCATGACCTCTGTCATCACAATGCTCCAATCCCTGGTGATCACAATGTTCCATAGCCCTTATCATCACAACACTCCCTGACGCTCATCATCACAATTATCCATGGTCTTCACTTCACAATGCTCCATGAACTTTGTCATCACAATGCTCAATACACTTGTCATCACAATGCTCCCTGAAACTTGTCATCAGTATGCTCCATTAACCCTTTCATGACACGTCTCCATGCCTTTTTCATCACAATGATCCATGTCCTTTTAATAACAATGCTCCAAGACACATGTAATCACAATGCTCCATGCCCTTGTCATCACAAAGCTCAATGACGCATGTCATCAGAATGCTCCACGGCCTTCTCATCAAAATGCTCCATGCCCTTGTCATTACAGTGCTCCAAGACCCCTGTAATCACAATGCTCCCTGCCCCTTTTCATCTCAATGCTCCATGAACCCTGTCATCACAATGCATCATACCCTTCATCATAATGCTTCCGGCTATTGTCACCACAATGAAATAAAAATTCTCCATGACTTCTGTCATCACAATGCTCCATGACCCCTGTCATCAAAATACTCCATGAACATTTTCAGCCCAATGTTCCATGACCCTTTTCATCACAATGATCCATGCCCTTGTCATCCCAATGCTCCAAGAACCCTGTATTAAAATGCTCCATGATGCTTGTCATCACAGTGCTCCATGACATCTGTCATCACAATGTTCCATGCCCTTGTCATCCCAATGCTCCATGACCCCTGTATTCACAATGCTCCGTGACGCTTTTCATCACAGTGCTCCATGACACCTGTCATCACAATGTTCCATGCCTTTGTCAGCAAAATGCTACTTGACTTTGAGATTACCATGCTCTATGCGCTTGTCATCACAATACTCCATTTCCATTGTCATCACAATCCTCCATGAATCTTGGGATCACATTGCTACATGCCCTTTTCATCACAATGCTCCATGCTCCTTGAAATCAAAATGATCCATGACCTCTGTCATCACAATGCTCCAAAACTTTGTGATCACAATGTTCCATAACACTTGTCATCCCAACGCTCCATGATGCCTGTCATCACAATACTCCATGCACTTTTCATCACAATGCTCCATGACCTTTGTCATCACAATTCTCAATACACTTGTCATCACAATGCTCCCTGACACTTGTCGTCAGAATGCTCCTTGAACGCTGTCACGAAAAGTTTCCATGCCTTTTTCAACACAATGCCCCATGCCGTTTTCATCACAAGGCTCCACGCCACTGTCAGCAAAAAACTCCTCAAGCTTATCATGAGAATGTTCCATGACCCTTGTCATTACAGTTCTCCATGCACTTGTCAGCACAATGCTCCCTGACCCTTGTCATCTCAATGCTCCAAGCCACTGTCATCACAATGCACCATTACCTTTGTCATCAGAATCCTCCATGACACCTGGAATCACAATGCTCCATGCCATTGTCATCACAATGGGCCATTACATATGTCACCACAGTGCTCCCTGACACCTCTCTTCACAATACTGCACGACCTGGTCATCACAATTCTCCATGCTCTTGTCACCACAATGCACCATTCCAACAGTCATCACAATAATCCATGAAAATTATTAGACCAATTCTCCATGCCCTTGTCATCACAATGCTCCATGACCCTTGTAATCACAATGCTCCATGAACTTTTCATCACAGTGCTCTTTGATCCTTGTCATCACAATGCTCTATGCCTTTCTCAGCGCAATGCTCCATGACCCTTGTCATCACAATGCTCCATGCGCTTGTCAGCACGATGCTCCATGATGCATGTCATCATAATGCACCATGTGCTTGTCATCACAGCGCTCCACAAGCTTGTCATCACAATGCCCTATAAACATTGTCATCACAATGCTCCATGCACTTCTCATCAAACTGCTCTCTCACCACAGATATCACAATGTTACCTCACTATTCGTCACAATACTCACTCACCCCGGTTATCACAATGTTCCATGACCCCTGTCATCACAATGCTACATGCATTTATCATCACAATGTTCGATGACCCCTGACATCACAATGCTCCATAACCCCGGTCATCAAAATGCTCGATGACCCTTTTCATCATAATCCTCCATGACCCCTGACATCACAATGTTCCATATCCCCTGTCATCAAAATGTCCCATGACACTTTTCATCAAATTTCTCCATGAACCTGTCATCACAATGCTCCCTGCCCTTCTCATCTCAATGCACAATGCCCTTGTCATCAAATTGCTCCATGACCTTTGTCATCACAAAGATCCATGACACTTGGCATCACAATGCTCCATGTCATTGTCATCACAATGCTCCATGAACACTCTCATCACATTGTTCCATGCCCTTGTCATCACAAAGATCCATGACACATGTCTTCAGAATGCTCCATGGCCTTCTCATCACAATGCTCCATGCCCTTGCCGTCAAAATGCTCCATGACCCCTGCAATCACGATGTTCCGTGGCCTTGTCATCACAAGGCTCCATGACCCTTCTTATCACAATGCTCCAAGACCCCAGTAATCACAATGCTCCATGCCCATTTTTCATCTCAATGATCAATGAACCCTGTCATCACAATGCACCATGCCCATCTTCATAATGCTTCATGCTATTGTCATCACAATAAAATCAAAATGCTCCATGAGCTCAGTCATAACAATGCTCCAAAAACTTGTGATCACAATATTCCATAACACCGGTCATCACAGTGCCCCATGACACTCGTCATCACAATTATCCCTGTTCTTCTCATCACAATGCTCCATGACCTTTGTCATCACAATGCTCAATACACTTGTCATCAAAATGCTCCCTGACACTTGTCTGTATGCTCCTTGAACCCTGTCATGACAAGGCTCCATGCCTTTTTCAACACAATGATCCATGCCCTTTTAATCACAATGCTCCAAGACGCATGTAATCACAATGCTCCATGCCCTTGTCATCACAAAGCTCAATGACGCATGCCATCAGTATTCTCCATGGCCTTCTCATCACAATGCTCCATGCCCTTGTCATCACAATGCTCCAAGACCCCTGTAATCACAATGCTCCATGTCCCTTTTTATCAGAATGCTCCATGAGACTTGTCATCACAAGTCTCCATTGTCTTCTCATCAAAGTGCACTAGGAACTTGTCATCAAAATGCTCCATGATCCCTGTCATCACAATACTCCATGAACATTTTCAGCCCAATGCTCCATGACCTTCTCATCAAAATGCTCCATGAACACTGTCATCACAATACTCCATGAACATTTTCAGGCCAATGCTCCAAGATCCTTGTCATCAAAATGATCCCTGCCCTTGTCATCCCAATGCTCCATGACCCATGTGTTCACAATGCTCCGTGACGCTTGTCATCACAGTGCTCCATGACACCTGTCATCACAATGCTCCATGACTTTGTCAGCAAAATGCTACCTGACCTTTTCATTGCGATGCTCTATTCGTTTGCCATCACAATACTCCATTACCATTATCATCACAGTCCTCCATGAACCTTGGGATCACATTGCTTCATGCCCTTGTCATCACAATGCTCCATGCTCCTTAAAATCAAAATGATCCATGACTTCTGTCATCACAATGCTCAAAACCCTTGTGATCACAGTGTTCCATAACACTTGTCATCACAACGCTGCATGATGCCTGTCATCACAATACTCCATGCCCTTTTCATCACAATGCTCCAAGACTTTGTCATCACAATTCTCAATACACTTGTCATCACAATGCCCCATTCCATTTTCATCACAATGCTCCATGCCATTGTCATCAAAATACTCCACAAGCTTGTCATCAGAATACTCCATGACCCTTTTCATCACAATTATCCATTCTCCTTTCAGCACAATGCTCCATGACCCTTGTCATTACAATGGTCCAAGCCATTGTCATCACAATGCTCCATTACCTTTGTCATCAGAATCCTCCATGACACTTGGCATCACAATGCTCCATGCCATTGTCATCACTATGGGCCATTACATATGTCATCACATTGCTCCCTGACACCTGTCTTCACAGTACTGCATGACCTGGTCATCACAATGCTCCATGCCCTTTTCATCACAATGCGCCATTCCAACTGTCATCACAATAATCCTTTAAACTTATTAGACCAATGCTCCATTCCCTTGTCATCACAAGGCTCCATGCCCTTGTTATCACAATGGTCCATGACCCCTGTCATCACAATGCTCCATGCCTCCTTTCATCACAATGCTTCATGACCTTTGTCATCACAGTGGTCCATGCCCTAGTCATCAACAGTCTCTGTGACATATTTAACCACAATGCTCCATGAACTTTTCATCACAATGCTCTTTGACCCTTGTCATCACAATGCTCTATGCCTTTCTCAGCACAATGCTCCATGACCCTCGTCATCACCATGCTCCATGCGCTTGTCCGCACAATGTTCCATGACCCATGTCATCACAATGCACCCTGAACTTTTCATCACTGTGCTCCACAATCTTGTCACCACCATGCTCCATAAAACTTGTCATCACAATGCTCCATGCACTTCTCATCAAAATGCTCTCTCAACACTGATATCACAATGTTACATCACTATTCATCACAATACTCTCTCACCCCTGTCATCACAAAGTTCCATAACTTCTGTCTTTGCAATGCTACATGCACTTTTCATCACAAAGTTCGATGACCCCTGACATCACAATGTTCCATAACCCCTGTCATCAAAATGCTCCCTAACACTTTTCCTCAAAATGCTCAATGACCCCTGACATCACAATGTACCATAACACCTGTCATCAAAATATTCCATGACCCTTTTCATCAAATTGCTCTATATCCCTGTCATCACAATGCTCCCTGCCCTTCTCATCACAATGTACCACGCCGTTGTCATCAAAATGCTCCATGACCTTTGTCATCACAAGGATCCATGACCCTTGGCATCTCAATGCTCCATGTCATTGTCATCACAATGCTCCATGAACCTTCTAATCACAATGCTCCATGCCCCTTTGCATCTCAATGCTCCATGAACCCTGTCATCAAAATGCACCATGCCCATCATCATAATGCTTCAGGCTATTGTCATCACAATGAAATCAAAATATTCGATGATCTATCTCATCACAATGCTCCAAATCCTTGTGATCACAATGTTCCATAACACTTATCATCACAACGTCACTTGACGCTCGTCATCACAATTATCCATGGTCTTCTCATCACAATGCTCTACGCCCTTGTCATCAAAATGCTCCATGACCCTTGTCATCACAATTCTCCATGGCCACTGTCATCACAATGCTCCATACCCCTTTTCATTACTGTGCTCCATGACGCTCGTCATCACAATTATCCATGGTCTTCTCATCACAATGCTCTACGCCCTTGTCATCAAAATGCTCCATGACCCTTGTCATCACAATGCTCCATGGCCACTGTCATCACAATGCTGCATTCCCCTTGTCATTACAGTGCTCCATGACGGTCGTCATCACAATTATCCATGGTCTTCTCATCACAATGCTCCACGGTCTTTCCAACACAGTGCTCCATGCCCTGGTCATCACAATGCTCCATGTCCCTTGTCATCACAATTCTCCTCGTTCTTGGCATCACTATGCTCCATGACACTTCTCATCACCGTGTTACATGATTTGTCATCACAATTCTCTATGCACTTGTCATCACAATGCTCCATGGCCCCTGTCATAGGAAGCTCCATGTGCTTCTCATCACAATGCTTCATGAACTTGTCATCAAAATTCTCAATGGCCCTTGTCATCACAATGCTCCATGCACTTGTCATCACAATGCTCCATGTCCCTTGTCATCACAATGCTCCAAGCCCTTGTCATGAAAATGCTCCATTACATTTGTCATCACAATCATCCATGACACTTGGCATCACAATGTTCCATTCCATTGTCATCGCAATGGACAATGACATATGTCATCACAATGCTCCCTGAGATCTGTCTTCAAAATACTCCATGACCTTCTCATCACCATGCTCCATGCCTTTGTCATCACATTGCACCATGCCCACTGTCATCACAATAATCCATGAAACATGTCAGGACAATGCTCCATGCCACTGTCATCACAATGCTCCGTGACTCCAGTCATCACAATGCTTCATGACCTTTGTCATCACAATGGTCCATGCCCTCGTCATCACAAGGCTCTGTGACCTTTGTCACCAAAATGCTCCATGAAATTTTCATCACAATGCTCGGTGACACTTGTCATCACATTGCTCCATGTTTTGTCAGCACAGTGCTCCATGACCCATGTCATCACAATGCGCCATGTGCTTGTCATCACAATGCTCCACAACCTTGTCATCACAATGCTCCATAAAACTTGTCATCACAATGCTCCATGCACTTTTTCTCAAAATGCTCTCTCACGAATGATATCAAAATGTTCCCTCACTAGTCATCACAATACACCCACTCCCCTGTCATCAAAATGGTCCACAACACCGTCATGAAAATGTTCCATGACTCCTGACATCACAATGTTCCATAACCCCTGTCATCAAAATGTTCCATGACACTTTTCATCAAATTGCTCCATGACCCTGTCATCACAATGCTCCCTGCCCTTCACAAGAGAATTCACCACACCCTTGTCATCAAAATGCTCCATGACCTTTGTCATCACAAAACTCCATGACCCTTGGCATCACAATGCTCCATGCCATTGTCATCACAATGCTCCAAAAACCTCTCATCACATCGTTCCAAGCCCTTGTCATCACAGGATCCATGATGCTTTTCATCACAATGCTCGATGCCATTCTTCTCACAATGCTCCATGCACTTGTCATTACAATCCTCCATGAACCATGTATCACAGTGTTCCATGCTGTTGTTATCTCAATGCTCCTTGCCCCCTCTCATCACAATAATCCATGAAACATCTCAGACCAATGTTCCATGCCCTTTTCATCACAATGATCGAAGACTCCTCTAATCATAATTCTCCATGCCCCTTTTCATCTCAATGCACCATGAACGCTGTCATCACAATGCACCAATGCACATCATCATAATGCTTCATGCTATTGCCATCACAATGAAATCTAAATGTTCTATGACCTCTGTCATCACAATGCTCCAAATCCTTGTGATCACAATATTCCACAACACTTATCATCACAGCTCCCCATAACGCTCGTCATCACAATTATCCATGGTCTTCTAATCAAAATGCTCCATGACATTTGTCATCACAATGCTCAATACCCTTGTCATCACAATGCTCCAAGACCCCTGTAATCACAATGCTCCATGCGCTTGTCATCACAAAGCTCCATGATGCATGTCATCAGAACGCTCCATGACATTCTCATCCCAATGTTCAATGCCCTTGTCATCACAATGCTCCAAGACCCCTGTAATCACAATGCTCCATGACGCTTTTCATCAGAATGCTCCATGAGACTTGCCATCACATGGCTCCATGGTCTTCTCATCACAGTGCTCCAGTACCTTTTCATCACAATGCTCCTTGACCCCTGTCATCACAATACTCCATGAACATTTTCAGCCCAATGCTCCATGAGGTTCTCATCACAATGCTCCATGACCTCTGTCATCACAATGCTCCATGACCACTGTCATCACAATGCTCCATCCATGAACCCTGACAACACAATGATCCGGGACTCTTGTCATCAAAATGCTCCATGCCCTTGTCATCCCAATGCTCCATGAACCCTTTAATCACAATGATCCATGACGCTTGTCATCACAGTGCTCCATGAACCTTGTCATCACAATGCCTTTGTCCGCAAAATGATACATAATCTTGTCATCACAATGCTCCATGTGCTTGTCATCACAATCCTCCATGACCCTTGGGATCATATTGTTTTATGCCCTTGTCATCTCTATCTTGCCTTTCTGGTCTTTACAGATTTTCGGATGCCCTTTTTGACCGGTGGGAAGTGACAATTCTTTGTAGTGTGGATTTGCATTGTGCGCTTGCTTGATTGGCCAAAAAGGGCCTCTGAATTTTCTCCTGAATATATTCAGGAGAAAATCATACGCTGTTTTTGGCCAAGTGCATCATTCTCGAAGTTGTGATGCCTTTCCTGTGCTTTACAGGCGATTCCAATTTACCTCTTGAAATATGTTTTGTGCAATTCTGCCTCATTTTCAAGTCCACTTTGTTGCCTTCCCTCAACAGATTTTTGGAAGAGAGTAGTCCTTTGTAACTCTGCAGGTTTTTGATTTGCTTTGCCCCTGAGCTCCAATTTTCAAATCCCATTATTGGGAGCTGACCGCAAATCCACAATTTTGCTTCAGGACCTATACTGGTTCCAGGGGTGGCTATACTGGTTCCCTGTGGGTGGCTGAGGCTTTGGTTAATTCTTCTTCCTGACGGGAATTTAGAGTGACATGTGTCCGTCCAAAGGCCTACATCTACTCTCTGATTGGTTCTCCCTCTTCCCTTTCATCCTCTGCACAATTAGCAAACTGTGCGAACCAGGAGGTTATAGGGGCTGGCTCTCCTAAGTTGGGAGATTGATAGTAAAGTTGTTGGAATGCCAAACTGTAGCACAAGGAGAGGAAAAAGTAGGAGACTTTCAGAAACCTTTCGCCATCACAGGGTGTCCATTCTCTAGGTTTCCCATACATGTTATAACTGTAGTGATATTCCCTTCTACCTGGAAATTTGGGACCCATGGAATGGTGGCATGCATTACTACTTTAAAGGGTCTGCATTTTCTCTCCCAATCTCACCAGTCCTCTCAGTCCCAAGTGTCCAGCCTTATGTCTCATCCAGCTGTCTTTGCAGATAGGGTCATTCTAGGTTTCATCAGAACCCCTGAAGGAATTGTGTAAGAATTTCGCTGTTTTTTTGTTTTGTTTTTGAAATTCATTTTTATAATGGGGTTGAGCTGATTTTCCCTGACGTGTTTATGCTGGTCTAGACACACTTGATTCCCTTACAGAGGCATATCAATACATAGGTTTTAAGATTCTTACTAATCAGATATATTCCTCTGTGGGGAATAGGGGTTTTGAGTCCCGTTCACTGAGGAAGGTGTAGGTCTTGTCTATTCTGTATTTGGTTTATGGAATTGTACCTGTGCTAATATCAAACTCTGGTTTTATGCATCACCCCACCTCTCCTTTCCCCTTAAGGAGGCATAAGAGTGTTTTCTAAATGTGAGACGCTGCTCTCTTTCCTAATTCAGTTCATGTGTTGTGATGTTGACATTCCCTCTCTAAGTGATATCTTATGATAAGATTCTTTTTCTGTGTGACTAATTTCCCTTAGAATCATCATACCTAAATCCTCTCATTATGCTGCTACTGGCCTTAGGACATTGATTTCACGTCTGAGTGATATTCCATTGTACAAAATTATCACAAGTTCTTTATGCATTTCTCTTTTTCCTGGGATACTTTAGGTGTACCGAAGTTGAGGTTCTTGTATGCAGAGCAGCCCTAAACTTTGGGGTGCCTGTGTCTTGTTGATATTTAGTCTTCCCAAGTTATATGTCCATGAGTTGAAGTCCCCTTTGCTCGGGGGCTTTGTATTTTAGATGTTTTAGGAAACAGCATACACTTCTTCAGAGTAGCTCTTGGATATTTATACCCCACCCATCAGCGTGACTAGTCTCCCTGTTTTCCATGGCCTCTCCTGCAGTTTTGATTTGTACACATTTTTTGGATGGACTTTCTGAGCAGTGGAAATTGAGACTTCTTTATTGTGCGGATTTGCATTTCCCCCTTGCTTGGTTGGCCAAAAACTCTGTATGTGTTTTTTTCCTGAAGATATTCACGAAAAAAACGCATACAACCTTTTGCCCAACTGCATCATTTTAGAAATTCTGCTGCTTTTCATATGCTTTAAATGTGAGTACAGTCTACCTTTTGTAAAATGTTTCCTGCAATTCTGCCTCTCATTCAGAACCTCTTCGTTGCCTTACCTGAATATATTTTTGGACGTTGGTTATCATTTATATCCTTGCAGGTCTTTGAATTGTCTGCTCCTGAGCTCCATTTTGCAACTCGCTTTTTTTGTGAGCTGACCCCCAAACCATTGGATTGATTCCGGCCCTATTCTGGTTCTGGGGAGGCAGGCTGAGCCTTTGGTTAATTCTTCTTCCTAATGGGAAATTAGAGTGACATGTGCCTGTCAAAACTCCTACAGTTAATCTCTCATTGGTTCCTCCTCTTCCCATTTATCCTCTGCAAAAATTGCAAACTGTGTGAAATAGGAGGTTAAAGGTGCTGATTCTCCAAGTGGGGAGATTTTTAGTAATGTGGCTGGAATGGCGAACCCCAGCACCAGGAGATCAAAAATGAGGTGCATTTTAGACACCTCTCCTGAGCACACGGTGTACATTCATCTCGGTTTCGCAGGCATGTTTTCACTGTCAGAAGATTCCCTTGAAAGTGCAGATTTCAGACCCATGGAATGGGTACCAGGCAGTATTACTTTAAAAGGTCTGCATTTCCTCACCCAGCCTCTCTAACATCTCTTAGCGTGCATAGCTTCCAGCCTTATATATCATCCTGCTGTGGGTCTACATGTGTTCAATCCATGTTACATCGTAGCCCTTCAAAAAAAGTTGTAAGAATTTTTGTCTATCTCACTGTTTTTATAAATAATTTTAAATTTATTTTTATATTGGTTACAGCTGATTTTCAAAGCTCTGTTTTTTGCTGCTGTACATCCACTTGATTCATGTACTGTGAGACAACAATAAATTCTTTCTCAGATGCTTACGAGTCATATGTATTATTTTCCAGTGACTGGAGTGGACTGAGTGCCGTTCTTTGAGGTACCGTGTAGGCCTTGCCAGTTATTCAATTCGGAACTTGGAATGGTATCTTTGCTAATTTCAACCTCCTGGATAATACCTCACCATTCCCCACCTTTCCCATTTAGCAGCCTTATGTCTATTTTCTACATATTTGACTATGTTTATGTTTTGTAGTTTATTTCATGTGTAGCCATATTTGATTCCACCTTTAAGTGACATCTTATGATATGTGTCTTTTTCTTTCTGACATGTGTCACTTAGAAAGATCGTATGTAATTCCTCCAGAGTTGTTACAACTGGCCTTATTTCATTGATTTCTGGATGAGTAATATTCCACTCTACATAAGTACCCCATCTCTTTTATCCATTTTATCCTTCCAGGGACATTTAGGTTATACACAAGTGGAGGCCCTTTTTAACAGAGAGGTGGTAAAGGTTGGGGTGCCTGTTTTCTGTCATTTTTTGTTTTTCCCAAGGTATACGCCCATGAGTGCAAGTGCCCTATGCTCTGTAGCTCAGTTTTCAGATGTTTTAGCAAACACAATACACTTCTCCAGAGTGGCCGTTGGCAAATTACATTTCCACTATCAGCGTCACAGGGCTCCCTTTTCTCCTCACCCTGTCCTGCATTTCTGGTGTTTACACTTTATGTGGATGGCCCTTCTGACTGATGTGAAGTGATACATTTTGTAGTATTGATTTCCAGTGCCCACCTGTTTGGTTGGATAAAAAGTGTGAATGGCCTTTACTTGAATATATTCAGAAAAAAATGCATACGCCCTTTTGAGCCAAGTGCATCATTAGCGATGTTCAGCCCCTTTTCTTGTGCTTTAATGGGGAGTCCTTTCTACCTCTTCTAATCTGTTTCCTGCCACTCCCCCTTTCTTACAAGTCCTTTTCTGTGACTTACCTCAAGACATTTTTCAACAATAGATATTTTCAACTCTGCAGTTTCATGCATTTTAGTGCCCCTGAGTTCCATATTTCAACTTGTGTTTTTGGAAACTGGACACAAAACAGCGGGATTTCCTCTAGCCCTGTTCTCTTTCCGTGGGCAATTCTAGCCTTTGATGAATTTGTCTTCCGGATTGGAAATTAGAGTGGCATGTGCCTGTCTGAAAACCTAAGATTTCTCTCTAAATTTTTCTCATCCTTCCGCTTCATCCTCTGGACAAATTCCAAACTGTGTGCAACACGATGTTGACGGTGCTGATATCCCCAAGTGAGGAGATTGTTAGGAAAGATGCTGGAGGGGTGAACCCGAGCACCAGGCGATGAGGAGATGAGGTGCCTTTTCCAAACTCTTTCCGATCAAACAGTGTACCTCCTCTAGGTGTGACAGGCATGTTTTAGCTGTAGGAAGGGTCCCGTGCATGGAAGGAGAACACCAGGGATTTTTCCAAATCAGTGCCTCCCCGAACCCCAAACTGGGGAATTTTTAAGCTACGGCTACACGTATGTCCATTAAGGGCCTTGGGAAATAGGCAGAGCCCAAATTTTAGATGATTGAAATCTTCAGGTTCCGAAGCGCTCACCATCGGCCTTGCTTAGGTTACATTTTATCTGTCATTGATAGATGATGTCAATAAAAAATATCGATTCTTTTTCAGATTATTTCCCCTTATAGGTTATTGCAAAATATTCAGTGTAGTTCCCTGTGCTATACAGTTGTTCCTTGTTGATGATCTATTTTATACATAGCAGTGTGTATGTGTTAATCCCAAACTGTTAATTTATCCCTTCTCCTACCTTTCCCCTTTGGTAATAATAAATTATAAGATTTTATACTTCTCAGAAATGGGGGAGCTGAAAGAGAGGTATCCTTTTCAATGGAAAAGCATTCTAAACAAGATTGAAGCTTCAGCCAAGAGTATTCGATGTACATCCATGGAAATAAATCACTTCATTTCTCTAATGTTGACCTGACAAATAAGACAGACGTCTTCACTGAACTTGCTTATAGTAAAGTGATGGAAATATCAAAGGTAAGTCTTAGAAAAATCTTATTTTACCTGAGCATTATACACTGCTCTATGTTAACTACAGTTTGGCTCACACATCTGTTCAATGAAGTTACAAAGTTCTCAATTTCTGTTACTGATCATCCAGAGGGAACGCCAACAGGAGTCCCCGTGCCCAGTGTCATTGGAGCCAACAGATAAAGACTGAGTTTGGTTCAGAAGCAAAGGAAACATTATTTTGAAAACCGAATGGAGAGGTGAGAGTGTGCACTCCCCCACGGGCTGTGGGCTGGGCTGCTGTGTAGTGATCCCGGCAGCGTCAGTGGGAGTTAGGGGATGGAGCTCTCGAGGGCTGGGTTGGCTGCAGCTCAGGCTCTATGCCGTGGAGTCTGCATGGGACTCCGCTAGCTGAGGTGTCGACCCAGCCATTCTGCACTAGGAAATCGGGTCTGAAGTGCCGGGTGTGGGACCTCTGCATGCGGAACCCTAGGAGCACGTGAAATTAGACAAAGCACAAAGGAAAAACAGGTTAGACTTTATTTTATTGCCCAGATTCTCTTTTAATCTCCCAGGAATTTTTAATGAACGTTGCCAGAGACGAACACCTCCTCTGCTTTTTGTTCCGTTCCTCATTCTTGGGGTGTTGAGGGTGCAGACCCCTCTTTTGTAACTGCTTCATGCTGTGGTGGGAGCCCTGATACGTGGGGGAAGGGGCAAAACGTCTGCCCACCAGCCTCCAGGTGAGGTTGATTGTTCCAAAAACTCCTGCATCACTTCTCGTCCGCCTGAGCACCAGCATTGGAAGTGTTATAGATTCTAATGTCTTTTAAGGGTCCAGGAAAGAGATGCGCAGAGATGCTGTGGCAGGTTTCACCCCACCCCACATTTGTTCGGTGACATTAGGCTGACATATTTTGCCAGCCTAGATGCTCTGACCAGTAGTCTGTGCTTTCTTTAATTAGGTCCCTGAATTAATGTACAAACAGCACCATGTGTCAGAGCCCTGCCCGTGCAACTCCCAGACAGTCCAGGGTCAGTGGTGATCTAGGACCATGACGTCCACTGAGTCAACGGCCTTTAGATGTAGCCAGCAGTCCAGGCGGTCATATTGGCCACCATCACCGCGGTGTCTGTAGGGTTTTCTATGGTGAAAGCATGATATACGTTTCCCCCGCCAAGCTTATTAGCTCCCCTCTGGGTGAAGTAAGTCCTGCAAGCAGTAGTCTGCTCTTTCGGGGCACAGTCTTGTTGTTTTCTGAGAGAAACTCCAGGTCAAGTGATGGTCACACAAGTCATCTTGGGGGCCCGTTGCCCCCATTTGTCTCTCTGGAGGTTGGAGTTGGAGGGCCTCCTCACTCGAGGTCAGTGTGTCCACAGAGCGACCCCTGAAACTTCAGGACATGATGGGTGGTTAGGATCACCACGTGGGGTCCTTTTCCCTTAGGAGGGAGCTGGCCTTGTGGGCTGCTGATTTCCAGCTTTATAGATACCCCAGTATCCTGGCCTGATGAGTCGGTGGGCAAAGCCCTTGGTGACCATAGTTTATCATACCTGAAGGGCATTCTTGTGTTGCTCCATTTCAAGTGGTCCCAGTTTTTGCACTAAGTCTCCAAGGGCAATTAACCTTTGACCGGGTATGTAAAGGTCAAAGGGTTTAGCTAAATTAGCGAGTTCCTGGGCAAGGATCTGAATTGATTGCTCTTTCCATTCTTGAAAGGCTGCTTCTGGATTCTATTCAAAAAGATCATAATCTTTTCGTGTCAGTGTTTCATGTAGAGGCCCAGCTATTAGACTGTAGTTAGGGATCCAGATGCAGAAAACCTTGGCCTCCCCAGGAACCCCTAAGCTGTCTTCTAGTTTTAGAAGAGGTAAGGCTGCAAATGGCTTCTTCCCTATCCTGGGATGCGTTTCTCCAAATATCTGTGAGGATGAAGCCCAGGCATGTCACCTGAGCCTGGTATATTTGAGCCTTTTTCTTGGACACCTTCTATCGTTTCTTGGCTAGGTAGTTCAGAGGCGTCTTTAGTAGGCCTGGCGATCAGAATGTCATCTGCACATTGAAGGAGGGTTCCCTTTTACAGAGGTAGAACGTTTAGGTCTTTAGAGGACATTTCCCCAATGATGGTGAGGGATTTTTGAACCATTGGGGCAGGACGGCCCAGCATTATTGGTTTTGTTGCATGTTGTGTCCTGCCACTCACAAGCCAAAAATTCTTGTGACTCTGAGATGAATGGAATACAGAAGAAGGCATCATTGAAGTGTAATACAGAATGCCATGACCTGGTGGATGGTAGAATTTCCAGCAGGTTGTAGGAAATAGGAGCTACTGGATGTATATCCTCGGTGGCTTCACTGACTGTCCTGATATCCTTTACCAGGTCTCCAGCAGCCCATGGGGCTCTCGTGGTCAGGCCAATCCCAGGATATGGAGCTCACCTGGGCTGCATCCCGCACCCCACAGCCCACGGGGCTCTCGTGTTCAAGTCCCTCCCAGGGTATGGAGCTCACCTGTGCAGCTACCCAGCAGCCCATGGGGCTCTCATAGTCTGGCCCTTCCCAAGATACGGAACTCCCCTTGGCAAGTACCCCAGCAGGGCTGGACACACAGGAACTGTGCACATAGCCCAACTTGCAGAGAACCCCCAGCTCACCTGTCGCTCACAGCTGACACAGAACACCTCCGAGCAGGACTTGAACTAACAAACAGCAGCTCTGACAGGTCTGTGACCCTGGCTATCACTCCGTGCAGCCTCTCTCTGCCTGGTCTTCCAGACACTTCCACTGCAGCCAGGGCACCAGGCCTCTGTCTCCACCCACCATCACTCCTCTCCCTGACTCCTGGGTTCCTCTCATTAGGATAGGGTCTTCTTGAAGTTGTTTTCCACTCATGGACCAGATAAAATGATAAGAAAACAAGCCGCAGCTGCAGCCCCTTGTCTAGCCTGACTCTCAAGAGCCCACACCTGTTCCTTGGGACTGACCCGTTTAGCAAGTTTCATTTTCTGCAACTGTGAGCCCCTGAGGGGTGAGGATTGGCTGATTTGGGCAGCCTGACACTGCCTGCCAGCCCCCCCCACAGGTGTGCCTGGGTTGAGGTCAATATAAACACCTCTCCAGTCAGCAAGAGCCCCTGTAGCTGTGCCTGACGCCATATTCTCTGCCTCGTCAGCAGTGTCGGGGCTGGGTTGGTGGGAGGGAGTGAGGGGCCGTGGCTTTGTGGGTGGCCCAGTGTAAGTGGGGCTCAGCTGGACTCTCTGCAGGAGTTGCCAGGCTGCCACCTGCTAAAGAAGAGGATGTGTCACCCATACCTGCCACTGGAATTTCACCCCAGGCAGAGGTGAGGAAGTAAAAAAGCAGTGGGGGCCGTGGCAGGAGGGGTATCTCAGGCAGGGAAATGGAAAGATTCCAGAAGAGCATCTGGGGCCAGGACCATCCTGGCTGGCCTGCAGGCACCAAGTCGGCCTGTGTGCTCTCGCTAGTGTGGCTCCACAGCCCTTCCTGTAGGCTTGCAAGTGCTTGTACATATTCAGGTGTTTTACCTGGAAAGGGTGGGAAGAGTTCAGCTGCAGCAGGAGTGGGGCTCAGCTCACATTTACTCACAGACGCCTCGACACAGTCCCCCAGCTTTGCAATGAGGATGCTCCTTGTGGGGGGGAGTGCTGCTGAGTGCATGTGAGACGATTTCCCACCTCTGACCAACTTAAGAATTTTTTACCACTGGAGCAAGTGCCCAGATACGATTTTCCTCTGTATAACTTGTGAGTTCTGTTTTTTTTTTTCTTTTTTTCTTTTTGGTTCAAGTTAGATTTTATTTATTCATCTTTTTTTTTAATTTGGAGATATAAACATGGAAATAATGCATTAATATAAAGACGTCTATGTGAAGGGAAAAACTTTTTTTCTGTTTTATTTTATTAAATGTTATTTATTTATTTTTAATTTTTTAAAATTTATTTCTTTTATACAGCAGGTTCTTATTGGATATGTATTTTATACATATAAGTGTGCACATGTGAATCCCAGTCTCCCAATTCATCCCACCACCACCCTCACATGGCTTTCCCTCCTTGGTGTCCATAGGTTTGTTCTCTACATCTGTCTCTATCTCTGCCCTGCAAACTGGTTCATCTGTACCATTTTTCTAGGTTTCACATATATGCATTAATATACAATATTTGTTTTTCTCTTTCTGTCTTACTTCACTCTGTATGACAGTCTCTAGATCCATCAAGGTCTCTACAAATGACCCAATTTCATTCCTATGTATGGCTGAGTAATATTCCGTTGTATATATGTACCACATCTTTATCCATTCGTCTGTCTGTGGGCACTTAGGTTGCTTTCATTACCTGTCTATTGTAAATAGTGCTGCCGTGAACATTGTGGTGAATGTGTCTTTTTGATTTATGGTTTTCTCTGGGTATATGCCCAGTAGTGGGATTGCTGGATTATATGGTAATTCTATTTTTAGTTTTTTAAGGAACCTCCATACTGTTCTCCATAGAGACTGTATCGATTTACATTCCCAACAATAGTGGAAGAAGGTTCCTTTTCTCCACACCCTCTCCAGCATTTGTTGTTTGTAGATTTTCTGATGATGCCCATTCTAAAAGGTGTGACGTGATAACTCATTGTAGTTTCGATTTCCATTTCTCTATTAATTAGTGATTTTGAGCAGATTTTCATGTGCGTACTGGCCATCTCTATGTCTTCTTGGAAGAAATGTCTATTTAGATCTACCATTTTTGTATTGGGTTGTTTGTTTTATTAATATTGAGCTGCATGAGCTGTTTATATATATTGGAGATTAATCATTTGTCCATTGATTCGTTTGCAAATATTTTCTGCCATTCTGAGGGTTGTCTTTTCGTCTTGTTTGTAGTTTCCTTTGCTTTGCAAAAGCTTTTACGTTTCATTAGTCCAATCTGTTTAGTTTTCTTTTTAATTTCATTACTATAGGAGGTGGATCAAAAAAGATCTTGCTGTGATTTACGTCAGAGTATCCTTCGTAAGTTTTCCTCTCAGTGTTTTATACTGTCTGGTCTTACATTAAGGTCTCTAATTCATTTTGAATATATTTTTATGTATGGTGTTGGGGAGTGTTCTAACTTCATTCTTTTACATGTAGCTGTCCATATTTCCCAGCACCAATGATTGAAGAGACTGTTTTATCTCCATTGTATAGTCTTGCCTCCTTTCTCATAGATTAGTTGACCATGGGTGTGTAGGTTTATCCTTGGGCTTTCTTTTATTTTTTTTTTCTTTTACACGTTTATTGGAGTATAATTGCTTTACATTGGAGTGTTCTTTTCTGCTGTATAACAAAGTGAATCAGCTATACATATACAAATATCACCAGATCCCCTTCCTCTTGCATCTCACTCCACACTCCATAACCCACCCCTTTATGTGGTCACAAAGCACCGAGCTGATCTCCCTCTTCTCTGTGGCTGATTCTCACTAGCTATCAGTGTTACATTTGGTAATGTATTTATGTCCATGCCACTCTCTCACTTCGTCCCAGCTTACCCATCCCACTTCCGGTGTCCTCAAGTCCTTTCTCTATGTCTGTGTCCTTACTCCTGTCCTGCCACTAGGTTCTTCAAAATCTTTTCTTTTTCTTCATTAGATTCCATATATCTCTGTTAACATACAGTATTTGTTTTTCCCTTTCTGACTTACTTCACTGTGTAGGACAGATTCTAAGACCATCCACCTCAGTACAAATAACTCAGTTTTGCTTCTTTTTATGCTTGAGTAATATTTGATTGTATATATGTGCCAGATCTTCTTTATCCATTCATCTGTCGATGGACACTTAGGTTGCTTCCATGTCCTGGCTAATGCAAATAGAGCTGCAATGAACATTTTTGTACATAACTCTTTTTGAATTATGGTTTTCACAAGGCAAATGCCCAGTAGTTGGACTGTTGTGTCATATGGTACTTCTATTGTTAGTTATTTAAATGAACCTCCGTACTGTTCTCCATAGTGCTCATATCAATTTACATTCCCACCCACAGTGAAAATGTGTTCCCTTTTCTCCAATAAAGGCCTCTCCAGCATTTATTGTTTTGTAGATTTTTTTGATGATTGCCACTCTGATTGCTGTGAGGTGATACCTCACGGTAGTTTTGATTTGCATTACTCTAATGATTAGTGATGTTCAGCATCCTTTCATGTGTTTCTTGGTAATCTGTATATCTTCTTTGGAGAAATGTCTATTAGGTCTTCTGCCCGTTTTTGGATTGGGTTGTTTGTTTTTGTGATATTGAGCTACATGCGGTGCTTGTAAAGTTTGGAGTTTAATCCTTTGTCAATTGCTTCATTTGAAAATATTTTCTCCCATTCTGAGGGTTGTTTTTGCATCTTGTTTATGTTTTCCTGTACTGTGTAAAAGCTTTTAAGTTTCATTAGGTCCCATTTGTTGATTTCTGTTTTTATTTCCATTTCTCTAGGAGGTGGGTCCAAAAGGATCTTGCTGTGATTTATGTCATAGAGTGTTCTGCCTAGGGTTTCCTCTAAGTGTTTTATAGTGTCTGGTCTTATATTTAGATCTCTAATCAATTTAGAGTCTATTTTTGTGTATGGTGTAATGGAGTGTTCTAATTTCATTCTTTTATGTGTAGAGGTCCAGTTTTTCCAGCACCAATTACTGAAGAGACTGTCTTTTCTCCATTGTATATCCTTAGCTCCTTTGTCATAGATGAGATAGCCATAGGTATGTAGGTTTATCTCTGGGCTTTCTGTCCTGTTCCATTGATCTGTGTTTATGCCAATCTACATACACTTGATTCCATTATGGAGACATATAAATACATAGGTTCCAAGGTTATTACCAGTCAGATATATTCCTCTTCAGTGAATAGGGTGTTTTGTGTCCAGTTCATTGAGAAAGGAGTAGGTCTTGTCTATTACATATTTGGTATATGAAATGGAATCTGTGCTAATTTCAAACTCTGCTTTTACACATCACCCCACGTCACCTTTCCCCTTAAGGAGGCATAAGTGTGTTTTCTAAATGTGTAACTCTGTTCTCTTTTGAAATTCAGTTCATGTGTAGCCATGTTTACATTTCCTCTATAAGTGATATATTACAATAAGTTTCTTTTTCTTTGTGGCTCATTTCACTTAGCATCATCGTACCTAAAGCCACTCATTATGCTGCTATTGGCCTTATGACATTAATTTTATGTCTGAGTGACATTCCATTGTATATAAGTACCACAACATCTATATCCATTTTTTTTTTTTCCTTTCCTGGGATATATAAAGTGTACCGAAGTCGAGGTTCTTGTAAACAGAGCAGCCCTAAACTTTGCGCTGGCTGTGTGTTGTGGATTTTTAGTTTTCCCAAAATACACGCCCATGAGTGGAAGTGTGCTATGCTCTGTAGCTCTGTTTTAGAAAACAACATACAGTTCTCCAGAGAGGCTGTTGGCAATTTACATCCTGTCCATCGGCATAACCAGGCTCCCTTTTCCCCATGGCCTGTCCTGCATTTGTGGTTTTTACACTATTTGTGGATGGCCCTTTTGACTGGAGGTAAGGGACACTTCTATGTAGTGTGGATTTGCAATGCCTCATGGCTTGCTTGGCCAAAAAGGGCGTATGCATTTTTTCCCGAATATATTCAAGAAAATACACATAATCCCTTTTCAGCCAAGGGCAAAATTATCGAAATTCTGTCGCTTTTCATGTGCTTTAAAGACGACTCCAATCTACCTCTTGAAATCTGTTTCCTTCAATTCTGCCTTGCATTCAAATCCTCTTCACTGCCTTTCCTCAATATATTTCTGGATGATAGTTGTCCTTTATAAATCTGCAAGTTTGTGAATTGCTGTGCCCCTGATTTCCACTTTTCAACTCGCCTCTTTGTGAGCTGGCTGCAATACCGCAGGATGGCTTTAGGCCCTAGTCTGGTTCCGGGGCGTCAGGATGAGCCTTTGGTTAATTCTTCTTCCTGATGGGAAACTAGAGTGACATGTGCCCATCCAAACACCTACAGCTAATCTCTCATTTATTTCCCCTCTTCCTGTTCATCCTCTGCACAATTTGCAAACTGTGCATAACGGGAGGGTAAAGGCGCTGACACTCCAAGTGGGGAGATTTTGAGTAATGCAGATGGAATGGCGAATCCGAGCACAACAAAAGGAAAAATGAGGTACTTTTTAGAAAACTTTCCCAGTTACACAGTGTACCATCCACTGGGTTTCCCATGCATGTTTTAACTGGAGGAAGATTCTCTTAAACCTGGAGAGTTGGGAACACTAGAATGGGTAGCACACAGTATTGCTCTAAGTGGTGTTCTTTTGTTCACACAACTTCAGCAATCTTGTCAGCCCCAAGTGTCCAGTCATATGTCTCATCCAGCTGTGGGTGTAAAGGTGGTCAATCTAGCTTTCATCACAGGCCCTGAACGTAATTTTTAAGACTTTCTCTCTGTTTTTGCATTTTGACTTTGAAATTTATTTTTATAAGTGGGTTTAACTGAATTTCAGTGCTGTGTTCATGCCGTTATACACACACATGATTCCATTATGGAGACATGAGAATACATATGTTTTAAAATACTTAGAGTCAGACATATTCCTCTGCAATGAATAGGGGGTGTTGAGTCCAGTTCATTGTGCCGGGAGTAGGTGTTGTCTATTACATACATGGTTTATATAACGGTACCTGTGCTAATTTAAAATTGTGGTTTTATGCATCACCCCACTTCGGCTTTCCCATTAAGCAGGCAGAAGATATTTTCTAAATGTGTGACTCTGTTGTGTTTGTAATTCAGTTCATGTGTAGTCATGTGTACATTCCCGCTATGAGTGATAATTTATGATAAGATTAGTTACTCTGTAATCTTTCCTAACTCAGTTCATGTGTAGCCATGTTTACACGGACTTCATAAGTTATATATTATGATAAGTTTCTTTTTCTGTGTGACTTATTTCACTTAGAATCATCGTACCTGAATCCACTCTTTTTGCTGCTACTGGCCTTATGATATTGATTTCATGGCTGAGCGATATTCCATCGTACGTAAGTACCACAATAACTTGAACCATTTTTGTCTTTCCTGGGATACTTAAGGTGTACCCAGGTTGAGGTTCTTGTAAGCAGTGCAGCGCTAAATTTTAGGGTGGCACTGTCTTATTGATTTTCAGTTTTCCCAAGGTATATTCCCTAGACTGGAAGTGCCCTTGGCTGTGTAGCTCTGTTGTTTACTTGTTTTAGGGAACACAATGCACTCCTCCAGAGAGGCAGTTGGCAACTTACATCCCGCCCATCAGCATAACAAGGCTGCCTGATCTCCAGGGCCTGTCTTGCCTTTCTGGTTTTTACACATTTTGCGGATGTCCCTTTTTTACCGGTGGGAAGGGATACTTCTTTGTAGTGCAGATTTGCATTGCTGCTTGCTTGCTTGGCCAAAATGGGCTTATGCATTTTCTCCTGAATATATTCAGGAGAAAAAGCATACGCCCTTTATGGCCAAGTGCATCATTGTCGAAGTTGTGCCCTTCTTCTTGTGCTTGAAAGGTGATTCCAACGTACCTCTTGAAATCTGTTTCCTGCTATTCTGCCTCGTTTTAAAGTCCGCCTCTCTGGCTTCCCTCAAAAGATTTTTGGAAGGTAGTTGTCCTCTATTACTCTGCCAGTTTGTAAATTGCTGTGCCCCTGAGCTCCATTATTCAACTCGTTTTTGTGAGCTGACCACAAATCCAAAATTATGGTTCAAAACCTATACTGGTTCCCAGCGGGTGGCTGAGACATTGGTTAATTCTACTTCCTGCCGGGCAATTAAAGTGACATGTACCTGTCCAAATGCCTAACATCTACTCTCTCATTGGTTCTCCATCTTCCCTTTCATCCCCTGCCAAATTGGCAACCTGTGCGAAACAGGAGGTTAAAGGTGCTGTCTCTCCAAGTTGGAAAATTGATAGTAAAGCAGTTGGAAAGTCAGACTGGCGCACAAGGAGAGGGACTATTCGTTGAGTTTTACAAAGCTTTCGTATTCAGAGTGTGTCCATTCTCTAGGTTTCCCATACATGATATAGCTGTAGTAATATTCCCTTCAACCTGGCGACATGGGACCCATGGAATGGGTGCCATGCATTATTGCTTTAAAGGGTCTGCATTTGCTATCCTAATCTCACCAATCCTCTCAGTCACATGTGTCCAGCCTTATGCCACATCCAGCTGTCATTTTAGATAGTGTCATTCTAGGTTTAAGCAGAGACCCTGAAGGAATTGTAAAGAATTTCCCTGTTTTTTTTGTTTTGTTTTTGAAATTCATTTTTATAGTGGGTTTGAGCTGATTCTCGCTGCCATGCTTATGTAAGTCTAGATACACTTGATACCCTTACGGAGACATATCAATACATAGGTTTTAAGATTCTTACTCATCAGATACATTCCTCTGCGGGAAATATGGGGTTTTGAATCCCTTTCACTGAGGAAGGTGTAGGTCTTGTCTATTCCATAGTTGGTTTTTGGAACGGTACCTGTGCTTATATCAAACTCTGGTTTTATGCATCCCCACACCTCTCCTTCCCCCTTAAGCAGGCATAAGAGTGTTTTGTAAATGTGAGTCTCTGTTCTCTTTCCTAACTCAGTTCATGTGTAGCCATGTTTACAGGATCTTCATAAGTGATATCTTATGATAAGTTTCTTTTTCTGTGTGACTTATTTCACTTAGAATCATCGTACCTGAATCCACTCATTTTGCTGCTACTGGTCTTATGACATTGATTTCATGGCTGAGGGATATTCCATCGTATGTAAGTACCACAATGTTTTGAACCATTTTTATCTTTCCTGGGATATTTACGGTGTACCCAAGTTGTGGTTCTTGTAAGCAGTGCAGCCCTAAATTTTGGGGTGGCTCTGTCTTATTGATTTTCATTTTTCCAAAGGTATATTCCCAAGACTGGAAGTGCCCTTGGCTCTATAGCTCTGTTGTTTACTTGTTTTAGGGAACAGAATGCACTCCTCCAGAGAGGCATTTGGCAATTTACATCCCGCCCATCAGCATAACAAGTCTCCCTGTTCTCCAGGGCCTGTCTTGCCTTTCTGGTTTATACCCATTTTGTGGATGTCCCTTTTGACCGCTGGGAAGTGATACTTCTTTGTAGTGCAGACTTGCATTGCCCACTTGCTTGCTTGGCCAAAAGTGCGTATGTGTTTTCCCCTGAATATATTCAGGAGAAAACACATACGGTCTTTTTGGCCATGTGCATCATTGTCGAAGTTGTGCTCCTCTTCCTGTGCTTTAAAGGCGATTCCAACGTACCTCTTGAAATCTGTTTCCTGCTATTCTTCCTCGCTTTCAAGTCCGCCTAGTTGCCTTCCCTCAACAGATTGTTGGAAGATAGTCGCCCTTTATTACTCTGCCAGTTTGTGAATTGCTTTGCCCCTGAGCTCCATTTTCTAACTCGTATTTTGTGAGCTGAACGCAAGTCCAATATTTTAGTTCAGGACCTATACTGGTTTTCGGTGGGTGGCTGAGACTTCGGTTAATTCTTCTTCCTCCCGGGAAATAAGAGTGACATGTGCCTGTCCAAGTGCCTAACAGCTACTCTCTCATTGGTTCTCCATCTTCCCTTTCATCCCCTGCCAAATTGGCAACCTGTGCGAACCAGGAGGTTAAAGTTGCTGTCTCTCCAAGTTGGGAGATTGACAGTAAAACAGTTGGAAGGTCAAACTTGAGCACAAGGAGAGGGACGATTCGTTGAGTTTTAGAGACATTTCGTATTCACAATGTGTCCATTCTCTAGGTTTCCCGTACATGTTATAGCTGTAGTAATATTCCCTTCAACCTGGAGACATCGGACCCATGGAATGGGTGCCATGCTTTATTGCTTTAAATGGTCTGCATTTGCTCACGAATCTCACCAATCCTCTCAGTACCAGGTATCCAGCCTTATGCCATATCTAGCTAGCGTTGTAGATAGGGTCATTCCAGGTTTCATCAGAGACCCTGAAGGAATTGTAAAGAATTTTCCTTTTTTTTGTTTTTGAAATTCCTTTTTATAGTGGGTTTGAGCTAATTCTCGCTGCCATATTTATGCCAGTATAGACACAATTGATTCCCTTACGGAGACATATCAATACATAGGTTTTAAGATGCTTACTTGTCAGATATATTCCTCTGTGGGAAATATGGCGTTTTGAGTCCCTTTCAATGAGGAAGGTGTAGGTCTTTTCTATTCCATAATTGGTTTTTGGAAAGGTACCTGTGCTTATATCAAACTCTGGTTTTATGCATCACCCCACCTCTCCTTCCCCCTTAAGCAGGCATAAGAGTGTTTTCTAAATGTGAGACTCTGTTCTATTTCCTAACTCAGTTCATGTGTAGCCATGTTTACAGGATCTTCATAAGTGATATCTTATAATACGTTTCTTTTTCTGTGTGACTTATTTCACTTAGAATCATCGTACCTGAATCCACTCATTTTGCTGCTACTGGTCTTATGACATTGATTTCATGGCTGAGGGATATTCCATCATACGTAAGTACTACAATTTTTTGAACAATTTTTACCTTTTTTGGGATACTTGTGTTGTACCCAAGTTGAGGTTCTTGTAAGCAGTGCAGCCCTAAATTTTGGGGTGCCTATCTCTTATTGATTTTCAGTTTTCCCAAGGTATATTCCCTAGACTGGAAGTGCCCTTGGCTCTGTAGCTCTGTTGTTTACTTGTTTTAGGGAACACAATGCACTCCTCCAGAGAGGCAGTTGGCAATTTACATCCCGGCCATCAGCATAACAAGGCTCCCTGTTCTCCAGGGCCTGTCTTGAATTTCTGATTTTTACCCTTTATGTGGATGTCCCTTAGGACCGGTGGGAAGTGATACTTCTTTGTAGGGCAGATTTGCATTGCCTGCTTGCTTGCTTGACCAATATGGGCGTATGCGTTTTCTCCTGAATATACTCAGGAGAAAACGCATACGCCCTCTTTGGCCAAGTGCATCATTGTCGAAGTTGTGCCCCTCTTCCTTTGCTTTAAAGGCGATTCCAACATACCTCTTCAAATCTGTTTCCTGCTATTCTGCCTCACATTCAAATCCGCCTCGTTGCCTTCCCTCAACAGATTTTTGGATGATAGTTGTACTTTATTACTCTGCCAGTTTGTGAATTGCTGTGCCCCTGAGCTCCATTTCTTAACTCGTTTTTTGTGAGCTGAAAGCAAGTCCCATATTTTGGTTCAGGACCTATACTATTTCCAGGTGGGTGGCTGAGACTTTGGTTAATTCTTCTTCCTCCCGGGAAATAAGAGTGACATATGCCCATGCAGATGCCTAACAGCTTCTCTCTCTTTGGTTCTCCCTCTTCCCTTTCATCTTTGCCAATTTGGCAACCTGTGAGAACCTGGAGGTTAAAGGTGCTGTCTCTCCAAGTTGGGAGATTGATAGTAAAGCAGTTGAAAAGTAAAACTGGAGCACCAGGAGAGCGATTATTCGTTGAGTTTTAGAAAGCTTTCGTATTCACAGTGTGTCCATTCTCTAGGTTTCCCATACCTGTTATAGCTGTAGTGATATTCCCTTCAACCTGGAGAGTTGGGACCCATGGAATGGGTGACATGCATTATTGCTTTACAGGGTCTGCATTTGCTCACCCAATCTCACCAATCCTCTCAGTCCCATGTGTCCAGCCTTATGCCACCTCCAGCTGTCATTGTAGATAAAGTCATTCCAAGGTTCATCAGAGAGCCTGAAGGAATTGTAAAGAATTTCCCTGTTTTTTTGTTTCGTTTTTGAAATTCCGTTTTATTGTGGGTTTGATGTGATTCTCGCTGCCATCTTTATGCCAGTCTAGACACACTTGATTCCCTTACGGAGACATATCAATACATAGGTTTTAAGATGCTTACTTGTCAGATATATTCCTCTGCGGGAAATATGGGGTTTTGAGTCCCTTTCACTGAGGAAGGTGTAGGTGTTGTTTATTCCATAGTTGGTTTTCGGAAGGGTACCTGTGCTTATATCAAACTCTGGTTTTGTGCATCACCCCACCTCTCCTTCCCCCTTAAGCAGGCATAAGTTTGTTTTCTAAATGTGAGACTCCCTTCTCTTTCCTATCTCAGTTCATGTGTAGCCATGTTTACAGGATCTTCATAATTGATATCTTATGATAATTTTCTTTTTCTGTTTGACTTATTTAACTTAGAATCCTCGTACCTGAATCCACTCATTTTGCTGCTACTGGCCTTATGACATTGATTTCATAGCTGAGGGATATTCCGTCATACGTAAGTACCACAATTTCTTGAACCATTTTTGTCTTTCCTCGGATATTTAAGGTGTACCCAAGTTGAGGTTTTTGTAAGCAGTGCAGCCCTGAATTTTGGTGTGGATCTGTCTTATTAATTTTCAGTTTTCCCAAGCTATATTACCTAGACTGGAAGTGCCCTTGGCTGTGTAGCTCTGTTGTTTACTTGTTTTAGGGAACACAGTGCACTCCTCCAGAGAGGCAGTAGGCAATTTACATCCCGCCCATCAGCATAACAAGGCTCCCTGTTCTCCAGGGCCTGTCTTGCCTGTCTGTTTTTTACACATTTTGCGGATGTCCCTTTAGGCTGGTGGGAAGTGACCCTTCTTTTTAGTGCAGATTTGCATTGCCCGCTTGCTTGCTTTGCTGAAAAGGGCATATGCGTTTTCTCCTGAATATATTCACGTAAAACCCCATATGCCCTTTATGGCCATTTCCATTATTTTCGAAGTTGTGATGCTTTTCCTGTGTTTAAAGGCAATTCCAATGTACCTCTTTAAATTTGTTTCATGCCATTCTGCCTCATTTTCACTTCCGCCTCGTGGCTTTCCCTCAACAGATTTTTGGAAGAGAGTAGTCCTTTATAACTCTGCAGGTTAGTGAATTGCTGTGGCCCTGAGCTCCATTTTATAACTCGCGTTTTTGTGAGCTGACCGCAAATCCACCGTTTTGCTTCTGGACCTATACTGGTTCTGGTGGGGGCAGGCTGAGTCTTTGGTTAATTCCTCTTTGTGACGGGTAATTAGAGTGAAATGTGGCCGTCCAAATGCCTACAGCTACTCTCTCATTGGTTCTCTCTCTTCCCTTATATCCTCTGCACAATTTGTCAACTGTGCGAACCAGGAGGTTATAGGGGCTGACTCTCCAAGTTGGGAGATTGATAGTAAAGCAGTTGGAATGTCAAACTGGAGCACAAGGAGATAAAAAAAAGTAGTAGAGTTTTAGAAACCTTTCACCATCAGATGGTTTCCATTCTCTAGGTTCCCATACATGTTATAACTGTAGTGATATTCCCTTCTACTCGGAGAGTTGGGAACCATGGAAAGCGTGGCAGGCATAATTGCTTTAAAGGGTCTGCATTTTTTCACCCAATCTCACCAATCCTCTCAGTCCCAAGTGACCAGCGTTATGTCACATCCAGTTGTCATTGTAGATAGGGTCATTCCAGGTTTCATCAGAACCCCTGAAGGTATTGTGTAAGAATTTTACTATTTTTATGTTTTGTTTTGAAATTCATTTTTATAGTGGGTTTGAGCTGATTCTCACTGCCATGTTTATGTCGTTCTAGACACACTTGGTTCCCTTATGGAGACATATCAATACATAGGTTTTAAAATTCTTACTAGTCAGATATATTTCTCTGTGGGGAATAAGGATGTTGAGTTCCGTTTACTGAGGAAGGAGTAGGGCTTGTCTCTTCTCTTTTTGGATTATGGAACGGTACCTGTGCTAATATCAAAGTTTTGTTTTGTGCATCTCCTCACCTGTCTTTCCACTTAAGCAAGCATTAGAGTGTTTTCTAAATCTGAGACTCTGTTCTCTTCCCTAATTCAGTTCATATGTAGCCATGTTTACATTTCCTTCATAAGTGATATCTTATGTCAGAATGCACCATGGCCTTGTCATAATAATGCTCCATGACCCCTCTCATCACAATGCTCCTTGCCCTGGTTATCAAAAAGCTCCATGTCCCTTGTCATCACAATTCTCCACGTCCTTGTCATCACAGTGCTACATGACACTTCTCATCAAAATATTACATGCTCTTGTCATCACAATTCTCCATGCATTTGAAATTGCAATGCTCCATGCACTTGTCATCACAATGCTCCATGCACTTGTCATCACAATGCTCCATGCCCTTGTCATCACATTGCTCCATGACACCTGTCATCACAATGCTCCCTGACACATGTCATCACAATGCTTCATGCCCCTTTTCATTATAGTGCTACATGATGCTCGACGCCACAATTACCCAAGGTCTTCTCATCACAATGCTCCACGGTTTTCCCATCACCTTGCTCCATGCCTAGTCATCACAAAGCTAAATGTCCCTTGTCCTCACAATTCTCCACGTCCTTGTCATTACAATGCTCCTGGCACTTCACATCAAAATGTTATATGCTCTTGTCATCACAATACTCCATGCACTTGTCATCGCAATGCTCCATGACCCCTGTTATAGGAAGCTCCATGCACTGTTCATCACAATGTTTCACGACCTGGACATTAAAATTATCAATGGCCCTTGATATCACAATGCTCCATGCCCTTGTCATCACAATGCTCCTTTACTTTGTCACAGCAAACCTCCATGACACTTGGCATCACAGTGCTCCATGATATTGTCATCAAATTGGAACATGACATATTTCATCACAATGCTCCCTGACTACTTTCTTCACAATAATCCATGACCTTGTCATCACAGTGCTCCATGCCCTTGTCATTACAATGTGCCATGCCCAATCTTATTACAATAATCCATGAAACTTGTCAGACCAATGCTCGATGCCACTTTTCATCACAATGCTCCATGAACGCTGTCATCACAATGCACCATGCCAATCATCATAATGTTTCATGCTATTGTCATCACAATGAAATCAAAATGCTCCATGACCTCTGTCCTCAAAAGGCTGCAAACCCTTGTGATCACAATGTTACATAACACTTGTTATCACAATGCCCCATGACGCTGGTCAGCAAAATTATCCATGGTCTTCTCATCACAATGCACCATGACTTTTGTCATCACAATGCTCAATACACTTGTCATCACAATGCTCTCTGACTATTGCCCTCAGTATGCACCTTGAACTCTTTCATGACAAGGCTCCATGCCTATTTCATCACAATGATCCATGTCCTTTTCATCACAATGCTCCAAGACCCCTGTAATCACAATGCTCCATGCCCTTGTCATCACAAAGCTCCATGACACAGGTCATTAGAAAGTTCCATGGCCTTCTCATCAAAATGCTCCATTCCCTTGTCATCACAATGCTCAAAGACCCCTGTAATCACAATGCTCCATGCCGCTTTTCATCTCAATGCTCCATGAACCCTGTCATCACAATGCATCATGCCAATCATAATAATGCTTCCAGCTATTGTCAGCACAATGAAATCAAAATTCTCAATGACATCTGTCATCTCAATGCTCCATGACCCCTGTCATCACAATACTCCATGAACATTTTCAGCCCAATGCTCCATGACTCTTGTCATCACAATGATCCATGCCCTTGTCATCCCAATGCTCCATGACCCCTGTATTCACAATGATTCGTGACGCTTGTCATCACAGTGCTCCATGACACATGTCATCACAATGCTCCATGCCTTTGTCAGCAAAATGCTACATGACCTTGTCATTACAATGCTCTATGCGCTTGTCATCACAATACTCCATTAGCATTGTCATCACTGTATTCGATGATCCTTGGGATCACATTGCTTCATGCCCTTGTCATCACAATGCTACATGCTCCTTGAAATCACAATGATCCATGACCTCTGTCATCGCAATGCTCCAAAACCTTCAGATCACAATGTTCCATAAAACTATTCATCACAACGCTCCATGATGCCTGTCATCACAATACTTCATGACCTTTTCATCACAATGCTCCATGACCTTTGTCATCACAATTCTCAATACACTTGTCATCACAATGCTCCCTGACACTTGTCGTCAGAATGCTCCTTGAACCCTGTCACGAACAGGCTCCATGCCTTTTTCATCACAAAGCCGCATACCGTTTTCATCACAATGATCCATGCCATTGTCATCAAAATACTCCACAAGCTTGTCATCAGAATGCTCCATGACCCTTGTCATCACAATGCTCCAAGCCATTGTCATCACAATGCTCCATTAACTTTGACATCAGAATCCTCCATGACACTTGGCATCACAATGCTCCATGCCATTGTCATCACAATGGGCCAATACATATGTCATCACAATGTTCCGTGACACCCCTTTTTACAATACTGCATGAACTGGTCATCACAATGCTCCATGCCCTTCTCATCACAATGATCCATTACCTCTGTCATAACAATGATCCATGACCCCTGACATCACAGTGTTCCACGGCCTTGTCATCACAAGGCTCCATCACCCCTGTCATCACAATACTTCATGCCCTTTTCATCACAATGCTCCATGACACATGTCATCAGAATGCTCCATGGACTTCTCCTCACAATGCTCCATGCCCTTCTCATCACAATGCTCCAAGAACCATGGAATCACAATGCTCCATGCCCCTTTTCATAAGAATGCTCCATGAGATTTGTCATCACAAGTCTCCATTGTCTTATCATCACAATGCTACAGGACATTCTCATCACCATGCTCCATTCCCTTGTCATCACAATGCTCCATGACCCCTGTCATCACAATACTCCATGAACATTTTCAGCCCAATGCTCCATTAAATTCTCATCACAATGCTCCATGACAAATATCATCAAAATGCTCCATGACCAATGTCATCACAACACTCCATCACACCTGACAACACAATGATCCGGGACTCTTGTCATCACAATGCTCCATTCCCTACTCATCACAATGCTCCATGACCCCTGTCATCACAATACTCCATGAACATTTTCAGCCCAATGCTCCATGACTCTTGTCATCACAATCATCCATGACTTTGTCATCCCAATGCTCCATGACCCCTGTATTCACAGTGCTCCATGACACCTGTCATAACAATGCTCCATGCCTTTGTCAGGAAAATACTACCTGACCTTGTCATTGCAATGCTCTATTCGCTTGTCATCACAATACTCCATTCCCATTGTCATCACAGTCCTCCATGAATCTTGGGATCACATTGCTTCATGCCCTTGTCACCACAATGCTCCATGCTCCTTGAAATCAAAATGATCCATGGCCTCTGTCATCACAATGCTCCAAACCCTTGTGATCACAATGTTCCATAACACTTGTCATCACAGCGCTCCATAATGCCTGCCATCACAATAATCCATGCTCTTTTCATCACAATGCTCCATGACATTTGTCATCACAATTCTCAGTACACTTGTCATCACAAAGCTCCCTGACACTTGTCATCAGAATGCTCCTTGAACCCTGTTATGAAAAGGCTCCATGCATTTTTCATCACAAAGCCCAATGCCATTTTCATCACAATGCTCCATGCCATTGTCATCAAAATACTCCACAAGCTTGTCATCAGAATGTTCCATGACCCTTGTCATCACAATTCTCCATGCACTTGTCAGCACAATGCACCCTGACGTTTGTCATCACAATGCTCCATGCCCTTGTCATCACAATGCTCCATTACTTTTGTCATCAGTATCCTCCATGACACTTGGCATCACAATGCTCCATGCCATTGTCATCTCAATGGGCCATGACATATTTCATCACAATGCTCCCTGACAGCTCTCTTCACAATACAGCATGACCTGGTCACTACAATGCTCCATGCCCTTGTCATCACAATGCGCCATTCCAACTTTCCTCACAATAATCCATGAAACTTATTAGACCAATGCCTTTTCATCACAATGCTCCATGCCCTAGTTATCACAATGTTCCAAAACCCCTGTAATCAGAATGCTCCATCCCCCTTTTCAGCAGTATGCACCATGAGATTTGTCATCACAAGGCTCCATGGTTTTCTCATCACAATGCTCCAGGACCTTGTCATCACAATGCTTCACGATATTTTCGTGAAAATTCTCAATGGCCCTTGTCATCATAATGCTCCAAGCCCTAGTCATCACAATGATCCATTATATTTGTCATCACAATCCTCCATTACATTTGGCATCACAATGCTCCATGCCATTGTCATCGCAATGGACCATGACATATGTCATCACAATGCTCCCTGACACCTGTCTTCACAATATTCCATGCCCTTGTCATCACAATGCTCCATGCCCTTGTCATCAAAATGCACCATGTCCACTATCATCACAATAGTCTAGGAAACTTGTAAGACCAATGCTTCATGCCCGTGTCATCACAATGCTCCATGCCCTTGTCATCACAATGCTCCATGACCCCTGTCATAACAAAGCTCCATGACCCCTGCCATCACAATGTTCCACGGCCTTGTCATCACAAGGTTCCATGACGCTTGTCATCACAATGCTCCAAGACCCCTGTAATCACAATGCTCCATGCCCTTGTCATCACAAAGCTCCATGACACATGTCATCAGAATGTTCCATGGCCTTCAAATCAAAAGGCTCCATGCCCTTGTCATCACAATGCACCATGTCCAATGTCATCACAATAATCTATGAAACTTGTCAGACCAATGCTCCATGCCCTTGTCATCACAATGCTCCCTGACCCCTGTCATCACAATGCTCCGTGACTCCAGTCATCACAATGCTTCATAATGTTTGTCATCACAATGGTCCATGCCCGCGTCATGACAAGGCTCTATGACATTTGTAACCACAATGCTCCATGAACTTTTCATCACAATGCTGTGTGACCCTTGTCATTACAATGCTCCATGCCTTTGTCAGAACAATGCTCCATGACCCTTGTCATCACAGTGTGCCATGCGCTTTTCATAACAATGATCCACAACCTTGTCATCGCTATGCTCCATAAACCTTGTAAGCACAATGCTCCATGCACTTCTCATCCAAATGCTCTCTCACATGAGATATCACAATGTTCCATCACTAGTCATCACAATCCTCACTCACCCCTGTTATCACAATGTTCCATGAACACTGTCATCACAATGCTACATCCCCTTATCAGCACAATGTTCTATGATCCCTGACATCACAATGTTCCATAACCACCTTCATCAAAATGCTCCATGACCGTTTTCATCCCAAAGCTCCATGACCCCTGGCATCACAATGTTCTATAACCCCTGTCATCAAAAGGTTCCATTACATTTTTCATCAAATTGCTGCATGAACCTGTCATCAAAATGCTCCCTGCCTTTCTCATCACAATGCACCACACACTTGTCATCAAAATGCTCCATGACCTTTGTCATCACAAAGCTCCATGACCGTTGGCATCACAATGATCCATGCAATTGTCATCACAATGCTCCATGAACCTTCTCATCACATTGCTCCATGCCCTTGTCATCACAAAGCTCCATGACACTTGTCATCACAATGCTCAATGCCCTTCTCATCACAGTAATCCATGAAATATTTCAGACCAATGCTCAATGCCCTTATCATCACAATGATCCATTACCTCTGTCATAACAATGCTCCATGTCCCCTGCCATCACAATGTTTCATGGCCTTGTCATCACAAAGCTCCATGAAGCATGCCATCAGAATGTTCCATGGCCTTCTCATCACAGTGCTACATGCCCTTGTCATGACAGTGCTCCAAGACACTTGTAATCACAATGCTCCATGCCACTTTCCATCTCAATGCTCCATGAAGCCTGTCATCAAAATGCACCATACCCATCATCATAATGCTTCAGGCTATTGTCATCACAATGAAATCAAAATTATCCATGACCACTGTCATCATAATGCTCCAAACCCTTGTGATCACAAAGTGCCATAACACTTATCATCACAACACCCTATGACGCTCATCATCACAATTATCCATGGTCTTCTCATCACAATGCTCCATGACCTTTGTCATCACAATTCTCAGTACACTTGTCATCACAATGCTCCCTGACACATGTCGTCAGTATGCTCCTTGAACCCTGTCATGACAAGGCTCCATGCCTTTTCATCACAATGTTCCATGCTCTTTTCATCACAATGCTCCAAGACCCCTGTAATCACAGTGCTCCATGCCCTTGTAATCACAGAGCTCCATGACACATGTCATCAGTTTGCTCCAAGACCCCTGTAATCACAATGCTCCATGCCCCTTTTCATTAGAATGCTCCATGAGACTTGTCATCACAAATATCCATGCTCTTATCATCACACTGCTCCAGGACCTTGTCATCACCATGCTCCATTCCCTTGTCATCACAATGCTCCATGACGCCTGTCATCACAATACTCCATGAATATTTTCAGCCCAATGCTCCATAAAATTCTCATCACAGTGCTCCATGTCAAATATCATCAAAATGCTCCATGACCACTGTCATCAAAACAATCCATAAAACCTGACAACACAATGTTGCGGGACTCTTGTCATCACAATGCTCCATTCCCTAGTCATCACAATGCTCCATGAACATTTTCAGCCCAATGCTCCATGACCCTTTTCATCACAATCATCCATGCCATTTTCATCCCAATGCTCCATGACCCCTGTATTCACAATGCTCCGTGACCCTTGTCATCACAATGCTCCATGACACCTGTCATCACAATGCTCCATGACTTTGTCAGCAAAATGCTACATGACCTTGTCATTACAATGCTCTATGCGCTTGTCATCACAGTACTCCATTACCACTGTCATCACAATCCTCCATGAACCTAGGATCACATTGCTTCATGCCCTAGTCATAACGAAACTCCATGCTCCTTGAAATCAAAATGATTCATGACCTCTGTCATCACAATGCTACAAACACTTGTGATCACAATGTTCCATAACAGTTGTCATCACAACGCTCCATGATGTCTGTCATAACAATAATCCATGCCCTTTTCATCACAGTGCTTCATGACCTTTGTCATCACAATTCTCAATACACTTGTCATCACAATGTTCCCTGACACTTGTCGTCAGAATGGTCCTTGAAACCTATCACAAAAAGGCTCCATGCCTTTTTCATCACAAAACCCCAGGCCATTTTCATTAAAATGCTCCATGCCATTGTCATCAAAATACTCCACAGGCTTGTCATCAGAATGCTCCATGAAGATTGTCATCACAATTCTCCATGCACTTGTCAGAAAATTGCTTCCTGACCCTTGTCATCACAATGCTTCAAGCCATTTTCATCACAAAGCTCCATTACCTTTGTCATCAGAATCCTCCATGACACTTGGCATCAAAATGCTCCATGACTTTGTCATCACAATGAGCCATTACATATGTCATCACAATGCTCCATGACACCACTCTTCACAATAATGCATAACCTAGTCATCACAATGCTCCAGGCCATTGTCATCACAATGCGCCATTCCAACTGTCATCACAATAATCCATGAAAATTATTAGAACAATGGTCCATGCCCTTGTCATAACAATGCTCCATGCCCTAGTTATCATAATGTTCCAAAACGCCTGTAATCAGAATGCTCCATGCCCGTTTTCATCAGTATGCTCCATGAGATTTGTCATCACAAGGCTCCATGATTTTCTCATCACAGTGATCCAGGACCTTGTCATCACAATGCTTCCCGACATTTGCATGAAAATTCTCAATGGCCCTTGTCAACATAATGCTCCAAGCCCTAGTCATCACAATGCTCCATTATATTTGTCATCACAATCCTCCATTACATTTGGCATCACAATGCTCCATGCCATTGTCATCGCAATGGACCATGACATATGTCATCACAATGCTCCCTGACACCTGTCTTCACAATACACCATGCCCTTGTCATCACAATGCTCCATGCCCTTGTCATCACAATGAACCATGTCCACTGTCATCACAATAATCTAGGAAACTTGTCAGACCAATGCTCAATGACACTGTCATCACAATGCTCCATGCCCTTGTCATCACAATGCTCCATGACACCTGTCATAACAATGCTCCATGACCACTGCCATCACAATGTTCCACGGACTTGTTATCACAAGGCTCCATGACGCTTGTCATCACAATGCTCCAAGACCCCTGTAATCACAATGCTCCATGCCCTTGTCATCACAAAGCTCCTTGACACATGTCATCAGAATGTTCCATGGCCTTCTCATCAAAATGCTCCATGCCCTTGTCCTCACAATGCACCATGTGCAATGTCATCACAATAATCTATGAAACTTTTCAGACCAATGCTCCATGCCCCTGTCATCACAATGCTTCATGCCCTTGTCATCACAATGCTCCATGACCCCTGTCATCACAATGCTCCGTGACTCCAGTCATCACAATGCTTCATAACGATTGTCATCACAACGGTCCATGCGCGCGTCATCACAAGGCTCTATGACCTTTGTAAACACAATGCTCCATGAACCTTTCATCACAATTCTCTGTGACCCTTGTCATCACAATGCTCCATGCCTTTGTCAGGACAATGCTCCATGACCGTTGTCATCACAAAGTGCCATGCGCTTTTCATCACAACGATCCACAACCTTGTCATAGCTATGCTCCATAAACCTTGTAATCACAATGCTCCATGCACTTCTCATCCAAATGCTCTCTCACATGAGATATCACAATGTTCCATCACTAGTCATCACAATCCTCACTCACCCCTGTTATCACAATGCTCCATGACCCTAGTCATCACAATGCTACATCCCCTTATCAGCACAGTGTTCCATGACCCCTGACATCACAATGATCCATAACCCCTGTCATCAAAATGCTCCATGACACTTTTCATCCCAAAGCTCCATGACCCCTGGTATCACAATGTTCTATAACCCCTGTCATCAAAATATTCCATTACACTTTTCATCAAATTGCTGCATGACCCTGTCATCAAAATGCTCCCTGCCCTTCTCATCACAATGCTCGACACCCTTGTCATCAAAATGCTCAATGACCTTTGTCATCACAAATCTCCATGACCGTTGGCATCACAATGCTCAATGTCATTGTCATCACAATGCTCCATGAACCCTCTCATCACATTTCTCCATGCCCTTGTCATCACAAAGCTCCATGACACTTGTCATCACAATGCTCGATGCCCTTCTCATCACAATGCTCCATGCCTTGTCATTACAATCCTCCATGACCCATGTATCACAGTGTTCCTTGCCCTTGTCATCACAGTGCTCCATGCCCAATCTCATCACAAAAGTCCATGAAAACTTTCAGACCAATGCTCAATGCCCTTCTCATCTCAATGCTCCATTACCTCTGTCATAACAATGCTCCATGACCACTGCCCACACAATGTTCCACGGCCCTGTCATCACAAGGCTCCATGACCCTTGTCATCACAATGCTCCAAGACCCCTGTAATCACAATGCTCCATGACCTTGTCATCACAAAGCCCCATGACGCATGCCATCAGAATGTTCCATGGCCTTCTCATCACAATCCTCCATGCCCTTGTCATGACAATGCTCCAAGACCCCTGTATTCAGAATGCTCCATGCTAGTTTTCATCTCAATGCTCCATGAAGCCTGTCATCAGAATGCTCCATGCCCATCATCAAAATGCTTCAGGCTATTGTCATCACAATGAAATCAAAATTATCCATGACCACTGTCATCATAATGCTCCAAACCCTTGTGATCACAATGTTCCATAACACTTAACATCACAACACCCTATGACGCTCATCATCACAATTATCCATTGTCTTCTCATCACAATGCTCCATGACCTTTGTCATCACAATTCTCAATACACTTGTCATCACAATGCTCCCTGACACTTGTCGTCAGTATGCTCCTTGAACCCTGTCATGACAAGGCTCCATGCCTTTTCATCACAATGATCCATGCCTTTTCATCACAATGTTCCAAGACACCTGTAATCACAGGGCTCCATGCCCTTGTCATCTCAAAGCTTAATGACACATGTCATCAGTATGCTCCATGGCCTTCTCCTCACAATGCTCCAGGCCCATGTCATCACAATGCTCCAAGACCCCTGTAATCACAATGTTCCATGCCCCTTTTCATCAGAATGCTCCATGAGACTTCTCATCACAAGTCTCCATGCTTTTATCATCACAATTCTCCAGGACCTTGTCATCACCATGCTGCAAACCCTTGACATCACAATGCTCCATGACCCCTGTCATCACAAAATTCCATGAATATTTTCAGCCCAGTGCTCCATGAAATTCTCATCACAATGCTCCATGACAAATATCATCAAAATGCTCCATGACCACTGTCATCAAAACACTACATGACACCTGACAACACAATGATCCGGGACTCTTGTCATCACAATGCTCCATTCCCTACTCATCACAATGCTCCATGGCCCCTGTCATCACCATACTCCATGAACATTTTCAGCCCAATGTTCCATGACACTTGTCATCACAATGCTCCATGCCATTGTCAGCAAAATGCTACATGACATTGTCATTACAATGCTCTATGCGCTTGTCATCACAATACTCCATTACCATTGTCATCACAATCCTCCATGAACCTTGGGATCACATTGCTTCATGCCCTTGTCATCACAATGCTCCATGGACTTTGAAATCAAAATGATCCATGACCCCTCTCATCACCATGCTCCAAACACTTGGAATCACATTGTTCCATAACACTTGTCATCACAACGCTCCATGATGCCTGCCATCACAATACTCCATGCCCTTTTCATCACAATGCTCCATGACATTTGTCATCACAATTCTCAATACACTTTTCATCACAATGCTCCCTAACACTTGTCGTCAGAATGATCCTTGAACCCTGTCACGAAAAGGCTCCATGCATTTTTCATCACAAAGCCCCATGCCATTTTCATCACAATGCTCCATGCCATTGTCATCAAGATACTCCACAAGCTTGTCATCAGAATGCTCCATGACCCTTGTCACCACAATTCTCCATGCACTTGTCAGCACAATGATCACTGACCCATGTCATCACAATGCTCCATTAACTTATTCATCAGAATCCTCCATGAAACTTGGCATCACAATGCTCCAGGCCGTTGTTATCACAATGGGCCATTACATATGTCATCACAGTGCTCCCTGACACCTCTCTTCTCAATACAGCAAGACCTGGTCATCACAATGCTCCATGCCCTTGTCATCACAATGCGCCATTCCAACTGTCATCGCAATACTCCATGAAAATTATTAGACCAATGCTCGATGCCATTGTCATCACAATGCTCCATGCCCTTGTTATCACAATGTTCCATGACCCCTGTCATCACAATGCTCCGTGACTCCAGTCATCACAATGCTCCATGACCTTTGTCATCACAATGGTCTATGCCCTCATCATCAACAGTCTCTGTGACCTTTTTAAGCACAATGCTCCATGAACGTTTCATCACAATGCTCTTTGACACTTGTCATCACAATGACCTATGCCTTTCTCAGGACAATGCTCCATGCCCTTGTCATCACATTGCTCCATGACCCCTGTCATCACAATGCTCCGTGACTCCAGTCATCACAATTCTTCATATCATTTGTCATCACAATGGTCAATGCTCGCATCATCAAAAGGCTCTGTTACCTTTGTAACCACAATGTTCCATGAACATTTCATCACAATGCTCCGAGACCATTGTCATCACAATGCTCCATGCCTTTGTCAGAAAAATGCTCCATGACACTTGTCATCACAATGTGCCACACGCTTTTCATCCCAACGGTCCACAAATTTGTCAGTGCAATGCTCCATAAACTTTCTAATCACAATGCTCCATGCCGTTCTCATCACAATGCTCCATTATACCTGTCATAACAATGCTCCATGACACTTGTCATCACAATGCTCCAAAACCCCTGTACTCACAATGCTCCATGCCCTTGTCATCACAGAGCTCCAAGACACATGTCATCAGAATGTTCCATGGTCTTCTCATCAAAATACTCCATGCCCTTGTCATCACAATGCTCCCAGACCCCTTGTAATCACAATGCTCCATGCCTCTTTTCAACTCAATGATCCATGAAACCTATCATCACAATGCATCATGCCCATCATTATAATGCTTCCAGCTATAGTCAGCACAATGAAATCAAAATTCTCCATGACCTCTGTCATCATAATGCTCCATGACCCCTGTCATCACAATACTCCATGAGCAATTTCAGACCACTGCTCCATGACAATTGTCATCACAATGATCCAAGCCCTTGTCATCCCAATGCTCCATGACCCCTGTATTCACAATGCTCCGTGACGCTTGTCATCACAGTGCTCCATGACACCAGTCATCACAGTGTTCCATGACTTTGTCAGCAAAAAGCTACATGACCTTGTCATTACAATGCTCTATGTGCTTGTCATCACAATACTCCATTACCATTGTCATCACAATCCTCCATGAACATTTTGGTCACATTGCTTCATGCCCTTGTCATCACAGTGCTCCATGCTCCTTGAAATCAAAATGATGCATGACCTCTGTCATCACAATGCTCCAAACACTTGTGATCACAATGTTCCATAACACTTGTGATCACAACGCTCCATGATGACTGTCATCACAATACTCCATGCCATTTTCATCACAATGCTCCATGACCTCTGTCATCACAATTCTCAATACACTTGTCATCACAATGCTCCCTGACACTTGTCGTCAGAATGCTCCTTGAACCCTGTCACGAAAAGACTCCATGACTTTTTCATCACAAAGCCCCATGCCGTTTTCATCACAATGCTCCATGCCATTGTCATCAAAATACTCTACAAGCTTGTCATCAGAACGCTCCATGACCGTTGTCATCACAATTCTCCATGCACTTGTCAGCACAATTCTCCCTGACCCTTCTCATCACAGTGCTCCAAGCCATTGTCATCACAATGCTCCATTACCTTTGTCATCAGAATCCTCCATGACACTTGGCATCACAATGCTCCATGCCATTGTCATCACAGTGGGCCATTACATATGTCATCACGATGCACCCTGACACCTGTCTTCACAATACTGCAAGACCTGGTCATCACAATGCTCCATGTCCTTCTCATCACAATATGCCATTCCAACTGTCATCGCAATAATCCATGAAACATATTAGACCAATGTTCCATGCCCTTGTCTTCACAATGCTCCATGCCCTTTTTATCACAATGCTCCATGACCCCTGTCATCACAATGCTCCGTGACTCCAGTCATCACAATGCTCCATGACCTTTGTCATCACAATGGTCCATGCCCTCACCATCAACAGTCTCTGACCTTTTTAACCACAATCCTCCATGAACATTTCATCACAATGCTCTTTGCCTCTTGTCATCACAATGCTATATGCCTTTCTCAGCACAATGCTCCTTGCCCTTGTCATCACAATGCTCTATGAACCCTGTCATCACAATGCTCTTTGACTCCAGTCATCACACTTCTTCATAACATTTGTCATCACAATGATCGATGCCCGCGTCATCACAGGGCTCTGTTACATTTGGAACCACAATGCTCCATGAAATTTTCTTCACAATGCTCCGTGACCCTTGTCATCACAATGCTCCATGCATTTGTCCGAAAAATACTCCATGCCCATTATCATCACAACGTGCCACGCGCTTTTCACCCCAACGGTCCACAAATATTTCATGGCAATGCTCCATAAACCTTGTAATCACAATGTTCCATGCCCTGCTCAGCAAAATGCTCCATTACCCCTGCCATAGCAATGTTCCATGACCCCTGCCATCACAATGTTCCATGGCCTTGCCATCACAATGCACCATGACCCTTGTCAACACAATGCTCCAAAACACCTGTAATCACAATGTTCCATGCCCTTGTCATCACAAAGCTCCATGACACATGTCATCAGAATGTCCCTTGGCCTTCTCATCAAAATGTTCCATGCCCTTGTCATCACAATGCTCCCAGACCCCTGAAATCACAATGCTCCATGCCCCTTTTCATCTCAATGCTCCATGAACACTGTCATCACAATGCACCATGCCCATCATCATAATGCTTCCGGCTATTGTCAGCACAGTGATATCAAAATTCTCCATGACCTCGGTCATCACAATGCTCCATGATCCCTGTCATCACAATGATCCATGCTCTTCTCATCCCAATGCTCTATGACCCATGTATTCACAATGCTCCGTGACGTTTGTCATCACAGTGCTCCATGATACCTGTCATTACAATGCTCCATGCCTTTGTCAGCAAAATGCTACATGACATTGTCATTACAATGCTCTATGCGCTTGTCAACACAATACTCCATTACCATTGTCATCAAAATCCTCCATGAACCTTGGGATCACATTGCTTCATGACCTTGTCATCACAATGCTCCATGCTCCTTGAAATCAAAATGATCCATGACCTCTGTCATCGCAATGCTCCAAAGCCTTGTGTTCACAATGTTCCATAACACTTTCATCACAACACTCCATGATGCCTGTCATCACAATACTGCATGCCCTTTTCATCACAATGCTCCATGACCTTTGTCATCACAATGCTCAATACACTTGTCATCACAATGCTCCCTGACACTTGTCGTCAGAATGCTTTTTGAACCCGGTCACGAAAGGCTCCATGACTTTTTCATCACAAAGCCCCATGCCGTTTTCATCAAAATGCTCCATGCCATTGTCATCAAAATACTCCACAAGCTTGTCATCAGAATGCTCCATGACCCTTGTCATCATAATTCTCCATGCAATTCTCAGCACAAAGCTACATGACCCTTGTCATCACAATGCTCCAAGCCATTGTCATCACAATGCTCCATTACCTTTGTCATCAGAATCCTCCATGACACTTGGCATCACAATGCTTCATGCCATTGTCATCACAATGGGCCATTATATATGTCATCACAATGCTCCCTGACACCTGTCTTCACAATAATGCATGACCTGGACATCACAATGCTCCATGCCCTTGTCATCACAATGCGCCATTCCAACTCTCATCGCAATAATCCATGAAACTTATTAGACCAATGCTCCATGTCCTTGTCATCACAATGCTCCATTCCCTTGTTATTACAATGCTCCATGACCCCTGTCATCACAATGCTCTGTGACTCCAGTCATCACAATTCTTCTTAACCTTTGTCATCACAATGGTCCATGCCCTCATCATCAACAGTCTCTGTGACGTTTTTAACCACAATGCTCTATGAACTTTTCATCACAATGCTCTTTGACCCTTGTCATCACCATGCTCTATGCCTTTCTCAGCACAATGCTCCATTACCCTTGTCATCACAAAGCTCCATGTGCTTGTGAGCACGATGCTCAACGACACATGCCATAACAATGCACCATGCACTTGTCATCACAGTGCTCCACAATCTTGTCATCACAATGCTCCATAAACCTTGTCATCACACTGCTCCATGCACCTCTCATCAAAATGCTCTCTCACTACTGATATCTCAATGTTACATCACTATTCTTCACAATACTCCCTCAACCCTGTCATCACAATGTTCCATGACTCCTGTCATCACAATGCTACATGCATTATCATCACAATGTTTGATGACCACTGACATCACAATGTTACATAACACCTGTCATCAAAATGCTCCATGACCCTTTTCATCAAAATGCTCCATGACCCCTGACATCACAATGTTCCATAACCCCTGTCATCAAAATATTCCATGACCCTTTTCATCAAATTTCCCCATGACCCTTTCATCACAATGCTCCTGCCCTTCTCATCACAATGCACAACGCCCTTGTCATCAAAATGCTCCATGACATTTGTCATCACAAATATCCATGACGCTTGGCATCACAATGCTCCATGTCTTTGTCATCACGATGCTCCATGAACGCTCTCATCACATTGCTCCATGCCCTTGTCATCACAAAGCTCCATGACATATGTCATCAGAAAGTTCCATGGACTTCTCATCACAATGCTCCATGCCCTTGCCATCACAATGCTCCTTTACCCCTGTCATAACAATGCTCCATGTCCCAAGCCAACACAATGATCCATGGCCTTTTCATCACAATGCTCCATGACCCTTCTCATTACAATGCTCCAAGAACACTGTAATCACAATGCTCTATGACCTTGTTATCACAAAGCTCCATGACACGTCATCAGAATATTACATGGACATCTTATCAAAATGCTCCATGCCCTTTTCATCACAATGCTCCCAGACCCCTGTAATCACAGTGCTCCATGCCCCTATTCATATCAATGGTCCATGAACCCTGTCATCACAGTGCATCATGCCCATCATCATAATGCTTCTGGCTATTGTCAGCACAATGAAATCAAAATTCTCTATGACCTCTGTCATCACAATGCTCCATGACCCCTGTCATCACAATACTCCATGAACATTTTCAGCCCAATGCTCCATGACACTTGTCATCACAATTATCCATGCCCTTGTCATCCCAATGCTCCATGACCCCTGTATTCACAATGCTCCGTGACGCTTGTCATCACAGTGCTCCATGACACCTGTCATCACAATGCTCCATGCCTTTGTCAGCAAAATGCTACATGACCTTTTCATTACAATGCTCTATGCGCTTGTCATCGCAATACTCCATTACGATTGTCATCACAATCCTCCATGAACTTTGGGATCACATTGCTTCATGCCCTTGTCATTACAATGCTCCATGCTCCTTGAAATCAAAATGATCCATGACCTCTGTCATCACAATGCTCGAAACACTTGTGATCACAATGTTCCATAACACTTGTCATCACAACGCTCTATGATGCCTGTAATCACAATACTCCATGCCGTTTTCATCACAATGCTCCATTACCTTTGTCATCAGAATCCTCCATGACACTTGGCATCACAATGCTTCATGCCATTGTCATCACAATGGGCCATTATATATGTCATCACAATGCTCCCTAACACCTCTCTTCACAATACTACATGACCTGGTCATCACAATGCTCCATGCCCTTGTCATCACAATGCGCCATTCCAACTCGCATCACAATAATCCATGAAACATATTAGACCAATGCTTCATGCCCTTGTCATCACAATGCTCCATTCCCTTGGTATTACAATGCTCCATGACACCTGTCATCACAATGCTCTGTGACTCCAGTCATCACAATGCTTCTTGACATTTGTCATCACAGTGGTCAATGCCCTCATCATCAACAGTCACTGTGACGTTTTTAACCACAATGCTCCATGAACTTTTCATCACAATGCTCTTTGACCCTAGTCATCACCATGCTCTATGCCTTTCTCAGCACAATGCTCCATGATCCTTGTCATCACAATGCTCCATGCGCTTGTCAGCACGATGCTCCACGACACATGTCATCAAAATGCACCATGCGCTTGTCATCACAGTGCTCCAAAATATTGTCATCACAATGCTCCATAAAACTTGTCATCACAATGCTCCATGCACTTCTCATCAAAATGCTCTCTCACCACTGATATCACAATGTTACATCACTATTCATCACAATACTCCCTCACCCCTGTCATCACAATGTTCCATGACTCCTGTCATCCCAATGCTACATGCATTATCATCACAATGCTTGATGACCACTGACATCACAATGTTACATAACCCCTGTCATCAAAATGCTCCATGACACTTTTCATCAAAATGCTCCATGACCCCTGACATCACAATGTTCCATAACCCCTGTCATCAAAATATTCCATGACTCTTTTCATCAAATTGCTCCATGACCCTTGGCATCACAATGCTCCATGACATTGTCATCACAATGCTCCATGAACACTCTCATCCCATTGCTCCATGCACTTGTCATCACAAAGCTCCATGACACTTGTCATCACAATGCTCGATGCACTTCTCATCAAAATGCTCCATGCCATTTTCATCACTATCCTCCATGACTCATGTATCACACTGTTCCGTGCCCTTGTCATCACAATGCTCCATGCCCACTCTCCTCACATTAATCCATGAAAGCTTTCAGACCAATGCTCAATGCCCTTCTCATCACAATGCTCCATTACCTCTGACATAACAATGCTCCATGACCCCTGCCATCACAATGTTCCACGGCCTTTTCATAACAAGGCTCCATGACGCTTGTCATCACAGTGCTCCATGACACATATCATCACAATGCTCCATGCCTTTGTCAGCAGAATGCTACATGACCTAGTCATTACAATGTTGTATGCGCTTGTCATCACAATACTCCATTTCCATTGTCATCACAATCCTCCATGAACCTTGGGATCACATTGCTTCATGTCCTTTTCATCTCAATGCTCCATGCTCCTTGAAATCAAAATGATCAATGACCTCTCTCATCACAATGCTCCAAAGCCTTGTAATCACTATGTTCCATAAAACTTGTCATCACAACGCTCCATGATGCCTGTCATCACAATACTCCATGGACTTTTCATCACAATGCTCCATGACCATTGTCATCACAATTCTAAATACACTTGTCATTACAATGCTTCCAGAAACTTGTCGTCAGAATGCTCCTTGAAATTTGTCACGAAAAGGCTCCATGCCTTTTTCATCACAATGCCCCATGCCATTTTCATCACAATGATCCATGCAATTGTCATCAAAACACTCCACAAGCTTGCCATCAGAATGTTCCATGACCGTTGTCATCACAATTCTCCATGCACTTGTCCGCACAATGCAACTTGACCCTTCTCATCACAATGCTCAAAGCCATTGTCATCACAATGCTCCATTACCTTGGTCATCAGAATCCTCCATGACACTTGGCATCACAATGCTCTATGCCATTGTCATCACAATGGGCCATTACATATCTCATCACAATGCTCCCTGACAACTCTCTTCACAATACTGCATGATGTGGTCATCACAATGCTCCATGCCCTTGTCATCACAATGCGCCACACCCCTGTCATCAAAATGTGCCATGACTCCTGTCATCACAGTGCTACATGCACTTATCATCACAATGTTCGATGACCCCTGGCATCACAATGTTCCATAACCACTGTCATCAAAATGTTCCATGACACGTATCATCAAATTGCTCCATGACCCTGTCATCACAATGCTCCCTACCCTTCTCATCACAATGCACAACGCACTAGTCATCAAAATGCTCCATGTCATTGTCATCACGATGCTCCATTAAGGTTCTCATCACATTGCTTCATGTCCTTGTCATCACAAACCTCCATGACACATATCATCAGAATGCTCCATGGCCATCTCATCACAATGCTCCTTGCCCTGCCATCACAATGCTCCAATATCCCTGTCATACCCATGATCCATGACCCCTGCCATCACGATATTCCATGGCCTTTTCATCACAAGGCTCCATGACCCTTCTCATCACAATGTTCCAAGAAACCTGTAACCACAATGATCCATGCCCATTTTCATCTCAATGATTCATGAACCCTGTCATCACAATGCACCATGACCATCATCATAATGCTTCATGCTATTGTCATCACAGTGAAATCAAAATGCTCCATGACCTCTGTCATAACAATGCTCCAAACGCTTATGATCACAATATTCCAAAACGCTTGTCATCACAATGCTCCATGATGCTCGTCATCACACTTATCCATGGACTTCTCATCACAATGCTCCATGACCTTTGTCATCACGATGCTCAATACACTTGTCATCAAAATGCTCCCTGACACTTGTTGTCTGTATGCTCCTTGAACCCTGTCATGACAAGGCTCCATGCTTTTTCATCACAATGCTCCAAGACCCCTGTAATCACAATGATCCATACACTTGTCATCACAAAGCTAAAGGACGCATGTCTTCAGAATGCTCTTGGCCTTCTCCTCACAATGCTCCATGCACATGTCATCACAATGTTCCAAGACGCCTGTAATCACAAAGGTCCATGTCCATTTCATCAGTATGCTCCATGAGATTTGTCATCCCAAGGCTCCATGTTTTTCTCATCACAATGCTCCAGGACGTTGTCATCACAATGCTTCACGACCTTGTCCTGAAAATTCTCAATGGCCCTTGTCATCATAATGGTCCAAGCCCTAGTCATCACAGTGCTCCATTATATTTGTCAACACAATCCTCCATTACATTTCGCATCACAAGGCTCCCTGCTATTGTCATCGCAATGGACCATGACATATGTCATTACAATGCTCCCTGACAACTGTCTTCACAATACTCCATGACCTTCTCATCACAATGATCCATGTCCTTGTCATCACATTGCACCATGTCCACTGTCGTCACAATAATCTATGAAAGTTGTCAGACGAATGCTCCATGCCCCTTTCATCACAATGCTCCATGCCCTTGTCATCACAATGCACCATGACGCCTGTCATCACAATGATCCGTGACTCCATTCATCACAATGCTTCATAACATTTGTCATCACAATGCTCCATGCCCGCGTCATCACAAGGCTCTGTGTCGTTTGTAACCACAATGCTCCATGAACATTTCATCACAATGCTCCGTGACCCTTGTCATCACAATGCTCCATGCCTTTGTCAAAAAAATGCTCCATGACCCTTTTCATCACAATTTGCCACGCACTTTTCATCACAACGGTCCACAATTTTCTCATTGCAATGCTCCATAAACCTTGTAATCACAATGCTCCATGCCCTTCTCATCACAATGCTCCATTACCCCTGTCATAACAGTGCTCCATGACCCCATCCATCACGATGTTCCATGGCCTTGTCATCACAAGGCTCCATGACACTTGTCATCACAATGCTCCAAGACCCCTATAATCACAATGCTCCATGCCCTTGTCATCACAAAGCACCATGACACATGTCATCAGAATGTTCCATGGACTTCTCATTAAATGCTCCATGCCCCTGTCATCACAGTGCTCCAAGACACCTGTAATCACAATGCTCCATGCCCCTATTCATCTCCATGCTCCATGAACCCTGTCATCACAATGCATCATGCCCATCATCATATTGCTTCCGGCTGTTGTCAGCACAATGAAATCAAAATTCTCCTTGACCTCTGTCATCACAAAGCTCCATGACCCCTGTCATCACAATACTCCATGAACATTTTCAGCCCACTGCTCCATGACACTTGTCATCACAATGATCCATGCCCTTGTCATCCCAATGCTCTATGACCCCTGAATTCACAATGCTCCTTGACGCTTGTCATCACAGTGCTCCATGACACCTGTCATGACAATGCACCATGACTTTGTCAGCAAAATGCTACATGACCTTGTCATTACAATTCTCTATGTGCTTGTCATCAAAATACTCCATTTCCATTGTCATCACAATCCTCCATGAACCTTGGGATCACATTGCTTCATGCCCTTGTCATCACAATGCTCCATGCTCCTTGAAATCAAAATGATCCATGACCTCTGTCATCACAATGCTCCAAACCATTGTGATCCCAAAGTTCCATAACACTTGTCATCACAATGCTCCATGATGACTGTCATCACAAAATTCCATGCCCTTTTCATCACAATGCTCCATGACCTTTGTCATCACAATGCTCAGTTCACTTGTCATCAAAATGCTCCCTGACACTTGTCATCAGAATGCTCCTTCAACCCTGTCACGAAAAGGCTCCATGCCATTTTCATCACAATGCCCCATGCCGTTTTCATCACAATGCTCCGTGACCATTGTCATCAAAATGCTCCATGCCTTTGTTTGAAAAATGTTCCATGACCCTTGTCATCACAATGTGCCATTCGCTTTTCATCACAATCGTCCAGAAGTTTGTCATTGCAATGCTCCATAAACCTTGTAATCACAATGTTCAATACACTTCTCATCAAAATGCTCTCTCACCAGAGATATCACAGTGTTTCATCACTAGTCGTCACAATACTCCCTCACCCCTGTAATCACAATGTCCCATGACCCCTGTCATCACAATGCTACATCCCCTTATCATCACAATGTTCCTTGACCCCTGACATCACAATGTTCTATAACCCCTGTCATCAAAATGTTCCAATACACTTTTCATCAAATTGCTGCATGACCCTGGCATCAAAATACTCCCTGCCATTCTCATCACAATGCACCATGCACTTGTCATCAAAATGCTCCATGACCTTTGTCATCACAAAGCTCCATGACCCTTGGCATCACAATGCTCCATGTCATTGTCATCATAATGCTCCATGAACCCTCTCATCACATTTATCCATACCCTAGTCATCACAAAGCTCCATGACACTTGTAATCACAATGCTCGATGCCCTTCTCATCACAATGCCCCATGCCCTTGTCATTACAATCCTCCATGACCCATGTATCACAGTGTTCCATGCCCTTATCGTCACAATGCTCTATGCCCACTCTCATCACAATAATCCATGAATCATTTCAGATCAATGCTCCATGCCCTTCTCATCACAATGCTCCTTTACCTCTGTCATAACTATGCTCCATGACACCTGCCATCACAATGTTCCACGGCCTTGTCATCACAAGTCTCCATGACACTTGTCATCACATTGCTCCACGACCCATCTAATCAAAATGCTCCATGCCCTTGTCATCAAAAAGCTACATGACGCATGTCATCAGAATGTTCCGTGGCCCTGTCATCAAAATTCTCCATGCCCTTGTCATCACAATGCTCCAAGACCCTTGTAATCAAAATGCTCCATGCGTCTTTTCATCTCAATGCTGCATGAAACCTGTCATCACAATGAACCATGCCCATCATCATAATGCTTCAGGCTATTGTCATCACAATGAAATCAAAATGCTCCATGACCTCTGTCATCACAATGCTACAAACCCTGGTGATCACAATGTACCATAACACTTATCATCACAACACCCCTTGACGCTCATCATCACAATTATCCATGGTCTTCTCATCACAATGCTCCATGACCTTTGTCATCACAATGCTTAATACACTTGTTATCACAATGCTCCCTGACACTTGTCATCAGTATGCTCCATTAACCCTGTCATGACACGTCTCCATGCCTTTTTCATCACAATGATCCATGCCATTTTAATCACAATGCTCCAAGACACCTGTAATCACAATGCTCCATACCCTTGTCATCATAAAGCTCAATGATGCATGTCATCAGAATGCTCCATGGCCTTCTCATCACAATGCTCCATGCCCTTGTCATCACAATGCTCCAAGACCCCTGTAATCACAATGTTCCATGTCCCTTTTCATCAGAATGCTCCATGAGACTTGTCATCACAAGTTTCCATTGTCTTCTCATCAAAGTGCTCCAGGAACTTGTCATCAAAATGCTCCATGATCCCTGTCATCACAATACTCCATGAACTTTTTCAGCCCAATGCTCCATGACCTTCTAATCAAAATGCTCTATGACCCCTGTCATCACAATACTCCATGAATATTTTCAGCCCAATACTCCATGACACTTGTCATCACAATGATCCATGACCTTGTCATCCCAATGCTCCATGACCCCTGTATTCACAATGCTTCGTGACGCTTGTCATCACAGTGCTCCATGACACCTGTCATCACAATGCTCCATGACTTTGTAAGCAAAATGCTACATGACCTTGTCATTACAATGCTCTATGTGCTTGTCATCAAAATACTCCATTTCCATTGTCATCACAATCCTCCATGAACCTTGGGATCACATTGCTTCATGCCCTTGTCATCACAATGCTCCATGCTCCTTGAAATCAAAATGATCCATGACCTCTGTCTTCACAATGCTCCAAACCATTGTGATCCCAAAGTTCCATAACACTTGTCATCACAATGCTCCATGATGACTGTCATCACAAAATTCCATGCCCTTTTCATCACAATGCTCCATGACCTTTGTCATCACAATGCTCAGTTCACTTGTCATCAAAATGCTCCCTGACACTTGTCATCAGAATGCTCCTTCAACCCTGTCACGAAAAGGCTCCATGCCATTTTCATCACAATGCCCCATGCCGTTTTCATCACAATGCTCCGTGACCATTGTCATCAAAATGCTCCATGCCTTTGTTTGAAAAATGTTCCATGACCCTTGTCATCAAAATGTGCCATTTGCTTTTCATCACAATGGTCCAGAAACTTGTCATTGCAATGCTCCATAAACCTTGTAATCACAATGCTCCATACACTTCTCATCAAAATGCTCTCTCACCAGAGATATCACAGTGTTTCATCACTAGTCGTCACAATACTCCCTCACCCCTGTAATCACAATGTCCCATGACCCCTGTCATCACAATGCTACATCCCCTTATCATCACAATGTTCCTTGACCCCTGACATCACAATGTTCTATAACCCCTGTCATCAAAATGTTCCAATACACTTTTCATCAAATTGCTGCATGACCCTGGCATCAAAATACTCCCTGCCATTCTCATCACAATGCACCATGCACTTGTCATCAAATGCTCCATGACCTTTGTCATCACAAAGCTCCATGACCCCCGGCATCACAATGCTCGATGTCATTGTCATCACAATGCTCCATGAACCCTCTCATCACATTTCTCCATGCCCTTGTCATCACAAAGCTCCATGACACTTGTAATCACAATGCTCGATGCCCTTCTCATCACAATGCCCCATGCCCTTGTCATTACATTGCTCCATGACCCATGTATCACAGTGTTCCATGCCCTTATCATCACAATGCTCTATGCCCACTCTCATCACAATAATCCATGAATCATTTCAGATCAATGCTCCATGCCCTTCTCATCACAATTCTCCTTTACCTCTGTCATAACTACGCTCCATGACTCCTGCCATCACAATGTTCCACGGCCTTGTCATCACAAGGCTCCATGACACTTGTCATCACAATGCTCCACGACCCATCTAATCAAAATGCTCCATGCCCTTGTCATAAAAAAGCTACATGATGCATGTCATCAAAATGTTCCATGGCCCTGTCATCAAAATTCTCCATGCCCTTGTCATCACAATGCTCCAAGACCCTTGTAATCAAAATGCTCCATGCGTCTTTTCATCTCAATGCTGCATGAAACCTGTTATCACAATGGACCATGCCCATCATCATAATGCTTCAGGCTATTGTCATCACAATGAAATCAAAATGCTCCATGACCTCTGTCATCACAATTCTCCAAACCCTGGTGATCACAATGTACCATAACACTTATCATCACAACACCCCTTGACGCTCATCATCACAATTGTCCATGGTCTTCTCATCACAATGCTCCATGACCTTTGTCATCACAATGCTTAATACACTTGTTATCACAATGCTCCCTGACACTTGTCATCAGTATGCTCCATTAACCCTGTCATGACACGTCTCCATGCCTTTTTCATCACAATGATCCATGCCCTTTTAATCACAATGCTCCAAGACACCTGTAATCACAATGCTCCATGCCCTTGTCATCACATTGCTCCATGACCCCTGTCATAACAAAGCTCCATGACCCCTGCCATCACAATGTTCCACGGACTTGTCATCACAAGGCTCCATGACGCTTGTCATCACAATGCTCCAAGACCCCTGTAATCACAATGCTCCATGCCCTTGTCATCACAATGCTGCATGACCCTTGTCATCACAATGCTCCGTGACTCCAGTCATCACAATGCTTCATAAAGGTTGTCATCACAGCGGTCCATGCCCGCATCATGCCAAGGCTCTGTGACCTTTGTAACCACAATGCTCCATGAACATTTCATCACAATTCTCCGTGACCCTTGTCATTACAATGTTCCATGCCTTTGTCAGAACAATGCTCCATGACCCTTGGCATCACAATGCTCCATGCAATTGTCATCACAATGCTCAATGAGCCTTCTCATCACATTGCTCCATGCCCTTGTCACCACAAAGCTCCATGACACTTGTCATCACAATGCTCAATGCCCTTCTCATCACAGTAATCCATGAAATAATTCAGACCAATGCTCAATGCCCTTCTCATCACAATGATCCATTACCTCTGTCATAGCAATGCTCCATGACCCCTGCCATCACAATATTCCATGGCCTTGTCATCACAAAGCTCCATGATCCTTGTCATCACAATGCTCCAAATCGCTGTAATCATAATGCTCCATGCCCTTGTCATCGCAAAGCTCCATGACACATGCCATCAGAATGTTCCATGGCCTTCTCATCACAATGCTACATGCCCATCATCATAATGCTTCAGGCTATTGTCATCACAATGAAATCAAAATTATCCAAGACCACTGTCATCATAATGTTCCAAACCCTTGTGATCACAAAGTTCCATAACACTTATCATCACAACACCCTATGATGCTCATCATTACAATTATCCATGGTCTTCTCATAACAATGCTCCATGACCTTTGTCATCACAATTCTCAGTACACTTGTCATCACAATGCTCCCTGACACATGTCGTCAGTATGCTCCTTGAAACCTGTCATGACAAGGCTCCATGCCTTTTCATCACAATGATCCATGCCCTTTTCATCACAATGCTCCAAGACCCCTGTAATCACAGTGCTCCATGCCCTTGTCGTCACAAAGCTCCATGACACATGTCATCAGAATGTTCCAAGACCCCTGTAATCACAATGCTCCATGCCCCTTTTCATTAGAATGCTCCATGAGACTTGTCATCAAAAATCTCCATGCTCTTATCATCACAGTGCTCCAGGACCTTGTCATCACCATGTTCCATTCCCTTGTCATCACAATGCTCCATGACATTTTCATCACAATGCTCCATGCCATTATCATCAAAATACTCCACAAGCTTGTCATCAGAATGCTCCATGACCATTGTCATCACAATTCTCCATGCACTTGTCAGAACAATGCTTCCTGACCCTTGTCATCACAATGCTTCAAGCCATTTTCATCACAAAGCTCCATTACCTTTGTCATCAGAATCCTCCATGACATTTGGCATCACAATGCTCCATGACATTGTCATCACAATGAGCCATTACATATGTCATCACAATGCTCCATTACACCTCTCTTCACAATAATGCATAACCTGGTCATCACAATGCTCCATGCCCTTGTCATCAAAATGCACCATTCCAACTGTCATCACAATAATCCATGAAACTTATTAGACCAATGGTCCATGCCCTTGTCATCACAATGCTCCATGCCCTAGTTATCATAATGTTCCAAAACGCCTGTAATCAGAATGCTCCATGCCCCTTTTCATCAGTATGCTCCATGAGATTTGTCATCATAAGGCTCCATGACTTTCTCATCACAGTGCTCCAGGAACTTATCATCACAATGCTTCACGACATTGTCATGAAAATTCTCAATGGCCCTTGTCAACATAATGCTCCAAGCCCTAGTCATCACAATGCACCATTATATTTGTCATCACAATCCTCCATTACATTTGGCATCACAATGCTCCATGCCCTTGTCATCACAATGAACCATGTCCACTGTCATCACAATAATCTAGGAAACTTGTCAGACCAATGTTCAATGACCCGGTCATCACAATGCTCCATGCCTTCGTCAGCAAAATTCTACATGACCTTGTCATTACAATGCTCTATGCGCTTGTCATCACAATGCTCCAAGACCCCTTAAATCACAATGCTCCATGCCCTTTTTCATCTCAATTTTCCATGAACCCTGTCATCACAATGAACCATGCCCATCATCATAATGTTTCAAGCTATTATCATTACAATGAAATCAAAATTCTTCATGACCTCTGTCATCAAAATGCTCCCAACCATTGTGATCATAATGTTCCATAACCCTTATCATCACAACACCCCATGACAATCATCATCACAATTATCCATGGTCTTGTCATCACAATGCTCCATGATCTTTGTCATCACAATGCTCAATACACTTGTCATCACAATGCTCCCTGACACTTGTCAGTATGCTCCTTTAACCCTGTCATGACAAGGCTCCATGCCTTTTTCATCACAATTATCCATGCCCTTTTCATCACAATGTTCCAAGAACACTGTAATCACAATGCTCCTAGCCCTTGTCATCACAAAGCTACCTGATGCATGTAATCGGAATGTTCCATGGCCTTCTCCTCACAATGCTCCATGTCATTGTCATCACAATGCTCCATGAACTCTCTCATCACATTGCTCCATGCCCTTGTCCTTACAATCCTCCATGACACAGGTATCACAGTGTTCCGTGCCCTTGTCATCACAATGCTTCATGCCCACTCTCATCACAAAAATACATGAAATATTTCAGACCAATGCTCAATGCCTTTCTCATCACAATGCTCCATTAACTCTGTCATAACAATGCTCCATGACCCCGGCCATCAAAACATTCCACGGCCTTGTCATCACAAGGCTCCAAGACAACTGTAATCAAAATGCTCCATGCCCTTGTCATCACAAAGCTCCATGACGCATATCATCAGAAGGTTCCATGGCCTTCTCCTCACAATGCTCCATGCCCTTGTCATCACAATGCTCCAAGAACCCTGTAATCACAATGCTCCATGCCCTTTTTCATCTCCATGCTCCATTAACACTGCCATCACAATGCACCATGCCCATCATCATAATTCTTCAGGCTATTGGCATTACAATGAAATCAAAATACTCCATGACCTCTGTCATCATAATGCTCCAAACCCTTGTGATCACAATGTTCCATAACACTTATAATCACAACACTCCATGACGCTCATCATCACAATTATCCATGGTCTTGTCATCACAATGCGCCATGATCTTTGTCATCACAATGCTCAATACACTTGTCATCACAATGCTCCTTGACACTTGTCGTCAGTATTCTCCTTGAACCCTGTCATGACAAGGATCCATGCCTTTTTCATCACAATGATCCACGCCCTTTTCATCACAATGCTCCATGACCCCTTTCATCACAATACTCCATGAATATTTTCAGCCCAATGCTCCATGACATTCTCATCACAATGCTCTCTGACCAATATCATCACGATGCTCCATGACCACTGTCATCACAACACTCCATGACACCTGACAACACAATGATGCGGGACTCTTGTCATCACAATGCTCCATGTCCTTGTCATCACAATGCTTCATTCCAACTGCCATCGAAATAATCCATGAATCTTATTAGACCAATGTTCCATGCCCTTGTCATCACAATGCTCCATGCCCTTGTTATCCCAATGCTCCATGACCCCTGTCATCAAAATACTCCATGAACTTTTTCAGCCCAATGCTCCATGACCCTTGTCATCACAATGATCTATGCCCTTGTCATCCCAATGCTCCATGACACCTGTCACCACAATGCTCCATGCCTTTGTCAGCAAAATGCTACGTGACCTTCTCATTACAATGCTCTATGTGCTTGTCATCACAATACTCCATTACAATTGTCATCACAATCCTCCATGAACCTTGGGATCACATTGCTTCATGCCCTTGTTATCACAACGCTCCATGATGCCTGGCATCACAATACTCCATGGCCTTTTCATCACAATACTCCATGATCTTTCTCATCACAATTCTCAATACAATTGTCATCACAATTCTTCCTGACACTTGTCGTCAGAATGCTCATTGAACCCTGTCAGAAAAGCGCTCCATGCATTTTTCATCACAAAGCCCCATGCCGTTTTCATCACAATGCTCCATGCCATTGTCATCAAAATACTCCACAAGGTTGTCAACAGACTGCTCCATGACACTTCTCATCACAATTCTACATGCACTTGTCAGCACAATGCTCCCTGACCCTTGTCATCACAATGCTCCAAGCCATTGTCATCTCAATGCTCCATTACATTTGTCATCAGAATCCTCCATGACACTTGGCATCACAATGCTCCATGCCATTGTCTTCACAATGGGCCATTACATATGTCATCACAATGCTCCCTGACACCTCTCTTCACAATAATGCATGACCTGGTCATCACAATGCTCCATGCCCTTGTCATCACAATGCGCCATTCCAACTGTCATCACAATAATCCATGAAACTTATTAGAGCAATGCCCCATGTACTTGTCATCACAATGCACCATGCCCTAGTTATCATAATGTTCCAAAACGCCTGTAATCAGAATGCTCCATGCCCCTTTTCATCAGTATGCTCCATGAGATTTGTCATCATAAGGCTCCATGACTTTCTCATCACAGTGCTCCAGGAACTTATCATCACAATGCTTCACGACATTGTCATGAAAATTCTCAATGGCCCTTGTCAACATAATGCTCCAAGCCCTAGTCATCACAATGCACCATTATATTTGTCATCACAATCCTCCATTACATTTGGCATCACAATGCTCCATGCCCTTGTCATCACAATGAACCATGTCCACTGTCATCACAATAATCTAGGAAACTTGTCAGACCAATGTTCAATGACCCGGTCATCACAATGCTCCATGCCTTCGTCAGCAAAATTCTACATGACCTTGTCATTACAATGCTCTATGCGCTTGTCATCACAATGCTCCAAGACCCCTTAAATCACAATGCTCCATGCCCTTTTTCATCTCAATTTTCCATGAACCCTGTCATCACAATGAACCATGCCCATCATCATAATGTTTCAAGCTATTATCATTACAATGAAATCAAAATTCTTCATGACCTCTGTCATCAAAATGCTCCCAACCATTGTGATCATAATGTTCCATAACCCTTATCATCACAACACCCCATGACAATCATCATCACAATTATCCATGGTCTTGTCATCACAATGCTCCATGATCTTTGTCATCACAATGCTCAATACACTTGTCATCACAATGCTCCCTGACACTTGTCAGTATGCTCCTTTAACCCTGTCATGACAAGGCTCCATGCCTTTTTCATCACAATTATCCATGCCCTTTTCATCACAATGTTCCAAGAACACTGTAATCACAATGCTCCTAGCCCTTGTCATCACAAAGCTACCTGATGCATGTAATCGGAATGTTCCATGGCCTTCTCCTCACAATGCTCCATGTCATTGTCATCACAATGCTCCATGAACTCTCTCATCACATTGCTCCATGCCCTTGTCCTTACAATCCTCCATGACACAGGTATCACAGTGTTCCGTGCCCTTGTCATCACAATGCTTCATGCCCACTCTCATCACAAAAATACATGAAATATTTCAGACCAATGCTCAATGCCTTTCTCATCACAATGCTCCATTAACTCTGTCATAACAATGCTCCATGACCCCGGCCATCAAAACATTCCACGGCCTTGTCATCACAAGGCTCCAAGACAACTGTAATCAAAATGCTCCATGCCCTTGTCATCACAAAGCTCCATGACGCATATCATCAGAAGGTTCCATGGCCTTCTCCTCACAATGCTCCATGCCCTTGTCATCACAATGCTCCAAGAACCCTGTAATCACAATGCTCCATGCCCTTTTTCATCTCCATGCTCCATTAACACTGCCATCACAATGCACCATGCCCATCATCATAATTCTTCAGGCTATTGGCATTACAATGAAATCAAAATACTCCATGACCTCTGTCATCATAATGCTCCAAACCCTTGTGATCACAATGTTCCATAACACTTATAATCACAACACTCCATGACGCTCATCATCACAATTATCCATGGTCTTGTCATCACAATGCGCCATGATCCTTGTCATCACAATGCTCAATACACTTGTCATCACAATGCTCCTTGACACTTGTCGTCAGTATTCTCCTTGAACCCTGTCATGACAAGGATCCATGCCTTTTTCATCACAATGATCCACGCCCTTTTCATCACAATGCTCCATGACCCCTTTCATCACAATACTCCATGAATATTTTCAGCCCAATGCTCCATGACATTCTCATCACAATGCTCTCTGACCAATATCATCACGATGCTCCATGACCACTGTCATCACAACACTCCATGACACCTGACAACACAATGATGCGGGACTCTTGTCATCACAATGCTCCATGTCCTTGTCATCACAATGCTTCATTCCAACTGCCATCGAAATAATCCATGAATCTTATTAGACCAATGTTCCATGCCCTTGTCATCACAATGCTCCATGCCCTTGTTATCCCAATGCTCCATGACCCCTGTCATCAAAATACTCCATGAACTTTTTCAGCCCAATGCTCCATGACCCTTGTCATCACAATGATCTATGCCCTTGTCATCCCAATGCTCCATGACACCTGTCACCACAATGCTCCATGCCTTTGTCAGCAAAATGCTACGTGACCTTCTCATTACAATGCTCTATGTGCTTGTCATCACAATACTCCATTACAATTGTCATCACAATCCTCCATGAACCTTGGGATCACATTGCTTCATGCCCTTGTTATCACAACGCTCCATGATGCCTGGCATCACAATACTCCATGGCCTTTTCATCACAATACTCCATGATCTTTCTCATCACAATTCTCAATACAATTGTCATCACAATTCTTCCTGACACTTGTCGTCAGAATGCTCATTGAACCCTGTCAGAAAAGCGCTCCATGCATTTTTCATCACAAAGCCCCATGCCGTTTTCATCACAATGCTCCATGCCATTGTCATCAAAATACTCCACAAGGTTGTCAACAGACTGCTCCATGACACTTCTCATCACAATTCTACATGCACTTGTCAGCACAATGCTCCCTGACCCTTGTCATCACAATGCTCCAAGCCATTGTCATCTCAATGCTCCATTACATTTGTCATCAGAATCCTCCATGACACTTGGCATCACAATGCTCCATGCCATTGTCTTCACAATGGGCCATTACATATGTCATCACAATGCTCCCTGACACCTCTCTTCACAATAATGCATGACCTGGTCATCACAATGCTCCATGCCCTTGTCATCACAATGCGCCATTCCAACTGTCATCACAATAATCCATGAAACTTATTAGAGCAATGCCCCATGTACTTGTCATCACAATGCACCATGCCCTAGTTATCATAATGTTCCAAAACGCCTGTAATCAGAATGCTCCATGCCCCTTTTCATCAGTATGCTCCATGAGATTTGTCATCATAAGGCTCCATGACTTTCTCATCACAGTGCTCCAGGAACTTATCATCACAATGCTTCACGACATTGTCATGAAAATTCTCAATGGCCCTTGTCAACATAATGCTCCAAGCCCTAGTCATCACAATGCACCATTATATTTGTCATCACAATCCTCCATTACATTTGGCATCACAATGCTCCATGCCCTTGTCATCACAATGAACCATGTCCACTGTCATCACAATAATCTAGGAAACTTGTCAGACCAATGTTCAATGACCCGGTCATCACAATGCTCCATGCCTTCGTCAGCAAAATTCTACATGACCTTGTCATTACAATGCTCTATGCGCTTGTCATCACAATGCTCCAAGACCCCTTAAATCACAATGCTCCATGCCCTTTTTCATCTCAATTTTCCATGAACCCTGTCATCACAATGAACCATGCCCATCATCATAATGTTTCAAGCTATTATCATTACAATGAAATCAAAATTCTTCATGACCTCTGTCATCAAAATGCTCCCAACCATTGTGATCATAATGTTCCATAACCCTTATCATCACAACACCCCATGACAATCATCATCACAATTATCCATGGTCTTGTCATCACAATGCTCCATGATCTTTGTCATCACAATGCTCAATACACTTGTCATCACAATGCTCCCTGACACTTGTCAGTATGCTCCTTTAACCCTGTCATGACAAGGCTCCATGCCTTTTTCATCACAATTATCCATGCCCTTTTCATCACAATGTTCCAAGAACACTGTAATCACAATGCTCCTAGCCCTTGTCATCACAAAGCTACCTGATGCATGTAATCGGAATGTTCCATGGCCTTCTCCTCACAATGCTCCATGTCATTGTCATCACAATGCTCCATGAACTCTCTCATCACATTGCTCCATGCCCTTGTCCTTACAATCCTCCATGACACAGGTATCACAGTGTTCCGTGCCCTTGTCATCACAATGCTTCATGCCCACTCTCATCACAAAAATACATGAAATATTTCAGACCAATGCTCAATGCCTTTCTCATCACAATGCTCCATTAACTCTGTCATAACAATGCTCCATGACCCCGGCCATCAAAACATTCCACGGCCTTGTCATCACAAGGCTCCAAGACAACTGTAATCAAAATGCTCCATGCCCTTGTCATCACAAAGCTCCATGACGCATATCATCAGAAGGTTCCATGGCCTTCTCCTCACAATGCTCCATGCCCTTGTCATCACAATGCTCCAAGAACCCTGTAATCACAATGCTCCATGCCCTTTTTCATCTCCATGCTCCATTAACACTGCCATCACAATGCACCATGCCCATCATCATAATTCTTCAGGCTATTGGCATTACAATGAAATCAAAATACTCCATGACCTCTGTCATCATAATGCTCCAAACCCTTGTGATCACAATGTTCCATAACACTTATAATCACAACACTCCATGACGCTCATCATCACAATTATCCATGGTCTTGTCATCACAATGCGCCATGATCTTTGTCATCACAATGCTCAATACACTTGTCATCACAATGCTCCTTGACACTTGTCGTCAGTATTCTCCTTGAACCCTGTCATGACAAGGATCCATGCCTTTTTCATCACAATGATCCACGCCCTTTTCATCACAATGCTCCATGACCCCTTTCATCACAATACTCCATGAATATTTTCAGCCCAATGCTCCATGACATTCTCATCACAATGCTCTCTGACCAATATCATCACGATGCTCCATGACCACTGTCATCACAACACTCCATGACACCTGACAACACAATGATGCGGGACTCTTGTCATCACAATGCTCCATGTCCTTGTCATCACAATGCTTCATTCCAACTGCCATCGAAATAATCCATGAATCTTATTAGACCAATGTTCCATGCCCTTGTCATCACAATGCTCCATGCCCTTGTTATCCCAATGCTCCATGACCCCTGTCATCAAAATACTCCATGAACTTTTTCAGCCCAATGCTCCATGACCCTTGTCATCACAATGATCTATGCCCTTGTCATCCCAATGCTCCATGACACCTGTCACCACAATGCTCCATGCCTTTGTCAGCAAAATGCTACGTGACCTTCTCATTACAATGCTCTATGTGCTTGTCATCACAATACTCCATTACAATTGTCATCACAATCCTCCATGAACCTTGGGATCACATTGCTTCATGCCCTTGTTATCACAACGCTCCATGATGCCTGGCATCACAATACTCCATGGCCTTTTCATCACAATACTCCATGATCTTTCTCATCACAATTCTCAATACAATTGTCATCACAATTCTTCCTGACACTTGTCGTCAGAATGCTCATTGAACCCTGTCAGAAAAGCGCTCCATGCATTTTTCATCACAAAGCCCCATGCCGTTTTCATCACAATGCTCCATGCCATTGTCATCAAAATACTCCACAAGGTTGTCAACAGACTGCTCCATGACACTTCTCATCACAATTCTACATGCACTTGTCAGCACAATGCTCCCTGACCCTTGTCATCACAATGCTCCAAGCCATTGTCATCTCAATGCTCCATTACATTTGTCATCAGAATCCTCCATGACACTTGGCATCACAATGCTCCATGCCATTGTCTTCACAATGGGCCATTACATATGTCATCACAATGCTCCCTGACACCTCTCTTCACAATAATGCATGACCTGGTCATCACAATGCTCCATGCCCTTGTCATCACAATGCGCCATTCCAACTGTCATCACAATAATCCATGAAACTTATTAGAACAATGTTCCATGCACTTGTCATCACAATGCTCCATGCCCTTGTTATCACAATGTTCCAAGAACCCTGTAATCAGAATGCTCCTTGCCCCTTTTCATCAGTATGCTCCATGAGACTATTCATCAAAAGGCTCCATGGTTTTCTCATCACAATGCTCCAGGAGCTTGTCATCACAATGCTTCACGACCTTGTCATGAAAATTCTCAATGACCCTTGTCATCATAATGCTCCAAGCCCTAGTCATCACAATGCTCCATTATATTTGTCATCACAATCCTCCATTACAGTTGGCATCACAATGCTCCCTGCCATTGTCATCGCAATGGACTATGACATATGTCATCACAATGCTCTCTGACAGCTCTCTTCACAATACTCCATGAACTTCTCATGACAATGCTCCATGCCCTTGTCTTCACAATGCACCGTGTCCACTGTCAGCACAATAATCTCTGAAACTTGTCACCACAACTCTCCATGTCCCTGTCATCACAATGTTCCATGCTCTTGTCATCACAATGCTCCATGACCCCTGTCATCACAATGCTCCGTGAATCCAGTCATCACATTGCTTCATAACTTTTGTCATCACAATGGTCCATGCCCGCGTCATCACAAGGCTCTGTGACGTTTGTAACCACAATGCTCCATGAACTTTTCATCACAATGCCCCGTGACCCTTGTCATCACAATTCTCCATGCCTTTGTCAGAACAATGTTCCATGACCCTTGTCATCACAATGTGCCACACGCTTTTCATCACAATGATCCACAACCTTGTCATCGCTATGCTCCATAAAACTTGTAATCACAATGCTCCATGCACTTCTCATCCAAATGCTCTCTCACCTGAGATATCACAATGTTCCATCACTAGTCATCACAGTCCTCCCTCAACCCTGTAATCACAATGTTCCAGGACTCCTCTGACATCAAAATTTTCCATAACCACTCTCATCAAAATGCTCCATGACACTTTTCATCCCAACGCTCCATGACCCATGGCATCACAATGTTCTGTAACCCCTGTCAACAAAATGTTCAATTACATTTTTGAACAAATTGCTGCATGACCCTGTCATCAAAATGATCCCTCACCTTAAGGGGGCTTCCCTGGTGGTGCAGTGGTTGAGAGTCTGCCTGCCAATGCAGGGGACATGGGTTCGAGCCCAGGTCTGGGAAGATACCACATGCCACGGAGCAGCTAGCCCCGTGAGACACAATTACTGTGCCTGTGCGTCTGGAGCCTGTGCTCCGCAACAAGAGAGGCCACGATAATGAAAGGCCCGCGCACCGTGATGAGGAGTGGCCCCCACTTGCCACAAATAGGGAAGGCCCTCGCACAGAAACGAAGACCCAACACAGCCATAAATAAATAAATAAATAAATAAATAAATAAATAAATAAATAAATAAATAAATAAAAAGTGGGTTAAAAAAAAAACTATAATAAAAACATTTCTCAAAATGCCCCTAACAAATTTTATTAAATCATTCAAAAAAAAATGATCCCTCACCTTCTCAGCACAATGCACCACATGCTTGTCATCAAAGTGCTCCATGACCTTTGTCATCACAAAGCTCCAGGACCCTTGGCATCACAATGCTCCATGTCATTGTCATCACAATGCTCCAAGAACCCTCTCATCCCATTGCTCCATGCACTTGTCATCACAAAGCTCCATGACACTTGTCATCACAATGCTCGATGCACTTCTCATCAAAATGTTCCATGCCATTTTCATCACAATCCTCCATAACTCATGTATCACAGTGTTCCATCGCCTTGTCATCACAATGCTCCATTCCCACTCTCATCACAATAATCCATGAAAGCTTTCAGGCCAATGCTCAATGCCCTTCTCATCACAATGCTCCATTACATCTGTCATAAAAATGCTCCATGACCCCTGCCATCACAATGTTCCACGGCCTTGTCATAACAAGGCTCCATGACCCTTGTCATCACAATGCTCCAAGACCCCTGTAATCACAATGCTTCATGCCCTTTTCATCACAAAGCTCAATGACACATGTCATCAGAATGTTCCATGGCCTTCTCATAACAATGTTCCATGTCCTTGTCATCACAATGCTCCAAGACCCCTGTAATCACAATGCTCCATGCCCCTTTTCATCTCAATGCTCCATGAACCCTGTCATCAAAATGCACCATGCCCATCATCATAATGCTTCAGGCTATTGTCATCAAAATGAAATAAAAATGCTCCATTACCTCTGTCATCATAATGCTCCAAACCCTTGTGATCACAATGTTCCATAACACTTATCATCACAACACCCTATGACGCTCATCATCTCAATTATCCAAGGTCTTCTCATCACAATGCTCCATGACCTTTGTCATCACAATGCTCAATACTATTGTCATCACAATTCTCCCTGACACTTTTCGTCAGTATGCTCCTTGAACCCTGTCATGACAAGGCTCCATGCATTTTCATCACAATGCTCCGTGCCCTTTTCATCACAATGCTCCAAGATCACTGTAATCACAATGATCCATGGGCTTGTCATCACAAAACTCCATGAAGCATGTCATCGGAATGCTCCATGGCATTCCCATCACAATGATCCATGCCCTATTCATCACAATGCTCCAAGACCCCTGTAATCACAATGTTCCATGCCCCTTTTCATCAGAATGCTCCGTGAGACTTGTCATCACAAGTCTCCATGGTCATCTCATCACAGTGCTCCAGGACCTTGTCATCACCATTCTCCATTGCCTTGTCATACAATGCTCCATGACCCTTGTCATCACAATAATCCATTAACATATTCAGCCCAATGCTCCACGACCAACACATCACAATGCTCCATGGCCAATATAATCACAATGCTCCATGACCACTGTCATCACAACAATCCATGACTCCTGACAACACAATGATCCGGGACTCTTGTCATCACAATGCTCCATTCTCTACTCATCACTATGCTCCATGACCCCTGTCATCACAACAGTCCATGAACATTTTCAGCCTAGTGCTCCATGACATTTGTCATCACAATGATCCATGCCCTTGTCATGCCAATGCTCCATGACACCTGTATTCACAATGCTCCATGACGTTTGTCATCACAGTGCTCCTTGACACATTTCATCACAATGCTCCATGCCTTTGTCAGCAGAATGCTCCATGACGTTGTCATTACAATGCTCTATGCGCTTGTCATCAAAATACTCCATTTCCATTGTCATCTCAATCCTCCATGAACCTTGGAATCACATTGCTTCATTCCCTTGTCATCTCAATGCTCCATGCCCCTTGAAATCAAAACGATCCATGACCTCCGTCATCACAATGCTCCAAACCCATGTGACAACAATGTTCCATAACACTTGTCATCAAAACGCTCCATGATGCCTGTCACAACAATACTCCATCCCCTTTTCATCACAGTACTCCATGACCTTTGTCATCACATTTCTCAATATACATGTCATCACAATGCTCCCTGACATTGTCATCAGAATGCTCCTTGAACCCTGTCACGAAAAGGCTCCATGACATTTTCATCACAATGCCCCATGCCGTTTTCATCACAATGCTCCATGCCATTTTCATCACAATACTCCACAAGCTTGTCATCAGAATGCTCCATGACCCTTGTCATCACAATTCTCCATGCACTTGTCAGCACAATGCTCCCTGACACATGTCATCACAATGCTCCCAGCCATTGTCATCACAATGTTCCATTACATTTGTCATGAGAATCCTCCATGACACTTGGCATCACAGTGCTCCATGCCATTGTAATCACAATGGGCCATTACATATGTTATCACAATGCTCCCTGACAGCTGTCTTCACAATACTGCATTACCTGGTCATCACAATGCTCCATGCCCTTCTCATCACAATGCGCCATTCCAACTATCATCGCAACAATCCATGAAATTTATTAGACTATTGTTCCATGCCCTTGTCATCACAATGCTCCATGCCCTTGTTATCACAATCCTCCATGACCCCTGTCATCACAGTGCTCCGTGACTCCAGTCATCACAATGCTTCATGACCCTTGTCATCACAATGGTCCATGCCCTAGTCATCAACAGTCTCTGTGACCATTTTAACCACAATGCTCCATGAACTTTTCATCACAATGCTCTTTGACCCTTGTCATCACAATGCTCTATACCTTTCTCAGCACAATGCTCCATGACCCTTGTCATCACAATGCTCCATGCGCTTGTCAGCACAATGCTCCATGACACATGTCATCACAATGCACAATGCGCTTGTCATCACAGTGCTCTACAATCTTGTCATCACAATGCTCCATAAACATTGTCATCATAATGCTCCATGCACTTCTCATCAAAGTGCTCTCTCTCCACTGATATCAAAATGCTACATCACTCTTTGTCACAATACTCCCTCACCCTGTCATCACAATGTTCCATGACTCCTGTCATCACCATGCTACATGCACATATCATCACAATGTTCCATGACCCCTGACATCATAATGTTCCATAACACCTGTCATCAAAATGTTCCATGACAATTTTCATCAAATTGCTCCATGACCCTGTCATCACAATTCTCCCTGCTCTTCTCATCACAATGCACAACGCCCTTGCCATCAAAATGCTCCATGACCTTTGTCATCACAAATATCCATGACCCTTGGCATCACAATGCTCCATGTCATTGTCATCACAATGCTCCATGAACGCTCTCATCACATTGCTCCATGCCATTGTCTTCACAAAGCTCCATGACACATGCCATCAGAATGCTCCATGGACTTCTCATCACAATGCTCCATGCCCTTGCCATCACAGTGCTCCATTACCCCTGTCATAACAAGGCTCCATGACCCCTGCCATTACGATGTTCCATGGCCTTGTCATCACAAGGCTCCATGACTTTTCTCATCACAATGCTCAATACACTTGTCATCAAAATGCTCCCTGACACTTGTCGTCAGTTTGCTCCTTGAACCCTGTCATGACAAGGCTCCATGCCTTTTCCATCACAATGATCCATGCCCTTTTCATCACAATGCTCCTAGACCCCTGCAATCACAGTGTTACATGCCCTTGTCATCACAAAGCTCAATGAAACATGTCTTCAGAATGCTCCTTGGCCTTCTCCTCACAATGCTCCATGCCCATGTCATCACAATGTTCCAAGACCCCTGTAATCACAATGGTCCATGCCCCTTTTCATCAGTATGCTCCAAGAGAGTTGTCATCACATTGCTCCATGTTTTTCTCATCACAATGCTCCAGGATCTTATCATCAAAATGCTTCACGACATTGTCCTGAAAATTCTCAATGGCCCTTGTCATCATAATGATCAAAGCCCTAGTCCTCACAATGCTCCATTATATTTGTCATCACAATCCTCCATTACATTTGGCATCACAATGCTCCCTGCCATTGTAATCGCAATGGACCATGACATATGTCATCACAATGCTCCCTGACACCTGTCTTCACAATACTCCATGACCTTCTCATCACAATGATCCATGCCCTTGTCATCACAATGCACCATGTCCCCTGTCATCACAATAATCTATGAAACTTGTGAGACCAATGAAGCATGCCCCTGTCACCACAATGATCCGTGTCCTTGTCATCACAATGCTCCATGCCCTTGTCATCACAGTACTCCTTGACCCCTGTCATCACAATGCTACGTGACTCCAGTCATCACAATGCTTCATAACATTTCTCATCACAGTTGTCCATGCCGGCGTCATCACAAGGCTCTATGACCATTGTAACAACAATTCTCCATTAACATTTCACCACAATGCTCTGTGATTCTTGTCATCACAATGCTCCATGGCTTTGTCAGAAAAATGCTCCATGACCCTTGTCATCACAATGTGCCATGCGCTTTTCATCACAACGGTCCACATATTTGTCATAGCAATGCTCCATAAACCCTGTAATCACAATGCTCTATGCCAATTTTCATCTCAATGATCCATGATCCTGTCATCACAATGCACCATGCCCATCATCATAATGCTTCATGCTATTGCCGTCACAATGAATTGAAAATGCTCCATGACCTCTGTCATAACAATGCTCCAAACCCTTGTGATCACTATATTCCATAACACTTGTCATCACAGTGCCCCATGACACTCGTCATCACAATTATCCATGGTCTTCTCATTACAATGCTCCATGACCTTTGTCATCACAATGCTCAATACACTTGTCATCAAAATGCTCCCTGACACATGTTGTCTGTATACTCCTTGAACCCTGTCATGACAAGGCTCCATGCCTTTTTCATCACAATGATCCATGCCCTTTCCATCACAATGCTCCAAGACACCTTTAAACCCAATGCTCCATGCTCTTGTCATCACAAAGCTCAATGAAACATGTCTTCAGAATGCTCCTTGGCCTTCTCCTCACAATGCTCCATGCCCATGTCATCACAATGTTCCAAGACCCCTGTAATCACAATGGTCCTTGCCCCTTTTCATCAGTATGCTCCATGAGATTTGTCATCACAAGTCTCTATGGATTTCACATCACAATGCTCCAGGACCTTGTCATCACAATGCTTCACGACCTTTTCATGAAAATTCTCAATGCCCCTTGTCATCATAATGCTCCAAGCCCTAGTCATCACTATGCTCCATTATATTTGTCATCAAAATCCTCCATTACATTTGGCATCAGAATGCTCCCTGCCATTGTCATTGTAATGGACAATGACATATGTCATCACAATGCTCCCTGACACCTGTTTTCACAATATTCCATGACTTTCTCATCACAATGATCCATGCCCTTGTCATCACAATGCACCATGTCCACTGTCATCACTATAATCTATGAAACTTGTCAGACCAATGTTCCATGCCCCTGTCACCACAATGCTCCATGCCCTTGTCATCACAATGCTCCATGACCAATGTCATGACAATGCTCCATGACTCAAGTCATCACAATGCTTCATAACATTTGTCATCACAATGGTCCATGCCAGCGTCATCACAAGGCTCTGTGACATTTATAACCACAGTGCTCCATGAACTTTTCATCACAATGCTCCGTGACCCCTGTCATCAAAATGGTCCATGCTTTTGTCACAACAATGCTCCATGACCCTTGTCATCACAATGTACTACGTGCTTTTCATCACAACGGTACACAAATTTGTCATGGTATTGCTCCATAAAACTTGTAATCAAAATGCTCCATGCCCTTCTGATCACAGTGCTCCTTTACCTCTGTCATAACAATGCTCCATGACAACTGCCATCACTATGTTCCACGGCCTTGTCATCAAAAGGCTCCATGACCCTTGTCATCACAATGCTCCAAGACCCCTGTAATCAAAAAGCTCCATGGCCTTGTCATCACAAAGCTCCATGATACATGCAATCAGAATGTTCCATGTCCTTCTCATCAAAATGCTCCATGCCCTTGTCATCACAGTGCTCCAAGACCCCTGTAATCACAATGCTCCATGCCCCATTTCATGTCAATGATCCATGAACCCTGTCATCAAAATGCACCATGCCCATCATCATAATGCTTCATGCTATTGTCATCACAATGAAATCAAAATGCTCCATGACCTCTGTCATCACAATGCTCCATGACCCCTGTCATCACAATACTCCATGAACATTTTCAGCCCAAAGCTCCATGACACTTGTCATCACAATGATCCATGCCCTTGTCATACCAATGCTCCATGACCTCTGTATTCACAATGCTCTGTTACGGTTGTCATCACAGTGCTCCATGACACCTGACATCACAATGCTCCATGACATTGTCAGCAAAATGCTACATGACCTTGTGATTACAATGCTCTATGCGCTTGTCATCACAATACTCCATTTCCATTGTCATCACAATCCTCCATGAACCTTGGGATCACATTGCTTCATGCCCTTGTTATCACAATGCTTCATGCTCCTTGAAATCAAAATGATCCATGACTTCTGTCATCACAATTCTCCAAACCCTTGTGATCAAAATGTTCCATAACACTTGTCATCACAACGCTCCATGATGCCTGTCATCACAATACCCCATGCACTTTTCATCACAATGCTCCATGACTTTTGTCATCAAAATTCTCAATACACTTGTCATCACAATGCTCCCTGACACTTGTCAGAATGCTCCTTGAACCCTGTCACGAAAAGCCTCCATGCCTTTTTCAACACAATGCCCCATGCCGTTTTCATCACAGTGCTCCAAGCCACTGTCATCAAAATACTCCACAAGCTTGTCATGAGAATGCTCCATGACGCTTGTCATCACAATTCTCCATGCACTTGTCAGCACAATGCTCCCTGACCCTTGTCAGCTCAATGCTCCAAGCAATTGTCATCACAATGCTCCATTACCTTTGTCATCAGAATCCTCCATGACAATTGGCATGACAATGCTCCAGGCCATTGTCATCACAATGGGCCATTACATATGTCAACACAATGCTCCCTGACACCAGTCTTCACAATACTGCATGACATGGCTATCACAATGTTCCATGTCCTTGTCACCACAATGCACCATACCAACAGTCATCGCAATAATACTTGAAACTTAGTAGACCAATTTTCCATGCCCTTTTCATCACAATGCTCCTTGACCATTGTCATCACAATGTTCTTTATATCTGGTCATCACAATTCTCTATGCCTTTCTCGGCACAATGCTCCTTGAAACTTGTCATCACAATGCTCCATGTGCTTGTCAGCAAGATGCTCCATGACACATGTCATCACAATGCACAATGCGCTTGTCATCACAGTGCTCCACAATCTTGTCATCACAGTGATCCATAAAGCTTGTCATCACAATGCTCCATGCACTTCTCCTCAAAATGCTCTCTCACCACAGATATCAAAATATTACATCACTATTCGTCTCAATACTCCCTCACCCCTGTTATCACAATGTTCCATGACCCCTGTCATCACAATGCTACATGCATTTATCATCACAATGTTCGATGACACCTGTCATCACAATGCTCCATAACCCCTGTCATCAAAATGCTCCATGACCCTTTTCATCAAAATGCTCCACCAACCATGACATCACAGTGTTCCATAACCCCTGTCATATAAATGTTCCATGACAATTTTCATCAAATTGCTCCATGACCCTGTCATCACAATGCTCCCTGCCCTTCTCATCACAATGCACAAACACTTGTCATCAAAATGCTACCTGTTAGTGTCATCACAAAGATCCATGACCCTTGGCATCACAATGTTCCATGTCATTGTCATCACAATGCTCCATGAACACTCTCATCACATTGCTCCATGCCCTTGTCCTCACAAAGCTCCATGACACATGTCATCAGAATGCTCCATGGCCTTCTCATCACAATGCTCCATGTGCTTGCCATCACAATGCTCCATTACCCCTGTCATAACAATGCTCCATGAAAACTGCCATCACGGTGTTCCGTGGCCTTGTCATCACAAGGCTCCATGACCCTTCTCATCACAATGCTCCAAGACCCCTGTAATCACAAAGCTCCATGCCCATTTTCTTCTCAATGATCCATGAACCCTGTCATCACAATGCACCATGCCCATCATCATAATGCTTCAGGCTATTGTCATCACAATGAAATCAATATGCTCCATGACCTCTGTCATAACAATGCTCCAAACCCTTGTGATCACAATATTCCATAACTCTTGTCATCACAGTGCCCCATGACACTCGTCATCACAATTATCCATGGTCTTCTCATCAAAATGCTCCATGACCTTTGTCATCACAATGCTCATTACACTTGTCATCAAAATGCTCCCTGACACTTGTTGTCTGTATGCTCCTTGAACCCTGTCATGACAAGGCTCCATGCCTTTTTCATCACAATGATCCATGTCCTTCTCATCACAGTGCTCCATGACACTTGTCATCACAATTCTCCATGCACTTGTCAGCACAATGCTCCCTGACCCTTGTCATCTCAATGCTCAAAGCTATTGTCATCACAATGCACCATTACCTTTGTCATCAGAATCCTCCATGACACTTGGCATCACAATGTTCCATGCAATTGTCATCACAATGGGCCATTACATATGTCATCACAATGCTCCCTGACACCTGTCTTCCCAATACTGCATGACCTGGTCATCACAATGCTCCATGCCCTTGTCATCACAATGCGCCATTCCAACTATCATCACAATAATCCATGAAACTTATTAGACTAATATTCCATGCCCTTGTCATCACAATACTCCATGCCCTTGTTATCACAATGCTCCATGACCCCTGTCATCACAATGCTCCGTGACTCCAGTTATCACAATGCTCCATGACCTTTGTCATCACAATGGTCCATGCCCTCGTCATCAACAGTCTCTGTGACCTTTTTAACCACAATGCTCCATGAACTTTTCATCACAATGCTCTTTGACCTTTGTCATCACAATGCTCTATGCCTTTCTCAGCACAATGCTCCATGACACTTGTCATCACAATGCTCCATGCGCTTGTCAGCACAATGCTCCATGACACATGTCATCACAATGCACCATGCGCTTGTCATTACAGTGCTCCCCAATCTTGACATCACAATGCTCCATGAACCTTTTCATCACAATGCTCCAAGGACTTCTCACCTAAATGCTCTCTCACCACTGATGTCACAATCTTACATCAATATTCGTCAAAATATTCCCTCACCCCTGTCATCAAAATGTGCCATGACTCCTGTCACCTCAATGCTACATGCACTTATCATCACAATGTTCGATGACCCCTGGCATCACAATGTTCCATAACCACTGTCATCAAAATATTCCTTGACACTTTTCATCAAATTGCTCCTTGACCCTGTCATCACAATGCTCCCTACCCTTCTCATCACAATGCACAACGCCCTTGTCATCAAAATGCTCCATGACCTTTGTCATCACAAAGATCCATAACCCTTGTCATCACAATGCTCCATGTCATTGTCATCACAATGCTCCATTAAAGTTCTCATCACATTGCTTCATGTCCTTGTCATCACAAACCTCCATGACACATATCATCAGAATGCTCCATGGCCTTCTCATCACAAGGCTCCTTGCCCTGCCATCCCAATGCTCCATTATCCCTGTCATACCCATGATCCATGACCCCTGCCATCACGATGTTCCATGGCCTTGTCATCACAAGGCTCCATGACCCTTCTCATCACAATGCTCCAAGAACCCTGTAACCACAATGATCCATGCCCATTTTCATCTCAATGTTTCATGAACCCTGTCATCACAATGCACCATGACCATCATCATAATGCTTAATGCTATTCTCATCATAATGAAATCAAAATGCTCCATGATCTCTGACATAACAATGCTCCAAACGCTTGTGATCACAATATTCCAAAACACTTGTCATCACAATGCACCATGACGCTCGTCATCACAGTTATCCATGGTCTTCTCCTCGCAATGCTCCATGACTTTTGTCATCACGATGCTCAATACACTTGTCATCAAAATGCTCCCTGACACTTGTTGTCTGTATGCTCCTTGAACCCTGTCATGACAAGGCTCCATGCTTTTTCATCACAATGCTCCAAGACCCATTTAATCAGAATGCTTCATGCCCTTGTCATCACAAAGCTAAAGGACGCATGTCTTCAGAATGCTCTTGGCCTTCTCCTCACAATGCTCCATGCACATGTCATCACAATGTTCCAAGACGCCTGTAATCACAATGGTCCATGTCCATTTTCATCAGTATGCTCCATGAGATTTCTCATCACAAGGTTCCATGTTTTTCTCATCACAATGCTCCAGGACATTGTCATCACAATGCTTCACGACTTGTCCTGAAAATTCTCAATGGCCCTTGTCATCATAATGCTCCAAGCCCTAGTCATCACAGTGCTCCATTATATTTGTCAACACAATCCTCCATTACATTTGGCATCACAAGGCTCCCTGCTATTGTCATCGCAATGGACCATGACATATGTCATCACAATGCTCCCTGACAACTGTCTTCACAGTACTCCATGACCTTCTCATCACAATGATCCATGCCCTTGTCATCACAATGCACCATGTCCACTGTCGTCACAATAATCTATGAAAGTTGTCAGACGAATGCTCCATGCCCCTTTCATCACAATGCTCCATGCCCTTGTCATCACAATGCACCATGACCCCTGTCATCACAATGCTCCGTGACTCCAGTCATCACAATGCTTCATAACATTTGTCATCACAATGCTCCATGCCCACGTCATCACAAGGCTCTGTGTCGTTTGTAACCACAATGCTCCATGAACATTTCATCACAATACTCCGTGACCCTTGTCATCACAATGCTCCATGCCTTTGTCAAAAAAATTCTCCATGACCCTTTTCATCACAATTTGCCACGCAATTTTCATCAAAACTGTCCACAATTTTCTCATTGCAATGCTCCATAAAACTTGTAATCACAATGCTCCATGCCCTTCTCATCACAATGCTCCATTACCCCTGTCATAACAGTGCTCCATGACGCCATCCATCACGATGTTCCATGGCCTTGTAATCACAAGGCTCCATGACACTTGTCATCACAATGCTCCAGGACCCCTGTAATCACAATGCTCCATGTCCTTGTCATCACAAAGCACCATGACACATGTCATCAGAATGTTCCATGGCCTTCTCATTAAATGTTCCATGCCCTTGTCATCACAGTGCTCCAAGACCCCTGTAATCACAATGCTCCATGCCCCTTTTCATCTCCATGCTCCATGAACCCTGTCATCACAATGCATCATGCCCATCATCATATTGCTTCCGGCTATTGTCAGCACAATGAAATCAAAATTCTCCTTGACTTCTGTCATCACAATGCTCCAGGACCCCTGTCATCACAATACTACATGAACATTTTCAGCCCACTGCTCCATGACACTTGTCATCACAATGATCCATGCCCTTGTCATCCCAATGCTCCATGACCCCTGTATTCACAATGCTCCATGACGCTTGTCATCACAGTGCTCCATGACACCTGTCATCACAATGCTCCATGACTTTGTCAGCAAAATGCTACATGACCTTGTCATTACAATGCTCTATGTGCTTGTCATCACAATACTCCATTTCCATTGTCATCACAATCCTCCATGAACCTTGGGATCACATTGCTTCATGCCCTTGTCATCACAATGCTCCATGCTCCTTGAAATCAAAATGATCCATGACCTCTGTCATCACAATGCTCCAAACCATTGTGATCCCAAAGTTCCATAACACTTGTCATCACAATGCTCCATGATGACTGTCATCACAAAATCCCATGCCCTTTACATCACAATGCTCATGACAATTGTCATCACAATGCTCAGTACACTTGTCATCAAAATGCTCCCTGACACTTGTCATCAGAATGCTCCTTGAACCCTGTCACGAAAAGGCTCCATGCCATTTTCATCACAATGCCCCATGCCGTTTTCATCACAATGCACCTTGACCATTGTCATCAAAATGCTCCATGCCTTTTTTGAAAAATGTTCAATGACCCTTCTCATCACAATGTGCCATTCGCTTTTCATCACAACGGTCCAGAAACTTGTCATTGCAATGCTCCATAAACCTTGTAATCACAATGCTCCATACACTTCTCATCAAAATGCTCTCTCACCAGAGATATCACAGTGTTTCATCACTAGTCGTCACAATACTCCCTCACCCCTGTAATCACAATGTCCCATGACCCCTGTCATCACAATGCTACATCCCCTTATCATCACAATGTTCCATGACCCCTGACATCACAATGTTGTATAACCCCTGTCATCAAAATGTTCCAATACACTTTTCATCAAATTGCTGCATGACCCTGGCATCAAAATACTCCCTGCCATTCTCATCACAATGCACCATGCACTTGTCATCAAAATGCTCCATGACCTATGTCATCACAAAGCTCCATGACCCCTGGCATCACAATGCTCAATGTCATTGTCATCACAATGCTCCATGAACCCTCTCATCACATTTCTCCATGCCCTTGTCATCACAAAGCTCCATGACACTTGTAATCACAATGCTCGATGCCCTTTTCATCACAATGCCCCATGCCCTTGTCATTAGAATCCTCCATGACCCATGTATCACAGTGTTCCATGCCCTTATCATCACAATGCTCTATGCCCACACTCATCACAATAATCCATGAAACATTTCAGACCAATGCTCCATGCCCTTCTCATCACAATGCTCCTTTACCTCTGTCATAACTATGCTCCCTGACACCTGCCATCACAATGTTCCATGGCCTTGTCATCACAAGGCTCCATGACATTTGTCATCACAATGCTCCACGACCCATCTATACAAAATGCTCCATGCCCTTGTCATCAAAAAGCTACATGACGCATGTCATCAGAATGTTCCATGGCCCTGTCATCAAAATTCTCTATGCCCTTGTCATCACAATGCTCCAAGACCCTTGTAATCAAAATGCTCCATGCGTCTTTTCATCTCAATGCTCCATGAACCCTGTCATCACAATTGACCATGCCCATCATCATAATGCTTCAGGCTATTGTCATCACAATGAAATCAAAATGCTCCATGACCTCTGTCATCACAATACTCCAAACCCTGGTGATCACAATGTTCCATAACCCTTATCATCACAGCACCCCTTGACGCTCATCATCACAATTATCCATGGTCTTCTCATCACAATGCTCCATGACCTTTGTCATCACAATGCTTAATACACTTGTTATCACAGTGCTCCCTGACACTTGTCATCAGTATGCTACATTAACCCTGTCATAACACGTCTCCATGCCTTTTTCATCACAATGATCCATATCATTTTAATCACAATGCTCCAAGACCCCTGTAATCACAATGCTCCATGCCCTTGTCATCATAATGCTCAATGATGTATGTCATCAGAATGCTCCATGGCCTTCTCATCACAATGCTCCATGCCCTTGTCATCACAATGCTCCAAGACCCCTGTAATCACAATGCTCCCTGTCCCTTTTCATCAAAATGCTCCATGAGACTTGTCATCACAAGTCTCCATTGTCTTCTCATCAAAGTGCTCCAGGAACTTGTCATCAAAATGCTGCATGATCCCTGTCATCACAATACTCCATGAACATTTTCAGCCCAATGCTCCATAACCCTTGTCATCGAAATCGTCCATGCCCTTGTCATCCCAATGCTCCATGACCCCTGTATTCACAATGCTCCGTGACGCTTGTCATCACAGGGCTCCATGACACCTGTCATCACAATGCTCCATGCCTTTGTCAGCAAAATACTAACCGACATTGTCATTGCAATGCTCTATGCGCTTGTCATCACAATACTCCATTCCCATTGTCATCACAGTCCTCCATGAACCTTGGGATCACATTGCTTCATGCCCTTGTCATCACAATGCTCCATGCTCCTTGAAATCTAAATGATCCATGACCTCTGTCATCACAATGCTCCAAACCCTTGTGATCACAATGTTCCATAGTACTTGTCATCACAACGCTCTAAGATGCCTGTCATCACATTTCCCCATGCCTTTTTCATCACAATTCTCCATGACCTTTGTCATCACAATTCTCAATACACTTGTCATCACAATGCTCCCTGACACTTGTCATCAGAATGCTCCTTGAACCCTGTCACGAAAAGGCTCCATGACTTTTTCATCACAATGCCCATGACGTTTTCATCACAATGATCCATGCCATTGTCATCAAAATACTCCACAAGCTTGTCATCAGAATGCTCCATGACGCTTGTCATCACAATTCTCCATGCACTTGTCAGCACAATGCTCCCTAACCCTTGTCATCACAATGCTCCAAGCCATTGTCATAACAATGCTCCATTTCCATTGTCATCAGAATCCTCCATTACACTTGGCATCACAATGCTCCATGCCATTGTCATCACAATGGGCCATTATATATGTCATCACAATGCTCCCTGACACGTCTCTTCACAATACTGCATGACCTGGTCATCACAATGTTCCATGCCCTTGTCATCACAATGCGCCATTCCAACTGTCATCGCAATAATCCATGAAACATATTAGACCAATGTTCCCTGCCCTTGTCATCACAATGCTCCATGCCCTTGTTATCAAAATGCTCCATGACCCCTGTCATCACAATGCTCCATGAATCGATTCATCACAATGCTTCATGACCTTTGTCATCACAATGGTCCATGCCCTCGTCATCCACAGTCTCTGTGACATATTTAACCACATTGCTCCATGAAATTTTCATCACAATGCTCTTTGACACTTGTCATCACAATGCCCTATGCCTTCCTCAGCACAATGCTCCATGACCCTTGTCATCACAGTGCTCCATGCGCTTGTCAGCACAATGCACCATGACCCATGTCATCACAATGCACCCTGCGCTTGTCATCACAGTGCTCCACAATCTTGTCACCACAGTGCTCCCTAAAACTTGTCATCACAATTCTCCATGCACTTCTCATCAAAATGCTCTCTCACCACAGATATCACAATGTTACATCACTAATCATCACAATACTCCCTCACCACTGTCATCACAATGTTCCATGACTCCTGTCTTTGCAATGCTACATGCACTTATCATCACAAAGTTCGATGACCCCTGACATCACAATGTTCCATAACACCTGTCATCAAAATGTTCCATGACACTTTTCATCAAATTGCTCTATGACCCTGTCATCACAATACTCCCTGCCATTCTCATCACATTGCACCACCCCTTGTCATCAAATTGCTCCATGACCTTTGTCATCACAAAGCTCCATGACCCTTGGCATCTCAATGCTCCATGCCATTGTCATCACAATGCTCCATGAACCCTCTAATCACAATGCTCCATGCCCCTTTGCATCTCTATGCTACATGAACCCTGTCATCAAAATGCACCATGCCCATCATCATAATGCTTCAGGCTCTTGTCATCACAATGAAATCAAAATATTCTATGATCTGTCTCATCACAATGCTCCAAATCCTTGTGATCACAATGTTCTATAACACTTATCATCACAATGCCCCATGACGCTCATCATCACAATTATCCATGCTCTTCTCATCACAGTGCTCCATGACCTTTGTCATCACAATGCTCTATAAACTTGTCATCACAATGCTCCCTGACACTTGTCATCAGTATGCTCCTGGAACCCTGTCATGAGAAGGCTCCATACCATTTTCATAACAATGATCCATGCCAATTTCATCACAATGCTCCAAGACACCAGTAATCACAGTGCTCCATGCCCTTGTCATCACAGTGCTCCAAGACCCCTGTAATCACAATACTCCATGCCCCTTTTCATCAGAATTCTCCATGAGACTTTTTATTACAAGGCTCCATGGTCTTCTCATCACAATGCTCCAGGAACTTTTCATCACAGTGCTCCTTTCCCTTGTCATTACAATGCTCCATGACCCCAGTCCTCACAATACTTCCTGAACATTTTCAGTCCAATTCTCCAGGAAATTCTCATCACAATGCTTCATGATCCCTATCATCACAATGCTCCATGACCACTCTCATCACAACGCTCCATGACCCCTGACAACACAGTGATCCGGGACTCTTGTCATCACAATGCTCCATTCCCTAGTCAGCACAATGCTCCATGAACATTTTCAGCCCAATGCTCCATGACACTTGTCATCACAATGATCCATGGCCTTGCCATCCCTATGCTCCATGACCCCTGTAATCACTATGATCCGTGATGTTTCTCATCACAGTGCTCCATGACCCTTATCATCACAATGCTCCATGCCTGTGTCAGCAAAATGCTACATGACCTTGTCATCACAATGCTCCGTTTGCTTCTCATCACAATACACCATTACCATTGTCATCACAATCGTCCATGAACCTTGGGATCACATTGCTTCATGCCCTTGTCATCCCAATGCTCCATGCTCCTTGAAAACAAAATTATCCATGACTTCTATCATCACAATGCTCCAAACCCTTGTGATCACAATGTTCCATAACACTTGTCATCACAACGCTCCATGATGCCTGTCATCACAATAATCCATGCCCTTTTCGTCAAAATGCTCCATGATCTTTCTAATCACCATTCTCAATACACTTGTCATCACAATGTTCCCTGTCACTTGTCGTCAGAATGCTCCTTGAAACCTGTCATGAAATGGCTTCATGCCTTTTTTATCACAATGCTCCATGCCCTTTTCATCACAATGCTCCATGCCATTGTCGTCACAATACTCCACAAGCTTGTCATCAGAATGCGCCATGACACTTGTCATCACAATGCTCCATGGCCACTGTCATGACAATGTTCCATACCCCTTGTCATTACTGTGCTCCATGACGCTCATCATCACAATTATCCATGGTCTTCTCATCACAATACTCCACGCCCTTGTCATCAAAACGCTCCATGACCCTTGTCATCACAATGCTCCATGGCCACTCTCATCTTAATGCTCCATTCCCCTTGTCATTACAGTGCTCCATGACGCTCATCATCACAATTATCCATGGTCTTCTCATCACAAAGCTCCACGGTCTTGCCATCACAATGCTCCATGCCCTGGTCATCACAATGCTCCATGTCCCCTGTCATCACAATTCTCCTCGTTCTTGGCAAGAGTATGCTACATGACACTTCTCATCACCGTGTTACATGATTTGTCATCACAATTCTGTATGCACTTTTCATCACAATGCTCCATGACCCCTGTCATAGGAAGCTCCATGTGCTTCTCATCACAATGCTTCATGAACTTGTCATCAAAATTCTCAATGGCCCTTGTCATCACAATGCTCCATGCCCTTGTCATCACAATGCTCCATGTCCATTGTCATCACAATGCTCCAAGCCCTTGTCATCAAAATGCTCCATTACATTTGTCATCACAATCCTCCAGGACACTTGGCATCACAATATTCCATTCCATTGCCATCGCAATGGACCATGACATATGTCATCACAATGCTCCCTGAGACCTGTCTTCAAAATACTCCATGACCTTCTCATCACAATGCTCCATGCCTTTGTCATCACATTGCACCATGCCCACTGTCATCACAATAATCCATGAAACATGTCAGGCCAATGCTCCATGCCCCTGTCATCACAATGCTCATTGCCTTTTCATCACAAAGCTCTATGACCCCTGTCATCACAATGCTCCGTGACTCCAGTCATCACAATGCTTCATGAACTTTGTATCACAATGGTCCATGCCCTCGTCATCACTAGGCTCTGTGACCTTTGTCACCAAAATGCTCCATGAAATTTTCATCACAATGCTCGGTGACCCTTGTCATCACATTGCTCCATGACCCATGTCATCACAATGCGCCATGTGCTTGTCATCACAGTGCTCCACAAGCTTGTCATCACAATGCTCCATAAAACTTGTCCTCACAATGCTCCATGCACTTCTTATCAAAATGCTCTCTCACGAATGATATCAAAATGTTCCCTCACTAGTCATCACAATACACCCACTCCCCTCTAATCACAATGGTCCACAACACTGTCATGAAAATGTTCCATGACTCCTGACATCACAATGTTCCATAACCCCTGTCATCAAAATGTTCCATGACATTTTTCATCAAATTGCTCCATGACCCTGTCATCACAATGCTCCCTGCCCATCACAAGAGAATGCACCACACCCTTGTCATCAAAATGCTCCATGACCTTTGTCATCACAAAACTCCATGACCCTTGGCATCACAATGCTCCATGCCATTGTCATCACAATGCTCCAAAAACCTCTCATCACATTGTTCAAAGCCCTTGTCATCACACGATCCATGATGCATTTCATCACAATGCTCGATGCCATTCTTCTCACAATGCTCCATGCGCTTCTCATCACAATCCTCCATGAACCATGTATCACAGTGTTCCGTTCCCTTGTTATCACAATGCTCCTTGTCCCCTCTCATCACAATAATCCATGAAACATTTCAGACCAATGTTCCATGCCCTTTTCATCACAATGATCCAAGACTCCTGTAATCATAATGCTCCATGCCCCTTTTCATCTCAATGCTCCATGAACGCTGTCATCACAATGCACCAAATGCGCATCATCATAATGCTTCATGCTATTTTCATCACAATGAAATCAAAATGCTCTATGACCTCTGTCATCACAATGCTCCAAATCCTTGTGATCACAATATTCCATAACAACTATCATCAGAGCTCCAAATAACGCTCGTCATCACAAGTATCCATGGTCTTCTAATCACAATGCTCCATGACATTTGTCATCACAGTGCTCAATACCCTTGTCATCACAATGGTCCCTGACACTTGTCATCAGTATGCTCCTTGAACCCTGTCATGACAAGGCTCCATGCCTTTTTCATCACAATGTTACATGCCCTTTTCCTCACAGTGCTCCAAGGCCCCTGTAATCACAATGTTCCATGCCCTTGTCCTCACAAAGCTCCATGATGCATGTCATCAGAACGCTCCATGACATTCTCATCCCATTGTTCACTGCCCTTGTCATCACAATGCTCCAAGAGCCCTGTAATCACAATGTTCCATGCCCTTGTCTTCACAAAGCTCCATGATGCATGTCATCAGAACGCTCCATGACATTCTCATCCCAATGTTCCATGCCCTTGTCATCACAATGCTCCAAGACCCCTGTAATCACAATGCTCCATGACCCCTGTCATCACAATACTCCATGAATATTTTCAGCCCAATGCTCCATGACGTTCTCATCACAAAGCTCCATGACCTCTGTCATCACAATGCTCCATGACCACTGTCATCACAACGCTCCATGAACCCTGACAACACAATGATCCGGGAATCTTGTCATCAAAATGCTCCATGCCCTTGTCATCCCAATGCTCCATGAACCCTGTAATCACAATGCTCCATGACGCTTGTCATCACAGTGCTCCATGAACCTTGTCATCACAATGCCTTTGACAGCAAAATGATACATAATCTTGTCATCACAATGCTCCATGCGCTTGTCATCACAATCCTCCATGACCCTTGGGATCATATTGCTTTATGCCCTTGTCACCTCTATCTTGCCTTTCTGGTTTTTACAGATTTTCGGATGTCCTTTTTGACCGGTGGGAAGTGACAATTCTTTGTAGTGTGGATTTGCATTGCGCGCTTGCTTGATTGGCCAAAAAGGGCCTATGCCTTTTCTCCTGAATATATTCAGGAGAAAATTCATATGCTGTTTTTGGCCAAGTGCATCATTCTCGAAGTTGTGATGCCTTTCCTGTGCTTTAAAGGCGATTCCAATTTACCTCTTGAAATATGTTTTGTGCAATTCTGCCTCATTTTCAAGTCCGCTTTGTTGCCTTCCCTCAACAGATTTTTGGAAGAGAGTAGTCCTTTATAACTCTGCAGGTTTTTGATTTGCTTTGCCCCTGAGCTCCAATTTTGAATTCCCATTTTTGGGAGCTGACCGCAAATCCACAATTTTGTTTCAGGACCTATACTGGTTCCAGGGGTGGCTATACTGGTTCCCTGTGGGTGGCTGAGGCTTTGGTTAATTCTTCTTCCTGACGGGAATTTAGAGTGACATGTGTCCGTCCAAAGGCCTACATCTACTCTCTGATTGGTTCTCCCTCTTCCCTTTCATCCTCTGCACAATTAGCAAACTGTGCGAACCAGGAGGTTATAGGGGATGACTCTCCTAAGTTGGGAGATTGATAGTAAAGTAGTTGGAATGCCAAACTGTAGCACAAGGAGAGGAAAAAGTAGGAGACTTTCAGAAACCTTTCGCCATCACAGGGTGTCCATTCTCTAGGTTTCCCATACATGTTATAACTGTAGTGATATTCCCTTCTACCTGGAAATTTGGGAGCCATGGAATGGTGGCATGCATTACTACTTTAAAGGCTCTGCATTTTCTCTCCCAATCTCACCAGTCCTCTCAGTCCCAAGTGACCAGCCTTATGTCTCATCCAGCTGTCTTTGCAGATAGGGTCATTCTAGGTTTCATCAGAACCCCTGAAGGAATTGTGTAACAATTTCGCTGTTTTTTGTTTTGTTTTTGAAATTCATTTTTATAATGGGGTTGAGCTGATTTTCACTGACGTGTTTATGCCGGTCTAGACACACTTGATTCCCTTACAGAGGCATATCAGTACATAGGTTTTAAGATTCTTACTAATCAGATATATTCCTCTGTGGGGAATAGGGGTTTTGAGTCCCGTTCACTGAGGAAGGTGTAGGTCTTGTCTATTCTGTATTTGGTTTATGGAATGGTACCTGTGCTAATATCAAACTCTGGCTTTATGCATCACCCCACCTCTCCTTTCCCCTTAAGGAGGCATAAGAGTGTTTTCTAAATGTGAGACGCTGCTCTCTTTCCTAATTCACTTCATGTGTTGTGATGTTGACATTCCCTCTGTAAGTGATATCTTATGATAAGATTCTTTTTCTGTGTGACTAATTTCCCTTAGAATCATCATACCTAAATCCTCTCATTATGCTGCTACTGGCCTTATGACATTGATTTCACGTCTGAGTGATATTCCGTTGTACAAAATTACCACAAGTTCTTTATGCATTTCTCTTTTTCCTGGGATACTTTAGGTGTACCGAAGTTGAGGTTCTTGTATGCAGAACAGCCCTAAACTTTGGGGTGCCTGTGTCTTGTTGATATTTAGTCTTCCCAAGTTATATGTCCATGAGTTGAAGTCCCCTTTGCTCGGGGGCTTTGTATTTTAGATGTTTTAGCAAACAGCATACACTTCTTCAGAGTAGCTCTTGGATATTTATACCCCACCCATCAGCGTGACTAGTCTCCCTGTTTTCCATGGCCTCTCCTGCATTTTTGATTTGTACACATTTTTTGGATGGACTTTCTGAGCAGTGGAAATTGAGACTTCTTTATTGTGCGGATTTGCATTTCCCCCTTGCTTGGTTGGCCAAAAACTCTGTTTGTGTTTTTTTTCCTGAAGATATTCACGAAAAAAAGGCATACACCATTTGCCCAACTGCATCATTTTAGAAATTCTGCTGCTTTTCATATGCTTTAAATGTGAGTACAATCTACCTTTTGTAAAATGTTTCCTGCAATTCTGCCTCTCATTCAGAACCTCTTCGTTGCCTTACCTGAATATATTTTTGGACGTTAGTTATCATTTATATCTTTGAAGGTCTTTGAATTGTCTGCTCCTGAGCTCCATTTTGCAACTCGCTTTTTTGTGAGCTGGCCGCCAAACCATTGGATTGATTCCGGCCCTATTCTGGTTCTGGGGAGGCAGTCTGAGCCTTTGGTTAATTCTTCTTCCTAAAGGGATATTAGAGTGACATGTGCCTGTCAAAACTCCTACAGCTAATCTCTCACTGGTTCCTCCTCTTCCCATTTATCCTCTTCAAAAATTGCAAACTGTGTGAAACAGGAGGTTAAAGGGGCTGATTCTCCAAGTGGGGAGATTGTTAGTAATGTGGCTAGAATGGCGAACCCCAGCACCAGGAGATCAAAAATGAGGTGCATTTTAGACACCTTTCCTGAGCACACGGTGTACATTCATCTCGGTTTCCCAGGCATGTTTTCACTGTCAGAAGATTCCCTTGAACCTGCCGATTTGGGACCCATGGAATGGGTACCAGGCAGTGTTACTTTAAAAGGTCTGTATTTCCTCACCCAGCCTCTCTAACATCTCTCAGCGTGCATAGCTTCCAGCCTTATATATCATCCTGCTGTGGGTCTACATGTGTTCAATCCATGTTACATCATAGCCCTTCAACAAAAGTTGCAAGAATTTTTGTCTGTCTCACTGTTTTTATAAATATTATTAAATTTATTTTTATATTGGTTACAGCTGATTTTCAAAGCTCTGTTTTTTGCTGCTGTACATCCACTTGATTCATGTACTGTGTGACAACAATAAATTCTTTCTCAGATGCCTACGAGTCATATGTCTTATTTTCCAGTGACTTGAGTGGACTGAGTGCAGTTCTTTGAGGTACCGTGTAGGCCTTGCCAGTTATTCAATTTGGTACTTGGAATGGTATCTTTGCTAATTTCAACCTCCTGGATAATACCTCACCATTCCCCACCTTTCCCATTTAGCAGCCTTATGTCTATTTTCTACATATTTGACTATGTTTCTGTTTTGTAGTTTATTTAATGTGTAGCCATGTTTGATTCCACCTTTAAGTGGCATCTTATGATATGTGTCTTTTTCTTTCTGACATGTGTCACTTAGAATGATCGTATGTAACTCCTCCAGAGTTGTTACAACTGGCCTTATTTCAATGATTTCTGGATGAGTAATATTCCACTCTACATAAGTACCCCATCTCTTTTATCCATTTTATCCTTCCAGGGACATTTAGTTTATATCCAAGTGGAGGCCCTTTTTAACAGAGAGGTGGTAAACGTTGGAGTGCCTGTTTTCTGTCATTTTTTGTTTTTCCCAAGGTATACGCCCATGAGTGCAAGTGCCCTATGCTCTGTAGCTCAGTTTTCAGATGTTTTAGCAAACACAATACACTTCTCCAGAGTGGCCGTTGGCAAATTACATTTCCACTATCAGCCTCACAGGGCTCCCTTTTCTCCTCACCCTGTCCTGCATTTCTCGTGTTTACACTTTATGTGGATGACCCTTCTGACTGATGTGAAGTGATACATTTTGTAGTATTGATTTCCAGTGCCCACCTGTTTGGTTGGATAAAAAGTGTGTATGGCCTTTACTTGAATATATTCAGAAAAAAATGCATACGCCCATATGGGCCAACTGCATCATTGGCGATGTTCAGCCCCTTTTCTTGTGCTTTAGTGGGGAGTCCTTTCTACCTCTTCAAATCTGTTTCCTGCCTCTCTCCCTTGCTTACAAGTCCTTTTCTGTGACTTACCTCAAGACATTTTTCGACGATAGATATTTTCAACTCTGCAGTTTCATGAATTTTAGTGCCCCTGAGTTCCATTTTTCAACTTGTGTTTTTGGAAACTGGACACAAAACAGTGGGATTTCCTCTAGACCAATTCTATTTCCGTGGGTAAATCTAGCCTTTGATGAATTTGTCTTCCAGATTGGAAATTAGAGTGGCATGTGCCTGTCCAAACAACTAAGACTTGTCTCTAAATTTTTCTCATCCTTCCGCTTCATCCTCTGGACAAATTCCAAACTGTGTGCAACAGGATGTTGACGGTGCTGATATCCCCAAGTGAGGAGATTGTTAGGAAATATGCTGGGGGGGTGAACCCGAGCACCAGGCGATGAGGAGATGAGGTGCCTTTTCCAAACTCTTTCCGATCAAACGGTGTACCATCCTCTAGGTGTGACAGGCATGTTTTAGCTGTAGGAAGGGTCCCGTGCATGGAAGGAGAACACCAGGGATTTTTCCAAATCAGTGCCTCCCCGAACCCCAAACTGGGGAATTTTTAAGCTACGGCTACACGTATGTTCATTAAGGGCCTTGGGAAATAGGCAGAGCCCAAATTTTAGATGATTGAAATCTTCAGGTTCAGAAGCGCTCACCATCGGCCTTGCTTAGGTTACATTTTATCTGTCATTGATAGATGATGTCAATAAAAATATCGATTCTTTTTCAGATTATTTCCCCTTATAGGTTATTGCAAAATATTCAGTGTAGTTCCCTGTGCTATACAGTAGTTCCTTGTTGATGATCTATTTTATACATAGCAGTGTGTATGTGTTAATCCCAAACTGTTAATTTATCCCTTTTCCTACCTTTCCCCTTTGGTAATAATAAATTATAAGATTTTATACTTCTCAGGAATGGGGGAGCTGAAAGAGAGGTATCTTTTCAATGGAAAAGCATTCAAAACAAGATTGAAGCTTCAGCCAAGAGTATTCGATGTACATCCATGAAAATAAATCACTTCATTTCTCTAATGTTGACCTGACAAATAAGACAGACGTCTTCACTGAACTTGCTTATAGTAAAGTGATGGAATTATCAAATATATGTCTTAGAAAAATCTTATTATACCCGAGCATTATACACTGCTCTATGTTAACTACAGTTTGGCTCTGACATCTGTTCATTGAAGTTACAATGTTTTCAATTTCTGTTACAGATCCTCCAGAGTGTACCCCAACAGGAGTCCCCGAGCCCAGTGTCATTGGAGCCAACAGATCAAGACTGAGTTTGGTTCAGAAGCAAAGGAAACATTATTTTCAAACCGAATGGAGAGGTGAGAGCGTGCACTCCCCCACGGGCTATGGGCTGGGCTACTGTGTAGGGATCCCGGCAGCGTCAGTGGGAGTTAGGGGATGGAGCTCTCGAAGGCTGGGTTGGCTGCAGCTCAGGCTCTATGCTGTGGAGTCTGCATGGGACTCCGCTAGCTGAGGTGTCGACCCAGCCATTCTGCACTAGGAAATCGGGTCTGAAGTGCTGGGTGTGGGACCTCTGCATGCGGAACCCTAGGAGCACGTGAAATTAGACAAAGCACAAAGGAAAAACAGGTTAGACTTTATTTTATTGCCCAGATTCTCTTTTTATCTCCCAAGAATTTTTAATGAACGTTGCCAGAGATGAACACCTCCTCTGCTTTTTGTTCCGTTCCTCATTCTTGGGGTGTTGAGGGTGCAGACCCCTCTTTTGTAACTGCTTCATGCTGTGGTGGCAGCCCTGATACCTGGGGGTAGGGGCAAAACGTCTCCCCACCAGCCTCCAGGTGAGGTTGATTGTCCCAAGGCCTCCTGCCTCACTTCTCGTCCGCCTGAGCACCAGCATTGGAAGTGTTATAGATTCTATTGACCTTTAAGGGTCCAGGAAAGAGATGTGCAGAGATGCTGTGGTGGCAGGTTTCACCCCACCCCACATTTGTTCGGTGACCTTAGGCTGACGTTTTCTGCCAGGCTAGATGCTCTGACCAGTAGTCTGTGCTTCCTTTAATTAGGTCCCTGAATTAATGTACAAACAGCACCATGTGTCAGAGCCCTGCCTGTGCAACACCCAGACAGTCCAGGGTCAGTGGTGATCCAGGACCATGACGTCCACTGAGTCAACGGCCTTTAGAAGTAGCCAGCAGTCCAGCCGGTCATATTGGCCAACATCACCGCGGTGTCTGTAGGGTTTTCTATGGTGAAAGCGTGATATACGTTTCCCCCGCCAAGCTTATTAGCTCCCCTCTGGGTGCAGTAAGTCCTGCAAGCAGTAGTCTGCTCTTTCGGGGCACAGTCTTGTTGTTTTCTGAGAGAAACTCCAGGTCAAGTGATGGTCACACGAGTCATCTTGGGGGCCTGTTGCCCCCATTTGTCTCTCTGGAGTTTGGAGTTGTAGGGCCTCCTCACTCGAGGTCAGTGTGTCCACAGAGCGACCCCTGCAACTTCAGGACATGATGGGTGGTTAGGATCACCACGTGGGGTCCTATTCCCTTAGGAGGGAGCTGGCCTTGTGGGCTGCTGATTTCCAGCTTTTTAGATACCCCAGTATCCTGGCCTGATGAGTCAGTGGGCAAAGCCCTTGGTGACCATAGTTTATCATACCTGAAGGGCATTCTTGTGTTGCTCCATTTCAAGTGGTCCCAGTTTTTGTACTAAGGCTCCAAGGGCGATTAACCTTTGACCGGGTATGTAAAGGTCAAAGGGTTTAGCTAAATTAGCGAGTTCCTGGCCAAGGATCTGAATTGACTGCTCTTTCCATTCTTGAAAGGCTGCTTCTGGATTCTATTCAAAAGGATCATCATCTTTTCGTGTCAGTGTTTCATGTAGAGGCCCAGCTATTAGACTGTAGTTAGGGATCCAGATGCAGAAAACCTTGGCCTCCCCAGGAACCCTTAAGCTGTCTTCTAGTTTTAGAAGAGGTAAGGCTGCAAATGGCTTCTTCCCTATCCTGGGATGTATTTCTCCGAATATCTGTGAGAATGAAACCCAGGCAAGTCACCTGAGCCTGTGATATTTGAGCCTTTTTCTTGGACACCTTCTATCCTTTCTTGGCTAGGTAGTTCCGAGGCGTCTTTAGTAGGCCTGGCAATCAGAATGTCATCTGCATATTGAAGGAGGGTTCCCTTTTACAGAGGTAGAACGTTTAGGTTTTTAGAGGACATTTCCCCAATGATGGTGTGGGGATTTTTGAACCATTGGGGCAGGACGGCCCAGCATTATTGCTTGTGTTGCATGTTGTGTCCTGCCACACACAAGCGAAAAATTCTTGTGACTCTGAGATGAATGGAATACAGAAGAAGGCATCATTGAAGTGTAATACAGAATGTCATGGCCTGGTGGATGGTAGAATGAGCAGCAGGGTGTAGGAAATAGGAGCTACTGGATGTATATCCTCGGTGGCTTCACTGACTGTCCTGATGTCCATTCCCAGGTCTCCAGCAGCCCATGGTCTTCTCGTGGTTAGGCCAATCCCAGGATATGGAGCTCACCTGGGCTGCATCCCGCACCCCACAGCCCACGGGGCTCTCGTATTCAAGTCCCTCCCAGGGTATGGAGCTCACCTGTGCAGCTACCCAGCAGCCCATGGGGCTCTCATAGTCAGGCCCCTCCCAGGATACGGAGCTCCCCTGGGCAGGTACCCCAGCAGGGCTGGACACACAGGAAATGTGCACATAGCCCACCTTGCAGAGAACCCCCAGCTCACCTGTCGCTCACAGCTGACACAGAACACCTCAGAACAGGACTTGAACTAACAAACAACAGCTCTGACAGGTCTGTGACCCTGGCTATCACTCTGTGCAGCCTCTCTCTGCCTGGTCTTCCAGACACTTCCACTGCAGCCAGGGCTCCAGGCCTCTGTCTCCACCCACCATCACTCCTCTCCCTGACTCCTGGGTTCCTCTCATTAGGATAGGGTCTTCTTGAAGTTGTTTTCCACTCATGGACCAGATAAAATGATAAGAAAACAAGCCGCAGCTGCAGCCACTTGTCTATCCTGACTCTCAAGGCCCACACCTGTTCCTTGGGACTGACCCGTTTAGCAAGGTTCATTTTCTGCAACTGTGAGCCCCTGAGGGTTGAGGATTGGCTGATTTGGGCAGCCTGACACTGCCTGCCAGCCCCCCCCACAGGTGTGCCTGGGTTGAGGTCAATATAAACACCTCTCCAGTCAGCAAGAGCCCCTGTAGCTGTGACTGACGCCATATTCTCTGCCCCATCAGCAGTTTCGGGGCTGGGGTGGAGGGAGGGAGTGAGGGGCCGTGGCTTTGTGGGTGGCCCAGTGTGAGTGGGGCTCTGCTGGACTTTCTGCAGGAGTTGCCAGGCTGCCACCTGCTAAAGAAGAGGATGTGTCACCCATACCTGCCACTGGAATTTCTCCCCAGGCAGAGGTGAGGAAGTAAAAAAGCAGTGGGGGCTGTGGCAGGAGGGGTATCTCAGGCAGGGAAATGAAAAGCTTCCAGAAGAGCATCTGGGGCCAGGACCATCCTGGCTGGCCTGCAGGCACCAAGTCGGCCTGCGTGCTCTCGCTAGTGTGGCTCCACAGCCCTTCCTCTAGGTTTGCAAGTGCTTGTACATATTCAGGTGTTTTACCTGGAAAGGGTGGGAAGAGTTCAGCTGCAGCAGGACTGGGGCTCAGCTCACATTTACTCACAGACGCCTCAACACAGTCCCCCAGCTTTGCAATGAGGATGCTCCTTGTGGGGGAGAGCGCTTCTGATGGCATGGGAGACGATTTCCCACCTCTGACCAACTTAAGAATTTTTTACCACTGGAGCAAGTGCCCTGATACGATTTTCCTCTGTATAACTGGTGAGTTCTGTTTTTTTTTTCTTTCTTTTTTTCTTTTTGGTTCAAGTTAGATTTTATTTATTCCTCTTTTTTTTAATTTGGAGATATAAACATGGAAATAATGCATTAATATAAAGACGTCTATGTGAAGGGAAAAACTTTTTTTCTGTTTTATTTTATTAAATGTTATTTATTTATATTTAATTTTTTTTAAATCTATTTTTTTTATACAGCAGGTTCTTATTGGATATGTATTTTATACATATAAGTGTGCACATGTGAATCCCAGCTCCCAATCCATCCCACCACCACCCTCACATGGCGTTCCCTCCTTGGTGTCCATATGTTTGTTCTCTACATCTGTCTCTATCTCTGCCCTGCAAACTGGTTCATCTGTACCATTTTTCTAGGTTCCACATATATGCATTAATATACAATATTTGTTTTTCTCTTTCTGACTTACTTCACTCTGTATGACAGTCTCTAGATCCATCGAGGTCTCTACAATTGACCCAATTTCATTCCTATGTATGGCTGAGTAATATTCCGTTGTATATATGTACCACGTCTTTATCCATTCGTCTGTCTGTGTGCACTTAGGTTGCTTTCATTACCTGTCTATTGTAAATAGTGCTGCAGTGAACATTGTGGTGAATGTGTCTTTTTGATTTATGGTTTTCTCTGGGTATATGCCCAGTAGTGGGATTGCTGGATTATATGGTAATTCTATTTTTAGTTTTTTAAGGAACCTCCATACTGTTCTCCATAGAGAGTGTATCGATTTACATTCCCAACAATAGTTGAAGAAGGTTCTTTTTCTCCACACCCTCTCCAGCATTTGTTGTTTGTAGATTTTCTGATGATGCCCATTCTAACAGGTGTGACATGATACCTCATTGTAGTTTCCATTTCCATTTCTCTAATAATTAGTGATGTTCAGCAGATTTTCATGTGCGTACTGGCCATCTCTATGTCTTCTTGGAAGAAATGTCTATTTAGATCTTCCATTTTTGTATTGGGTTGTTTGTTTTATTACTGTTGAGCTCCATGAGCTGTTTATATATATTGGAGATTAATCATTTGTCCATTGATTCGTTTGCAAATATTTTCTGCCATTCTGATGGTTGTCTATTCATCTTGTTTGTAGTTTCCTTTGCTTTACAAAAGCTTTTACGTTTCATTAGGTCCCATCTGTTTAGTTTTCTTTTTTATTTCATTACTATAAGAGGTGGATCAAAAAAGATCTTGCTGTGATTTACGTCAGAGTATCCTTCGTAAGTTTTCCTCTCAGAGTTTTATACTGTCTGGTCTTATATTAAAGTCTCTAATTCATTTTGAATATATTTTTATGTATGGTGTTGGGGAGTGTTCTAATTTCATTATTTTACATGTAGCTCTCCATATTTCCCAGCACCAATGATTGAAGAGACTGTCTTATCTCCATTGTATAGTCTTGCCTCCTTTGTCATAGATTAGTTGACCATAAGTGTGTAGGTTTATCCTTGGGCTTTTTTTTTTTCCTTTTACACGTTTATTGAAGTATAATTGCTTTACAATGGAGTGTTCGTTTCTGCTGTATAAAAAAGTGAATCAGCTATACATATACAAATATCACCAGATCCCCTCCCTCTTGCATCTCCCTCCCACACTCCATATCCCACCCCTTTATGTGGTCACAAAGCACCGAGCTGATCTCCCTGTTCTATGTGGCTGATTCTCAGTAGCTATCGGTGTTACATTTGGTAATGTATTTATGTCCATGCCACTCTCTCACTTCGTCCCAGCTTACCCATCCCCCTTCCGGTGTCCTCAAGTCCTTTCTCTATGTCTGTGTCCTTAATCCTGTCCTGCCAGTAGGTTCTTCAAAATCTTTTTTTTTCTTCATTAGATTCCATATATCTCTGTTAACATACAGTATTAGTTTTTCCCTTTCTGACTTACTTCACTGTGTAGGACAGATTCTAAGTCCATCCACCTCAGTACAAATAACTCAGTTTTGCTTCTTTTTATGGTTGAGTAATATTTGATTGTATATATGTGCCAGATCTTCTTTATCCATTCATCTGTCGATGGACACTTAGGTTGCTTCCATGTCCTGGCTAATGCAAATAGAGCTGCAATGAACATTTTTGTACATAACTCTTTTTGAATTATGGTTTTCACAAGGCAAATGCCCAGTAGTTGGATTGTTGTGTCGTATGGTACTTCTATTGTTAGTTATTTAAAGGAACCTCCGTACTGTTCTCCCTAGTGCTCATATCAATTTACATTCCCACCCACAGTGCAAGTGTGTTCCCTTTTCTCCAATAAAGGCCTCTCCAGCATTTATTGTTTTGTAGATTTTTTTGATGATTGCCACTCTGACTGCTGTGAGGTGATACCTCAGGGTAGTTTTGATTTGCATTTCTCTAATGATTAGTGATGTTCAGCATCCTTTCATGTGTTTCTTGGTAATCTGTATATCTTCTTTGGAGAAATGTCTATTTAGGTCTTCTGCCCGTTTTTGGATTGGGTTGTTTGTTTTTGTGATATTGAGCTACATGTGGTGCTTGTAAAGTTTGGAGATTAATCCTTTGTCAATTGCTTCATTTGAAAATATTTCCTCCCATTCTGAGGGTTGTTTTTGCATCTTGTTTATGTTTTCCTGTACTGTGTAAAAGCTTTTAAGTTTCATTAGGTCCCATTTGTTGATTTCTGTTTTTATTTCCATTTCTCTAGGAGGTGGGTCCAAAAGGATCTTGCTGTGATTTATGTCATAGAGTGTTCTGCCTATGGTTTCCTCTAAGTGTTTTATAGTGTCTGGTCTTATATTTAGATCTCTAATCAATTTAGAGTCTATTTTTGTGTATGGTGTTATGGAGTGTTCTAATTTCATTCTTTTATGTGTAGGGGTCCAGTTTTTCCAGCACCAATTACTGAAGAGACTGTCTTTTCTCCATTGTATATCCTTAGCTCCTTTGTCATAGATGAGATAGCCATAGGTATGTAGGTTTATCTCTGGGCTTTCTGTCCTGTTCCATTGATCTGTGTTTATGCCAATCTACATACACTTGATTCCATTATGCAGACATATAAATACATAGGTTTCAAGGTTATTACCAGTCAGATATATTCCTCTTCAGTGAATAGGGTGTTTTGTGTCCAGTTCATTGAGAAAGGAGTAGGTCTTGTCTATTACATATTTGGTATATGGAATGGGATCTGTGCTAATTTCAAACTCTGCTTTTACACATCACCCCACGTCACCTTTCCCCTTAAGGAGGAATAAGTGTGTTTTCTAAATGTGTAACTCTGTTCTCTTTTGAAATTCAGTTCATGTGTAGCCATGTTTACATTTCCTCTATAAGTGATATATTACAATAAGTTTCTTTTTCTTTGTGGCTCATTTCACTTAGCATCATCGTACCTAAAGCCACTCATTATGCTGCTATTGGCCTTATGACATTGATTTTATGTCTGAGTGACTTTCCTTTGTATATAAGTACCACAACATCTATATCCATTTTTATTTCCTTTCCTGGGATATATAAAGTGTACCGAAGTCGAGGTTCTTGTAAACAGAGCAGCCCTAAATTTTGGGCTGGCTGTGTGTTGTGGATTTTTAGTTTTCCCAAAATACACGCCCATGAGTGGAAGTGTGCTATACTCTGTAGCTCTGTTTTAGAAAACAACATACAGTTCTCCAGAGAGGCTGTTGGCAATTTACATCCTGTCCATCGGCGTAACCAGGCTCCCTTTTCTCCATGGCCTGTCCTGCATTTGTGGCTTTTACACTATATGTGGATGGCCCTTTTGACTGGAGGTAAGGGACACTTCTATGTAGTGTGGATTTGCAATGCCTGATGGCTTGCTTAGCCAAAAAGGGCATATGCATTTTTTCCCGAATATATTCAAGAAAATACACATAATCCCTTTTCAGCCAAGGGCTACATTGTCGAAATTCTGTCGCTTTTCATGTGCTTTAAAGACGACTCCAATCTACCTCTTGAAATCTGTTTCCTTCAATTCTGCCTTGCATTCAAATCCTCTTCACTGCCTTTCCTCAATATATTTCTGGATGATAGTTGTCCTTTATAACTCTGCAAGTTTGTGAATTGCTGTGCCCCTGATTTCCATTTTTCAACTCGCCTCTTTGTGAGCTGGCTGCAATACCGCAGGATGGCTTTAGGGCCTAGTCCTGTTCCGGGGCTTCAGGCTGAGCCTTTGGTTAATTATTCTTCCTGATGGGAAACTAGAGTGACATGTACCCATCCAAACACCTACAGCTAATCTCTCATTTATTTCCCCTCTTCCTGTTCATCCTCTGCACAGTTTGCAAACTGTGCATAACGGGAGGGTAAAGGCACTGACACTCCAAGTGGGGAGATTTTGAGTAATGCAGATGGAATGGCGAAGCCGAGCACGACAAAAGGAAAAATGAGGTACCTTTTAGAAAACTTTCCCAATTACACAGTGTACCATCCACTGGGTTTCCCATGCATGTTTTAACTGTAGGAAGATTCCCTTAAACCTGGAGAGTTGGGACCACTAGAATGGGTAGCACACAGTATTGCTCTAAGTGGTGTTCTTTTGTTCACACAACCTCAGCAATCTTGTCAGCCCCAAGAGTCCAGTCTTATGTCTCATTCAGCTGTGGGTGTAAAGGTGGTCAATCTAGCTTGCATCACAGGCCCTGAACGTAATTTTTAAGACTTTCTATCTGTTTTTGCATTTTGCTTTTGAAATTTATTTTTATAAGTGGGTTTAACTGAATTTCAGTGCTGTGTTCATGCCGTTATACACACACATGATTCCTTTATGGAGACATGAGAATACATATGTTTTAAAATACTTAGAGTCAGACATATTCCTCTGCATTGAATAGGGGGTGTTGAGTCCAGTTCATTGTGCCGGGAGTAGGTGTTGTCTATTACATGCATGGTTTATATAACGGTATCTGTGCTAATTTAAAACTGTGCTTTTATGCATCACCCCACCTTGGCTTTCCCATTAAGCAGGCAGAAGATGTTTTCTAAATGTGTGACTCTGTTGTGTTTGTAATTCAGTTCATGTGTAGTCATGTGTACATTCCCGCTATGAGTGATAACTTATGATAAGATTAGTTACTCTGTAATCTTTCCTAACTCCGTTCATGTGTAGCCATATTTACAGGACCTTCATAAGTGATATCTTATGATAAGTTTCTTTTTCTGTGTGACTTATTTCACTTAGAATCATCGTACCTGAATCCACTCTTTTTGCTGCTACTGGCCTTATGACATTGATGTCATGGCTGAGCGATATTCCATCGTACGTAAGTACCACAATATCCTGAACCATTTTTGTCTTTCCTGGGATACTTAAGGTGTACCCAAGTTGAGGTTCTTGTAAGCAGTGCAGCGCTAAATATTAGGGTGGCTCTGACTTACTGATTTTCAGTTTTCCAAGGTATATTCCCTAGACTGGAACTGCCCTTGGCTGTGTAGCTCTGTTGTTTACTTGTTTTAGGGAACACAATGCACTCCTGCAGAGAGGCAGTTGGCAACTTACATCCCGCCCATCAGCATAACAAGGCTCCCTGATCTCCAGGGCCTGTCTTGCCTTTCTGGTTTTTACACATTTTGTGGATGTCCCTTTTGACCGGTGGGAAGGGATACTTCTTTGTAGTGCAGATTTGCATTGCTGCTTGCTTGCTTGGCCAAAAATGGCGTATGCATTTTCTCCTGAATATACTCAGGAGAAAACGCATACACCCTTTTTGGCCAAGGGCATCATTGTCGAAGTTGTGCCCCTCTTCCTGTGCTTGAAAGGTGATTCCAACGTACCTCTTGAAGTCTGTTTCCTGCTATTCTGCCTCGTTTTAAAGTCCGCCTCTCTGCCTTCCCTCAAAAGATTTTTGGACGATAGTTGTCCTCTATTACTCTGCCAGTTTGTAAATTGCTGTGCCCCTGAGCTCCATTTTTCAACTCGTTTTTGTGAGCTGACAGCAAATCCAAAATTATCGTTCAAAACCTATACTGGTTCCCGGCGTGTGGCTGAGACATTGGTTAATTCTACTTCCTGCTGGGCAATTAAAGTGACATGTACCTGTCCAAATGCCTAACAGCTACTCTCTCATTGGTTCTCCCTCTTCCCTTTCATCCTCTGCCAAATTGGCAACCTGTGGAAACCAGGAGGTTTTACGGGCTACCGCTGCAAGTTGGGAGATTGATAGTAAAGCCATTGGAAGGTCAACCTGGAGCACAAGGAGAGGGACTATTAGTTGAGTTTTAGAAACCTTTCGTATTCACAGTGTGTCCATTCTCTAGGTTTCCCGTAAATGTTATGGCTGTAGTAATATTCCCTTACACAAGGAGAGTTGGGACACATGGAATGGGTGCCACATATTATTGCTTTAAACGGTCTGCATTTGCTCACCCAGTCTCACCAAACCTCTCAGTCTCAAGTGTCCAGCTTTATGCCACATCCAGCTCTCGATGTAGGTAGGGTCATTCCAGGTTTCATCAGAGCCCCTGAAGGAATTGTAAAGATATTCCCTCTTTTTTTTGTTTTCTATTTGAAATTTATTTTTTTACTGGGTTTGAGCTGATTCTCACTGCCATGTTTATGCCAGTTTAGACACACTTGATTCCCTTACGGTGACATATCAATACATAGGTTTTAAAATTATTACTAGTCAGATATATACCTCGGCGCAGAATATTGGGTTTTGCGTCCCTTTCACTGATGAAGGTGTAGGTCTTGTCTATTCCGTATTTTGATTTTGGAATGGTACTTGTACTAATATCAAACTCTGGTTCTATGCATCACCCCACCTCTCCTTCCTCCTTAAGCAGGCATAAGTGTGTTTTCTAAATGTGAGACGCTGTTCCCTTTCCTAACTCAGTTCATGTGTAGCCATGTTACAGAAAATTCATAAGTGCTATCTTATGATAAGTTTGTTTTTCTGTGTGACTTATTTCACTTAGAATCATCGTACCTGAATCCATTCATTTTCCTGTTACTGGCATTATGACATTGATTTCATGGCTGAGGGATAATCCATCGTACATAAGTACCACAATTTTTTGAATCATTTTTATCTATCCTGGGATATTAGAGAGTACTCAATTTGAGATTCTTGTAAGCAGTGCATCCCTAAATTTTGGGGTGGCTCTATCTTATTGATTTTCAGTTTTCCCAAGGTATATTCCCTAGACTGGAACTCCCGTTGGGTCTGTAGCTCTGTTGTTTACTTGTTTAAGGGAACACAATGCACTCCTCCAGAGAGGCAGTTGGCAATTTACATCCCGCCCATCAGCATAACAAGGCTCCAAGTTCTCCAGGGCCTCTCTAGGATTTCTGGTTTTTACACATTTTGTGGATGTCCCTTTTGACTGGTGGGAAGTGATACTATTTTGCTGTGCAGATTTGCATTGCCCACTTTCTTGCTTGGCCAAAAAGGGCGTATGCGTTTTCTCCTGAATATATTCAGGAGAAAACGCATACGCCCTTTTTGGCCAAGTGCATCATTTTCGAAGTTCTGCCCCTCTTCCTGTGCTTTACAGGTGATTCCAACGAACCACTTGAAATCTGTTTCCTGCTATTCTGCCTCGCTTAGAAGGTCGCCTCGTTGCCTTCCCTTAACAGATTTTTTGGACGATAGTTGTCCTTTATTACTGTGCCAGTTTGTAAATTGCTGTGCCCTTGAGCTCCATTTTCTAACTCGTTTTTTGTGAGCTGACCACAAGTCCAAAATTATGGTTAAGGACCTATACTTGTTCACGGCGGGTGGCTGAGACTTTGGTTAATTCTTCTTCCTGCCGGGAATTTAGAGTGACATGTGCCCGTCCAAATGCCAAACAGCTACTCTTTCATTGGTTCCCCCTTTTCCCTTTCATCCTCTTCCAAACTGGCAACCTGAGCAAACCAGGAGGTTAAAGGGGCTGTCTCTCCAAGTTGGGAGATTGATAGTTAAGCAGTTGGAAAGTCAAACCGGAGCACCAGGAGAGGGACAATTAGTTGGGTTTTAGAAATCTTTCGTGTTCACTGTGTGTCCATTCTCTTGGTTTCCTGTACATGTTATAGCTGTAGTAATATTCCCTTCAACATGGAGAGTTGGGAACCATGGAATGGGTGCCACGCATTATTGGTTTGAAGGGTCTGCATTTGCTAACCAAAATTCACAAATCCTCTCAGTCCCAAGTGTCCAGCCTTATGCCACATCCAGCTGTCGTTGTACACAGGGTCATTCAAGGTTTCATCAGAAACCCTGAAGGAATTGTAAAGAATTTCCCTGCTTTGTTGTTTTGTTTTTGAAATTCCTTTTTATAGGGGGTTTGAGCTGATTCTCACTGCCGTGTTTATGCCAGTCTAGACACATTTGTTTCCCTTATGGTGATATATCTATACATAGGTTTTAAGATTATTACTAGTCAGATATATTCCTCTGTGTGAAGTATGGGGTCTTGATAACCTTTCAGTGAGGAAGGTGTAGATCTTGTCTATTCTGTATTTGGTTTCTGGAATGGTGCCTGTACTTATATCAAACTCTGGTTTTATGCAACACCCCACCTCTCCTTCCCCCTTAAGCAGGCGTAAGAGTGTTTTCTAAATGTGAGACTCTGTTCTCTTTCCTAACTCAGTTCATGTGTAGCCATGTTTACAGGATTTTCATAAGTGATATCTTATGATAAGCTTCTTTTTCTGTGTGACTTATTTCAATTAGAATCATCATATCTGAAGCCATTTTTTTGCTGCTACTGGTTTTATGACATTGATTTCATGGCTGAGGGATATTCCATCATAACGTAAGTACCACAAATTTTTGAACCATTTTTATCTTTCATGGAATATTTACAGTGTACGCAAGTTGAGGTTCTTGTCAGCAGTGCAGCCCTAAATTTTGGGGTGGCTCTGTCTTATTGATTTTCAGTTTTCCCAAGGTATATTCCCTAGACTCGAAGTGCCCTTGGCTCTGTAGTTCTGTTGTTTATTTGTTTTAGGGAACACAATGCACTCCTCCAGAGAGGCAGTTGGCAGTTTACATCCCGCCCATCAGCATAAAAAGGCTCCCTGTTCTCCAGGGCCTGTCTTGCCTTTCTGGTTTTTACCCATTTTGTGGATGCCCCTAATGACCGGTGGGAAGTGATACTTCTTTGTAGTGCAGATTTGCATTGCCCGCTTGTTTGCTTGGCCAGAAAGGGCATATGCGTTTTCTCCTGAATATATTCAGGAGGAAAGGCATACGCCCTTTTTGGCCAAGGGCATCATTGTCGAAGTTGTGCCCCTATCCCTGTGCGTTAAAGGTGATTCCAACGTACCTCTTGAAATCTGTTTCCTGCTATTCTGCCTCGCTTATAAGTCCGCCTCGTTGCCTTCCCTCAACAGATTTTTGGACGATAGTTGCCCTTTATTACTCTGCCAGTTTGTGAATTGCTGTGCCCCTGAGCTCCATTTTGTAACTCATTTTTTGTGAGCTGAACGCAAGTTCTATATTTTTTTTCAGAACCTATACTGGTTTTCGGTGGGTGGCTGAGGCTTTGGTTAATTCTCCTTCCTCATGGGAAATAAGAGTGACGTGTGCCCGTCCAAATGCCTGACAGCTACTCTCTCATTGGTTCTCCCTCTTCCCTTTCATCCTTTGCCAAATTGGCAACCTGTGCGAACCAGGAGGTTAAAGGTTCTGTCTCTCCAAGTTGGGAGATTGATAGTAAAGCAGTTGGAAAGTCAAACTGGAGCACCAGGAGAGGGACTATTCGTTGAGTTTTAGAAACCTTTCATATTCACAGTATGTCCATTCTCTAGGTTCCCGATGCATGTTATAGCTATACTAATATTCCCTTCAACCTGGAGACTTGGGACCCATGGAACGGGTGCCATGCATTACTGCTCTAAAGGCTATGCTTTTGCTCAACCAATCTCACCAATCCTCTCAGTCCCATGTGTCCAGCCTTATGCCACATCCAGCTGTCATAGATAGTGTCATTCCAGGTTTCATCAGAGACCCTGAAGGAATTGTAAAGAATTTCCCTGTTTTTTTTTGTTTGTTTTTGAAATTCCTTTTTATAGTGGGTTTGAGCTGATTCTCGCTGCCATGATTATGCCAGTCTAGACACAATTATTTGCCTTATGGAGACATATCAATACACAGGTTTTCAGATTCTTAATAGTCAGATATATTCCTCTGTGGGAAATATGGGATTTTGAGTCCCTTTCACTGAGGAAGGTGTAGGTCTTGTCTATTCCATAGTTGGTTTTTGGAACGGTAACTGTGCTTATATCATACTCTGGTTTTATGCATCACCCCACCTCTCCTTCCCCCTTAAGAAGGCATAAGAGTGTTTTCTAAATGTGAGACTCTGTTCTCTTTCCTAACTCAGTTCATGTGTAGCCATGTTTACAGGATCTTCATAAGTGATATCTTATGATAAGTTTCTTTTTCTGTGTGACTTATTTCACTTAGAATCATCATACCTGAATCCACTCATTTTGCTGCTACTGGTCTTATGACATTGATTTCATGGCTGAGGGATATTCCATCGTACATATGTACCACAATTTTTTGAACCATTTTTATCTTTCCTGGAATACTTAAGGTGTGCCCAAGTTGAGGTTCTTGTAAGCAGTGCATTCCTAAATTTTGGGGTGGCTCTGTCTTATTGATTTTCAGTTTTGCCAAGGTATATTCCCTAGAATCGAAGTGCCCTTGGCTCTGTAGCTCTGTTGTTTACTTGTTTTAGGAAACACAATGCACTCCTCCAGAGAGGCAGTTGAAAACTTACATCCCGGCCATCAGCATAACAAGGCTCCTTGTTCTCCAGGGCCTGTCTTGCCTTTCTGGTTTTTACCCATTTTGTGGATATCCCTTTTGACTCGTGGGAAGTGGTACTTCTTTATAGTGCAGTTTTGCATTGCCCTCTTGCTTGCTTTGCCAAAAAGGGTGTATGCGTTTTCTCCTGAATATATTCTGAAGAAAACGCATACGCCCTTTTTGGCCAAGTGCATCATTGTCGAAGTTGTGCCCCTATTCCTGTGATTTAAAGGTGATTCGAAAGTACCTCGTGAAATGTGTTTCCTGCTATTCTGCCTCCCATTAAAGTTCGCCTGGATGCCTTCCCTCAACAGATTTTTGGATGATAGTTGCCCTTTATTACTCTGCCAGTTTGTGTATTGCTGTGCCCCTGAGCTCCATTTTCTAACGCGTTTTTTGTGAGCTGAACGAAAGTCCAATATTTTGGTTCAGGACCTATACTGGTTCCCGGTGGTTGCCTGAGACTTTGGTTAATTCTTCTTAATCCGGGGAAATAAGAGTGACATGTGCCCATACAAAAGACTAACAGCTACTCTCTCATTGGTTCTCCCTCTTCCCTTTCATCCTATGCCAAATTGGCAACCTGTGCAAACCAGGAGGTTAAAGGTGCTGTCTCTCCAAGTTGGGAGATTGATAGTAAAGCAGTTGGAAAGTCAAATTGCACCACCAGGAGAGGGACTAATCATTGAGTTTTAGAAACATTTTGTATTCACAGTGTGTCCATTCTCTAGGATTCCCATACATGTTATAGCTGTAGTAACATTCCCTTCAACATGGAGAGTTGGGACCCATGGAAATGGTGCCATGCATTATTGCTTTAAAGAGTCTGCATTTGCTCACCCAATCTCACCAATCCTCTCAGTCCCATGCGTCCAGCCTTATGCCACATCCAGCTGTCATTGTAGATAGTGTCATTCCAGGTTTCATCAGAGACCCTGAAGGAATTGTAAAGAATTTCCCTGTTTTTTTTGGTTTGTTTTTGAAATTTTTTTATAGTGGGATTGAGATGATTCTCGCTGCCATGATTATGCCAGTCTAGACACACTTGATTGCCTTATGGAGACATGTCAATACACAGGTTTTAAGATTCTTAATAGTCAGATATATTCCTCTGCGGGAGATATGGGGTTTTGAGTCCGTTTCACTGAGGAAGGTGTAGGTCTTGTCTATTCCATAGTTGGTTTTGGGAAAGGAACCTGTGCTTATATCAAACTCTGGTTTTATGCATCACCCCACCTCTCCTTCCCCGTTAAGCAGGCATAAGAGTGTTTTCTAAATATGAGACTCTCTTCTCTTTCCTAACTCAGTTCATGTGTAGCCACGTTTACAGGATCTTCATAAGTGATATCTTATGATACGATTCTTTTTCTGTGTGACTTATTTCACTTAGAATCATCGTACCTGAATCCACTCATTTTGCTGCTACTGGTCTTATGACATTGATTTCATTGCTGAGGGATATTCCATCATACGTAAGTACCACAATTTTTTGAACCATTTTTATCTTTCCTGGGATACTTAAGGTGTACCGAAGTTGAGGTTCTTGTAAGCAGTGCAGCCCTAAATTTTGGGGTGGCTCTGTCTCATTGATTTTCAGTTTTCCCAAGGTATATTCCCTAGATTGGAAGTGCCCTTGGCTCTGTAGCTCTGTTGTTTACTTGTTTTAGGGCACACAATGCACTCCTTCAGAGAGGCAGTTGACAACTTACATCCCGCCCATCAGCATAACAAGGCTCCCTGTTCTCCAAGGCCTGTCTTGCCTTTCTGGTTTTTACACATTTTGTGGATGTCCCTTTTGACCGGTGGGAAGTGATACTTCTTTGTAGTGCAGATTTGCATTGCCCGCTTGCTTGCTTGGCCAAAAAGAGCGTATGCGTTTTCTCCTGCATATATTCAGGAGGAAATGCATAAGCCCTTTTTGGCCAAGTGCAACATTGTCGAATTTGTGCCACTCTTCCTCTGCTTTATAGACGATTCCAACGTACCTCTTGAAATCTGTTTCCTGCTATTCGGCCTGACTTTCGGGTTCGCTTCATTGCCTTCCCTCAACAGATTTCTGGAACATAGTTGGCCTTTATTACTCTGCCAGTTTGTGAATTGCTCTTCCCCTGAGCTCCATTTTTCAACTCGTTTTTTGTGAGATGAAAGCAAGTCCAAATTTTTGGTTCAGGAACTATACTGGATCCCGGTGAGTGCCTGAGACTTTGGATAATTATTCTTCCTGCCGGGCAATTAGAGTGACATGTGCCTGTCCAAATGCCTAACAGCTACTCTCTCATTTGTTCTCCCTCTTCCCTTTGATCCTCTGCGAAATTGGCAACCTGTGAGAACCAGGAGGTTAAAGGGGCTGTCTCTCCAATTTGGGAGATTGATAGTAAAGCGGTTGGAAAGTAAAACCGGAGCATAAGGAGAGGGACTCTTCGTTTTGTTTTAGAAACCTTTCGTATTCACAGTGTCCATTATCTAGGTTTCCCGTACATGTTATAGCTGTAGTAATATTCCCTTCAACCTGGAGAGTTGGGACCCATGGAATGGGTGCCATGCATTATTGCTTTAAAGGCTCTGCATTTGCTCACCCAATCTCACCAATCCTCTCAGTCCCAAGCGTCCAGCCTTATGCCACATCCAGCTGTCATTGTAGACAGGGTCATTCCAGGTTTCATCAGAGACCCTGAAGGAATTGTAAAGAATTTCCCTGTTTTGTTGTTTTGTTTTTGAAATTCCTTTTAATAGTGTGTTTGTGCTGATTCTCGGTGCCATGTTTATGCCAGTCTAGACACACTTGATTCCCTTACAGAGACATATCAATAAATAGGTTTTAAGATTCTTACTAGTCAGATATATTCCTCTGTGGGAAATATGGGGTTTTGAGTCCCTTTCACTGAGGAAGGTATAGGTAGGTCTTGTCTCTTCCATAGTTGGCTTTTGGAACAGTACCTGTGCTTATATCAAACTCTGGTTTTATGCATCACCCCACCTCTCCTTCCTCCTTAAGCAGGCATAAGAGTGTTTTCTAAATGTGAGATTCGGTTCTCTTTCCTAACTCAGTTCATGTGTAGCCATGTTTACAGGATCTTCATAAGTGATATCTTATGATAAGCTTCTTTTTCTGTGTGACTTATTTCACTTAGAATCATCGTACCTGAATCCACTCATTTTGCTGCTACTGGTCTTATGACATTGATTTCATGGCTGAGGGATATTCCATCGTACGTAAGTACCACAATTTTTTGAACCATTTTTATATTTCCTGCGATATTTAATGTGTACCCAAGTTGAGGTTCTTGTAAGCAGTGCAGCCCTAAATTTTGCGGTGGCTCTGTCTTATTGATTTTCAGTTTTCCCAAGGTATATTCCCTAGACTGGAAGTGTCCTTGGCTCTGTAGCTCTGTTGTTTACTTGTTTTAGGGAACACAATGCACTCCTCCAGAGAGGCAGTTGGCAATTTACATCCCGCCCATCAGCATAACAATGCTCCCTGTTCTCCAGGGCCTGTCTTGAATTTCTGGTTTTTACCCTTTTGTGGATGTCCCTTTGGACAGGTGGGAAGTGATACTTCTTTGTAGTGCAGACTTACATTGTCCGCTTGCTTGCTTGGGCAAATAGAACGTATGTGTTTTCTCCTGAATATACTCAGGAAAAAACGCATACGCCCTTTTTGGACAAGTGCATCATTGTCGAAGTTGTGCCCCTCTTCCTGTGCTTTAAAGGCGATTCCAACGTACCTCTTGAAATCCGTTTCCTGCTATTCTGCCTCACTTTCAAGTCCGCCTCGTTGCCTTTCCTCAACAGATTTTTGGATGAGAGTTGTCCTTTATTACTCTGCCAGTTGGTGAATTGCTCTGCCCTATAGCTCCTTTTTTTAACTCGTTTTTTGTGAGCTTAACGCCAGGCCCATATTTTGGTTCAGGACCTATACTGGTTCCCAGTGTTTGGCTGAGTCTTTGGTTAATTCTTCTTCCTCCCGGGAAATAAGAGTGACATGTGCCCGTCCAAATGCCTAACAGCTACTCTCTATATGGTTCTCCCTCTTCCGTTTCATCCTTTGCCAAATTGGCAACCTGTGCGAAACAGGAGGTTAAAGGTGCTGTCTCTCCAGGTTGGGAGATTGGTAGTAAAGCAGTTGGAAAGTCAAACCGGAGCTCCAGGAGAGGGACTATTCGTTGAGCTTTAAAGACATTTCGTATTCACAGTGTTTCCATTCTCTAGGTTTCCCATACAGGTTATAGCTGTAGTAATATTCCCTACAACCTGGAGAGTTGGGACCCATGGAATGGGTGCCATGCATTATTGCTTTAAAGGGTGTGCATTTGCTCACAAATCTCACCAATCCTCTCAGTCCCATGTGTCCAGCCTTATGCCAACTCCAGCTTTCGTTCTAGATAGTGTCATTCCAAGTTTCATCAGAGACCCTGAAGGAATTGTAAAGAATTTCCCTGTTTTTTTGTTTTGTTTTAGAAACTCCTTTTTACAGTGTGTTTGAGCTGATTCTCGCTGCCATGATTATGCCAGTCTAGAAACACTTGATTCCCTTATGGAGACATATCAATACATAGGTTTTAAGATTCTTACTAGTCAGATATATTCGTCTGCGGAAAATATGTTGTTTTGAGTCCCTTTCACTGAGGAAGGTTTAGGTCTTGTCTATTCCATAGTTGGTTTTTGGAACGGTACCTGTGCTTATATCAAACTCTGGGTTTATGCATCTCCCCACCTCTCCTTCCCCCTTAAGCAGGCATAAGAGTGTTTTCTAAATGTGAGACTCTGTTCTCTTTCCTAATTCAGTTCATGTGTAGCCATGTTTACAGGATCTTCATAAGTGATATCTTATGATACGTTTATTTTTCTGTGTGACTTATTTCACTTAGAATCATCGTACCTCAATCCACTCATTTAGCTGCTACTGGTCTTATGACATTGATTTCATGGCTGATGGATATTCCATTGTACGTCAGTACCACAATTTTTTGAACCATTTTTATATTTCCTGGGATATTTAATGTGTACCCAAATTGAGGTTCTTGTAAGCAGTGCAACCCTAAATTTCGGGGTGGCTCTGTCTTATTGATTTTCAGTTTTCCCAAGGTATATTCCCTAGACTGGAAGTGTCCTTGGCACTGTAGCTCTGTTATTTACTTGTTTTAGGGAACACAATGCACTCCTCCAGAGAGGCAGTTGGTAATTTACATCCCGCCCTACAGAATAACAAGGCTCCCTGTTCTCCAGGGCCTGTCTTGAATTTCTGGTTTATACCCGTTTTGTGGATGTCCCTTTGGACCGGTGGGAAGTGACACTTATTTGTAGTGCAGGCTTACATTGTCCGCTTGCTTGCTTGGCAAAAAGGGCGTGTGCGTTTTATCCTGAATATGCTCAGCAGAAAACGCATACGCCATTTTTGGCCATGTGCATCATTGTCGAAGTTGTGCCCCTCTTCCTGTGCTTTAAAGGCGATTCCAACGTACCTCTTGAAATCTGTTTCCTGCTATTCTGCCTCGCTTTCAGGTCCGCCTCATTGCCTTCCCTCAACAGATTTTTGGATGATAGTTGTCCTTTATTACTCTGCCAGTTTGTGAATTGCTGTGCCCCTGAGCTCCATTTTTTAACTCGTTTTTCATGAGCTGAACGCAAGTCCCATATTTTGGTGTAGGACCTATACTGGTTCCTGGTGGGTGGCTGAGACTTTGTTTAATTCTTCTTCCTCCCGGGAAATAAGAGTGACATGTGCCCGTCCAAATGCCTAACAGCTACTCTCTATATGGTTCTCCCTCTTCCGTTTCATCCTTTGCCAAATTGGCAACCTGTGCAAACCAGGAGGTTAAAGGTGCTGTCTCTCCAATTTGGAAGATTGATAGTAAAGCAGTTAGAAAGTGAAACTGGAGCACTAGGAGAGGGACTATTCATTGAGTTTTAGAAACCTTTCATATTCACAGTGTGTCCATTCTCTAGGTTTCCCGTACATGTTATAGCTGTAGTAATATTAACTTCAATCTGGAGAGTTGGGACCCATGGAATGGGTGCCTTGCTTTATTGCTTTAAAGGGTCTGCTTTAGCTCACCCAATCTCACCATTCCTGTCAGTCCCATGTGTCCAGCCTTATGCCACATCCAGCTGTCATTGTAGATAGGGTCATTCCAGGTTTCATCAGATACCCTGAAGGAATTGTTAATAATTTCCCTGTTTTTGTATTTTGTTTTTGAAATTCCTTTTTATAGTGGGTTTGAGCTGATTCTCGCTGCCATGTTTATGCCAGTCTAGAAACACTTGATTCTTTTATGGAGACATATCAATACATAGGTTGTAAGATTCTTACTAATCAGATATATTCCTCTGCGGGAAATATAGGGTTTTGAGTCCCTTTCACTGAGGAAGGTGTACGTCTTGTCTATTCCATAGTTGGTTTTTGGAACGGTACCTGTGCTTATATCATACTCTGGTTTTATGCATCACCCCACCTCTCCTTCCCCCTTAAGCAGGCATAAGAGTGTTTTCTAAATGTGAGACTCTGTTCTCTTCCTAACTCAGTTCATGTGTACCCATGTTTACAGGATCTTCATAAGTGATATCTTATGATACGTTTCTTTTTCTGTGTGACTTATTTTACTTAGAATCATCGTACCTGAATCCACTCATTTTGCTGCTACTGGTCTTATGACATTGATTTCATGGCTGAGGGATATTTCATCGTACGTAAGTACCACAATTTTTTGAACCATTTTTATATTTCCTGGGATATTTAAGGTGTACCGAAGTTGAGGTTCTTGTAAGCAGTGCAGCCCTAAATTTTGGGGTGGCTCTGTCTTATTGATTTTCAGTTTCCCAAGGTATATTCCCTAGACTGGATGTGTCCTTGGCTCTGTAGCTCTGTTGTTTACTTGTTTTAGGGAACACAATGCACTCCTCCAGAGAGGCAATTGGCAATTTACATCCCACCCATCAGCATAACAAGGCTCAATGTTCTCCAGGGCCTGCCTTTAATTTCTGGTTTTTACCTGTTTTGTGGATATCCCTTTGGACCGGTGGGAAGTGATACTTCTTTGTAGTGCAGACTTGCATTGTCCGCGTGCTTGCTTGGCCAAAAAGAGTTTATGCGTTTTCTCCTGAATATACTCAGGAGAAATCGCATACGCCCTTTTTGGCCAAGTGCATCATTGTCGAAGTGGTGCCTCACTTCCTGTGCTTTAAAGGCGATTCCAACGTACCTCTTGAAATCTGTATCCTTCTATTCTGCCTCCGTTTCAAGTCCGCCTCGTTGCCTTCCCTCAACAGATTTTTGAATGATAGTTGTCCTTTATTACTCTGCCAGTTTGTGAATTGCTGTGCCCCGGAGCTCCATTTTTTAACTCGTTTTTTGTGAGCTGAACGCAAGTCCAATATTTTGGTTGAGGGCCTACACTGGTTCCCGGGGGGGGCTGAGACTTTGGTTAATTCTTCTTCCTCCCAGGAAATAACAGTGACATGTGCCCGTCCAAATGCCAAACAACTACTCTCTCATTGGTTCTCCCTCTTGCCTTTCATCCTTTGTCAATTTGGCAACCTGTGCCAACCAGGATGATAAAGGTGCTGTCTTCTCCAAGTTGGGAGATTGATAGTAAAGCAGTTGGAAAGTCCAACTGGAGCACCAGGAGAGGGACTCTTCGTTGAGATTTAGAAACCTTTCGTATTCACAGTGTGTCCATTCTCTAGGTTTCCCATACATGTTATAGCTGTAGTAATATTCCCTTCAACCCGGAGAGTTGGGACCCATGGAATGTGTGCCATGCATTATTGCTTTAAAGGGTCTGCATTTGCTCACCCAGTCTCACCAATCCTCTCAGTCCTATGTGTCCAGCCTTATGCCACATGCAGCTGTCGTTGTAGATATGGTCATTACAGGTTTCATCAGAGACACTGAAGGAATTGTAAAGAATTTCCCTTTTTGTTGTTTTTCAAATTCCTTTTTATAGTGGGTTTGAGCTGATTCTCGCTGCCATGTTTAGGCCAGTCTAGACGCACTTGATTCCCTAAAAGAGACCTATCAATACATAGGTTTTAAGATTCTTACTCGTCAGATATATTCCTCTGCGTTAAATATGGGGTTCTGAGTCCCTTTCACAGAGGAAGTTGTAGGTCTTGTCTATTCCATAGTTGGTTTTTTGAACGGTACTTGTGCTTATATCAAACTCTGGTTTTATGCATCACCCAACCTCTCCTTGCCCCTTAAGCAGGCATAAGAGTGTTTTCTAAATGTGAGACTCTCTTCTCTTTCCTAACTCAGTTCATGTGTAGCCATGTTTACAGGATCTTCATAAGTATTATCTTATGATAAATTTCTTTTTCTGTGTGACTTATTTCACTTAGAATCATCGTACCTGAATCCACTCATTTTGCTGCTACTGGTATTATGACATTGATTTCATGCCTGAGGGATATTCCATCATACGTAAGTACCACAATTTTATGAACCATTTTTATCTTTCCTGGGATACTTAAGGTGTACCCAAGTTGAGGTTCTTGTAAGCAGTGCAGCCCTAAATTTTGGGGTGGCTCTGTCTTATTGATTTTCAGTTTTCCCAAGGTATATTCCCTAGTCTGGAAGTGCCCTTGGGTCTGTAGCTCTGTTGTTTACTTGTTTTAGGGAACACAATGCACTCCTCCAGAGAGGCAGTTGGCAGTTTACATCCCGCCCATCAGCATAACAAGGCTCCCTCTTCTCCAGGGCCTGTCTTGCCTTTCCAGTTTTTACCCATTTTGTGGATGTCCCTTTTGACCGGTGGGAAGTGATACTTCTTTGTAGTGCAGATTTGCATTGCCCGCTTGCTTGCTTGGCCAAAAAGGGCGTATGCGTTTTCTCCTGAATATATTCAGGACAAAACGCATACGCCCTTTTTGGCCAAGTGCATCATTGTCTAAGTTGTGCACCTATTCCTTTGCTTTACAGGCGACTCCTATGTACCTCTTGAAATCTGATTCCTGCTATTCTGCCTCACTTTCAAGTCCGCCTCGTTGCCTTCCCTCAAAAGATTTTTGGACGATTGTTGCCCTTTATTTCTCTGCCAGTTTGTGAATTGCTGTTGCCCTGAGCTCCATTTTTAACTCGTTTTTTCTGAGCTGAACGCAAGCCCAATATTTTGGTTCAGGACCTATACTGGTTCCCGGTGGGTGCCTGAGACATTGGTCAATTCTTCTCCCTCCCGGGAAATTAGAGTGACATGTGTCCGTCCAAATGCCTAACAGCTACACTCTCTTTGGTTCTTCCTCTTCCGTTTCATCCTCTGCCAAATTGGCAACCTGTGAGAACCAGGAGGTTAAAGGGGCTGTCTCTCCAAGTTGGGAGATTGATAGTAAAGCAGTTGGAATGTCAAACCGGAACACCAGGAGAGGGAATATTAGTTGAGTTTTAGAGACCTTTCGTATTCACAGTGTGTCCATTCTCTAGGTTTCCCGTACATGTTATAGCTGTAGTAATATTCCCTTCAACCTGGAGAGTTGGGACCCATGGAATGGGTGCCCCTCATTATTGATTGAAAGGGTCTGCATTTGCTCACCCAATCTCACCAATCCTCTCAGTCCCAAGTGTCCAGCCTTATGCCACATCCAGCTGTCATTGTAGATAGGGTCATTCCAGGTTTCATCAGAATCCCTGAAGGAATTGAAAGAAATTTCCCTGTTTTGTTGTTTTGTTTTTGAAATTCCTTTTTATAGTGGGTTTGAGCTGATTCTCACTGTGATGTTTATGCCAGTCTAGACACACTTGATTCCCTTATGGAGACATATCAATACATAGGTTTTAAAATTCTTACAAGTCAGATATATTTCTCTGAGTGGAATAGGGATGTTGAGTTCCATTCACTGAGGAAGGAGTAGGGCTTGTCTCTTCTGTTTCTGGATTATGGAACGGTACCTGTGCTAATATCAATCTTATGTTTTGTGCATCTCCCCACCTCTCTTTCCCCTTAAGCAAGCGTTATATTGTTTTCTAAATCTGATACTCAGTTCTCTTCCCTAAATCATTTCATATGTAGCCATGTTTACATTCCCTTCATAAGTGATATCTTATGTCAGAATGCACCATGGCCGTTCTCATAATAATGCTCCATGACCCCTGTCATCACAATGCACCATGCCCGGGTTATCACAATGCTCCATGTCCCTTGTCATCACAATTCTCCACGTCCTTGTCATCACAATGCTACATGACACTTCTCATCAAAATGTTACATGCTCTTGTCATCACAATTCTCCATCCACTTGACATTGCAATGCTCCATGCACATGTCATCACAAAGCTCCATGCCCTTGTCATCGCAATGTTCCATGACCCCTGTCATCACAATGCTCCCTGACACATGTCATCACAATGCTTCATGCCCCTTGTCATTACAGTGCTCCATGATGCTCGATATCACAATTACCCAAGGTCTTATCATCACAATGCTCCATGGCCAATATCATCACAATGCTCCATGACCACTGTCATCACAACACTCCATGACACCTGACAACACAATGATTCGGGACTCTTGTCATCACAATTTTCCATTCCCTATTCATCACACTTCTCCATGACACCTGTCATCAAAATACTCCATGAACATTTTCAGCCCAATATTCCATGACCCTTGTCATCACAATGATCCATGTCCTTGTCATCCCTATGCTCCATGACCACTGTTTTCACAATGCTCTGTGACGCTTGACATCACAGTGCTCCATGACACCTGTCATCACAATTCTCCATGCCTTTGTCAGCAAAATGCTAAAAGACCTTGTCATTACAATGCTCTATTTGCTTCTCATCACAATCCTCCATGAAACTTGGGATCACATTGCTTCATGCCCATGTCATCACAATGCTCCATGCTCCTTGAAATCAAAATAATCCATGACCTCTGTCATCACAATGCTCCAAACCCTTTTGATCACCATGTTCCATAACACTTGTCATCACAATGCTCCATGATGCCTGTCATCACAATATTCCATGCCCTTTTCATCGCAATGCTCCATGACATTTGTCATCACAATTCTCAATACACTTGTCATCACAATGCTCCCTGACACTTGTCATCAGAATGTTCCTTGAACCATGTCAGGAAAAGGCTCCATGCCTCTTTCATAACAATGCCCCATGCCGTTTTCATCACAATGCTCCATGCCATTGTCATCAAAATACTCCACGAGATTGTCATCAGAATGCTCCATGACCTTTGTCATCACAATTCTCCATGTGATTGTCAGCACAATGCTCCTTGACCCTTGTCATCACAATGCACCAAGCCATTGTCATCACAATGCTCCATTACATTTGTCATCAGAATCCTCCATGACACTTGGCATCACAATGCTCCATGCCATTGTCATCAGAGCGGGCCACAGCATATGTCATCAGAATGCTCCCTGACACCTCTCTTCACAATACTGCATAACCTGGTCATCACAATGCTCCATGCCCTTGTCATCACAATGCGCCATTCCAACTGTCATCGCAATAATCCATGAAACATATTAGACCAATGTTCCATGCTCTTGTCATCACAATGCTCCATGCTCTTGTTATCACAATTCTTCATGACCCCTGTCATCAGAATGCTCCATGACACTTCTCAGTATGTTCCTTGAACCCTGTCATGACAAGGCTCCATGCCTTTTTCATCACAATGTTCCATGCCCTTTCCATCACAGTGCTCCAAGACACATGTAATCACAATGCTCCATACCCTTGTCATCACAAAACTCAAGGACGCATGCCATCAGAATGCTCCTTGGTCTTCTCCTCACAGTGTGCCATGCCCTTGTCATCACAATGTTCCAAGACCCCTGTAATTACAATGCTCCATGCCCCTTTTCATCAGTATGCTCCATGAGACTTGTCATCACAAGGCTCCATGGTTTTGTCATCAAAATGCTCCAGGACCTTGTCATCAAAATGCTTCTCGACCTTGTCATGAAAATTTTCAATGGCCCTTGTCATCATAATTCTCCAAGCCCTAATCATCAAAATGCTCCATTATATTTTTCCTCACATTTCTCCATTACATTTGGCTTCACAATGCTCCATGCAATTGTCATCACAATGGACCATGACATATGTCATCACAGTGCTCCCTGACAACTGTCTTCACAATACTCCTTGACCTTCTCATCACAATGCTCCATGCCCTTGTCATCACAATGCACCATGCCCAATGTCATCACAATAATCCATGAAACTTGTCAGACCAATGCTCCATGCCCCTGTCAACACAATGCTCCATGCCGTTGTCATCACAATGCTCCATGATCCCTGTCATCACAATGCTCAGTGACACCAGTCATCACAATGATTCATAACGTTTGTCATCACAATTGTCCATGCCCGCATCATCACAAGGCTCTGTGACTTTTGTAACCACAATGTTCCATGAACTTTTCATCACAATTCTCTGTGACACTTGTCATCACACTGCTTCATGTCTTTGTCAGAACAATGGTATATGACCATTGTCATCACAGTGTGCCACACGCATTTCATCACAGCCGACCACAAACTTTTCATTGCAATGCTCCATAAACCTTGTAATCACAATGGTCCACGGACTTCTCATCAAAATGCTCTCTCACCAGAGATATCACAATGTTCCATCACTAGTCATCACAATACTCCCTCACACCTGGAATCACAATGTTCCATGACCCTGTCATCACAGTGCTACATCCACTTATCTGCACAATGTTCGATGACCCCTGACATCACAATGTTCCATAACCCCTGTCAGCAAAATGATCCGTGACCCTTTTCATCCCAAAGATCCAAGACCCCTGACATCACAATGTTCTATAAACACTGCCATCACAATATTCCATTACAATTCTTATCAAATTGCTGCATGACCCGTTCATCAAAATGCTCCCTGCCCTTCTCATCACAATGCACCATGCCCTTGTCATCAAAATGCTCCATGACTTGTCATCACAAAACTCCATGTCCCATGGCATCACAATTCTCCATGTCACTGTCATCACAATGCTCCCTGAACCCTCTCATCACATTGCTCCATGTCCTTGTCATCACAAAGCTCCATGACACTTGTCATCACAATGCTCGATGCCCTTCTCATGACAATGCTCCATGCCTTTTTCTTTACAATCCTGCATGACCCATGTATCACAGTGTTCCGTGCCCTTGTCATCACAATGCTCCATGCCCACTCTCATCACAATAATCCATGAAACATTTCAGACCAATGTTCCATACCCTTCTCATCAAAATGCTCCATTACCCCTGTCATAACAATGCACCATGACTCTTGGCATCACAATGTTCCACTACCTAGTCATCACAAGGTTCCATGACACTTGTCATCACAAAGCTCAAGACCCCTGAAATCAAAATGCTGCATGCCCTTGTCATCACAAAGCTCCATGACGCATGTCATCAGAAAGTTCCATGGCCTTCTCATCACAATGCTCCATTCCCATGTCGTCACAATGCTCCAAGACCCTTGTAATCACAGTGATCCATGACCCTTTTCATCCCAGTGCTCCATGAACCCTGTCATCACAATACAGCATGCCCATCATCATAATGCTTCAGGCTATTGTCATCACAATGAAATCAATATACTCCATGACCTCTGTCATCATAATGCTCCAAACCCTTGTGATCACAATGTTCAATAACACTTATCATCTCAACACCCCATGACACTCATCATCACAATTATCCATGGTCTTCTCATCACAATGCTCCATGATCGTTGTCATCACAATGCTCAATACACTTGTCATCACACTGCTCCCTGACACTTGTCGTCAGTATGCTCCTTGAACCCTGTCATGACAATGTTCCATGCCTTTTTCATCACAGTGATCCATGCCCTATTCATCACAATGCTCCAGGATCCCTGTAATCACAATGCTCCTTGCACTTGTCATAAAAAAGCTCCATGACGCATGTCATCAGCATGCTTCATGGCCTTCTCATCACAGTGCTCCATGCCCTTGTCATCACAATGCTCCTAGAAACCTGTAATCACAATGCTCCATGCCCTTTTCATCAGAATGTTCCATGAGACTTGTCATCACAATGCTTAATGCGCTTGTCAGCACAATGCTCCACGACACATGTCATCACAATGCACCATGCCCATTATCATAATGCTTCAGGCTATTTTCCTCACAATGAAATCAAAATGCTCCAAGACTTCTGTCATCACAATGCTCCAAACCGTTGGGATCACAGTGTTCCATAACACTTCTCATCACAACACCCCATGATGCTCATAATCACAATTATCCATGGTCTTCTCATCACTATGCTCCATAACCTTTGTCATCACAATGCTCAATACACTTGTCATCACAATGCTCCCTGACACTTGTCGTCAGTATGCTCCTTGAACACTGCCATGACAAGGCTCCATGCCTTTTTCATCACAATGATCCATGCCCTTTTCATCACAATGCTCCAAGACACCTGTAATCACAATGCTCCATGCACTTGTCATCACAGTGCTCCATGACACATTCATCAGAATGCTCCATGGCCTTCTCTTCACAATGCTCCATGCGCTTGTCATCACAATGCTCCAAGACCCCTGTAATCACAATGCTCCATGCCGCTTGTCATTATAGCGCTCCATGACGCTCGTCATCACAATTATCCATGGCCTTCTCATCACAGTGATCCACGGTCTTGCCATCACAATGCTCCATGCCCTGGTCATCACAATGCTCTATGTTCCCTTTCATCACAGTTCTCCACGTTCTTGGCATCACTATGTTCCATGACACTTCCCATCACAGTGTTAAATGCTTTGTCATCACAATACAGCACAAGCTTGTCATCAGAATACTCCGTGACCCTTGTCATCACAATGATCCATGAGCCCTGTCATCACAATTCTCCATGAGACCTATCATCACAATGCTCCATGCCCCTTGTCATTACAGTGCTCCATGATGCTCGTCACCAGAATTATCCATGGTCTTCTCATCACAGTGCTCCACGGTCTTGCCATAACAATGCTCCATGCCCTGGTCATCACAATGCTCCATGTCCCTTGTCATCACAATTCTCCACGTCCTTGTCATCACAATGCTCCATGACAGTTCTCATCCCCATGTTACATGCTCGTCATCACAATTCTCCATGCACTTGTCATCGCAATGTCCCATGACCCCTGTCATAGCAAGCTCCATGCCTTTGTCATCACAAAGCTCCATTACCTTTGTCATCACAATCCTCCATAACACTCGGCATCACAATGCTCCATGCCATTGTCATCACAATGGAACATGAAATATGCCATCACAATGCTCCCTGACACCTGTCTTCACAATAATCCATGACCTTGTCATCACAATGCTCCATGCCCTTGTCATCACAATGTGCCATGCCCACTGTCAACACAATTATCCATAAAACTTGTCAGACCAATGCTCCATGCTCCTGTCATCACAATGCTACATGACCCCAGTCATCACAATGCTCCGTGTGTCCCGTCATCACAAGACTCCATGACGTGTGTCACCACAAAATTCAATGCCCTCATCATCACAAGGCTCTGTGAAATTTGTCACCACAATGCTCCATGAACTTTTCATCAAAATGCTCAATGTTATTGTCATCACAATGCTCCATGAACGCTCTCATCACATTGCTCCATGACCTTGTCATCACAAAGCTCCATGACGCATGTAATCAGAAGGCTCCATGGCCTTCTCATCACAGTGTTCCATGCCCTTGCCATCACAATTCTCCCTTAACCCTGTCATAACAGTGCTCCATGACCCCTGCCATCACGATGTTCCATGGCCTTGTCATCACAAGGCTCCATGACCCTTCTAATCACAATGCTCCAAGACCCCTGTATTCACAATGCACCATGCCCATCATCAAAATGCTTCATGCTATTGTCATCACAATGAAATCAAAATGCTCCATGATCTCTGTCATCACAATGCTCCAAATCCTTGTGACCAAAATGTTCCATAACACTTATCATCACAACGCCCCATGACGCTCGTCATCACAATTATCCATGGTCTTCTCATCACAATGCTCCATGACCTTTTTCATCACAATGCTCAATACACTTGTCATCACAATGCTCCCTGACACTTGTCCTCATTATGCTCCTTGAACCCTGTCATGACAAGGCTCCATGCCTTTTTCATCACAATGTTCCATGCCCTTGTCATCATAAAGCTCCATGATGCATGACATCAGAACGTTCCATGGCCATCTCATCCCAATGCTCCATGCCCTTGTCATCACGATGCCCCAAGACCCCTGTAATCACAATGCTCCATGCCCCTTTTCATCAGAATATTCCATGAGACTTGTCATCACAAGTCTCCATGGTCTTCTCATCACAATGCTCCAGTACCTTGTCATCACAAGCCTCCATGGCCCCTGTCATCACAATACTCCATGAAAGTTTTCAGCCCAATGCTCCTTGACCTTCTCATCACAATGCTCCATGACCCCTGTCATCACAATGCTCCATGACTCCTGTCATCACAACGATCCATGAACACTGACAACACAATGATCCGGGACTCTTGTCATCAAAATGCTCCATGCCCTTGTCATCCCAATGCTCCATGACCCCTGTAATCACAATGCTCCGTGACGCTTGTCATCACAGTGCTCCATGAACCTTGTCATCACAATGCTCCATGCCTTTGTCAGAAAAATGCTACATAATCTTGTCATCACAATGCTCCATGCGCTTTTCATCACAATCCTTCATGACACTTTGGATCATATTGCTTCATGCCCTTGGCATCTCCCTCTTGCCTTTCTGGTTTTTACTGATTTTCGGATGTCCCTTTTGACCCGTGGGAAGTGACAATTCTTTGTAGTGTGGATTTGCATTGCGCGCTTGCTTGATTGTCCAAAATGTTCGTATGCATTTTCTCCTAAATATATTCAGGAGAAAACGCATACGCCCTTTTTGGCCAAGTGCATCACTGTCGAAGTTGTGATGCTTTTCCTGTGCTTTAAAGGCGATTCCAATTTACCTCTTGAAATATGTTTTGTGCAATTCTGCCTCATTTTCAAGTCAGCTTCTTTGCCTTCCCTCAACAGATTTTTGGAAGACAGTAGTCCTTTATAACTGTAGGTTTGTGAATTGCTGTGCCCGTGAGCTCCAATTTTCAAATCCCATTTTTGGGAGCTGACTGCAAATCCACAATTTTGCTTCAGGACCTATACTTGTTCCAGGGGTGGCTATACTGTTCCCTGCGGGTGGCTGAGGCTTTGGTTAATTCTTCTTCCTGACGGGAATTTAGAGTGACAAGTGCCCGTCCAAAAGCCTACATCTACTCTCTGATTGGTTCTCCCTCTTCCCTTTCATCCTCTGCACAATTAGCAAACTGTGCGAACCAGGAGGTTATAGGGGCTGGCTCTCCTAAGTTGGGAGATTGATAGTAAAGCAGTTGGAATGCCAAACTGGAGCACAAGGAGAGGAAAAATTAGGAGACTTTTAGAAACCTTTCACCATCACAGGGTGTCCATTCTCGAGGTTTCCCATACATGTTATAACTGTAGTGATATTCCCTACTACCTGGAGATTTGGTATCCATGGAATCTTCGCATGCATTAGTACTTTAAAGGGTCTGCATTTTCGCTCCCAATCTCACCAGTCCTCTCAGTCCCAAGTGTCCAGCCTTATGTCTCATCCAGCTGTCTTTACAGATATGGTCATTCCCGGTTTCATCAGAACCCCTGAAGGAATTGTGTAAGAATTTCGCTGTTTTTTGTTTGTTTTTGAAATTCATTTTTATAATGGGGTTGAGCTGATTTTCACTGACGTGTTTATGCCAGTCTAGACACACTTGATTCCCTTATGAAGACAAATCAATACATAGGTTTTAAGATTCTCACTAGTCAGATATATTCCTCTGCGGGGAATAGGGGGTTTGAGTCCCGTTCACTGAGGAAGGGGTAGGTCTCGTCTGTTCTCTATTTGGTTTATGGAATGGTACCTGTGCTAATATCAAACTCTGGTTTTATGCATCACCCCACCTCTCCTTTCCCATTAAACAGGCATAAGAGTGTTTTCTAAATGTGAGACTCTGTTCTCTTTCTTAATTCAGTTCATGTGTTGTGATGTTGACATTCCCTCTGTAAGTGATATCTTATGAATAGATTCTTTTTCTGTGTGACTAATTTCACTTAGAATCATCATACCTAAATCCACTCTTTATGCTGCTACTGGCCTTATGACATTGATTTCACGTCTGAGTGATATTCCGTTGTACAATATTACCACATGTAATTTATGCATTTCTCTTTTTCCTGGGATATTTTAGGTGTACCAAAGTTGAGGTTCTTGTATGCAGAGCAGCCCTAAACTTTGGGGTGCCTGTGTGTTGTCGATATTTAGTCTTCCCAAGTTATATGTCCATGAGTTGAAGTCCCCTTTGCTCGGGGGCTTTGTATTTAAATGTTTTAGGAAACAGCATACACTTCTTCAGAGTGGCTCTTGGATATTTATACCCCACCCATCAGCGTGACTAGGCTCCCTGTTCTCCATGGCCTCTCCAGCATTTCTGGTTTGTACACATTTTTTGGATGGCCTTTCTGAGCAGTGGAAATTGAGACTTCTTTGTTGTGCGGATTTGCATTACCCGCTTGCTTAGTTGGCCAAAAACTCTGTATGTGTTTTTTTCCTGAAGATATTCACGAAAAAAAGGCATACACCATTTTGCCCAACTGCATCATTTGAGAAATTCTGCTGCTTTTCATATGTTTTAAATGTGAGTACAATCTACCTATTGAAATCTGTTTCCTGCAATTCTGCCTCTCATTCAGATCCTCTTCGTTGCCTTACCTGAATATATTTTTGGACGTTGGTTATCATTTATATCTTTGCAGGTCTTTGAATTGTCTGCTCCTGAGCTCCATTTTACAACTCGCTTTTATTGTGAGCTCGCCGCCAAACCATTGGATTGCTTCTGGCCCTATTCTGGTTCTGAGGAGGCAGGCTGAGCCTTTGGTTAATTCTTGTCCCTAATGGGAAATTAGAGTGACATATGCCTGTCAAAACTCCTACAGCTTATCTCTCATTCGTTCCCCCCTTCCCATTTATCCTCTGCACAAATTGCAAACTGTGTGAAACAGGAGGTTAAAGGTGCTGATTCTCCAAGAGGGGATATTGTTAATAATGTGGCTGGAATGGCGAACCCCAGCACCAGGAGATCAAAAATGAGGTGCATTTTAGACACCTTTCCTGAGCACACGGTGTACATTCATCTCGGTTTCGCAGGCATGTTTTCGCTGTCAGAAGATTCCCTTGAACCTGCCGATTTGGGACCCATGGAATGGGTACCAGGCAGTATTACTTTAAAAGGTCTGCATTTCCTCGCCCAGCCTCTCTAACATCTCTTAGCGTGCATAGCTTCCAGCCTTATATATCATCCTGCTGTGGGTCTACATGTGTTCAATCCATGTTACATCATAGCCCTTCAACAAAAGTTGTAAGAATTTTTGTCTGTCTCACTGTTTTTATAAATATATTTAAATTTATTTTTATATTGGTTACAGCTGATTTTCAAAGCTCTGTTTTTTGCTGCTGTACATCCACTTGATTCATGTACTGTGAGACAACAATAAATTCTTTCTCAGATGCCTACGAGTCATATGTCTTATTTTCCAGTGACTTGAGTGGACTGAGTGCAGTTCTTTGAGGTACCGTGTAGGCCTTGCCAGTTATTCAATTTGGTACTTGGAATGGTATCTTTGCTAATTTCAACCTCCTGGATAATACCTCACCATTCCCCACCTTTCCCATTTAGCAGCCTTATGTCTATTTTCTACATATTTGACTATGTTTCTGTTTTGTAGTTTATTTCATGTGTAGCCATGTTTGATTCCACCTTTAAGTGACATCTTATGATATGTGTCTTTTTCTTTCTGACATATGTCACTTAGAATGATCGTATGTAACTCCTCCAGAGTTGTTCCAACTGGCCTTATTTCATTGATTTCGGGATGAGTAATATTCCACTCTACATAAGTACCCCATCTCTTTTATCCATTTTATCCTTCCAGGGACATTTAGGTTATATCCAAGTGTAGGCCCTTTTTATCAGAGAGGTGGTAAACGTTGGGGTGCCTGTTTTCTGTCCATTTTTGTTTTTCCCAAGGTATACGCCCATGAGTGCAAGTGCACTATGCTCTGTAGCTCAGTTTTCAGATGTTTTAGCAAACACAATACACTTCTCCAGAGTGGCCGTTGGCACATTACATTTCCACTATCAGCCTCACAGGGCTCCCTTTTCTCCTCACCCTGTCCGGCATTTCTGGTGTTTACACTTTATGTGGATGGCCCTTCTGACTGATGTGAAGTGATACATTTTGTAGTATTGATTTCCAGTGCCCACCTGTTTGGTTGGATAAAAAGTGTGTATGGCCTTTACTTGAATATATTCAGAAAAAAATTCATACGCCCTTTTGGGCCAACTGCATCATTGGCGATGTTCAGCCCCTTTTCTTGTGCTTTAATGGGGAGTCCTTTCTACCTCTTCAAATCTGTTTCCTGCCACACCCCCTTGCTTACAAGTCCTTTTCTGTGACTTACCTCAAGACATTTTTCAACAATAGATATTTTCAACTCTGCAGTTTCATGAATTTTAGTGCCCCTGAGTTCCATTTTTCAACTTGTGTTTTTGGAAACTGGACACAAAACAGCGGGATTTCCTCTAGACCTATTCTGTTTCCATGGGCAATTCTAGCCTTTGATGAATTTGTCTTCCAGATTGGAAATTAGAGTGGCATGTGCCTGTCCGAACACCTAAGACTTCTCTCTAAGTTTTTCTCATCCTTCTGCTTCATCCTCTGGACAGATTCCAAACTGTGTGCAACAGGATGTTGACGGTGCTGATATCCCCAAGTGAGGAGATTGTTAGGAAATATGCTGGAGGGGTGAACCCGAGCACCAGGCGATGAGGAGATGAGGTGCCTTTTCCAAACTCTTTCCGATCAAACGGTGTACCATCCTCTAGGTGTGACAGGCATGTTTTAGCTGTAGGAAAGGTCCCGTGCATGGAAGGAGAACACCAGGGATTTTTCCAAATCAGTGCCTCCCCGTACCCCAAACTGGGGAATTTTTAAGCTACAGCTACACGTATGTCCATTAAAGGCCTTGGGAAATAGGCAGAGCCCAAACTTTAGACGATTGAAATCTTCAGGGTCAGAAGCGTTCACCATCGGCCTTGCTTAGGTTACATTTTATCTGTCATTGATAGATGATGTCAATAAATATATCTCTTCTTTTTCAGATTATTTCCCCTTATAGGTTATTGCAAAATATTCAGTGTAGTTCCCTGTGCTATACAGTAATTCCTTGTTGATGATCTATTTTATACATAGCAGTGTGTATGTGTTAATCCCACACTGTTAATTTATCCCTTCTCCTACCTTTCCCCTTTGGTAATAATAAATTATAAGATTTTATACTTCTCAGAAATGGGGGAGCTGAAAGAGAGGTATCATTTTCAATGGAAAAGCATTCAAAACAAGATTGAAGCTTCAGCCAAGAGTATTCGATGTACATCCATGGAAATAAATCACTTCATTTCTCTAATGTTGACCTGACAAATAAGACAGACGTCTTCACTGAACTTGCTTATAGTAAAGTGATGGAAATATCAAATGTAAGTCTTAGAAACATCTTATTTTACCCGAGCATTATACACTGCTCTATGTTAACTACAGTTTGGCTCACACATCTGTTCATTGAAGTTACAATGTTCTCAATTTCTGTTACTGATCCTCCAGAGTGGACCCCAACAGGAGTCCCCGAGCCCAGTGTCATTGGAGCCAAGAGATCAAGACTGAGTTTGGTTCAGAAGCAAAGGAAACATTATTTTGAAAACAGAATGGAGAGGTGAGAGCGTGCAGTCCCCCACGGGCTGTGGGCTAGGCTGCTGTGTAGGGATCCCAGCAGCGTCAGTGGGAGTTAGGGGATGGAGTTCTCGAGGGCTGGGTTGGCTGCAGCTCAGGCTCTATGACGTGGAGACTGCATGTGACCCCGCTAGCTGAGGTGTCGACCCAGCCATTCTGCACCAGGAAATCGGGTCTGAAGTGCCGGGTGTGGGACCTCTGCATGCGGAACCCTAGGAACACGTGAAATTAGACAAAGCACAAAGGAAAAACAGGTTAGACTTTATTTTATTGCCCAGATTCTCTTTTTATCTCCCAGGAATTTTTAATGAACGTTGCCAGAGACGAACACCTCCTCTGCTTTTTGTTCCGTTCCTCATTCTTGGGGTGTTGAGGGTGCAGACCCCTCTTTTGTAACTGCTTCATGCTGTGGTGGCAGACCTGATACCTGGGGGGAGGGGCAAAACTTCTCCCCATCAGCCTCCAGGTGAGGTTGATTGTCCCAAGGCCTCCTGCCTCACTTCTCGTCCGCCTGAGCACCAGCATTGGAAGTGTTATAGATTCTAATGACCTTTAAGGGTCCAGGAAAGAGATGCGCAGAGATGCTGAGGTGGCAGGTTTCACCCCACCCCACATTTGTTTGGCGACCTTAGGCTGACGGTTTATGCCAGCCTAGATGCTCTGACCAGTAGTCTGTGCTTTCTTTAATTAGGTCCCTGAATTAATGTACAAACAGCACCATGTGTCAGAACCCTGCCCACGCAACTCCCAGACAGTCCAGGGTCAGTGGTGATCCAGGACCATGATGTCCACTGAGTCAACGGCCTTTAGAAGTAGCCAGCAGTCCTGCCGGTCATATTGGCCACCATCACCGCGGTGTCTGTAGGGTTTTCTATGGTGAAATCGTGATATACGTTTCCCCCGCCAAGCTTATTAGCTCCCCTCTGGGTGCAGTAAGTCCTGCAAGCAGTAGCCTGCTCTTTCGGGGCACAGTCTTGTTGTTTTCTGAGAGAAACTCCAGGTCAAGTGATGGTCACACGAGTCATCTTGGGGGCCCGTTCCCCCCATTTGTCTCTCTGGAGGTTGGAGTTGGAGGGCCTCCTCACTCGAGGTCAGTGGGTCCACAGAGCGACCCCTGCAACTTCAGGGCATGATGGGTGGTTAGGATCACGACGTGGGGTCCTTTTCCCTTAGGAGGGAGCTGGCCTTGTGGGCTGCTGATTTCTATCATTTTAGATACCCCAGTATCCTGGCCTGATGAGTCAGTGGGCAAAGCCCTTGGGGACCATAGTTTATCATACCTGAAGGGCATTCTTGTGTTGCTCCATTTCAAGTGGTCCCAGTTTGTGCGCTAAGTCTCCAAGGGCAATTAACCATTGACCGGGTATGCAAAGGTCAAAGGGTTTAGCTAAATTAGGGAGTTCCTGGGCAAGGGTCTGAATTGACTGCTCTTTCCATTCTTGAAAGGCTGCTTCTGGATTCTATACAAAAGGATCATCATCTTTTCGTGTCAGTGTTTCATGTAGAGGCCCAGCTATTAGACTGTAGTTAGGGATCCAGATGCAGAAAACCTTGGCCTCCCCAGGAACCACTAAGCTGTCTTCTAGTTTTAGAAGAGGTAAGGCTGAAAATGGCTTCTTCCCTATCCTGGGATGCGTTTCTCTGAATATCTGTGAGAATGAAGCCCAGGCATGTCACCTGGGCCTGTGATATTTGAGCCTTTTTCTTGGACACCTTCTATCCTTTCTTGGCTAGGTAGTTCAGAGGCGTCTTTAGTAGGCCTGGCGATCAGAATGTCATCTGCATATTGAAGGAGGGTTCCCTTTTACAGAGGTAGAACATTTAGGTCTTTAGAGGTCATTTCCCCAATGATGGTGTGGGGATTTTTGTCCAGTTGGGGCAGGATGGCCCAGCATTATTGGTTTTGTTGCATGTTGTGTCCTGCCACTCACAAGCCAAAAATTCTTGTGACTCTGAGATGAATGGAATACAGAAGAAGGCATCATTGAAGTGTAATACAGAATGCCATGGCCTGGTGGATGGTAGAATGAGCAGCAGGGTGCAGGAAATAGGAGCTACTGGATGTATGTCCTCGGTGGCTTCACTGACTGACCTGATATCCTTTACCAGGTCTCCAGCAGCCCATGGGGCTCTCGTGGTCAGGCCAATCCCAGGATATGGAACTCACCTTGGCTGCACCCGCCATCCCCACAACCCACGGGGCTCTCGTGTTCAAGTCCCTCCCTGGGTATGGAGCTCCCATGTGCAGCTACCCAGCAGCCCATGGGGCTCTCCTAGTCAGGCCCTTCCCAGGATACAGAGCTCCCCTGGGCAGGTACCCAAGCAAGGCTGGACACACAGGAACTGAGCACATAGCCCAACTTGCAGAGAACCCCCAGCTCACCTGTTGCTCACAGCTGACACAGAACACCTCAGAGCAGGACTTGATCTAACAAACAGCCGCTCTGACAGGTCTGTGACCCTGGCTATCACTCTGTGCAGCCTCTCTCTGCCTGGTCTTCCAGACACTTCCACTGCAGCCAGGGCACCAGGCCTCTGTCTCCACCCACCATCACTCCTCTCCCTGACTCCTGGGTTCCTCTCATTAGGATAGGGTCTTCTTGAAGTTGTTTTCCACTCATGGACCAGATAAAATGATAAGAAAACAAGCCGCAGCTGCAGCCCCTTGTCTAGCCTGACTCTCAAGGGCCCACACCTGTTCCTTGGGCCTGGCCCGTTTAGCAAGGTTCATTTTCTGCTACTGTGAGCCCCTGAGGGGTGAGGATTGGCTGATTTGGGCAGCCTGACACTGCCTGCCTGCCCTCCCAAGGTGTGCCTGTGTTGAGGTCAATATAAACACCTCTCCAGTCAGCAAGAGCCCCTGTAGCTGTGCCTGACGCCATATTCTCTGCCCCGTCAGCAGTGTCGGGGATGGGGTGGTGGTAGGGAGTGAGGGGCCGTGGCTTTGTGGGTGGCCCAGTGTGAGTGGGGCTCTGCTGGACTTTCCGCAGGAGTTGCTAGGCTGCCACCTGCTAAAGAAGAGGATGTGTCATCCATACCTGTCTCTTGAATTTCTCCCCAGGCAGAGGTGAGGAAGTAAAAAAGCAGTGGGGGCCGTGGCAGGAGGGGTATCTCAGGCAGGGAAATGGAAAACTTCCAGAAGAGCATCTGGGTCCAGGAGCATCCTGACTGGCCTGCAGGCACCAAGTCGGCCTGCGTGCTGTCGCTGTTGTGGCTCCACAGCCCTTCCTCTAGTCTTGCAAGTGCTTGTACATATTCAGGTGTTTTACCTGGAAAGGGTGGGAAGAGTTCAGCTGCAGCAGGACTGGGGCTCAGCTCACATTTACTCAGAGACGCCTCGACACAGTCCCCCAGCTTTGCAATGAGGATGCTCCTTGTCGGGGGGAGCACTGCTGACTGCATGGGAGACGATTTCCCACCTCTGACCAACTTAAGAATTTTTTACCACTGGAGCAAGTGCCCTGATACGATTTTCCTCTGTATAACTGGTGGGTTCTGTTTTTTTTCTTTTTTTTTCTTTTTTTTCTTTTTGGTTCAAGGTAGATTTTATTTATTCCTCTTTTTTTTAATTTGCAGATATAAACATGGAAATAATGCATTAATATAAAGACGTCTATGTGAAGGGAAATACTTTTTTTCTGTTTTCTTTTATTAAATGCTATTTATTTTTATTTTTTTAAATTTATTTCTTTTATACAGCAGCTTCTTATTGTATATCTATTTTATACATATAAGTGTGCACATGTGAATCCCAGTCTCCCAATTCATCCCACCACCACCCTCGCATGGCGTTTCCCCCTTGGTGTCCATATGTTTGCTCTCTACATCTGTGTCTCTATCTCTGCCCTGCAAACCGGTTCATCTGTACCATTTTTCTAGGTTCCACATATATACATTAATATACAATACTTGTTTTTCTCTTTCTGACTTACTTCACTCCGTATGACAGTCTCTAGATCCATTAAGGTCTCTACAAATGACCCAATTTCATTCCTATGTATGGCTGAGTAATATTCCATTGTATATATGTACCACATCTTTATCCATTCGTCTGTCTGTGGGCACTTAGGTTGCTTTCATTACCTGGCTATTGTAAATAGTGCTGCAGTGAACATTGTGGTGAATGTGTCTTTTTGATTTATGGTTTTCTCTGGGTATATGCCCAATAGTGGGATTGCTGGATTATATGGTAATTCTATTTTTACTTTTTTAAGGAACCTCCATACTGTTCCCCATAGAGACTGTATCAATTTACATTCCCAACAATAGTGGAAGAAGGTTCCTTTCCTCCATACCCTCTCCAGCATTTGTTGTTTGTAGATTCTCTGTTGATGCCCATTCTAACAGGTTTGACATGACACCTCATTGTAGTTTCCATTTCCATTTCTCTAATAATTAGTGATATTGAGCAGATTTTCATGTGCGTACTGGCCATCTCTATGTCTTCTTGGAAGAAATGTCTATTTATATCTTCTTCCATTTTTGTATTGGGTTGTTTGTTTTATTAATATTGAGCTGCATGAGCTGTTTATATATATTGGAGATTAATCATTTGTCCATTGATTCGTCTGCAAATATTTTCTGCCATTCTGAGGGTTGTCTTTTCGTCTTGTTTGTAGTTTCCATTGCTTTGCAAAAGTTTTACGTTCCATTAGGTCCCATCTGTTTAGTTTTCTTTTTTATTTCATTACTATAGGAGGTGGATCAAAAAAGATCTTGCTGTGATTTACGTCAGAGTATCCTTCGTAAGTTTTCCTCTCAGAGTTTTATACTATCCGGTCTTACATTAACGTCTCTAATCCATTTTGAATATATTTTTATGTATGGTGTTGGGGAGTGTTCTAATTTCATTCTTTTACATGTAGCTTTCCATATTTCCCAGCACCAATGATTGAAGAGACTGTCTTATCTCCATTGTATAGTCTTGCCTCCTTTGTAATAGATTAGGTGACCATAGATATGTAGGTTTATCCCTGTGCTTTCTTTTTTTTTTCCTTTTACACGTTTATTGGAGTATAATTGATTTACAATGGAGTGTTCGTTTCTGCTGTATAAAAAAATGAATGAGCTATACATATACAAATATCACCAGATACACTCCCTCTTGCATCTCCCTCTCACACCCCATATCCCACCCCTTTATGTGGTCACAAAGCACCGAGCTGATCTCCCTGTTCTATGTGGTTGCTTCCCAGTACCTATCGGTGTTACATTTGGTAATGTATTTATGTCCATGCCACTCTCTCACTTCGTCCCAGCTTACCCATCCCCCTTCCGGTGTCCTCAAGTCCTTTCTCTATGTCTGTGTCCTTAATCCTGTCCTGCCACTAGGTTCTTCAAAATCTTTTTTTTTTCTTCATTAGATTCCGTATATCTCTGTTAACATACAGTATTTGTTTTTCGCTTTCTGACTTACTTCACTGTGTAGGACAGATTCTAAGTCCATCCACCTCAGAACAAATAACTCGGTTTTGCTTCTTTTTATGGCTGAGTAATACTCCATTGTATATATGTGCCAGATCTTCTTTAAACATTCATCTGTCGATGGACACTTAGGTTGCTTCCATGTCCTGACTATTGTAAATAGAGCTGCAATGAACATTTTTCTACATAACTCTTTTTGAATTATGGTTTTCGCAAGGCAAATGCCCAGTACTTGGATTGTTGTGTCATATGGTACTTCTATTGTTAGTTATTTAAAGGAACCTCCATACTGTTCTCCCTAGTGCCCATATCAATTTACATTCCCACCCACAGTGCAAGTGTGTTCCCTTTTCTCCAATAAAGACCTCTCCAGCATTTATAGTTTTGTAGATATTTTGATGATTGCCACTCTGACTGCTGTGAGGTAATACCTCAGGGTAGTTTTGATTTAGATTTCTCTAATGATTAGTAATGTTCAACATCCTTTCATGTGTTTCTTGGTAATCTGTATATCTTCTTTGGATAAATGTCTATTTAGGTCTTCTGCCCGTTTTTGGATTGGGTTGTTTGTTTTTGTGATATTGAGCTACATGAGGTGCTTGTAAAGTTAGGAGATTAATCCTTTGTCAATTGCTTCATTTGAAAATATTTTCTCCCATTCTGAGGGTTGTTTTTGCATCTTGTTTATGTTTCCCTGTACTGTGTAAAAGCTTTTAAGTTTCATTAGGTCCCATTTGTTGATTTCTGTTTTTATTTCCATTTCTCTAGGAGGTGGGTCAAAAAGGATCTTGCTGTGATTTATGTCATAGAGTGTTCTGCCTATGGTTTCCTCTAAGTGTTTTATAGTGTCTGGTCTTATATTTAGATCTCTAATCAATTTAGAGTTTATTTTTGTGTATGGTATTATGGAGTGTTCTAATTTCATTATTTTATGTGTAGGGGTCCAGTTTTCCCAGCACCAATTACTGAAGAGACTGTCTTTTCTCCATTGTATATCCTTAGCTCCTTTGTCATAGATGAGATAGCCATAGGTATGTAGGTTTATCTCTGGGCTTTCTGTCCTGTTCCATTGATCTGTGTTTATGCCAATCTACATACACTTGATTCCATTATGGAGACATATAAATACATAGGTTCCAAGGTTATTACCAGTCAGATATATTCCTCTTCAGTGAATAGGGTGTTTTGTGTCCAGTTCATTGAGAAAGGAGTAGGTCTTGTCTATTACATATTTGGTATATGGAATGGGATCTGTGCTAATTTCAAACTCTGCTTTTACACATCACCCCACGTCACCTTTCCCCTTAAGGAGGCATAAGTGTGTTTTCTAAATGTGTAACTCTGTTCACATTTGAAATTCAGTTCATGTGTAGCCATGTTTACATTCCCTCTATAAGTGATATATTACAATATTTTTTTTTCTTTGTGGCTCATTTCACTTAGCATCATCATACCTAAAGCCACTCATTATGCTGCTATTGGCCTTATGCCATTGATTTTATGTCTGAGTGACATTCCATTGTATATAAGTACCACAACATCTATATCCATTTTTTTCCCTTTCCTGGGATATTTAAAGTGTTCCGAAGTCGAGGTTCTTGTAAACAGAGCAGCCCTAAACTTTGGGCTGGCTGTGTGTTGTGGATTTTTAGTTTTCCCAAAATACACGCCCATGAGTGGAAGTGTGCTATGCTCTGTAGCTCTGTTTTAGAAAACAACATACAGTTCTCCAGAGAGGCTGTTGGCAATTTACATCCTGACCATCACCGTAACCAGGCTCCCTTTTCTCCATGGCCTGTCCTGCATTTCTGGTTTTTACACTATTTGTGGATGGCCCTTTTGACTGGAGGTAAGGGACACTTCTATGTAGTTTGGATTTGCAATGCCTGATGGCTTGCTTGGCCAAAAAGGGCATATGCATTTTTTCCCGAATTTATTCTAGAAAATACACATACTCCCTTTTCGGCCAAGGGCAACATTGTCGAAGTTCTGTCGCTTTTCATGTGCTTTAAAGTCAACTCCAATCTACCTCTTGAAATCTGTTTCCTTCACTTCTGCCTTGCATTCAAATCCTCTTCACTGCCTTTCCTCAATATATTTCTGGATGATAGTTGTCCTTTATAACTCTGCAAGTTTGTGAATTGCTGTGCCCCTGATTTCCATTTTTCAACTCGCCTATTTGTGAGCTGGCTGCAATACCGCAGGATGGCTTTAGGCACTAGTCTGGTTCCACGGCTTCAGGCTGAGCCTTTGGTTAATTCTTCTTCCTGGTGGGAAACTAGAGTGACATGTGCCCATCCAAACACCTACAGCTAATCTCTCATTTATTCCCCCTCTTCCTGTTCATCCTCTGCACAATTTGCAAACTGTGCATATCAGGATGGTAAACACGCTGACACTCCAAGTGGGGAGATTTTTAGTAATGCAGATGGAATGGCGAAGCCGAGCACGACAAAAGGAAAAATGAGGTACCTTTTAGAAAACATTCCCAATTACACAGTGTACCATCCACTGGGTTTCCCATGCATGTTTTAACTGTAGGAAGATTCCCTTAAACCTGGAGAGTTGGGACCACTAGAATGGGTAGCACACAGTATTGCTCTAAGTGGTGTTCTTTTGCTCACACAACCTCAGCAATCTTGTCAGCCCCAAGTGTCCAGTCTTATGTCTCATCCAGCTGTGGGTGTAAAGGTCGTCAATCCAGGTTGCATCACAGGCCCTGAACGAAATTTTTAAGACTTTCTCACTGTTTCACTGTTTTTGCATTTTGCTTTTGAAATTTATTTTTATAAGTGGGTTTAACTGAATTTCAGTGCTGTGTTCATGCCGTTATACACACACATGATTCCTTTATGGAGACATGAGAATACATATGTTTTAAAATACTGAGAGTCAGATATATTCCTTGCAATGAATAGGGGGTGTTGAGTCCAGTTCATTGTGGCGGGATTAGGTGTTGTCTATTACATACTTGGTTTATGTAACGGTATCTGTGCTAATTTAAAACTGTGATTTTATGCATCACACCACCTCGCCTTTCCCATTAAGCAGGCAGAAGCTTGTTTTCTAAATTTGTGACTCCGTTGTGTTTGTAAATCAGTTCATGTGTAGCCATGTGTACATTCCCGCTATGAGTGATATCTTATGATAAGATTCGTTACTCTGGTATCTTTCCTAAATCAGTTCATGTGAGGCCATGTTTACAGGACCTTCATAAGTGATATCTTATGATAAGTTTCTTTTTCTGTGTGACTTATTTCACTTAGAATCATCGTACCTGAATCCACTCATTTTGCTGCTACTGGTCTTATGACATTGATTTCATGGCTGAGTGATATTCCATCGTACGTAAGTACCACAATTTTTTGATCCATTTTTATCTTTCCTGGGATATTTAAAGTGTACCAAAGTTGACGTTTTTGTAAGCAGTGCAGCCCTAAATTTTGGGGAGGCTCTGTCTTTTTGATTTTCAGTTTTCCCAATGTATATTCCCTAGACTGGAAGTGCCCTTGGCTCTGTAGCTCTATTGTTTACTAGTTTTAGGGAACACAATGCACTCATCCAGAGAGGCAGTTGGCAATTTACATCCCGCCCATCAGCATAAAAAGGCTCCCTGTTCTCAAGGGCCTGTCTTGCCTTTCTGATTTTTACACATTTTGAGGATGTCCCTTTTGACCAGTGGGAAGTGATACATCTTTGTAGTGCAGATTTGCATTGCCCGCTTGCTTGCTTGTCCAAAAAGGGTGTATGCGTTTTCTCCTGAATATATTCAAGAGAAAACGCATAAGCCCTCTTTGGCCAAGTGCATCATTGTCGAAGTTGTGTCCCTTTTCCTGTGCTTTAAAGCCGATTCCAACGTAACTCTTGAAATCTGTTTCCTGCTATTCTGCCTCGTTTCAAGTCCGCCTCGTTGCCTTCCCTCAACAGATTTTTGGACGATAGTAGTCCTTTATTACTCTGCCAGTTTGTGAATTGCTGTGCCCCTGATTTCCATTTTTCTACTCGTTTTTTGTGAGCTGAACCGAAGTCCAAAATTGTGATTCAGGACCTATACTGGTTCCCGCTGGGTGGCTGAGACTTTGGTTAATTCTTCTTCCTGCTGGGAAATTAGAGTGATATGTGCCCGTCCAAATGCCTAACAGCTACTCTCTCATTGGTTCTCCCTCTTTTCTTTCATCCTTTGCCAAATAGGCAACCTTTGCGGACCAGGAGGTTAAAGGGGCTGTCTCTCCAAGTTGGCAGATTGATAGGAAAGCAGTTGGAAAGTCAAACCGGAGCACCAGGAGAGGGACTATTTGTTGAGTTGTAGAAACATTTTGTATTCACAGTGTGTCCATTCTCTAAGTTTCCCTTACTTGTTATATGTATAGTAATATTCCCTTCAACCTGGAGAGTTGGGACTGATGGAATGGGTGCCATGCAGTACTGCTTTAAAGGGTCTACATTTGCTCACCCAATCTCACCAATCCTCTCATTCCCAAGTGTCCAGCCTTATGCCACATCCAGATGTCGATGTAGACGTGGTCATTCCAGAAATCATCAGAGACCCTGAAGGAATTGTAAAGAAATTCCATGTTTTTTTGTTTTGTTTTTGACATTTCATTTTATAGTGGGTTTGAGCTGATTCTCACTGACATGTTTATGCCATTCTAGACACAATTGATTCCCTTACGGAGACATATCAATACATAGGTTTTAAACTTCTTACTAGTCACATATATTACTCTGTGGGGAATATGGGTTTTTGAGTCCCTTTCACAGAGTAAGGTGTAGGTCTTGTCTATTCCTTATTTGGTTTTTTGAACGGTATCTCTGCTTATATCAAACTCTGGTGTTATGTGTCACCACACCTCTCCTTCCCCTTAAGCAGGCATAAGAGTGTTTTCTAAATGTGAGACTCTGTTCTCTTTCCTAACTCAGTTCATGTGTAGCCATGTTTACAGGATCTTCATAAGTGATATCTTATGATAAGTTTCTTTTTCTGTGTGACTTATTTCACTTAGAATCATCGTACCTGAATCCACTCATTTTGCTGCTACTGGTCTTATGACTTTGATTTCATGGCTGAAGGATCTTCCATCATATGTAAGTACCACAATTTTTTGAGCCATTTTTATGTTTCCTGGAATACTTAAGGTGTACCCAAGTTGATGTTCTTTTATGCAGTGCAGCCCTAAATTTTGGGATGGCTTTGTCATATTGATTTTCAGTTTTCCAAATGTATATTGCCTAGATTGGAAGTGCCCTTGGCTCTGTAGCTCTGTTGTTTACTTGTTTTAAGGAACACAATGCACTCCTCCAGAGAGACAGTTGGCAATTTACATCCCACCCATTAGCATAACAAGGTTCCCTGTTCTCCAGGGTCTCTCTTGCCTTTCTGGTATTTATCCATTTTGTGGATGTCGCTTTTGACTGGTGGTAAGTGATAGTTCTTTGTAGTGCAGATTTGCATTGCCTGCTTGCTTGCTTGAACAAAAAGGGCCTATGCGTTTTCTCCTGAATATATTCAGGAGAAAACACATAGGCCCTTTTTGGCCAAGTGCATCATTGTCGAAGTTGTGCCCCTCTTCCTGTGCTTTAAAGGTGATTCCAACGTACCTCTTGAAATCTGTTTCCTGCTATTCTCGCTCGCTTTCAAGTCCGCCTTGTTGCCTTCCCTCAAAAGATTTTTGGACCATAGTTGACCATTATTATTCTGCCAGTTTGTGAATTGCTGTGACCCTGAGCTCCATTTTGTAACTCGTTTTTTGTGAGCTATACGCAAGTTCAATATTTTTTTTCAGAACCTATACTTGTTTTCGGTGGGTGGCTGAGACTTTGTTTAATTCTTCTTCCTCCTGGGATATAAGAGTGACATGTGCCCGTCCAAATGCCTAACCGCTACTCTCTCATTGGTTCTCCCACTTCCCATTCATCCTCTGCCAAATTGGCAACCTGTGCGAACCAGGAGGTTAAAGGTGCTGTCTCTTCTGTTTGGGAGAATGATAGTAAAGCAGTTGGAAAGTCAAACCAGAGCACCAGGAGAGGGACTATTCCTTGAGATTTAGAGACCTTTCTTATTCAGAGTGTGTCCATTCTCTAGGTTTCCCATACATGTTATAGCTGTAGTAATATTCCCTTCACCCTGGAGAGTTGGGACCCATGGAATTGGTGCCATGCATTATTGCTTTAAAGGGTCTGCATTTGCTCACCCAATCTCACCAATCCTCTCAGTCCCATGTGTCCATCCTTATGCGACATCCAGCTGTCGTTGAAGATAGGGTCATTCCAGGTTTCAACAGAGACCCTGAAGGAATTGTAAAGAATTTCCCTGTTTTTTTTTTTTGTTTTTGAAATTCCTTTTTATAGTGGGTTTGAGCTGATTCTTGCTGCCATGTTTATGCCAATCTAGACACACTTGATTCACTTACAGAGACATATCAATACATAGGTTTTAAGATTCTTACTAGTCAGATATATTCTTCTGCGGGAAATATGGGATTTTGAGTCCCTTTCACTGAGGATGTTGTAGGTAGATCTTGTCTATTCCATAGTTGGTTTTTGGAACGGTACCTGTGCTTATATCAAACTCTGGTTTTATGCATCACCCCACCTCTCCTTCCCCCTTAAGCAGGCATAAGTGTGTTTTCTAAATGTGATACTCTGTTCTCTTTCCTAACTAAGTTCATGTGTAGCCATGTTTACAGGATCTTCATAAGTGATATCTTATGATAAGCTTCTTTTTCTGTGTGACGTATTTCACTTAGAATCATCGTACCTGAATCCACTCATTTTGCTGCTACTGGTCCTGTGACATTGATTTTATGGCTGAGGGATATTCCATCATACGTATGTACCACAGTTTTTTGAACGAATTTTATCTTTCCTCTGATATTTAAGGTGTACCCAGGTTGAGGTTCTTGTAAGCAGTGCAGCCCTAAATTTTGGGTTGGCTCTGTCTTATTGATTTTCAGTTTTCCAAAGGTATATTCCCTAGACGGGAAGTGCCCTTGGCTCTGTAGCTCTGTTGTTTACTTGTTTTAGGGAACACAATGCACTCCTCCAGAGAGGAAGTTGGCAATTTACATCCCGCCCATTAGCATAACATGACTCCCTGTTTTCCAGGGCCTGTCTTGCCTTTCTGGTTTTTACCCATTTTGTGGATGTCCCTTTTAACCGGTGGGAAGTGATACTACTTTGTAGTGCAGATTTGCATTGCCCGCTTGTTTGCTTAGCCAAAAAGGGCGTATGCGTTTTCTCCTGAATATATTCAGGAGAAAACGCACACGCCCTTTTTGGCCAAGTGCATCATTGTCGAAGTTTTGCCCCTCTTCCTGTGCTTTAAAGGGGATTCCAACGTACCTCTTGAAATCTGTTTCCTGCTATTCTGCCTCGCTTTCAAGTCCACCTAGTTGCCTTCCGTCAACAGATTTTCGGACGATAGTTGTCCTTTATTACTCTGGCAGTTTGTGAATTGTTGTGCCCCTGAGCTCCATTATTTAACTCGTTTTTTGTGAGCTGAACGCAAGTCTAATATTTTGGTTCAAGACCTATACTGGTTTCCAGTGGGTTGCTGAGACATTGATTAATTCTTCTTCCTCACGGGAAATAAGAGTGACATATGCCCGTCCAAATGCCTAACATCTACTCTCTCGTTGGTTCTCCCTCTTCCCTTTCATCCTCTGCCAAATTGGCAACCTGTGCGAACCAGGAGGTTAAAGATGCTGTCTCTCCAAGTTGGGAGATTGATAGTAAAACAGTTGGAAAGTCAAACCGGAGCACCAGGAGAGTGAGTATTCGTTGAGTTTTAGAGATCTTTTGTATTCACAGTGTGTCCATTCTCTAGGTTTCCCGTACATGTTATAGCTGTAGTAAAATTCCCTTCAACCTGGAGACATGGGACCCATGGAATGGGATTCATGCATTATTGCTTTAAAGGGTCTGCATTTGCTTACCCAATCTCACCAATCCTCTCACTCCCATGTGTCCAGCCTTATGCCAAATTCAGCTGTCATTGTACATAGGGTCATTCCAGGTTTCATCAGAGACCCTGAAGGGATTGAAAAAGAATTTCCCTGTTTTTTTGTTTTCTTTTTGAAATTCCATTTTATAGTGTGTTTGAGCTGATTCTCACTGCCATGTTTATGCCAGTCTAGACACACTTGATTCCATTATGGGGACATATCAATACATAGGTTTTAAGATTCTGACTAGTAAGTTATATCCCTCTGCATCGAATATGGGGAGTTGAGTCCCTTTCACTGAGGAAGGGGTAGTTCTTGTCTATTCCCTATTTGTTTTTTGGAACGGTACCTGAACTAATATGAAAATCTAGTTTAATTCATCAACCCACCTCTCCTTCCCCCTTAAGCAGGCATAAGAATGTTTTCTAAATGTCAAAGTCTTTTCTCTTTCCTAAGTCACTTCATGTGAAGCCATGTTTACAGGAACTTCATAAGTGATATCTTATGATAAGTTTCTTTCTCTGTGTGACTTATTTCACTTAGAATCATCGTACCTGAATCCATTCATTTTGCTGCTAATGGTCTTATGACATTGATTTCATGGCTGGGGGATATTCCATCGTACGTAAGTACCACAATTTTTTGAACCATTTTTATGTTTCCTGGGATATTTAAGGTGTAGACAAGTTGAGGTTTTTGTAAGAAGTGCTGCCCTAAATTATGGACTGGCTCTGTCTTATTGATTTTCGGTTTGCCCAAGGTATATTCCCTAGACTGGAAGTGCCCTTGGCTCTGTAGCTCTGTTGTTTACTTGTTTTAGGGAACACAATGCACTCCTCCAGAGAGGCAGTTGACAACTTACATCCCGCCCATCAGCATAACAAGGCTCCCTGTTCTCCAAGGCCTCTCTTGCCTTTCTGGTTTTTACCCATTTTGTGGATGTCCCTTTGGAACGGTGGGATGTGATACTTCTTTTTAGTGCAGATTTGCATTGCCCGCTTGCTTGCTTGGCCAAAAAGGGCGTATGCATTTTCTCCTGCATATATTCAGGAGAAAATGCATATGCCCTTTTTGGCCAAGTGCATCATTGTCGAAGTTGTGCTCCTCTTCCTGTGCTTTACAGACGATTCCAACGTATATCTTGAAATCTGTTTCCTGCTATACAGCCTGAATTTCAAGTCCACTTCGTTGCCTTCCCTCAACCTATTTCTGGACGATAGTTGGCCTTTATTACTCTGCCAGTTTGTCAATTGCTCTGCCCCTGAGCTCCATTTTTCAACTCGTTTTTTGTGAGCTGAATGCAATTCCAAAGTTTTGGTTCAGGACCTATACTTTTTCCCGGTGAGTGGCTGAGACTTTGGTTAATTCTTCTTCCTGCCGTGCAATTAGAGTGACATATGCCCGTCCAAATGCCTAACAGCTACTCTCTCATTGGTTCTCCGTCTTCCATTTCATCCTCTGCCACATTTGAAACCTGTGGGAACCAGGAGGTTAAAGGGGCTGTCTCTCCAAATTGGGAGATTGATAGTAAAGCAGTTGGAAATTCAAACTGGAGCACCAGGAGAGGGATTATTCGTTGAGTTTTAGAAACCATTCGTATTCACATTGTGTCCATTCTCTAGGTTCCCCGTACATGTTATAGCTGTAGTAATATTCCCTTCAACTGGGAGAGTTGGGACACATGGAATGAGCCATGCATTATTGCTTTAAAGGGTCTGCATTTGCTCACCCAATCTCACCAATCCTCTCAGTCCCAAGTGACCAGCCTTATGCCACATCCAGCTCTCATTGTAGACAGGGTCATTCCACGTTTCATCAGAGACCCTGAAGGAATTGTAAATAATTTCCTTGTTTTTTTCTTTTGTTTTTGAAATTCCTTTTTATAGTGGGTTTGAGCTGATTCTCGCTGCCATGTTTATACCAGTCTAGACACAATTGTTTCTTAACAGAGACATATCAATACATAGGTTTTAAGATTCTTAGTAGTCAGATATATTCCTCTGTGGGAAATATGGGGTTTTGAGTCCCTTACACTGAGGAAGTTATAGGTAGGTCTTGTCTATTCCATACTTGGTTTTGGGACGGTACCTGTGCTTATATCAAACTCGGGTTTTATGCATCACCCCACCTCATCTTCCCGCTTAAGCAGGCATAAGAGTGTTTTCTAAATGTGAGACTCTGTACTCTTTCCTAACTCAGTTCATGTGTAGCCATGTTTACGGGATCTTCATAAGTGATATCTTATGATAAGCTTCTTTTTCTGTGTGACTTATTTCACTTAGAATCATCGTACCTGAATCCACTCATTTTGCTGCTACTGCTCTTATGACACTGATTTCATGGCTGAGGGATATTCCATCATACGTAAGTACCACAGTTTTTTGAACCATTTTTATCTTTTCTGGGATATTTCAGGTGTACCCAATTTGAGGTTCTTGTAAGCAGTGCAGCCCTAAATTTGGGGGTGGCACTGGCTTATTGATTTTCAGTTTTCCCAAGGTATATTCCCTAGACTGGAAGTGCCCTTGGCTCTGTAGCTCTGTTGTTTACTTGTTTTAGGGAACACAGTGCACTCCTCCAGAGAGGCAGTTGGCAATTTACATCCCGCCCATCAGCATAACAAGGTTCCCTATTCTCCAGGACCAGTCTTTCCTTTCTGGTTTTTACCCATTTTGTGGATGTCCCTTTTGACCGGTGGGAAGTGATACTTCTTTATAGTGAAGATTTGCATTGTCTGCTTGCTTGTTTGGCCAAAAAGGGTGTATGCGTTTTCTGCTGAATATATTCAGGAGAAAACACATACGCCCATTTTGGTCAAGTGCATCATTGTCGAAGTTCTGCCCATCTTTCTGTGCTTTAAAGGCGATTCCAACATACCTCTTGAAATCTGTTTCCTGCTATTCTGCCTCACTTTCAAGTCTACCTCGTGGCCTTCCCTCAACAGATTTTTGAATGATAGATTTCCTTTATTACTCTGCCAGTTTGTGAATTGCTGTGCCCTTGAGCTACATTTATCAACTCGTTTTTTGTGAGCTGAACGCATGTCCAAAATTTTCGTTCAGGTCCTATATTGGTTCCTGGTGGGTGGCTACGACTTTAGTTAATTCTTCTTCCTGCCGGGAAACAAGAGTGACATGTGCCCGTCCAAATGCGTAACAGCTACTCTCTCATTTGTTCTCCCTCTTCCCTTTCATCCTCTGCCAAATTGGCAACCTGTGTGAAACAGGAGGTTAAAGGGCTATCTCTCCAAGTTTGGAGATTGATAGTAAAACAGTTGGAAAGTCAAACCAGAGCACCAGGAGAGGGACTATTCGTTTAGTTTTAGAAAACTTTCATATTCACAGTGTGTCCATTCTCTAGGTTTCCCGTACATGTTATAGCTGTAGTAATATTCCCTTCACCCTGGAGAGTTGGGACCCATGGAATGTGTGCCATGCATTATTGCTTTAAAGGGTCTGCATTTGCTCACCCAATCTCACCAATCCTCTCAGTCCCATAAGTCCAGCCTTATGCCACATCCAGCTCTCATTGTAGATAGGGTCATTCCAGGTTTCATCAGAGACACTGAAGGAAATGTAAAGAATATCCCTTTATTTTTTGTTTTTCAAATTCCTTTTTATAGTGGGTTTGAGCTGATTCTCGCTGCCATGTTTATGCCAGTCTAGAAGCACTTGATTCCCTAACACAGACATATCAATACATAGGTTTTAAAATTCTTACTAGTCAGATATATTCCTCTGTGGGAAATATAGGGTTTTGAGTCCCTTTCACTGAGGAAGGTGTAGGTCTTGTCTATTCCATAGTTGGTTTATGGAACAGTACCTGTGCTTATATCAAACTCTAGTTTTATGCATCACCCCAGCTCTCCTTCCCCGTTAAGCAGGCATAAGAGTGTTTTCTAAATGTGAGACTCTCTTCTTTTTCCTAACTCAGTTCATGTGTAGCCATGTTTACAGGGTCTTCCTAAGTGATATCTTATGATAAGTGTCTATTTCTGTGTGACTTATATCACTTAGAATCATCGTACCTGAATCCACTTATTTTGCTGCTACTGGTCTTATGACATTGATTTCATGGCTGAGGGATATTCCATTGTATGTAAGTAACATAAATTTTTGAACCGTTTTTATCTTTCCTGGGATATTTAAGGTGTACCCAAGTTCAGGTTCTTGTAAGCAGTGCAGCCCTAAATTTTGGAATAGCTCTGTCTTTTTGATTTTCAGTTTCCCCAAGATATATTCCCTAGACTGGAAGTGCCCTTGGCTCTGTAGCTCTGTTGTTTACTTGGTTTAGGGAACACAATGCACTCCTCCAGTGAGGCAGTTGGCAATTTACATCCCGCCCATCAGCATAACAAGGCTCCCTGTTCTCCAGGGCCTGTCTTAAAATTCTGGTTTTTACCCTTTTTGTGGATGTCCCTTTGGACCGGTGGGAAGTGATACTTCTTTGTAGTGCAGACTTACATTGTCCGCTTGCTTGCTTGGCCACAAAGGGCGTATTCGTTTTCTCCTGAATATACTCAGGAGAAAACGCATACGCCCTTTTTGGCCAAGTGCATCATTGTCGAAGTTGTTCCCCTCTTCCTGTGCTTTAAAGGCGATTCCAACGTACCTCTTGGAATCTGTTTCCTGCTATTCTGCCTCACTTTCAAATTCACCTCGTTGCCTTCCCTTAACAGATTTTGGATGATTGTTGTCCTTTATTACTCTGCCAGTTTGTGAATTGCTCTGCCCTATAGCTCCTTTTTTTAACTCGTTTTTTTGTGAGCTGAACGCCAGTCCTTTATTTTGTTTCAGGACCTATACTTGTTCCCAGTGGGTGGCTGAGACTTTGGTCAATTTTTCTTCTTCCCGGGAAATAAGAGTGACATATGCCCGTCCTAATGCCTAATAGCTACTCTCTCATTGGTTCTCCCTCTTCCCATTCATCTTCTGCGAAATTGGCCACCTGTGCGAAACAGGAGGTTAAAGGTGCTCTCTCTCCAGGTTGGCAGATTGATAGTAAAGTGGTTGGAAAGTCAAACCGGAGCACCAGGAGAGCGACTATTCGTTGCGTTTTACAGACCTTTCGTATTCACAGTGTGTCCATTCTCTAGGATTCCCATACATGTTACAGCTATAGTAATATTCCCTTCAACCTGGAGAGTTGGGACCCATGGAATGGGTGCCATGCATTATTGCTTTAAAGGGTCTGCATTTGCTCACCCAATCTCACCACTCCTCTCAGTCCCATGTGTCCAGCCTTATGCCACATCCAGCTGTCATTGTAGATAGGGTCATTCCAGGTTTCATCAGAGACCCTGAAGGAATTGTAAAGAAATTGCCTGTTTTTTGGTTTTGTTTTTGAAATTCCTTTTTATAGTGGGTTTGAGCTGATTCTCACTGCCATGTTTATGCCAGTCTAGACACACTTGATTCCCTTATGGAGACATATCAATACATAGGTTTTAAGATTCTTACTAGTCAGATATATTCCTCTGCGGGAAATATGGGGATTTGAATCCCTTTCACTGAGGAATGTGTAGGTCTTCTCTATTCCATATTTGGTTTTTGGAACAGTACATGTGCTTATATCAAACTCTGGTTTTATGCATCACCCCACCTCTCCTTCCCTCTTAAGCAGGCATAAGAGTGTTTTCTAAATGTGAGACTCTGTTCTCTTTCCTAACTCAGTTCATTTGTAGCCATGTTTACAGGATCTTCATAAGTGATATCTTATGATAAGGTTCTTTTTCTGTGTGACTTATTTCACTTAGAATCATCGTACCTGCATCCACGCATTTTGCTGCTACTGGTCTTATGACATTGATTTCATGGCTGAGGGATACTCCATCGTACGTATATACCACTATCTTTTGAAACATTTTTATCTTTCCTGTGATATTTAAGGGGTACCGAAGTTGACGTTCTTTTTGCAGTGCGGCCCTAAATTTGTGGGGTGGCTCTGTCTTATTGATTTTCAGTTTTCCCAAGTTATATTCCCTAGACTGGAAGTGCCCTTGGCTCTGTAGCTCTGTTGTTAACTTGTATTAGGGAACACAATGCACTCCTCCAGTGAGGCAGTTGGCAATTTACATCCCGCCCATCAGCATAACAAGGCTCCGTGTTCTCCAGGACCTGTCTTGCCTTTCTGGTATTTACACATTTTGTGGATGTCCCTATTGACCGGTGGGAAGTGATACTTCTTTGTAGTGCAGATTTGCATTGCCCGCTTGCTTGCTTGGCCAAAATGGCGTATGCGTTTTCTCCTGCATATATTCAGGAGAAAATGCATACGCATTTTTGGCCAAGTGCATCATTGTGGAAGTTGTGCCCCTCTTCCTGTGCTTTACAGACGATTCCAACGTACCTCTTGAAATCTGTTTCCTGCTATTCGGCCTCACTTTCAAGTCCGCTTCATTGTCTTCCCTCAACAGATTTCTGGACGAGTGTTGGCCTTTATTAATCTGCCAGTTTCTGAATTGCTCTGTCGCTGAGCTCCATTTTTCAACTCGTTTTTTGTGAGCTGAATGCAAGTCCAAAATTATGGTTCAGGACCTATACTGGTTACCGGTAGGTGGTTGAGACTTTGGTTAATTCTTCTTCCTGCCAGTAAATTAGAGTGAGATATGCCCGTCCAAATGCCTACCAGCTACTCTCTCATTGGTTCTCCCACTTCCCTTTCATCCTCTGCCAAATTGGCAACCTGTGCGAACCAGGAGGTTAAAGGGGCTCTCTCTCCAAGTTGGGAGATTGATAGTAAAGCAGTTGGAAAGTTAAACCGGAGCACCAGGAGAGGGACTATTCGTTGAGTTTTAGAAACCTTTTGTATTCACAGTGTGTCCATTCTCTATGTTTCCCGTACATGTTATAGCTGTAGTAATATTCCCTTTACCCTGGAGAGTTGGGACCCATGGAATGGGTGTCATGCGTTATTGCTTTAAAGGGTCTGCATTTGCTGACCCAATCTCACCAAACCTCTCAGTCCCAAGTGTCCAGCCTTATGCCACATCCAGCTGTCATTGTAGCCAGGGTCATCCCAGGTTTCATCAGAGACCCTGAAGGAATTGTAAAGAATTTCCCTGTTTTTTTGTTTTGTTTTTGAAATTCCTTTTTATAATGGGTTGGAGCTGATTCTCACTGCCATGTGTATGCCAGTCTAGACACACTTGATTCCCTTACGGAGCCATATCAATACATAGGTTTTAAGATTCTTACTAGTCAGATATATTCCTCTGCAGGAAATATGGGATTTTGAGTCCCTTTCACTGAGGAAGGTATAGGTAGGTCTTGTCTATTCCATAGTTGGTTTTTGGAACGGTACCTGTGCCTATATCAAACTCTGGTTTTATGCATCACCCCACCTCTCCTTCCCGCTTAAGCAGGCATAAGAGTGTTTTCTAAATGTGAGACTCTGTACTCTTTCCTAACTCAGTTCATGTGTAGCCATGTTTACAGGATCTTCATAAGTGATATCTTATGATAAGCTTCTTTTTCTGTGTGACTTATTTCACTTAGAATCATCGTACCTGAATCCACTCATTTTGCTGCTACTGGTCTTATGACATTGATTTCATGGCTGAGGGATATTCCATCGTACGTAAGTACCTCATTTTTTTGAACCATATTTATCTTTCCTGGGATATTTCAGGTGTACCCAAGTTGAGGTTCTTGTAAGCAGTGCAGCCCTAAATTTGGGGGTGGCACTGTCTTATTGATTTTCAGTTTTCCCAAGGTATATTCCCTAGACTGGAAGTGCCCTTGGCTCTGTAGATCTCTTTTTTACTTGTTTTAGGGAACACAATGCACTCCTCCAGTGAGGCAGTTGGCAATATACATCCTGCCCATCAGCATAACAAGGCCCCCTGTTCTCCAGTGCCTGTCTTGCCTTTCTGGTTTTACACATTTTGTGGATGTCCCTTATGACCGGTGGGAGGTGATACTTCTGTGTAGTGCAGATTTGCATTGCCCGCTTGTTTGCTTGGCCACAAAGGTTGTATGCGTTTTCTCCTGCATATATTCAGGAGAAAATGCATTCGCCCTTTTTGGCCAAGTGCATCATTGTCGAAGTTGTGCCCCTCTTCCTGTGCTTTACAGGTGTTTCCAATGTACCTCTTGAAATCTGTTTCCTGCTATTCTGCCTCGCATTCAAGTCTGCCTTGTTGCCTTCCCTCAACAGATTTTTGGATGATAGTTGTCCTTTATTACTCTTCCAGTTTGTGAGTTGCTGTGCCCTTGAGCTCCATTTTTCAACTCGTTTTTTGTGAGCTGAACGCATGTCCAAAATTTTGGTTCAGGACCTATACTGGTTCCCGGTGGGTGGCTGCAACTTTGGTTAATTCTTCTTCCTGCCAGGAAATTAGAATGACATATGCCCCTCCAAATGCCTAAGAGCTACTCTCTCATTGGTTCTCCCTCTTCCCTTTCATACTCTGCCAAATTGGCAACCTGTGAGAACCACGAGGTTAAAGTGGCTGTCTCTACAAGTTGCGAGATTGATAGTAAAGCAGTCGGAAAGTCAAACCGGAGCACCAAGAGAGGGAATAGTCGTTGAGATTTAGAAACCTTTCGTATTCACAGTGTGTCCATTCTCTAGGTTTCCCGTACATGTTTTAGCTGTAGTAATATTCCCTTCAACCTGGAGAGTTGGGACCCATGGAATGGGTGCCATGCATTATTGCTTTAAAGGGTCTGCAT